>NW_024404432.1:4869042-5491825 GCF_905171775.1 Rana temporaria | reverse complement strand
GCAGTGGTCCTCAGCCCTCAAGTACCCCCGACAGGACATGTTTTGGGGATTTCTCTTATCAAGAATTGCTGTCCAGACTATTTTAAAGCACATGTGCAAGATGAAGGAAAACCTGCAAACATGGCCTGTGGGGGGGGGGGGGTTTGCTATTGGTGGACAGGCTTGACGTGCTGATTTACAGCACTGTGCTTAAATCTAGCGCAAGGCAATCCTATTCAAATTGTGGGTGTTTGAGGGAAGCCAAGTGAGTGTTAGAACCCCTGCTTTGTGTTTTTTTATTTTTGTGTTGAGCTTTGTGTCCCTTTTCTTAAAATTGGCTTCACTTCCTGTCACACAGCTGAACAGGAAGTGAGGTTAAAACCCTACCAGTGTCATTTCTTGGGGACACCGGTCAATCTAACTAGTGTCCCCATTAAGCAAATTGCACTCCAGCACTGCTGTGTACACCCCAAATCATGGGTCTTCAAACTACGGCCCTCCAGTTGTTCAGGAACTACAATTCCCATCATGCCTAGTCATGTCTGTGAATGTCAGTGCATTACAAGGCCTCATGGGATGTGTAGTTCTACAACAGCTGGAGGGCCGTAGTTTGAGGATCCCTGCCCCAAATGATTATTTAGTTTGGGGTTTAGTAAAGGCAAAGCCACTCTGCAGTACAAGCATAGTTGCTGAAAATCAGAGAGGAAGCACTGATGGTTTTAACATCCAATCCTGTAGAAGCAAAGTTGTTTTGTTTTCTTCCTTGCTTTGCACTTGTAGTGCAAAGTGGATTTGCCTTTAGTCAATGGACCCCAAAGTCCAAGATCCCTAATAATTTGGGGTGTACACAGCAAAATGCTAGAGTGCAATTTACATAATGGGAAACTATTTAGATTGATCTCTGTGTCCCCAAGAAAATATATTACTAAGGTTTTACCCTCACTTCCTGTTTGGCTATGTGACAGGAAGTGAATGAATTAGAAAGGGTGAAGACACCTCACAAATGTTGTCACTATCAGGGGTGCAGACATCCCCAAAAAATGAGCAGATAATACTTATTTGCAAATTAATAATTTTTTAGTTAACATTGGGTGGGGTGCTCTAACACACACATTCCTACATATTAGCAACGCTCTATCCTGGCCTATTGGCATGGTTATATTTTCTTAGGGCTCTCAATAAAACTCTATGAAATTTGTGCTTAAACTAGAACCAGGGGCGGACTGACAACTCATGGGGCCCCTGGGCAATAGAAGATTATGGGGCCCCTGGGCTTACAGATGACCACCACGCCAGGAGGTAGTGCAGAGGCGGGCAGCTAAAATCTTGGGATATTCACATTAAAAGCATGTCATTTTCGGACATATCAGGGACAGATCTAAAAAAAACACAGATTTTTACATACTGTCCCTGGTTTTACTGAGCCTGGCAACCCGGATGGGGCCCCCTAGTGGCATGGGGCCCTCGGGCAGTGCCCGAGTGACTCAATGGTCAGTCCGCCCCTGACAAGAACTATAATCAACAAGTTTTATTTTCTTTCATTTTGGATAGAGTGAGGGAGGGTTATAGGCCCTGTCAGTTTATTTTGTATTATCTGTGTCCAATTGGGGAGATTTGCCTTCACTTCCTGCCCCATAGCCAAACAGGAAGTGAGAGAAAAACTATGCAAATTAACCACTTCCCGCCCAGCCTATGGCCGATTTACGTCCGGGAAGTGGTTACACAATCCTGACAGGACGTCCTGCAGGATTTCATGCCGCACGCGCCTGTGGGGGCACGCAGCGCGGCGATCGGTGATGCGGGGTGTCAGTCTGACACCCTGCATCTCCGATCTCGGTAAAGAGTCTCTCACGGAGACGGAGACTCTTTACCACGTGATCAGCCGTGTCCAATCACGGCTGATCACGATGTAAACAGGAAGAGCCATCGATGGCTCTTCCTCACTCGCGTCTTACAGACGCGAGTATAGGAGAGCCGATCGGCGGCTCTCCTGACAGGGGGCGTTCGCGCTGATTGTTTATCAGCGCAGCCCCCCCTCGGATCACCACACTGGACTACCAGGGATGCCCACCCTGGACCACCAGGGTGTGCAAAAACAAAAAAAATATAGAACAAAAAAACAAAAAGCATTAAAAAATAAGAAAAAAGATGCCAATCAGTGCCCACAAATGGGCACTGACTGGGAAAATCAGTGCCACCCCACAGTGCCCATCCATGCACAGTGCCCACCTGTGCCACCCATAAGTATCCATCAGTGCCACCCATAAGTGCCGCCCATAAGTATCCATCAGTGCCACCCATAAGTGCCGCCCATCTGTGCCGCCCATGAGTGCCCATCAGTGCCGCCTATGAGTGCCCATCAGTGCCGCATAGCAGCGCCGCCAATCAATGCCACCTCATCTGTGCCGTCAGTACTACCTCATCGATGTCCATCAGTGCCATCTCATCGGGGCCCATCAGTGCCGCCATATCAGTGCCCGTAATTGAAAGAGAAAAACTTATTTACAAAAAAATTAACCTAAAAAAAGAAAAAGGTTTTTTTGTTTCAAAATTTGCAGTCTTTTTTTAGTTGTTGCGCAAAAAAAAAAACGCAGAGGTGATCAAATAACAACAAAAGAAAGCTCTATTTGTGGGGAAAAAAGGACGCCAATTTTGTTTGGGTACAGTGTTGTATGACCGCGCAATTGCCATTCAAAGTGCGACAGTGTTGAAAGCTGAAAATTGGCTTGGGCGGGAAGGTGCGTAAGTGCCTGGTATGGAAGTGGTTAAGGGAATCCAGTGCCCCCCCAGAACTAGTGTGTGGGTCCCCTGAAAATTACTGGGCGGGGTTATACAAAAACAGGGTGTGACCTTGACAGGAAGGGGTGGGTCATTTTTCTATTAGGAGGTGCAGATATGTAGTCAGGCCTAGGGCAGAACCAAACCTAAATATACTACTGCATATTAGGGCTTATTTAGACCGGAACCGATTTACAGCGTGTTTTTATATTGTGGGAGGAAACCCACGCAGGCACAGGGAGAACATGCAAACTCCATGCAGATGCTGTCACGGGCGGGATTCGAACCAACGACTCTTTTGCTGCTAGGTCAAAGTGCTATACACTACACCACTGTGGTGAACGAACATGATTGCAGCTGAAAGCATGAGATCTTTTTTTTTTTTTTGCAATACCATGCTTTCCAGCCTTATTGACCCCGCCTCTCTCCATAAAGAGGACCTGTCACACACTAGTCCTATTACAAGGGATGTTTACATTCCTTGTAATAGGAAGAAAACTGATCATTTTTTTTTTTATTTTTTTATTTCAGTGTAAAACATTATAAAACTAAATAAAAATAAATAAGAAAACCCCAAAAAAAATTTTTAAAGCGCCCCGTCGCGACGAGCTCGCGCACAGAAGCAAACGCATACGCGAGTAGCGCCCGCATATGAAAACAGTATTCAAACCACACAAGTGAGGTATCGCCGCGATCGTTAGAGTGAGAGCAATAATTCTAGCCCTAGACCTACTCTGCAACTCAAAAAATGCAACCTGTAGAATTTTTTAAACGTCGCCTATCGAGTTTTTTAAAGGGTAAAAGTTTGACGCCATGCCACGAGCGGGCGCAATTTTTAAGCGTGACATGTTGGGTATCATTTTACTCGGCGTAACATTATCTTTCACAATATAGAAAAAAATTGGGCAAAATGTATTGTTGTCTTATTTTTTAATTCAAAAAAGTGATTTTTATCCAAAAAAAGTGCGCTTGTAAGACCGCTGCGCAAATACGGTGTGACAAAAAGTATTGCAATGACTGCCATTTTATTCCCTAGGATGTCTGCTAAAAAAAAATATATAATGTTTGGGGGTTCTGATTAATTTTCTAGCCAAAAAATTGTGATTTTCACATGAAGGAGAGAAGTGCCAGAATTAACCCGGTGGGCAAGTGGTTAAAGTACTCATGGCTATAAAGAATAGAGTCATTGCTCATTAAAAAAAAAAAAAAAAAAAGGGGGTCCCTCCAAATTTAATTACCAGGCCCTTCAGGTCTGGAATGGATATTAAGGGGAACCCCGCCGTAAAAACCCCAAAAAAAAAAGACGTGCGGTTCCCGGCAAATATCCATTCCAGACCCTTCAGGTCTGGTGTGGATTTTAAGGGGAACTCCACCCCAAATTGAAAAAAAAAATGGCGTGGAGTCCCCCTAAAAATCCACACCAGACCCTTATCCGAGCACGTTGACCTGGCCGGCCGCAGAAAAGAGGGGGGGACAGAGTGCGGCCCCCCCCCTCTCCTGAACCGCACCAGGCCACATGCCCTCAACATGGGGAGGATGTCCCCATGTTGATGGGGACAAGGGTCTCATCCCCACAACCCTTGCCCGGTGGTTGTGGGGGTATGCGGGCGGGAGGTTTATCAGAATCTGGAAGACCCCTTTAACAAAGGGGACCCCCAGATCCTGACCCCCCCCCTGTGTGAAATGGTAATGGGGTACATTGTACCTCTACCATTTCACCCCAAAAAAAATGTCAAAGTGATAAAAATGACAGTAGCCGGTTTTTGACAAATCTTTTAATAAAATCTTCTTTTCTTCTTTCCTTCGGGGTTCTTCCGCTGCTTCTTTCTTCTCGTCCACATCTTGCCCGACGTCTTCTTCTATCTTCTCCGTCCGTCCTTCCGCCTTCTGGTCCCGCATCTTGCCCGTTGTCTTCTCCGTCCGCCTCCTCGTCCGCATCTTGGGTCTTCTGCGGTCTTCTTCTCGGTCCGCCGCCTTCTCGTCCCCTGCGTTTGAATTGTAATTGGCCGCCGTTTTCCCGCTCCTGGGACCCGCCCCCCTCTGACGCCACAAGTAAACTCCTTAGAAGGTCATGTGCGTCAGAGGGGGGCGGGGGTCGCAGAGCGTCACACAGCGGGGGAATTCAATTTCAATCGCGCCGCCCGGAGAAGAAGTTCCCGCCGTGTCACACTCATGTGACCCCGCCCCCCTCTGACACACATGACCTTCTAAGGAGTTTACTTGTGGCGTCAGAGGGGGGCGGGGTCACATGAGTGTGACACGGCGTGAACTTCTTCTCCGGGCGGCGCGATTGAAATTGAATTCCCCCGCTGTGTGACGCTCTGCGACCCCGCCCCCCTCTGACGCACATGACCTTCTAAGGAGTTTACTTGTGGCGTCAGAGGGGGGCGGGTCCCAGGAGCGGGAAAACAGCGGCCAATTACAATTCAAACGCAGGGGACGAGAAGGCGGCGGACCGAGAAGAAGACCGCAGAAGACCCAAGATGCGGACGAGGAGGCGGACGGAGAAGACAACGGGCAAGATGCGGGACCAGAAGGCGGAAGGACGGACGGAGAAGATAGAAGAAGACGTCGGGCAAGATGTGGACGAGAAGAAAGAAGCAGCGGAAGAACCCCGAAGGAAAGAAGAAAAGAAGATTTTATTAAAAGATTTGTCAAAAACCGGCTACTGTCATTTTTATCACTTTGACATTTTTTTTGGGGTGAAATGGTAGAGGTACAATGTACCCCATTACCATTTCACACAGGGGGGGGGTCAGGATCTGGGGGTCCCCTTTGTTAAAGGGGTCTTCCAGATTCTGATAAACCTCCCGCCCGCATACCCCCACAACCACCGGGCAAGGGTTGTGGGGATGAGACCCTTGTCCCCATCAACATGGGGACATCCTCCCCATGTTGAGGGCATGTGGCCTGGTGCGGTTCAGGAGAGGGGGGGGGCCGCACTCTGTCCCCCCCTCTTTTCTGCGGCCGGCCAGGTCAACGTGCTCGGATAAGGGTCTGGTGTGGATTTTTAGGGGGACTCCACGCCATTTTTTTTTTCAATTTGGGGTGGAGTTCCCCTTAAAATCCACACCAGACCTGAAGGGTCTGGAATGGATATTTGCCGGGAACCGCACGTCTTTTTTTTTTTTGGTTTTTACGGCGGGGTTCCCCTTAATATCCATTCCAGACCTGAAGGGCCTGGTAATTTAATTTGGGGGAACCCCTACACATTTTTTTGTTTGTTTTATGAATGAATCCCTTTAGAATTGTCAGAGCCGACAATTCATTATAGCCGCGTGTGAAATTTTAAATGACTTTTTTCCTTCAGAATGTCACTTTGTGCAGGGGGAGTTCTAAGTGCGGGAAAAATGCGCTATTTCACATGCTGACATTACACCCCCCCTAGGTACGAAATTTAAAGGAATATTTCACTTTTATTGTTTCACTTTAAGAATTATTAATTTCACTGCTCCCGAAAAAACGGCCGTTTTAAAAAATAAAAAAAGCATTGATACATGTTCCCTGGGGCAGGACTGAGGTCCCCAAACACTTTTTAGGACTAAACTTGCAGATTAGCCTTTAAAATGAACACTTTTGATTTCTCCCATAGACTTCTATAGGGAGTTCGGCGCGGCTTTACATATTAGTTTCAATGCGCCGGCTGCTACGCTGGTTCATGCGCCTGATTAAGCCTCCACCCGGAGTACTAATTAATGCATGAACCAGCGCAGCGCACATAGCTTAGTAAATCAGGCCCAGTGTCTCTATCTCTCTATCTCTCTCTGTCTGACTGACTGATCTTCTCTAGAACCGCCAACACACTACACTAGGCAGCCGTGCAGGCTGCCTTTTATAGTGGGGGGCGTGTACTAATCCCCCTGAGCCATAATTGGCCAAAGCCACCCTCATACTATATGTAACCCTCATCTACATCATGGACATCTTCTTCAGCTTCTTAGTAAATAGGATATAAATTTTCACAATCCTATATGTAGCTCCTGTTGAGTAGGCGCTATTTTGTAAATGTAGTTATCTGAGCTGTAGTTGGCTCAGAATATTATGGCAAATTGTGGGTTTCTGTTCGAGTTCAGCTGTGTTGCACATTTTCCACTTGACTGTGGGTGTCGCTGTCACCAGGAGTCAAGGTCCAGTCGTGGGGCCTGCTCGCCCGAGGCTCCACAACTGAGAGTAGGCCCAGGAGTTTTTGGGGCCTACTGGTCCAGGGGTGGTCCTGTGCGGTCTTGCCTGCGGGAAGA
The DNA here is from genome assembly GCF_905171775.1 of Rana temporaria. Taxonomy (NCBI): domain Eukaryota; kingdom Metazoa; phylum Chordata; class Amphibia; order Anura; family Ranidae; genus Rana; species Rana temporaria. The sequence continues at coordinate 5,484,830 of NW_024404432.1, read as the reverse complement.
AGCCGAACAATTGGGGGCTCAATTGGAGGACGCACCCTGGCCAATTTACCTCACTGTGCTGCTGGCCTGGCTGAAAGATCCTGGCACCGTGGACTGTGTGCTTTCTTTGGAGCTTTGCAGAGTGTGTGGTTACATGATCTTGTGGCAGAGGACTGTGTGATGACTCGACGACACTCATCAAGTCTGTGGCAGAGACTTTGAATGAGCTTCGCACCGGCTGCTAGGTCAGTGAGAGAGGCCTATCCGGTAGTTGCTGAATCCAGTGTGGAACCGATTTGTCCTCTGGATCTAAGACTGTACCCGTGATCCACAAGCAAGGTACCTGAATCTCCCCTATCGCTCCACCCCTCTGATGAACCTGGTTTAATAAAACCCTTGAAGAAAAAGAAATTAAGTGTTGGTGCGGACATTTGTGAATAACTCTTCAAGAGGGACCCCTGGGACGAGTGTGGTGAACAGTAAGGTAACGGCAGGCCCAAATCTAAACCAGCAGCTCCTTCGGGGGTAGTGCTACATATAGAAGTGGTTGGGGGTCCTGAGTAGTCATAGAAAGGCCCAGCACCCCAATAGTAGAGGAAGAGGTGGTCTGGTGACATGGAGAAGAAGACTCCGGTCAGTCTCTGGATCTCCATCATTGGAAACATGGTGAGACAACAAATACAGCGGGATGGTGGAGGAGATGTTGGTGTCGGTGTGGAAATGGACAGAACACGGGATGATGACACTGAAAGAACAATACGGCTTCATTCTACGATATGTCAAGGAGAGAACCGTACAGGAGAGACTTTTCTCTCTAATTATTGTCAGTAGAAGACCCTGACCTCTGTATATGATATACGCCTGACCTCTGTATATGATATACTCCTGACCACTGTATATGATATACTCCTGACCCCTGTATACGATATACTCCTGACCACTGTATACGATATACTCCTGACCCCTGTATATGATATACTCCTGACCCCTGTATACGATATACTCCTGACCTCTGTATATGATATACTCCTGACCACTGCATATGATATACTCCTGACCCCTGTATACGATATACTCCTGACCTCTGTATATGATATACTCCTGACCCCTGTATATGATATACTCCTGATCTCTGTATATGATATACTCCTGACCTCTGTATATGATATACTCCTGACCCCTGTATATGATATACTCCTGACCCCTGTATATGATATACTCCTGACCCCTGTATATGATATACTCCTGACCCCTGTATATGATATACTCCTGACCACTGTATATGATATACTCCTGACCCCTGTATATGATATACTCCTGACCACTGCACTCTAGGCCCATTATTCAGGGTTACCTTTTAACCACTTCCCACCCGGCCTATACCAAAATGACAGCCGGGAAGTGGTTCAGTTATCCTGACTGCCCATTATATGATGTCCAGCAGGATAAGTCGCGATCGCCTGCCATACGGGGCACACAGCCCGGTGATCTCTGTTGTGGTGTGTGAGTCTGACACGCCGCAACACCGATCTCGATAAAGAGCCTCTAATGAAGGCTCTTTACCACATGATCAGCTGTGTCCAATCACGGCTGATCACAGCGTCAACAGAAAGAGCCGTTTATTGACTTTTCCTCACTCGCATCTGACAGACGAGAGTAGAGGAGAGCCAATCGGCTGCTCTCCCGACAGGGGGGTTGTGCTGATTATTTATCAGTGCAGCCCCCCACCCAGGACCACCAAGGATGCCTACCAGGTATGCTACCCTGGACCACCAGGGATATGCCAATCAGTGCCACTCATATATACCCTTCAGTGCCCATCAGTGTTGCCTATCAGTGCCCATTGTCAGTGCCCACCAGTGCCATCTCATCAGTGAAGGAGAAAACATACTCATTTACACAATTTTATTACAGAAACAAAGAATTGTTTTTTTGTTATTATTATTAATTCATTACGTTCCATTCGTTTAGATGCATTTGTTATTTCGGGTAATTCGTAACATCGGATAAATTTGTATTCATTATGTTCACTAACAGCTAAATTACGAGGAACACCTTAACAATCACCACCATTTTATTCTCCAGGGCCTCTGCTATCAGATAATATATGTTTGGGGGTTTTATCTAATCTTCAGGCCCAAAATAATGCAAAAACATCTGACAGTGAAATGGTTAATGTGAGCTAGATGGGATCACTCTGCTGTGCTCACACATTAGAGCTCCCCCTAGCTGCAGCCTGGTAATAACATTGCTAGGAGGTCTATTCATTTATCTGCTCCATACTTCCCATCTTTATATAAACGTCTCCTGACATTTAGGGGTCTATTCATAAAATATGTGCATAGCAATTCCCCGGGGAAAGTCCATGTACATTCCTTCTGTGTGAATGGGGGAAAGATGAATGTTATTAGGATATTTGCTGTGCTGGTCGAACGGTTTCCATTAATTTAAAATGGAAATTGTTGCATTTGGCCACTAGATGGAGATAATTTCTATGGTACTTAGCGCCATCTAATGGCCAAATGTGGTGTAACGGAACCCCAAATGGGACAGGAGCGTCTCTCATTCCGGGGTTGTGATGCACCCAGCTCCTCCTCCCCTGCCCATCCTCCATTTTTTTTTCTCTCCTTGATGGAGAGCGGACTTTCGGCGCATCAGCGTCATGCGAGCATGCTGCATTCAGGGCATCCTAGGACGCCATTGATTGCTGCATGGCTTTTCCATCCCGCATGGCTGACTAGATGGGTGGACACCCACTGAGGTCTTTTCCCATCCCATTGTCTGGCCCAATGCGATGATGCATGACGTTAGTGGGGACACGCCCCCAGGATGTGGGTATTTAGTTCGGATGGCCCCGGCAATTTCACTTCACACATTCCCATCTGATGAGAGGCTCCATGTATCCACACTCACTGGTAATTGATTTTTCCTATATAGGACCCATACCCCAGTACCCCATAGTGATTGATAACCTCATTCATTCACTTTTTTTCTTTACCAGTACTCAAATGTGTGCCCCATGTGCGCCCACCTCACCCTTTGGCATTGTGCTGTGGCTGCTTTTGCCTCATCTGACTGATGTCCCACGTCTTTCTGTCCTCGGCTCTCCTCATTTGCTGGTCTGTCCCTGGACTAAGGGGGAGATGTCCCTGCTTCAACTCCGGGGGAGACATTTCATTCCAGGACCATCATTCCACTCCTTAGTTTGGAACGCAAAGGTTTACTTCACTTTTGGCCCAACATAAAGGTAATATACCACACAACCAAACTCGCTTATGCTGCTACCATGATAAGATTGCACCTACTTACCTGTATGTTCATCCCTCCCCCCCCCCTCCTCTTTCTCTCTAGCTTATTGCTATGCACCCCACTCCTGATGACTGGCTTTAACCACTTACCCCCCGGACCATATTGCTGCCCAAAGACCAGAGTACTTTTTGCGATTCGGGACTGCGTCGCTTTAACAGACAATTGCGCGGTCGTGCGACGTGGCTCCCAAACAAAATTGGAGTCCTTTTCCCCCCACAAATAGAGCTTTCTTTTGGTGGTATTTGATCACCTCTGCGTTTTTAATTTTTTGCGCTATAAACAAAAATAGAGCGACAATTTTGAAAAAAATGCAATATTTTTTACTTTTTGCTGCAATAAATATCCCCCAAAAATATATAAAAAAAACATTTTTTTCCTCAGTTTAGGCCGATACGTATTCTTCTACATATTTTTCGTTAAAAAAAAATCGCAATAAGCGTTTATTGATTGGTTTGCGCAAAAGTTATAGCGTTTACAAAATAGGGGGTATTTTTATGTCATTTTTATTAATATTTTTTTTTACTAGTAATGGCGGCGATCAGCGATTTTTTTTCGGTATTGCGACATTATGGCGGACACTTCGGACACTTTTGACACATTTTTGGGACCATTGGCATTTTTATAGCGATCAGTGCTATAAAAATGCATTGGATTACTATAAAAATGCCACTGGCAGTGAAGGGGTTAACACTAGGGGGCGGGGAAGGGGTTAAGTATGCCTGGGTGTGTTCTTACTGTGGGGGGGGGTGGCCTCACTAGGGGAAACACTGATCTTCTGTTCATACATTGTATGAACCGAAGATCAGCATTTCCCCTGCTGACAGGACCGGGAGCTGTGTGTTTACACACACAGCTCCCGGTCCCCGCTCTGTACCGAGCGATCGCGTGTGCCCGGCGGCGATCGCGCCCGCCGGGCACACGCACGGGAGTCGGGGGCGAGCGGGGGGCACGTGCGCCCCTAGTGACGGCTGAGAGAGAGGACGTTATACTATGTGCTCTCGCCCAGCCGAGCCGACCTGCCGACGTAGAACGGCGGTGCGCAGTCGGCTAGTGGTTAAACGCCAAGAAACGCGTGTTGAGTCTATGCTCAGGGATGCCAAGATCAAGCTTGCCGAATGATATGTTCTATTACCATATTGTTTACATCCACCAACTTTATTGGATAATCATGTCTACTGTATCTATATGTCAATTTATTGTGATTGCTTTTAATGGTCATGTCCTGGATTTTTTATTATGATACACATTATATTATTAAGTTTATATTTGACTCCTTCAATTTCTTTTCGGATTGATCACTAAGCATTATCCTTGACCACAGAGATTTCCCTTGATGGGACTGTGATAGATCTCCCACTGTTGATATCCTTAATAATCTTACAAACCCGTCCATGCCCCATTTAAAGTCCCACAACCCAATTTCCTTTTGTTCTAAACGTCTCCTGACATTTAGGGGTCTATTCATAAAATATGTGCATAGCAATTCCCCCGGGGAAAGTCCATGTACATTCCTTCTGTGTGAATGGGGGAAAGATGAATGTTATTAGGATATTTGCTGTGCTGGTCGAACGGTTTCCATTCATTTACAATAGAAATTATTGCATTTGGCCACTAGATGGAGATAATTTCTATGATACTTACCGCCATCTAATGGCCAAATGTGGTGTAACGGAACCCCAAATGGGACAGGAGTTAAAGCCGTTTAAGATAATCCATTCCGAACCCAAGACAGCTATCGAAACTCCACAATCCGGCGAACACGACCCATACGGATTCTCCCAGAAACGCGAGACAGTTCTGTTTGAGGTTCAAAACGAATAGACTATTTAATGAGAAAATCAGACTCTTATATACAGTTAGTAACCAAAAATGAACAATGACTCAACTCCACCCACAACACGACACAATGAGCCCAATACACATCTTTTTAGTAGACATTCTGGCACCAGCTCTTGGTCTAATTAGCATGAGCTAATTAACTACAGCTGATAAGTCAGACATCTGACCTTTAGACTGTCTGTTTAACTCACAATACACATGTATCATCAATAGAACTTCACACAATACAGGGTCAATTAGCACAACACAATGACAGGTTCTTTCAGGGCCATCCTAGATTCATTTACATGACAACAGACGACATTAACACCTAACGGTCTGTGTTCCCACATTGAATGAGTCACTCTTTGAATTAACCTGTTGAGTTCAGAATCAACAACCTGTAAATAGTTCTTACAGATATCCTGGAATATATTGTGGATTACAGACCCATGTTAAAGCAATCCAAGATATGTCCATTATTTCCTGGCTCATACTTTGCAAGAGCTTCTGGATTCCACGGGCCCTCCCGTTACATGTGCTATTTTTAGGTGTACAATTGATTTTTCATATATGTGATTGATTCATACATATTTATGTTTTCTATACATTTTTAATGAATGGTCAACAAGGTCCTAATAAAGATAGAATTTGTCCCCGAAGATAAAGATATACATAGTGTTATATTCTTAATATCTAAAATTTGATTTGGTTATAAAATATTATTGAGAATATGAATTCCTATAAATGGTATGGATGTTGGGCTTTGAGTTAATAATCTCCTGATGTGACATTTGAACCCAGTTATCAATTTCTAGAAGCTGTGAAGACATATTTATTCATTTTGTAAATATCTTATGTTTAAAAAAAAAAAAAAAAAGGTATTTCATATGACTGATGTTCTGTTTGAAAGTTGCATTCGAAGGCAGACGAATCCCTTCCCCCATTTCCTGTGTCTGTAAGTAATTAGGAAATAGACCACTTCCTATGGTAAGCCTCATATTCCTCCTCGTCATCCCCTCCATTCTGGGGAGTGATGTAGGAGGAGCGCATTACTTTTCGGCGGGAAAGTCAAAGAAAGGATCTTGAAGTTTATAAAAAGCTTGGGTGGAAAGCTTCTCCCTCTCTTCTACCCTTCCCCCATCTTCAGAAGCACACAGACAATTTTCTCCAGCAAACACAGGGCTAATCAGCCATCTTTAAAGCACATGTTCTCGAAGAACTTTCTTTTATGTATTGAACTTTTATTTGAAGCTATGAATGTACTTCAACTGTACTTATTATCTGTAATGGTCAGGGGTTAACAGCGTTTACGATATTCCATTCCACCAACCCACGACAGCTTATCGACACTCCACAATCCGGCAGACAGGACCCATTGGATTTCCCCCAGAATTACAAGACACACACAGCTCTGTTCTCTGGTTCCAAACGGATAGATACTTTAATGGGAAAATCAGGCTCTTTATATACAGTCAGTAACAATGACTCAACTACACCCACAACATCATACAATGGGTACTAACGAGCCCCCCTCAATACACATCTTTTAAGATGGACACCTGCTTATACAATACACATTCCTTTAGTCAGACATTCTGACTCCAATTCTAATTACCTACAGCTGGCAAGTCAGACATCTGACCTTTTAGACTGTGCTAATTCACAACACACATTATCATCAATAGAAATTCACACAAAACAGTGTTAATTAGCATCACACAATGAAAAGGTCTTTAGAAGCCAGACTGTCTACCAAGCTCCAATCCACATCACCACAGTAGCAGACTTAATTAGCACAATAGACAATAGAATGCAATCACAGCAAGCTTTTATCGTACACTACAGCCAGGTAGCTGAAGGTGATGACGTCTTTCAATTAACCTGTTGAGTTCAGAATCAACAACCAGTAATAGTTCAAGATATTCTGAATATATTGTGGATTATCATTACTGTCCCATCTCATGTAATCCGAGATATCAGTTCTCAGTCATCCTATGCCCCTAGTGGACATAGGATGACCCTAGACACAAGAGTCATTGGTGAGGCTGAAACAGAAGTACCCCACACTCTTCAAGAGCCTCTGGGTCCCACGGGCCCTACCGTTACATTATACTTTATAGTGTGTATATTAAAACACAGTTTTTATTCACGTTAATTCACGAATTTGTCTCACGATTCGTCATTCATCCAGAACGCAAAGTAAAGCCTTTAAACAGCAGAAGCTGCGCTATTTTAACATTAGAAACCCTCGGGTTTTATCACATAGGAACATCTTTTTATTTTATTTTAGACTTGTTTTTTTATTGTATGTATATGGAGATACATCGCACACTCATGTGGAGATTAGATTGTAACGAGACATTACCACGGAGCTCAGCGGTGTGATCGAGTGAGAGCGCCCTGCTGGTTTGCAGATTCGGGTGACACGCTCTCCAGCTCTATGAATGTGAGCTCTGTAGTCACAGGAAGAGGGCGTGTCCTCACAGACTGTGGTGATGCCTGAACGGTTGCCTAGGCAACAGGCAGGTATATAAGGTTTCAACTCATTTGACCCACCCATCTACTGACGACGGCCAATGAGAGGCCGACACACGTTTAGAAGGGAGGAGCCCTATCTGTGATATCAGGCGAAGCGCCGTGGGTCTAGATCGGCGGTGAATGAGCTGGTGATTTGATACTTGCTGTTTTTATTGTTATTTCTTGTAAGTGTAACTTTTTAGGGGACTCTCGCTATGACTAAGCAGTAGTTTCAGTGCGAAACGCGTCAGCAGTCGGGTTTTATTTTGCTGTGACTTGTAGTGCTGTCCTTCTTTTAATAAAGGCGACAATTTGTTCAGAGTGCGGCTGTCCAGAGACAATTTTTGTTCCTGTGTAACTTTTTAGGGGGGGGGGCTTTTATAATAAATTCAGAAGCAGAGAGCACTATGGTACTTGTGTTTTTTCTTTCATGTCCTTCCCCCCGGGATATAGAAGTGGAATTGATTATTAATAAGTGAATGGAGGAAGGTGGTGTTTGGAGACAATTTATACGTTGATTCCCCACACAGAGGTGCAGTCTGGAGACTGTAGGAATTACTACCATTGGTAAAGTGGAGGGATCGTGATCGGACACGAGGAGTGATCTGTCTATGAGTTTTATACTCACCCTTGAGGTGAGCATGCATTTTAGCAGGTGGGGGTGCGCACTGAATATTGGATCCATTTAAATCGGATTTTTCACAGCGGTGACAGCTTTGGAAACCTCTATATGAACTGTTTTTTTTATCATTTATTTCTTTTTTCATAAATAGTTTTATGGAATGTATAATTATTTGTTTCTATAAGATTTATAGATACGCAGCGCTGCACTATTTTCACACAATTAATACGCAGCTTCTACTTTTCAGAGGTGCGATATCGTTCTCTGTACAATCCGTGTTTTATTGATTGCATGGAATATTGGAATTTTCTGAGATTGTGGATTTGGGGTTTTCATGAGCTGGAAGCCACAATCATCACAATGATGACAAATCACGGCTTGAACCCTCTTGCTTTGCATGCAATGAGTCTCTCTCATATATTAGTCTCGCCTTTTAAGTTGCATTAGTGAAAAAAATGAACTTTTGCACCATATTCAAATTTTTCAAGTTTCACCCGTATATCAGGGTGTGCTTCTTCCCCACATGTCCAGCAACATTCACATACAAGACATTTCCCGCACTCACTAATACAACTCGAGGGGTTGTGTGGGACCCCTGATGTACAGGAAGACAGGACTTCAGTGAGGAACATTTCCCTCACTCAGGACAGGAATACGGCTTCTCCCCCGTGTGAGATCTCTGATGTTTGTAAAGATTGGACTTCACTGAAAAACATTTCCCGCACTCAGGACAGGAATATGGCTTCTCCCCCGTGTGAGATCTCTGATGTGTGGAAAGACTGGACTTCACTGAAAAACATTTCCCACACTCAGGACAGGAAAAAGGCTTCTCCCCCGTGTGAGATCTCTGATGTGTGGAAAGACTGGACTTCACTGAAAAACATTTCCCGCACTCAGGACAGGAATACGGCTTCTCCTCCGTGTGAGATCTCTGATGTGTGGAAAGATGGGACTTTGCTGAAAAACATTTCCCGCACTCAGGACAGGAATATGACTTCTCCCCCGTGTGAGAACTCTGATGTGTGTAAAGATTGGCCTTCTCTGAAAAACATTTCCCGCACTCAGGACAGGAAAACGGCTTTTCCCCGGTGTGAGATCTCTGATGTTTAAAAAGACCGGACTTCTGTGAAAAACTTTTTCCGCACTCAGAACAGGAAAAAGGCTTCTCCCCCGTGTGTAATCTCTGATGTATGGAAAGACTGAACTTCTGTGAAAAACATTTTCCGCACTCAGAACAAGAATACAGCTTCTCACCTGTGTGAAATCTCTGATGTCTGTAAAGACTGGACTTCACTGAAAAACATTTCCCGCATTCAGGACAGGAAAAAGGCTTCGTCCCCGTGTGAGATCTCTTATGTGTGGAAAGATGGGACTTCTGTAAAAAACATTTCCCACACTCAGGACAGGAATACGGCTTCTCCCCCATGTGAGATCTCTGATGTGTGGAAAGATGGGACTTCGCTGAAAAACATTTTCCGCACTCAGAACAGGAAAAAGGCTTCTCCCCCGTGTGAGATCTCTGATGCCTGTAAAGATTGGCCTTCTCTGAAAAACATGTCCTGCACTCAGGACAGGAAAAAGGCTTCTCCCCCGTGTGAGATCTCTGATGTTTGGAAAGATTGGACTTCACTGAAAAACATTTCCCGCACTTAGAACAGGAAAAGGGCTTCTCCCCCGTGTGTGATCTCTGATGTGTGGAAAGATTGGACTTCATTGAAAAACATTTCCCGCACTTAGAACAGGAAAAGGGCTTCTCCCCCGTGTGTGATCTCTGATGTGTGGAAAGATTGGACTTCATTGAAAAACATTTCCCGCACTCAGGACATGGAAACCTCTTATGTGTTGGAAAGACAGCACCGTCCCGCACAGTCTGAGGTTCCTCGGGATAAGAGGAATACGATGGTCCGGCACCATCCCGCACAGTCTGAGGTTCCTCAGGATAAGAGGAATACGATGGTCCGGCACCGTCCCGCACAGTCTGAGGTTCCTCGGGATAAGAGGAATACGATGGTCCATCTACACTGTGTGGTGCCGGATGGACATTTGAGGTAGTCTGGTTTTCTCCTGGACTATACTGTGCGATGTCCTCATCTTCTACTTTACAGTCTGGAGACAAAGTGAGACAATCCTCTGAGGTTTTCCTCATCTCCCGTCCATCTACTAAAATAGAAATACAAAGATTATTACTAGACATGAGCTGATTGGTTCCCCTAAACCAGGACTCCGCCCACATCATACAGCTTTGTCTCTGAGGATCTTACAATTCCCCCTCAAGGTAACTAGTAAATGGCTCCTCTGATCTCCTACCAGATCATTTCTTTATTCATGGACATTAGTCAGTGAGTGAAGAAACGGGAACTGTCTTTTATAGGAGTGACAGTGATGAGGGGATTATAGGACGAGTGTCCCCACCCCCTCTTTCACTCATTGCCATCTTCCCAACACAAGAAGTCCTGCACTTCCTTATTTAGTCCATGATTCAGTCATGAATAACAGCATGGCTGAGCCCCATCAGAGGTCAGAGAGTGAGGATGGGGAGAACAACCAAGATGGAGACTGGACTGATCCTGACCACCATCATTGGGTTATTGACTCCTCCCTCATTATCACTTTATGTTTAATGTTCCAAAGTTTGAGGGTGTTATCACATTATTATCACCACTTAAAAGTCTGTGCTCCAATCAAATCATCAGATATAAAATGTCCAGCTGGTAGAAATGTGGTGTAAGAAAAGAGAATACATATTATGTGTATATATAGCAGAGGGGAGAGAGGAGAAGTCAGGACTATGTAATGTACAACATATTGTATACGATACAACAGATAGGACTATATAGTATCAGAATTATGTAATGTACACCATAGTATATAGTGCAGGGGTCAGGAGTATATAATGTACAACATAGAGGATATAGTGCAGGGGTCAGGAGTATGTAATGTACAACATAGAGTACCGTATTTATCGGCGTATACTGCACACTTTTTTGCCCCGATGAACGCCGCGCAAGACACCAAAACTGTAAGTACTAAAATATTTTTTTTACAGGAATGCGGGTCCACTTTAGGGGTGTGCGCTATACGCCGGAGCGCGCAATACCCTGATAAATATGGTATATAGTGCAGGGGTCAGGAGTATGTAATGAACATGTAGCACCCTGGTGTTTAGGAAGGGTGGCTAATAAATTGAGTTCACCTGGTGGTAGTTATCCATGCTTATTGTTAGGAGATCTTCTGATTCCTCTCTAACTTTGGATGGCTGCACCTTTTCTCTTCTGTCACTAGGTGGCACTAGATGGACAAGGGTGTAGCAAGGTCGAATTACGAATGGATGGGGTGCCTCAGCCAATTGGCAGGGGTTTCTTTGGTCCCTTGGCCTGCTGGGAGAGCCTATTTATTTGGGTGGAGTCAGGTAATCGGGGTTCTGTGCCACCTGGACAGCTGTCTGGTGGACGTGTGTTATGTCGCCCAGGTTGCTAGGCCGGAAGCCTGAGGACTATCTAGGAGCAAGAGAATCAGCGCAGGGTTGGGAGTGCAGGATTGGATTCCAACTGAGAGTAAAGATTCAGCCGAATGGGGAACCAGTTGTGGTCCGAGGTGGAGGGGAAGCTGTCGCCACTAAGGGACCATCCACCTTGTTACCGGGGACTACAGTTAGTAAGCTGGAGCCACTACCAGAGCAATCTTCTCTCCAGCCTGGGACAGTGAAGAAGTGGGAAAGCTTCAGCAGGTGCCAAGCCAGGGGCCCAGCAGGATAGGGGGGGTGATGCTTGAGGAGCATTAGTAAGTGTCAAGCCAGGGGCCCAGCAGGATACCGGGGGTGACGATTGAGGAATATACAGCGGGTTCGCTGTAGAAGAGCTCAGGAGATTCAGTGGCCACTGAATCTGGAAGTCCAGTGAGTAGAGAGGAGCCTAACACCTCCCGGTCCGATTCACGGCAGAACAAGCAAATCGATCTAAAGTTTGTGCGAACATTCGAACACTCTTAAAGTTTATGGGACCCGAACGTGAAAAATCAAAAGTGCCCGCAGGCTGTATATACTCTGAACAGCAGTATACAGGCGGTCCCCGGGTTACAAACAAGACAGGGACTGGAGGTTTGTTCTTAAGTTGAATCTGTTTGTAATTTGGAACTGATACATTTTGGAAGTGTAGCTCCAGCCAAAAAATCAAATTTGAAGCTTTTTGGAAAACATAGGGAAGGGTTATCACCCCTGTAACATTTGTTTTGCTGTCTGTGCCCCGTGTTCAGAAGATTTCACCTCACTTTCTGTCCCAATGACAATTGGATTTAGAAAATTTGGGGTTATTAGGTGTGATACATTTGCCTATATGTCTCAGTGTACTGCTCCCTGCTAGCCATGGGTAGAGGTAGAAAGGAATTTCATGTGTGATTCATTCCTCTGACAGGTTATTGACGTGCTAATGTCCCCTCACTATTCTAAAGGTTAATTGATCTATTGTGTTGTGTAAAGAAGATCTGTGTTTACCCTTAAAAGATGTGTATTGTATCATCAGGCTAAATGATTAGAGAAGTAGTATGTTAATTATTCTGATTGCTTCAGTGTAGTAATTAATTCCAGTGATGTCTTTATCTAAAGAAATGTGTCTGCATGGTCGGCTCCGACTTGTCTCCTATAATCTGTATGGGAAACCCCACTGTGTGAGGGGGGTGTTCCTAACAGGCTGTAACCACATATAAGCTGAGTTTTTGTGTCAATAAAGTGTCTTGGTTCCAGCATCCAGTCTTGACTCATGTGTGGGGAATCCTGTGATGTTCTTGTATGGAGAGGAGGGAAGGCTTGACGGGGATATCATACCGATACCGTCACAAATTGGTTGGCAGCAGCGGGATCTTCCCTTCTACTCTCCTTCACACCCGGATTCCAAGCAGACACTGGAAGAACTACTGGAAGGATTGCTAGCAACAAAACCAAGCGGGTCATCATAGCAGAATCAATGGAGATAGACCAGGAGGACGGGATTGCAGCAACGCCAGCAGTACAAGAGATGGCGACACCAGTGATTCAGGAGGAGGAATCGCCAGCCAACAAGCCAATGAGAGAGAAGCTAGCGTGGTTCGGCCCGAACCCAACGCCGGATGTGGTGCTGAAAGTGATGGACCTGTTAGCGGAGGAGGCTAAACAAATAAGAGACGCAGAACTACAGAAGGCTAAACAAATAAGGGACGCAGAACTACAGAAGGCTAAACAAATAAGGAGACGCAGAGCTACAGAAGGATAAACAAATAAGGGACGCAGAACTACAGTTAAAACTGGCAGCAGTCCAACAAGCAGCCGCACCTTCTCCGAACAGTGAGTACAGCACAGCAGACGCAAGGAAGATTCCGTTTAGCGCTTTTAAAGCTTTTGATGAAAAGGACTGTGAGATTGATAACTACCTGGCGGATTTTGAGCGACAATGTAACCTGCACCGAATAGCTAGAAGAGAGTGGGTTGCAATATTGTCAGGCAAACTGTCAGGCAAAGCTTCTGATGCTTTCCGGACCGTGCCAGATCAGGATATCCATAGCTATGCCCGGGTTAAAGAAGTGCTCCTGGCTCGTTATGCAGTAACCCCAGAGTCCCACCGACAGAAGTTCAGGGACTCACGCAAAACCACGAAAGACTCTTACGCAGAATGGGCATGCCAGCTGTCCCTGTCGGCCTCTAACTGGGTTAACAGCAGCCAGGCCACCACCGCTGAGGACATTTTGCAACTAATGCTCCTGGAGCAATTTTACAATCACATCCAGACGGACGTCAAGGATTGGGTGAGAGATCGCAGGCCCATGACTCTACCAGAGGCCGCTAAGTTGGCGGATGAATATGCGGATACTCGCAAGACGAACCAGATCACACCACAGGAACAACCTCCACCACAAACGGTGCCCTCCCACCCACCAGCCGCTAGATACCAACCTCCTAACAGACCGGTGACATCTAGCCCTCGCTATCCACGCCAGGAGGACAACGAACAACGCTGCTTCCGGTGCAAACAGTTGGGTCACTTTAAGCAGAATTGCCCCCTGAATGACAACACCAGGTCAAATTGGTCTCAACCTGGGTACCGCCCACCAGCAGCAGCCCATTGTGTAGACTCGGCTTGGGATCCCCAGGAGCGGGGTCGGGAAGAACCATTGGGCACCCCTTACGAAGCCCTCATGGTACAATCTGCTATTACGGACAACAGGGAACACCATTGTCAGCTGGTCATGGGCTCCAGCCCTGAGCCGGAGGGGCCCTGGAGGGAGCTGGGCAGAAAGAGGCACCGCCGGCCACCCTTCAAGAAGAAGAGGTCCTGGAAGCCGTATAACAAGCTGACCTGGGAGGAGAAGAAGCGACTGGAGGAGAGGGAGTCGCAGCGGGCGTCCCAGATGCGGGCCGAGATGTTCGCCAAGGGCCCACCGGTGGCCCCTTACACCACCACCCAGTTCCTGATGATGAAGGACCACGTGGAGAGCCTGCAGGACATGAGCAAGCAGGAGCTGATCCGTGAGTACATAGAGCTGGAGGAGTGCATAAGCCGCATGGAGGAGAACAACCACCTGAGGTCACAGCGGGCTGACCCCCCCAGGCTCCATGAACTGGAGATGGAGCTGGAGAAGCTCCAAGAGGAGAACCGGCGGCTGCGGAGGGAGCAGGGGGTGGCTGACCTTATGGGGCTCTGAGTCCCCTCTCTCCCCCCCCTGGACTCTGAGCACCAGTGCTACAACAAATATAACTTTTCCTTTTTATGAATCTCCTGTGATTGTCACTTCAGAGCCATAACCTGCCCCCTCCCATAGCGGGACACCTAGACGGCGGCGCACAGACCCATTCGCTGTCCTCACACTGACTTCTGGTGACTTTGCAGATCGCACAAAGACTTGGGGACTGACCGGCGTGTGATCTGACGACCCGGTGACATACCTGAGTCTGAAGCAGTTGTCAAGGGAGGTCAGTCATGCCAAACGGAGTTAACCTCGGACTAAAAGCTCTGAACCCGTCAACCCTACTGGACCAGGGAAGGTCCAACCGGATTTGCCGGAGCAGGGAGCAAAAGGGGGGCCATTGTGATACATTTGCCTATATGTCTCAGTGTACTGCTCCCTGCTAGCCATGGGTAGAGGTAGAAAGGAATTTCATGTGTGATTCATTCCTCTGACAGGTTATTGACGTGCTAATGTCCCCTCACTATTCTAAAGGTTAATTGATCTATTGTGTTGTGTAAAGAAGATCTGTGTTTACCCTTAAAAGATGTGTATTGTATCATCAGGCTAAATGATTAGAGAAGTAGTATGTTAATTATTCTGATTGCTTCAGTGTAGTAATTAATTCCAGTGATGTCTTTATCTAAAGAAATGTGTCTGCATGGTCGGCTCCGACTTGTCTCCTATAATCTGTATGGGAAACCCCACTGTGTGAGGGGGGCGTTCCTAACAGGCTGTAACCACATATAAGCTGAGTTTTTGTGTCAATAAAGTGTCTTGGTTCCAGCATCCAGTCTTGACTCATGTGTGGGGAATCCTGTGATGTTCTTGTATGGAGAGGAGGGAAGGCTTGACGGGGATATCATACCGATACCGTCACATTAGGGAAACAAGGATTGGTGATAAAGCATCAGTGGAGAGGAGACACCTTTTCCCCCATATCAACTCTTACAGGAGAGAATTTCCCTTCCTAGGGGTAGATTTCCTCTCACTTCCTGTTGTCTTCCTCCGTTTATAAGTAGGAGTCGTTTGTAAGTCGGATGTTTGAAAGTAGGGGAAAATTGTGCCTTAGGTGTTGGTGGTACCAGAACACAGTAAGTCCTCACCGTTACTCTTGGTGGGTGCAGGAACGGGCTCTGCTGTGAAATATTAGATCAAAAATTGTAATTAACAGGGGCATGTATACAGGGGCCGAAAAATTGGGCCTTAGGCAGTGGTGGGAGTGCCCTGAAACAAAAATATTCTTAGAAACTATCAACATGAACATTAAGGAGGAATAGGATAGTCACTCTTCAAGGGATCCCACATCCATAGAAAAATCAATTGGTTACATTAGCATCAGGTGCTTGGTAGCTGGTGATCCAAGATGGATTAATTTTTATGAGGTGAGCCGATCAACAGAGTCTGTGGACAGGCGCACTCTGTGATCGGTTACAAAGCCTCCAGCAGCACTGAATGTGCGTTCAGAAAGAACGCTGGATGCAGGACAGGCCAGTAGCTCAATTGCATATTGTGCAAGCTCTGGCCAGTGGACCATCCTCAAGACCGAGTAACCCAGAGGATTTTCTGTTGGAAAGGCCTCCAAGTCTGACCTTTCCCCTAGACATCCCTGCACCAATTAATTCAGACATTGGCGACGGTTGCTGGAACCGATCAGACCTTGGGGCTGCGGACTGAAGAATTGTCTGAAAGCATCGGTCAGACGGCCACCTTCTCCACTGTTCTTTCTTTGATTGAACGAAGCCTCAGCAACACGTTGTCCAGCACCAGGACATTGTATCCTCCCGGGCTCTGGAAACGCATTGCACAAACCTTTCTGCAAGGCCTCCCAAAGATGTTTTATCCTCTGCTCCCTCTGTGAAGGGTGGATAAGTTCTGGGAAAGTTCCTGAAAACAGGGCACATGGGTCAAGTGTCCATGTCGGAGGGCAGAGAGGAGGTTGGTGCCTACAACCATTCCTGGCTGAAGCTGGCGTGGCGTCAACTACCTCTGAGCCTGCCTCTGCAGAGCTGACAGAATCTCTGCCCCAGTGTGGCTCCTGTCCTCTAAGCAGACCAACTTAAGCACCCCATGGCATCTTTTTGCCCGAGTGCTTGCGTAGCCCCTTGAACGTCTATGGAGCATCGCTGGTTCAGGAGGACAAATCTGCAGAGGAAGAGGCCATAGAGGAAGAAGAGGAGGGGGAGGAGAGAGCCACCACTAGCATTTTGGAGGTGTGGTGGCAGAACAAGCTCCAACAATACTGCACCCTGTCCTGCATCCTTCCCAGCTGCCAGCAGAGTTACCCAGTGCACCGTGAAAGAAAGGTAACGTCCCTGTCCATGCCTGGTGGACCATGAGACAGCGGTAATATGCACCTTACTGCTGACCGCCCTGTCCAACGAGGCCAAGACGTTTCCTTCCACATGCTGGTAGAGAACCGTAATGGTCTTCCGTGAAAAGAAATGGCGTTTGGGAACCTGCCACTGAGGTACCGCACATTCCACAAATTCACAAAAGTGGGCAGAGTCTACCAGCTGAAAAGGCAGCAGTTGCAGTAGCCAAGGTAGCATTCAGACGCTGAGCATGTGGATGGCTGGGACCAAATTCCTTTCTACGATTTAGCAACAGGGGTAGGGAACGTGCATGCGGCCTTATATAGTGTGGGGCGTGGACTTAGTCCCCCTGAGCCATGATTGGCCAAAGGCACCCTGCCTTTGGCCAATTATGGCTCTCTTGGCTGACGGCGCAGGGATTGGCCAAAGTATGCGGGTCATAGTGCATGCTTTGGCCAATCATCACACAGCAATGCACTGCGAACTTGTGGTGCGTGACGCGGCGCTCGAACGCCCCATAATGTTCTTTTTCGATGAACGGGCGAACAGCAAATGTTCGAGTGAAACTCATGTTCGACCCGAACATAAAGCTTATCCCTACTAATGAGAGACTGGGAGCTCAGGGAGAGAAGATCTACAGTGAGAGACTGTGTGAGAAGAAGCAAACTATTCTGTGTTACCAAGAGTTATGTAGAACTAGCGTTAGTGACTGTAACAAGATTTGTTACCATAGGAGACAGCGGTCCTACCTATACAGAAGTGGTGTCCGGCTGTAGGCTTCCACTGTATAGCAGTCTACCTATAGAAGTCTCGGAGTCTGCCAATTGTCATTGCATCTACTCAAATGTGTCCTGGCCCTAAACCGTCTCTCCAACTGTTCTTGTTCAGAGATAATAAAGAGCATGTAATGTACAACATAGAGTACATAGTGCAGGGGTCAGGAGTATGTAATGTACAACATAGAGTATATAGTGCAGGGGTCAGGACTCATGATATTGGTATTTAGTTTTCAGTGGCGGATGAAATGTTTACATGAGACAAGTTGCAGAGATCCCACACTGCTGCCACCCATCTCCTGAGACTGCACTCAGTGACTTGGGTCTGAGACTATACAGACATATCCCTCCACCCGGCACAGCCAGCAAATAACAGAGCAATGAACCCGGGAGAATTGTTCTGTCAGAGATCTCACTAGACCAGGGCATGGGGCAGAAGACCCAAGGTACATACCCCAGGGGCCGGATTCAGATACATCAGCGTATCTGTCCGGCCCGCGTAACGTATCTCTGATACGTTACGCCGCTCTAACTTTGGGCGCAAGTTCTTTATTGCGCCCTTAGTTAGAGCTGCGTAGCGTATGTGTTGCGGCGTAAGGCCACGTAATTCAAATGTGGAAGGGGGGGGGCGTGTTTTATGTTAATGTGGGTTGACCTGACGTGATTGACGTCCGTGTACATATCCCAGTGTGCATTGCTCTAAATGACGTCGCAAGGACATCATTGGTTTCGACGGGAACGGAAATTACGTCTATCCGTATTCGCGAACGACTTACGCAAACGACGTAAAATTTCAAAACTCGGCGCGGGAACGGCGGCCATACTTAACATTAGCTACGCCTCATATAGCAGGGGTAACTATTAAGGCTGTGCAAATTAATTTTAATTAATCGATTAATCTTTAATTTTTTGATCGATCAAAATCTTTTTGATCGATTAAAATTCTTTTGATTGGTACTCACCTCTCCGCCGGCTTCTGGGCCTTCAGGGAGTTCCGTCAGAGATCCAGTAACGTCACGGACACCGGCGGGGCTTGCCGTGTCCATCTGAAGGGCTCCTTTGCTGTGCCTTCATATCTGCATGCTGGCGGGACCTCACTATCTGCCACACGCAAGGGCTGTTACACTTCCCTCTATCAACCTGGGATTCTACAACCATCCACTGGGAGTTGTGATAGTTCCCTTCATGAGACATCTACATGCCGACGGACTGATGTTAACCTCTCCTCATCTGGATTCAGCAGTGGTATCGTTGTACACATTTTTATACCAGTATCATACTTGGCTACATGTTTTTATGACTGCTTTTGGTACCATTTGGTATTACTCGCACCATTTTTACAGTTTATATAGCTACATCGATTTTATCTCCAGTGCAATATTTATTTGGTTACCTACTTGAAGACTATAAAAGTTTTAATGCTATTCCCATCGAGCGCGGCCTTTGTGTGTTTTTTGTATCCTGCTATCCATTTTTCCAGGGGTTGGTAGCTGCACTGGGAATCGGCCTGCAAGGAGATCAGCTAAAAGTAGTTGAATCTGTATGTGCGTTATAATAATCAAAATTAGTCGATTAATCGAACAGAAAAATTTTGATCAGTAACAGCCCTAGTAACTATACGCTGGAAAAAGCCGAACGCAAACGACGTAAAAAAACAGCGCCGGGCGGACGTTCGTTTCCGAATCGGCGTAACTCCTCATTTGCATAATTGTCGCGTAAACAAACGGAAGCGCCACCTAGCGGACAGCGTCAGATTGCAGCCTAAGATCCGACGGTGTAAGTCACTTACACCTGGCGGATCTTAGGGAGATCTATGCGTAACCTGATTCTATGAATCAGTCACATAGATACGACGGCCGGACTCAGAGATACGACGGCGTATCAGGAGATACGCCGTCGTATCTTCTTTATGAATCCGGCCCTAGGTCTCTAGGTCAAGCAAACCCTATGGTGAGAATCAACATTTTGCTGCCAGCTGAACCCCAGAATCTCCATAAATCCAGTCTAGAGACATAAATTGTGTCTGCAGCACAGAGAAGGAAGATTATCCGAGAGAGGAATACAGGACGGTGAACACAGCTCAGGAAAGTGACCAGGGGATTACAGGCTGATATCACCCAGTCCCCGCCCTACTCTGGACCAATCAGTGAGCAGTATGGGTGGAGGAATGGATTTAGTGTTAATGACCCACCTGTGCTGATCTCTGTAGGAGTGTCCTCCTCTATAAATGTCCCCGTTATTCCATCCTCCTCCATAGACTGCTGATCATCCCTCACATACGTCTCTTCTTCTTCTTCTTCTGATTTCACCTCAAATTCTATATCGATTGGATCTCCACTCTAAACCAAGAAATGAGAGAGAATATCATCTGTAAGATATAAACTTACATACAAAATCCACACATCATCCCCACCAGTCCATGTTCTAGATGCTCCGTCCCATCAACCTTGTAACAGTGAGGGATGGTGTGACCTTCCTGTGTGGAATCCCGGGAATACAGAGGACGGGGACATCTCTCTGGTGGGTTCCTGGTATTAGGTGGCTCCATCATATCCTTGTGTCCTTCTGATAACTCCTCCATCACTCCATACTCCTCATCCTCCTCTTTATATTCTTCTTTAACATCAATATTATCATCCCCGAGGTTTCCACTCTGAATATATAATAAAACATCCATTATAATAAACATGTTTGTGTATAAATCATAACTACCAATAATTGTCACTCATTTACCTGATGATGGTGGGGGATGGTGTGTTCTTCCTCCATCACCCCATCCTCATCATCCTCCTCTTTTATCTCTTCTTAAACCTCAACTTTAGGATCTCTCAGGTTTCCACTCTGAATATAGAATAAAAATGACATCAATGGTAACAATGCAGATAATGTACAGATCCTAATGATACTATCAGTGATTGTTCCTCATCTACCCGATGATGGTGGGGGATGGTGTGACCTTCCTGTGTGGAATCCCGGGAATGCAGAGAACGGGGACATCTCTCTGGGGGGTTCCCATTACTGGATCCATCTGTAGGAAACACACACACTGACTGAATACATTGTTTCTATGTGTTTATCAGATGATGGGGGATCTAGGTGGAGCCTCCGTACTGCTCTCTCCTTTACAATAAAGTCTCCTCTTACCCGGTGATGTGAGGGGCGGCTGATTGTCCATCATGACGTCCTAGTAGAGATCCTTGTGTCCTTCTAAATACTCCTACATAGGGAAATAGACAGTGACATCACCTGATACTTACAAAGATAAAGTCATCATCCAGACACATCCCTTGTGTTGAACCTTCACAGACATCAGGAATAGTTATTTCCTCCTCCATAAAGATTATAAAATCAAAAACAAGTATCATAAGTCCACCACTAACTAAAACCCCCAACCCGTATTATCGTATAATCTGTTAGTATAAACTGAAATGAGGAGAATGTTCCGGCCCTGTAAGTGGGGAAATGTTCTGCCCCTGAAGGGGTTAATCTAGGTCTCCATACTATATATGTGTGTACCATCATCTGCTGGAGATAAAAGACGTCATAGTGACTATGGAGGAAGAGGACGGACATGACGGAGGTTACTGGGTGTAAATAGAAGATACGGGGCCAGATTCAGATAGATTAGCGGATCTTTAGATCCGCGTAATCTATCTGATTTACGATCCGCCGGTGCAATTTTGCAAGACTAGTGCAGTATTCACAAAGCACTTACCTCCAAACTTGCGCTGGCGGATCGTAACTCCCCCGGCGGAATTCAAATTCCACGGCTAGGGGGAGTGTACAATTTAAATCAGGCGCGTTCCCGCGCCGATTTAACTGCGCATGCGTCGACGCCGAAATTTCCCAGTGCGCATGCTCCAAATGACGTCGCTAGGACGTCATTGTTTTCGGCAGCAACGTAAATTTCGGCCATCCGTATTCGCGACCGACTTATGCAATCGACGTAAAAAATTCAAAACTCGGCGCGGGAACGACGGCCATACTTAACATGGGATACGCCGCACTTACCCCTGCTATAGCAGGGGTAACTTTCCGCCGGAAAAAGCCGAACGCAAACGACGTAAAAAAAAAGCAACGGGCGGGCGTTCGTTTCTGAATCTGCGTTTCTCCTCATTTGCATATTTGTCGCGAGTAAAACACGAAGCGCCACCTAGCGGACACCGGAAGATTGCAGCCTAAGATCCGACGGTGTAAGTGACTTACACCAGTCGGATCTAAGGGAGATCTATGCTAACTGATTCTTATGAATCAGTCGCATAGATCCCACCGTCGGATCTCAGAGATACGACGGCGTATCAGGAGATCCGCCGTCGTATCTCTTTATGAATCTGGCCCACGATCTTATTACCTCCTCTGCTGCTTCTTCCAGCGATGTCTCCTCACTAGTTCCTCCCGACTCACCTCTCACCCGGAACTTCCTGTCTTTCCCTGACATCATTTCCTGTCTTCCATAGAGACTTCTCCTCTCTATGGTAGAAGTGAGATCACCATCTTGTGGAAATCAGAGGAACTGCAGCCCAGAGAAACGTCTCATAGGTGTCATTTTATGAAAGTGCGGTAAAATACCGCTATTCAGTTCTCAGGCATTCTCTGGGGAGATCGCTCTCCTCTGAGTGCCTGTTTATGAAGCTTTGTAGATCGATTCTCATGTTGAGATGAGGAGCGATCTACAAACGGCTGGAAACTCCTGAGAACTGCTTCTCTCACTGTAATCTCGCGTGATGTAGAGGGATTACAGTATGAGGAAGTGAAAAATACAGAAAAAGTTGAACACGAATCAGCACACATTATACACCACATATTAATAACATAATAACGTTACATTCCCACCAAACAATATACATTAACCGAATTATTAAAAAAACATTGTTTTTATCAATATTTAAAGCTCATACATGTGCCTATTTACATGTGAATGGTGTATAGGAAATGAATGGAATCCCACATATGTAATGCAGCTATACACCATTCATATCAATGAAAAATACATTTATAATCATTACATTTTATTTTTTTTAATAAAGTATACAAATATAAACCCCGTATAACTGTAATAGAACAGTCCATGGGTAAAAACATATTTTAGGGTTTACAATTTTTTTTTACTAATAAATAAAAAATTATATAAAAATTACTTTAATAGCATTTTAACATTTTAATGCAGGTAGACTAATATATATATATATGTGTGTGTGTCTATATATATACACATAGAAATAAACACACACACACATATATATATGCTATATGATGATGTGTATACATATATATACACTATAAATTCCTAAGCTGCTCATTTTGGGGGGTGTATTGGGGGGAAGATGGGATCTGACTGTATAGCTGCTTGTGTGTGAAGCAAGGAAGACAAAAGACTTCCTTCTTCCTCCACAATACTCAGCCAGCTTCGGCTTCTCTCTCGGATTCTCCACCTCTGAGATGGTGAATCAGAAAGTGAGAATTCTGTCACAGATCGCCAGTGAGGTGCTGAGATCGCACCTTCATAAACTGCTTTCCGTTTCTGTGACAGTCAGTTACAGATTCTCACTGTGCTGAGATAATCGGTGGAGAGAACATGTTCTCCGCTGATTACCTCAGCTTCATAAACTGTGTATGACCCAGGGGAGGGCTGGCAGCCTTAGGCCTGGGGGGCAAGTCCAGTCAAGTGGCCCATAGAGCGTGGAAAAGTAATGGATTGAGGAAAACAGTATAAGATTTTTCATGATCACAAGAGTCTGCACAGAGGCCCCCCTTACATCAGAGTCTTCACAGAGGCCCCCCTTACATCAGAGTCTGCACAGAGGCCCCCCTTACATCAGAGTCCACACAGAGGCCCCCCTTACATCAGAGTCTGCACAGAGGCCCCCCTTACATCAGAGTCACCACAGAGGCCCCCCTTACATCAGAGTCCACACAGAGGCCCCCCTTACATCAGACTCTGCACAGAGGCCCCCCTTAAATCAGAGTCCGCACAGAGGCCCCCCTTACATCAGAGTCCGCACAGAGGCCCCCCTTACATCAGAGTCAGAGCACCCTTTTTTATACACTGGTAGCCAGGAGAGGCAGGAGAGACTAGAGAGGGTGAGCTTACCAGGATGGAGGTTTGATGCTTTTTTGAGTTCAAACTTCCTGTCCAGTGCCCACACATGCCCGGGGAGTGTGGGCAGGGCAGACTCAGAAGAAGGAGGAGCATATGAGCTCTATCTCTCCTCGTGTCTTTGCAGAGAGAGAAGGGGATGTCAGTGCTGGTGTGCGCTGAGGCTGAGCTATGTGTGAGACGAGACATAGCTCTGCAGCCATCTACCTCGGAGCTGACACAGGCACGGCTGCACAGTGGGAGGTGAGCGGGGGCAGTGACCTGTGATAACAGAGCTCCAGCAGGCATATTCCTGCTCTGCAAAAACAGCATTTGGTAGTGGCGGCCGGTGGCTGTGCATAGTGTCACCAGCCCGGGGGGAGATTTCCACCCTGCCCCCCCCCCTCCCCTGGTATGACCTGAGATCAGCGGTGAGAATCGGGATCGCCGCTGATCTCACTTTCATAAAAGCACACCATAGTCTGAACACGGCCTTGTGCTGTGTGTGTATGTACTGTATATACTTATAGATGGGTCATCTCCACTCCCACCAAGGGGGAGGGAAATATATTACTGCCTAGTCCAGCCTTTCTCAGCCAGGGTTCCTCCAAAGGGTTCTAGGGGTTCCTTAAGCAATGGACAATTTCTGTCTCTCAGTAACAACTGACATCAATGATCTGTAAGGAGGGCAGTCTTCCCACTGATGACATATAAGAGGGTCCTTCTCCCATTGGTCACCAATGTAAGGGACCACTACACTGACCACTGATATAAGGAGAAATTCCACCCAAACCGTGAGATTGGTCAGAGACTAATTGGTATCATTCTGGGCATTGCCAGACTAGGTCTTGGTGACAGAGTAAAGGGTGATGCTGCTCATACTATATGTAACCCTCATCTACATCATGGACTTCTTCTTCAGCTTCTTAGTAAATAGGATAGAAATCTTCACAATCTTATATGTAGCGCCCTGCTCCTGTTGAGTAGGCGCTATTTTAGTTATCTGAGCTGTAGTTGGCTCAGAATATTATGCCAAATTGTGGGTTTCTGTTCGAGTTCTGCTGTGTTGCACATCTTCCACTTGACTGTGGGTGTCGCTGTCACCAGGAGTCAAGGTCCAGTCTTGGGGCCTGCTCGCCCGAGGCTCCACAACTGAGAGTAGGCCCAGGAGTTTTTGGGGCCTACTGGTCCAGGGGTGGTCCTGTGCTGTCTTGCCTGCGGGAAGAAGCCGAACAATTGGGGACTCAATTGGAGGACGCATCCTGGCCAATTTACCCCACTGTGCTGCCGGCCTGGCTGAAAGATCCTGGCACCATGGACTGTGTGCTGTCTTTGGAGCTTTGCAGAGTGTGTGTGTGTGATTACACGATCTTGTGGCAGAGGACTGTGTGACGACTCGACGACACTCATCAAGTCTGTGGCAGAGACTTTGAACGAGCTTCGCACCGGCTGCTAGGTCAGTGAGAGAGGCCTATCCGGTTGTTGCTGAATCCAGTGTGGAACCGATTTGTCCTATGGATCTAAGACTGTACCCGTGATCCACAAGCAAGGTACCTGAATCTCACCTATCCCTACACCCCTCTAAAGAACCTTGTTTAATAAAACCCTTGAAGAAAAAGAAATGAAGTGTTGGTGCGGACATTTGTGAATAACTATTCAAGAGGGACCCCTGGGACGAGTGTGGTGAACAGTAAGGTAACGGCAGGCCCAAATCTAAACCAGCATCTCCTTCGGAGGTAGTGCTACATATAGAAGAGGTTGGGGGTCCTGAGTAGTCATAGAAAGGCCCAGCACCCCAATAGTAGAGGAAGAGGTGGTCTGGTGACATGGAGAAGAAGACTCCGGTCAGTCTCTGGATTTCCATCATTGGAAACATGGTGAGACAACAAATACAGCGGGATGGTGGAGGAGATGTTGGTGTCGGTGTGGAAATGGACAGAACACGGGATGATGACACTGAAAGAACAATACGGCTTCATTCTACGATATGTCAAGGAGAGAACCGTACAGGAGAGACTTTTCTCTCTAATTATTGTCAGTAGAAGACCCTGACCTCTGTATATGATATACTCCTGACCTCTGTATATGATATACTCCTGACCTCTGTATATGATATACTCCTGACCCCTGTATATGATATACTGCTGACCCCTGTATATGATATACTCCTGACCACTGTATATGATATACTCCTGACCTCTGTATATGATATACTCCTGATCACTGTATATGATATACTCCTGACCCCTGTATATGATATACTCCTGACCTCTGTATATGATATACTCCTGATCACTGTATATAATATACTCCTGACCTCTGTATATGATATACTCCTGACCCCTGTATATGATATACTCCTGACCCCTGTATATGATATACTCCTGATCACTGTATATAATATACTCCTGACCTCTGTATATGATATACTCCTGACCTCTGTATACGATATACTCCTGACCTCTGTATATGATATACTCCTGATCACTGTATACGATATACTCCTGACCCCTGTATATGATATACTCCTGACCCCTGTATATGATATACTCCTGACCTCTGTATATGATATACTCCTGACCACTGCACTCTAGGCCCATTATTCAGGGTTACCTTTTAACCACTTCCCACCCGGCCTATAGCAAAATGACGTTTGGGAAGTGGTTCAGTTATGCCCATTATATGATGTCCAGCAGGATAAGCCGCGATCGCCTGCCATACGGGGCACACAGCCCGGTGATCTCTGTTGTGGTGTGTGAGTCTGACACGCCGCAACACCGATCTCGATAAAGAGCCTCTAATGAATGCTCTTTACCACATGATCAGCTGTGTCCAATCACGGCTGATCACAGCGTCAACAGAAAGAGCCGTTTATTGACTTTTCCTCACTCGCATCTGACAGACGAGAGAAGAGGAGAGCCAATCGGCTGCTCTCCCGACAGGAGGGTCTGTGCTGATTGTTTATCAGTGCAGCCCCCCACCCAGGACCACCAAGGATGCCTACCAGGTATGCTACCCTGGACCACCAGGGATATGCCAATCAGTGCCACTCATATATACCCTTCAGTGCCCATCAGTGTTGCCTATCAGTGCTCATTGTCAGTGCCCACCAGTGCCATCTCATCAGTGAAGGAGAAAACGTACTCATTTACAACATTTTATTACAGAAACAAAGATTTTTTTTTGTTATTATTATTAATTCATTACGTTCCGTTCGTTTAGATGCAGCATTTGTTATTTCGGGTAATTCGTAACTTCGGATAAATTCGTATTCATTATGTTCACTAACAGCTAAATTACCAGGAACACCTTAACAATCACCACCATTTTATTCTCCAGGGCCTCTGCTATCAGATAATATATGTTTGGGGGTTTAATCTAATCTTCAGGCCCAAAATAATGCAAAAACATCTGACAGTGAAAGGGTTAATGTGAGCTAGATGGGATAGCTCTGCTGTGCTCACACATTAGAGCTCCCCCTAGCTGCAGCCTGGTAATAACATTGCTAGGAGGTCTATTCATTTATCTGCTCCATACTTCCCATCTTTATATAAACGTCTCCTGACATTTAGGGATCTATTCATAAAATATGTGCATAGCAATTCCCCCGGGGAAAGTCCATGTACATTCCTTCTGTGTGAATGGGGGAAAGATGAATGTTATTAGGATATTTGCTGTGCTGGTCGAACGGTTTCCATTCATTTAAAATGGAAATGATTGCATTTGGCCACTAGGTGGAGATCATTTCTATGGTACTTAGCACCATCTAATGGCCAAATGTGGTGTAACGGAACCCCAAATGGGACAGGAGTTAAAGCCGTTTAAGATATTCCATTCCGAACCCAAGACAGCTATTGAAACTCCACAATCTGGCGAACACGACCCATACGGATTCTCACAGAAACGAGAGACAGTTCTGTTTGAGGTTCAAAACGAATAGACTCTTTAATGAGAAAATCAGACTCTTATATACAGTTAGTAACCAAAAATGAACAATGACTCAACTCCACCCACAACACGACACAATGAGCCCAATACACATCTTTTTAGTAGACATTCTGGCACCAGCTCTTGGTCTAATTAGCATGAGCTAATTAACTACAGCTGAAAAGTCAGACATCTGACCTTTAGACTGTCTGTTTAACTCACAATACACATGTATCATCAATAGAACTTCACACAATACAGGGTCAATTAGCACAACACAATGACAGGTTCTTCAGGGCCATCCTAGATTCATTTACATGACAACAGACGACATTAACACCCAACGGTCTGTGTTCCCACATTGGATGAGTCACTCTTTCAATTAACCTGTTGAGTTCAGAATCAACAACCTGTAAATAGTTCTTACAGATATCCTGGAATATATTGTGGATTACAGACCCATGTTAAAGCAATCCAAGATATGTCCATTATTTCCTGGCTCATACTTTGCAAGAGCTTCTGGATTCCACGGGCCCTCCCGGGTTACATGTGGTATTTTTAGGTGTACAATTGATTTTTCATATATGCGATTGATTCATACATATTTATGTGTTCTATACATTTTTAATGAATGGTCAACGAGGTCCTAATAAAGATAGAATTTGTCCCCGAAGATAAAGATATACATAGTGTTATATTCTTAATATCTAAAATGTGATTTGGTTATAAAATATTATTGAGAATATGAATTCCTATAAATGGTATGGATGTTGGGCTTTGAGTTAATAATCTCCTGATGTGACATTTGAACCCAGTTATCAATTTCTAGAAGCTGTGAAGACATATTTATTCATTTTGTAAATATCTTATGTTTAAAAAAAAAAAAAAAAAAAAAGGTATTTCATATGACTGATGTTCTGTTTGAAAGTTGCATTCGAAGGCAGACGAATCCCTTCCCCCATTTCCTGTGTCTGTAAGTAATTAGGAAATAGACCACTTCCTATGGTAAGCCTCGTATTCCTCCTCGTCATCCCCTCCATTCTGGGGAGTGATGTAGGAGGAGTGGTTTAGTTTTCGGCGGGAAAGTCAAAGAAAGGATCTTGAAGTTTATAAAAAGCTTGGGTGGGAAGCTTCTCCCTCTCTTCTACCCTTCCCCCATCTTCAGAAGCACACAGACAATTTTCTACAGCAAACACAGGGCTCATCGGCCATCTTTAAAGCACATGTTCTCCAAGAACTTTCTTTTATGTATTGAACTTTTATTTGAAGCTATGAATGTACTGTAACTGTACTTATTGGGCCAAATCCTCAAAGATTCTGCCTAACTTATCTTTTCCCATTTAAGTTACACTGACTTAAAATTTCTACCTAAGTGCCCGATCCACAAAGCACTTACCTAGAAATTTCAGACCGTGTAACTTAAATGTCTCCGGCGCAAGGCGGTCCTCTTCTGCAGGGGGCGATGACAATTTAAATGAGGCGCGCTCCCGCGCCGGCCGTACTGCGCATGCTCGTGACGTCATTTTCCCGACGGGCAGCGCGCGAAATTACGTTACGCCGGGCTTTGTGGATTGCGACGGGACAATAAAGTTGCGCCGGAAAAAAAAATTCAAAATTTTAAAAAAATCGCGGCGATCGAAAAAAAGGTCTGTTTTTACAAGGTGTTACTAGTTTACACTTTGTAAAAGCAGAACTAATTTTACGTATGCAAACGTAAACTTACACAGAAAACACAAAGCTGAAAAGCTTTGTGGATCTCCGTAAGTCCTCATTTGCATACGCTAGGCTGCATTTCGACACAAAATGCCCCCAGCGGCGGATGCGGTACTGCATTTTAAGATCCGACAGTGTAAGTCTCTTACAGATGTCGGATCTTCTGCCTATCTTTGGAAAACTGCTTCTGAGGATCAGTTCCAAAGATAGGCACAGGGATACGCAGGCTGAACAGCAGTTCCGCCTGCGTATCCCTTTTGAGGATTTGGCCCATTATCTGTAATGGTCAGGGGTTAACAGCGTTTACGATATTCCATTCCACCAACCCACGGCAGCTTATCGACACTCCACAATCCGGCAGACAGGACCCATTGGATTTCCCCCAGAATTACGAGACACACACAGCTCTGTTCTCTGGTTACAAATGGATAGATACTTTAATGGGAAAATCAGGCTCTTTATATACAGTCAGTAACAATGACTCAACTACACCCACAACATCATACAATGGTTACTAACGAGCCCCCCTCAATACACATCTTTTAAGATGGACACCTGCTTATACA
Organism: Rana temporaria; assembly: GCF_905171775.1. Lineage (NCBI taxonomy): Eukaryota > Metazoa > Chordata > Amphibia > Anura > Ranidae > Rana > Rana temporaria. The sequence continues at coordinate 5,454,519 of NW_024404432.1, read as the reverse complement.
ATACACATTCCTTTAGTCAGACATTCTGACTCCAATTCTAATTACCTACAGCTGGCAAGTCAGACATCTGACCTTTTAGACTGTGCTAATTCACAACACACATGATCATCAATAGAAATTCGCACAAAACAGTGTTAATTAGCATCACACAATGAAAAGGTCTTTAGAAGCCAGACTGTCTACCAAGCTCCAATCCACATCACCACAGTAGCAGACTTAATTAGCACAATAGACAATAGAATGCAATCACAGCAAGCTTTTATCATACACTACAGCCAGGTAGCTGAAGGTGATGACGTCTTTCAATTAACCTGTTGAGTTCAGAATCAACAACCAGTAATAGTTCAAGATATTCTGAATATATTGTGGATTATCATTACTGTCCCATCTCATGTAATCCGAGATATCAGTTCTCAGTCATCCTATGCCCCTAGTGGACATAGGATGTCCCTAGACACAAGAGTCATTGGTGAGGCTGAAACAGAAGTACCCCACATCCTTCAAGAGCCTCTGGGTCCCACGGGCCCTACCGTTACATTATCCTTTATAGTGTGTATATTAAAACACACAGTTTTTATTCACGTTAATTCACAAATTTGTCTCACGATTCGTCATTCATCCAGAACGCAAAGTAAAGACTTTAAACAGCAGAATCTGCGCTATTTTAACATTAGAAACCCTTGGGTTTTATCACATAGGAACATCTTTTCATTTTATTTTAGACTTGTTTTTTATTGTATGTATATGGCGATACATCGCACACTCATGTGGAGATTAGATTGTAACGGGACATTACCACGGAGCTCAGCGGTGTGATCGAGTGAGAGCGCCCTGCTGGTTTGCAGATTCGGGTGACACGCTCTCCAGCTCTATGAATGTGAGCTCTGTAGTCACAGGAAGAGGGCGTGTCCTCACAGACTGTGGTGATGCCTGAACGGTTGCCTAGGCAACAGGCAGGTATATAAGGTTTCACCTAATTTGACCCACCCATCTACTGACGAAGGCCAATGAGAGGCTGACACGCGTTTAGAAGGGAGGAGCCCTATCTGTGATGTCAGGCGAAGCGCCGTGAGTCTAGATCGGCGGTGAATGAGCTGGTGATTTGATACTTGCTGTTTTTATTGTTATTTCTTGTAAGTGTAACTTTTTAGGGGACTCTCGCTATGACTAAGCACTAGTTTCAGTGCGAAACGCGTCAGCAGTCGGGTTTTATTTTGCTGTGACTTGTAGTGCTGTCCTTCTTTTAATAAAGGTGACAATTTGTTCAGAGTGCGGCTGTCCAGAGACAATTTTTGTTCCTGTGTAACTTTTTAGGGGGGGGGCTTTTATAATAAATTCAGAAGCAGAGAGCACTATGGTACTTGTGTTTTTTCTTTCATGTCCTTCCCCCCGGGATATAGAAGTGGAATTGATTATTAATAAGTGAATGGAAGAAGGTGGTGTTTGGAGACAATTTATACGTTGATTCCCCACACAGAGGTGCAGTCTGGAGACTGTAGGAATTACTACCATTGGTAAAGTGGACGGATCGTGATCGGACACGAGGAGTGATCTGTCTATGAGTTTTATACTCACCCTTGAGGTGAGCATGCATTTTAGCAGGTGGGGGTGCGCACTGAATATTGGATCCATTTAAATCGGATTTTTCACAGCGGTGACAGCTTTGGAAACCTCCATATGAACTGTTTTTTTATCATTTATTTCTTTTTTAATAAATAGTTTTATGGAATGTATAATTATTTGTTTCTATAAGATTTATAGATACACAGCGCTGCACTATTTTCACACAATTAATATGCAGCTTCTACTTTTCAGAGGTGCGATATCCTTCTCTGTACAATCCGTGTTTTATTGATTGCATGGAATATTGGAATTTTCTGAGATTGTGGATTTGGGGTTTTCATGAGCTGGAAGCCACAATCATCACAATGATGACAAATCACGGCTTGAACCCTCTTGCTTTGCATGTAATGAGTCTCTCTCATATATTCGTCTCGCCTTTTAAGTTGCATTAGTGAAATAAATGAACTTTTGCACCATATTCAAATTTTGAGTTTCACCCGTATATCAGGGTGTGCTTCTTCCCCACATGTCCAGCAACATTCACATACAACACATTTCCCGCACTCACTAATACACCTCGAGGGTTGTGTGGGAACCCTGATGTACAGGAAGACAGGACTTCAGTGATGAACATTTCCCTCACTCAGGACAGGAATACGGCTTCTCCCCCGTGTGAGATCTCTGATGTTTGGAAAAATGGGACTTATCTGAAAAACATTTCCCGCACTTAGAACAGGAAAAAGGCTTCTCCCCTGTGTGTAATCTCGGATGTGTGGAAAGATTGTATTTATGTAAAAAACATTTCCTGCACTCAGGACAGGAATATGGCTTCTCCCTCGTGTGTGATCTCTGATGTTTGGAAAGATTGGACTTCTCTGAAAAACATTTCCCACACTCAGAACAGGAATACGGCTTCTCCCCCGTGTGAGATCTCTGATGTTTGGAAAAATAGGACTCATATGGAAAACATTTTCCGCACTCAGAACAGGAAAAGGGCATCTCCCCCGTGTGAGATCTCTGATGTTTGGAAAGATCAGACTTCACTGAAAAACATTTCCCGCACTCAGAACAGGAAAAAGGCCCCTCCCCCGTGTGTGATCTCTGATGTATGTAAAGATTGGACTTCTGTGAAAAACATTTCCCACACTCAGAACAGGAATACGGCTTCTCCCCCGTGTGAGATCTCTGATGTTTGGAAAGATTGGACTTCATTGAAAAACATTTTCCGCACTCAGAACAGAAAAAAGGCTTCTCCCCCGTGTGAGATCTCTGATGTGTGGAAAGATTGGACTTCATTGAAAAACATTTTCCGCACTCAGAACAGGAAAAAGGCTTCTCCCCCGTGTGAGATCTCTGATGTGTGGAAAGATCAGACTTCACTGAAAAACATTTCCCGCACTCAGAACAGGAAAAAGGCTTTTCCCCCGTGTGAAATCTCTGATGTGCAGAAAGATGGGACTTCATTGAAAAACATTTTCTGCACTCAGAACAGGAAAAAGGCTTCTCACCTGTGTGAGATCTCTGATGTGTGGAAAGATTGGACTTCATTGAAAAACATTTTCCGCACTCAGAACAGAAAAAAGGCTTCTCACCTGTGTGAGATCTCTGATGTGTGGAAAGACTTGACTTCACTGAAAAACATTTTCCGCACTCAGAACAGGAAAAAGGCTTCTCACCTGTGTGAGATTTTTTATGCTTATTAAGACTGTTTTTGCAACTGAAACACTTCTCATCTGTTGGAGGGATGGCACCATCCCGCACAGTCTGAGGTTCCTCAGGATAAGAGGAATACGATGGTCCGGCACCGTCCCTCACAGTCTGAGGTTCCTCGGGATAAGAGGAATACGATGGTCCGGCACCGTCCCGCACAGTCTGAGGTTCCTCAGGATAAGAGGAATACGATGGTCCGGCACCGTCCCTCACAGTCTGAGGTTCCTCAAAATAAGAGGAATAAGATGGTCCGGCACCGTCCCGCACAGTCTGAGGTTCCTCAGGATAAGAAGAATACGATGGTCCGGCACCGTCCCGCACAGTCTGAGGTTCCTCAGGATAAGAGGAATACGATGGTCCGGCACCGTCCCGCACAGTCTGAGGTTCCTCAGGATAAGAGGAATTCGATGGTCCGGCACCGTCCCGCACAGTCTGAGGTTCCTCAGGATAAGAGGAATATGATGGTCCGGCACCGTCCCGCACAGTCTGAGGTTCCTCAGGATAGGAGGAATACGATGGTCTGGCACCGTCCCGCACAGTCTGAGGTTCCTCAGGATAAGAAGAATACGATGGTCCGGCACCGTCCCGCACAGTCTGAGGTTCCTCAGGATAAGAAGAATACGATGGTCCGGCACCGTCCCGCACAGTCTGAGGTTCCTCAGGATAAGAGGAATACGATGGTCCGGCACCGTCCCGCACAGTCTGAGGTTCCTCAGGATAAGAGGAATTCGATGGTCCGGCACCGTCCCGCACAGTCTGAGGTGCCTCAGGATAAGAGGAATATGATGGTCCGGCACCGTCCCGCACAGTCTGAGGTTCCTCAGGATAAGAGGAATATGATGGTCCGGCACCGTCCCGCACAGTCTGAGGTTCCTCAGGATAGGAGGAATACGATGGTCTGGCACCGTCCCACACAGTTTGAGGTTCCTCAGGATAAGAGGAATACGATGGTCCGGCACCGTCCCGCACAGTCTGAGGTTCCCCGGGATAAGAGGAATACGATGGTCCATCTACACTGTGTGGTGCCGGATGGACATTTGAGGTAGTCGGGTTTTCTCCTGGACTATACTGTGTGATGTCCTCATCTTCTACTTTACAGTCTGGAGACAAAGTGAGACAATCCTCTGAGGTTTTCCTCATCTCCCGTCCATCTACTAAAATAGAAATAAAAAGATTATTACTAGACATGAGCTGATTGGTTCCCCTAAGCCAGGACTCCGCCCACATCAGGCAGCTTTGTCTCTGAGGATCTTACAATTCCCCCTCAAGGTAACTAGTAAATGGCTCCTCTGATCTCCTACCAGATCATTTCTTTATTCATGGGCCTTAGTCAGAGAGTGAGGAAACAACAAGAACTGTATATAGGAGTGACAGTGATGAGGGGATTATAGGACGAGGGTCAGGAGTATGTAATGTACAACAGAGTATATAGTGCAGGGGTCAGAAGTATGTAATGTACAACATAGAATATAGAGTGCAGGGGTCAGGAGTATGTAATGTAAAACATAGAGTGTATAGTGCAGGGGTCAGGAGTATGTAATGTAAAACATAGAGGGCCAGATTCACGTAGAATCGCGGCGGCGTAACGTATCCTAGATACGTTACACCGCCGCAATTTTTCATCGCAAGTGCCTGATTCACCAAGCACTTGCGATGAAAACCTACGCGGGCGGCCTCTGGCGTAAGGCGGGCCAATTTAAATGGGCGTGTGCCATTTAAATTAGGCGCGCTCCCGCGCCGGACCTACCGCGCATGCTCCGTTTCCGAACTCCCGCCGTGCTTTGCGCGCCGTCACGTCATTTTTCCGAACGGCGACGCGCGTAGCATAATTCCGTATTCCCGGACGGCTTACGCAAACGACGTTGATTTTTAAATTTCGACGCGGGAACGACGGCCATACTTTAGACAGCAATACACTTGCTGACTAAAGTTAAGGCACCAAAAAAAAAGTGTAAATTTGCGACGGGAAACTAGACTAGCGGCGACGTAGCGAACGCGAAAAACCGTTGGGGATCCGCCGTAACTCCTAATTTGCATACCCAACGCTGGTTTACGATGCAAACTCCCCCCAGAGGCGGCCGCGGTATTGCATCTTAAGATCCGACAGTGTAAAACTATTACACCTGTCGGATCTTCTGCCTATCTATGCGTAACTGATTCTATCAATCAGTCGCATAGATAGAAACAGGGATACGACGGCGTATCAGCAGATACGCTGTCGTATCCCTTTTGTGAATCTGGCCCAGCGTATATAGTGCAGGGGTCAGGAGTATGTAATGTATAACATAGAGTATATAGTGCAGGGGTCAGGAGTATGTAATGTACAATATAGAGTATATAGTGCAGGGGTCAGGAGTATGTAATGTACAACACAGAGTATATAGTGCAGGGGTCAGGAGTATGTAATGAACATGTAGCACCCTGGTGTTTAGGAAGGGTGGATAATAAATTGAGTTCACCAGGTGGTAGTTATCCTTGCTTTTTGTTAGGAGATCTACGGATTCCTCTCTAACTTTGGATGGCTGCACCTTTTCTCTTCTGTCACTAGGTGGCACTAGATAGACAAGGGTGTAGCAAGGTCGGATTATGAATGGATGGGGTGCCTCAGCCAATTGGCAGGGGTTTCTTTGGTCCCTTGGCCTGCTGGGAGAGCCTATTTATTTGGGTGGAGTCAGGTGATCGGGGTTCTGTGCCACTTGGACGGCTGTCTGGGTGGACGTGTGTTATGTCGCCCGGGTTCTTAGGCCGAAAGCCTGAGGCCTATCCAGGAGCAAGAGAAGCAGCGCAGGGTTGGGACTGCAGGATTGGATTCCAACTGAGAGTAAAGATTCAGTCGAACGGGGAACCAGTTGTGGTCGTGGGTGGAGGGGAAGTTGTCACTACTAAGGGACCATCCACCTTGTTACCGGAGACTACAGTTAGTAAGCTAGAGCCAGTACCATAGCAATATTCTCACCAGCCTGGGACAGTGAAGAAGTGGGAAAGCTTCAGCAGGGGCCCAGCAGGATAGCGGGGGTGACGCTTGAGGAATATACAGCGGGTTAGCTGTAGAAGAGTATAAAATGTAAATGAGAGGTCTATTGCGCTACTGCGAGTAGTGAAATGCGAACCAAGTGAACATAAATTGTATATAATTATATAAATTTAAATACTAAAGCTGCTATATCTGAAGGTGCACAAAACCGCTGACATGTAAATATAGAAAATTGATAAGCGCTAAAGTAATAGTGCAAACAAACATATAGAATGGCTAGACAGCCAACACACTGTGCACAAAGTGACAAAATGGGCTAAACAGTCCAAAACGTGTGAGTAACCTCTCCGCTGAATGGAAATAAAATAACACTGAATGATAGAGTCCATAAATGGGTGATCAAATAGAACAGATAGAGTGGATGGATCTTCTAGACATGGTAAATGAATCCAATGACCGCTCTCATATTGCCCTTACCTTCATCCAATGGTATATGCGCATAAAGGGCAAGTGGTTCCTTCTCCTTCTGGATAAGCGCCGCCACTCCTTATTGGATTCCAATGGTGTCCTGGGATGATGAAAGATTTGAGGGTCCGTGCATCTCATGAATTGGAGCCAAAGGGGTAGAGAAGGAGAAATGACACCACAATAGTGAAGAACGTTGGTATAAGGTGGTGGATTTTAATAAAAAAGGGTTTTAAAACAGGCAAATCGCGCTACAGCTCAGGACGCGGCTAGATGACAAGCCGGCTTACTTCTGCTGGCCTCCGGCTGTTTGCATAGATCACGTGGTCGCACTTCCTACGTCGTTACTGATCCCTGAAGAAGTCACGAGAACGTGACATAACGACGTAGGAAGTGCGACCACGTGATCTATGCAAACAGCCGGACACCATTGGAATCCAATAAGGAGCGGCGGCGCTGATCCAGAAGGAGAAGGAACCACTTGCCCTTTATGCGCATATACCATTGGATGAAGGTAAGGGCAATATGAGAACGGTCATTGGATTCATTTACCATGTCTAGAAGATCCATCCACTCTATCTGTTCTATTTGATCACCCATTTATGGACTCTATCATTCAGTGTTATTTTATTTCCATTCAGCGGAGAGGTTACTCACACGTTTTGGACTGTTTAGCCCATTTTGTCACTTTGTGCACAGTGTGTTGGCTGTCTAGCCATTCTATATGTTTTTTTGCACTATAACTTTAGCGCTTATCAATTTTCTATATTTAGCTGTAGAAGAGCTCAGGAGATTCAGTGACCACTGAATCTGGAAGTCCAGTGAGTAGGAAGGAGCCTAACACCTCCCGGTTTGGTTCGCGGCAGAACAAGCGAATGGACCGAAAGTTTGTGCGAACATTCGAACACCGTTAAAGTTTATGGGACCCGAATGTGAAAAATCAAAAGTGCCCGCAGGCTCTATATACTCTGTAACCCGAGGACCACCTGTATACTGCTGTTCAAACAAGACAGGGACAGGAGGTTTGTTCTTAAGTTGAATCTGTTTGTAATTTGGAACTGGTACATTTTGTAAGTGTAGCTCCAGGCAAAAAAATCTATTTTTAAGCTTTTTGGAAAACATAGGGAAGGGTTATCACCCCTGTAACATTTGTTTTGCTGTCTGTGCCCCGTGTTCAGAAGATTTCACCTCACTTTCTGTCCCAATGACAATTGGATTTAGAAAATTTGGGGTTATTAGGGAAACAAGGATTGGTGATAAAGCATCAGTGGAGAGAAGACACCCTTTTCCCATATCAACTCTTAGGCCTCATACACACGACCGAACATGTCTGCTGAAACTGGTCCGCGGACCAGTCCGACCGTGTGTAGGGTCGACCGGACCGGATTCCTGGCCTAGCGGACAGGTTTCCAGCGGACAAATGTTTCTTAGCATGCTAAGAAACATGTCCGCTGGAAGCCTGTCCGTCGGACATGTCCGATGGTTTGTACGACTCATCGGACATGTCCACTGGGCCGAAATCCATCGCATGCGTCAAAGGGATTCGACGCATGCGTGGAAGCATTGAACTTCCGGGGTCGCACACGTCGCCGCCACATTACCACGTATTCTGTCCGCAGGGATTTTGGTCTGATGGTGTGTACACACATCAGACCAAAATCCCCCAGCAGACATGTCCGATGAAAACGGTCCGCGGACCGTTTTCATCGAACATGTCTGCTCGTCTGTACAAGGCCTTACAGGAGAGAATTTCCCTTCCTAGGGGTAGATTTCCTCTCACTTCCTGTTGTTTCCCTCCATTTGTAAGTAGGAGTCGTTTGTAAGTCAGATGTTTGAAAGTAGGGGACCGCCTGTATATACTATACACTCTGCAGAAAATTGTGCCTTAGGTGTTGGTGGTACCAGAACACTGTAAGCCCTCACAGTTACTGTTGGTGGGTGCAGGAACGGGCCCTTCTATGAAATATTAGATCAAAAATTGTAATTAACAGGGGCGTGTAAACAGGGGCAGAAAAATTTAAGCCTTACGTAGTGGTGGTGCCCTAAACCAAAAATATTCTTAGAAGCCATCAACATGAACATTGAGGAGGAATAGGATAGTCACTCAGCATAATAGGATAGTCACTCAGCATAGGCAGTCATCAAGGGATCCCACATCCATAGAAAAATTAATTGGTTACATCAGCATCAGGTGCTTGGTAGCTGGTGATCCAAGACTGATTCATTTTTATGAAGGTGAGCCGATCAACAGAGTCTGTGGACAGGCGCACTCTGTGATCGGTTACAAAGCCTCCAGCAGCACTGAATGTGCGTTGGATGCAGGACAGACCAGTAGCTCAATTGCATATTGTGCAAGCTCTGGCTCAGCTGCGATTCCCCTGTTTTTAAACGAATTAGACAACGTTGTCTTATTTTTTAATTGTGTAAACCAATCCATCTATCTGTCACCCCTTTTTGATGAACTATTGCTGTGTGTTTTTCTATGATTAAAGTTCATTGTACCATCCATAGTGGTCTGTTTTGGTCTACTTTGAGAGAACTTTATTTTCTCACTTTTTTGCTAGATTTTTCTAGGCCATCAGAACTGCATTGACATAGTATTCTATGTGAATGAGCCTTGGATAGATGCACTGAACTATATGTATATTTATATTTACTACCTTTTTGTAAGGTATTTATAATCGGTTGATCCAGGCATTACTCCATATTTTTCGCTATGTCAAACAAGGCCAAGACATTGCCTTCCACATGCTGGTAGAGAGGCGGAATGGTCTTCCATGAAAAGAAATGGAGTTTGGGAACCTGCCACTGAGGTACCGCACATTCCACAAATTCACAAAAGGGGGCAGAGTCTACCAGCTGAAAAGGCAGCAGTTGCAGTGCTTGCAATTTAGCAAAGCTAGCATTCAGATGCTAAGCATGTGGATGGCTGGGACCATATTTCTTTCTACGATTTAGCAACAGGGGTAGGGAAATTAGCCTGCTACAATCGGATGTTGGGACACCTAATTCTACACCTCCATTCCTCTCAGTGCAGGTTTCTGAAGTACTAAAGGTATAGAGAGGTTGGAGATCCCAGCTGATGAGGAGCAAGGAGAGGTCCGCCTTCTTCTTTCCTGTGGGTCTTTTAGGTACGCTTGCCAACACACTGCATGGGAGGTCGACATATGTCTGGTCAAGCATGTGTTGCCCAAGCGGCTGCTGTTTTGGCCACACTTGATACGCTTCAGACATATGTTGCAAACAGCAACGGTGTGATCTGTTGCACCTGTGTCAAAAAAGGTCCACACCAAAGAACTTTTCAAAATACGCGGAGAGTCAGCAGCGCCCTGCACATGCTTAGCTCTGCAGTGTGATGCAATAGGGTGTGCTGCCCTTAAGCTGTCCCCTGGAGGGCATTCTGCCTCATTGGAGATGTTCCTCCGCCTCCTCTCTTCTATCAGGGACCCAAGTAGAGTCAGTGACCTCATCATCCCCTCCCTCCTCCTCACTGGAGCAAACTTAGCAGTATGCTGCAGCTGGGGGAACATGACTGCCAGTTTCTTGTCCTTCTTGGGCACCCCCTCTCTCTAGGCTCACGTTACTCCCTTCCCCAACCTGGGTCCCATCATCAGAGACTTCAAAACGCTGCACATCCTCCTGCAGCCTGTACCCGACACTGTGTTCAAACAGTTCGGGGGACTCCTCCGTGCATGATGGTGGGGCTAGGGAAGGATTGACTGATGACATGGAGCCGATGGAATAGGCCGCTGTGGCAGCTGCATTGGCATGCAAACTACTCTGAGCCTCGGTGACAGAGGATGAGGATGGCTTTGATATCCACTCCACCAACTCTTCTGCATGTTATGGCTCAACGCCGAAAAAAAAGGAGATAGTCTTGGCTAGACTGGATGCAGTGGATATATATATACCGTATTTATCGGCGTATATCGCACACTTTTTTTCCCTGAAAATCAGGGCAAAATCATGGGTGCGCGATATACGCCGATACCCGCGCCGAGTTTTGAATACTGCGCCGACATATACCGAGCGCAGTACACTCGGGTATAGTCGGCCAGTTTTGGCTTCTTCCGCACTCACGTCCTGGACGTGAGCGCGACAGTTGCCGAGCCTGCCCGAGTGTACTGCGCTCGGTATATGCTGGCGCAGTATTCAAAACTCGGCGCGGGAAACGAGCAGGGAGGACGCCGGACCCGACGAAGAGGACACCTGAAGCCGCAGACGGACGCCGGATTCGCCGATGGACACCGCGCAAGACACCAAAACTGTAAGTACAAAAAAAACTTTTTTTCCACAGGATAAATACGGTATGTAGGAGACTGTGTATATATATATATATATATATATATATATATATATATATATATATATAATTTAATGGAGTGCAGCTCACTGAATCACCTGCCTGCCTGAAAGTATATTAGAAAAAGTACACCAGGAACGGCCTGCTGTCAGATATAGCTACACTGGATGCAGTGGATATATATATGTGTGTGTAGGAGACTGTGTATACATATATACATATATATATATATATATATAAAATGCACTGCAGCTAACTGAATCACCTGCCTGCTCAATCTAAATGACACTCTGTCTCTGTCCACGCCAACAACACACTATAAGGCCGCATGCACGTCGGCCCTGTGTATAGTGTGGGGCGATGACTTAGTCCCCCTGAGCCATGATTGTCCAAAGGCACCCTGCCTTTGGCCAATTATGGCTCTCTTTGCTGATGGCGCTGGGATTGGACAAAGTATGCGGGTCATAGTGCATGCTTTGGCCAATCATCATACAGCAATGCACTGCGATCTCGCAGTGCATTATGGTGCGTGACGCAGCGCTCGAATTTGGCGTGAATGCCCCATAATGTTCGTCTTTTGATGAACGGGCGAACAGCCAATGTTAGAGTGGAACTCATGTTCGACCCGAACATAAAGCTCCTCCCTACTAGTGAGAGACCGGGAACTCAGGGAGAGAAGATCTGCAGTGAGAGACTGTGTGAGAAGAAGAGAACTATTCTGTGTTACCAAGAGTTATGTAGAACTAGCGTTAGTGACTGTAACAAGATTTGTTACCATAGGAGACAGCGGTCCTACCTACACAGAAGTGGTGTCCGGCTGGAGGCCTTCCACTGTATAGCAGTCTACCTATAGAAGTCTCGGAGTCTGCCAATTGTCATTGCATCTACTCAAATGTGTCCTGGCCCTAAACCGGCTCTCCAACCGTTCTTGTTCAGAGATAATAAAGAGTATGTAATGTACAACATAGAGTATATAGTGCAGGGGTCAGGAGTATGTAATGTACAACATAGAGAATATAGTGCAGGGGTCAGGAGTATGTAATGTACAATAGGGATGAGCCGAACACCCCCCTGTTCGGTTCGCACCAGATACCTTCGAATGGACCGAACGTTCGCGCAAACATTTAGAACCCCTTTGACGTCTATGGGACTCGAACGTTCGAATTCAAAAGTGTTCATTTTAAAGCCTAATATGCAAGTTATTGTCGTAAAACGTCTTTGAGAACCCAGTCTTGCCCCAGGGAACATGTATCAATGGAAAAAAAGTTTTAAAAACAGTCGTTTTTTCAGGAGCAGTGATTTTAATGATGCTTAAATAAAAATAAAAAATTCCTTTAACCACTTAACGCCCGCCCACTGTATATATATGTCCTGTTTTTAAAGATGGATATCTCGGTAACGGCAGCAGCTGCTGCCACAACCGAGGTATCCATCTTTTCAGTGGGCGAGCCTGTAAACGATAACGGTGGTCTCCGCGGCGGATTCGCCGCGAGATCGCCGTTATCGGTGGCGGGAGAGGGCCCCCCCCTCCCGCCGCTCTTCCGCGCCCTCCGCCGCTTACCGTAGCCGTCGGTAGCGGCGGAGGAGATCCGATGCTGCTGCCTGGTGTGTGAGGACTTGAGTGAGGGCAAGATGGCCCCCACCCGTCCTCATAGCTCTGCTGGGCGGAAGTGACGTCAAAACGTCAGTCCCGCCCAGCGTCTTAAAGAGACAATTTTTTTGTTGTCATTTTTTTAAATGACACATTTTTCTTTTTTTTTTATTTCTTGCATTTAAGTCTAAATATGAGATGTGATGTCTTTTTGACCCCAGATCTCATATTTAAGAGGACCTGTCATGCTTTTTTCTATTACAAGGGATGTTTACATTCCTTGTAATAGGAATAAAAGTGATAATTTTTTTTTTTTATTTCAGTGTAAAAAAATAATAAAATTAATAAAAATAAATAAGAAAACAAAAACATTTTTTTTTTTAAAGCGCCCCGTCCCGACGAGCTCGCGCGCAGAAGCGAACGCATACGCGAGTAGCGCCCGCATATGAAAACGGTATTCAAACCACACAAGTGAGGTATCGCCGCGATCGTTAGAGCGAGAGCAATAATTCTAGCCCTAGAGCTACAGCTCAAAAAATGCAACCTATAGAATTTTTTAAACGTCGCCTATCGAGATTTTTAAGGGTAAAAGTTTGACGCCATGCCACGAGCGGGCGCAATTTTAAAGCATGACATGTTGGGTATCATTTTACTCAGCGTAACATTATCTTTCACAATATATAAAAAAATTGGGCCAAATTTATTGTTGTCTTATTTTTTAATTAAAAAAAGTGAATTTTTTCCAAAAAAAGTGCGCTTGTAAGACCGCTGCGCAAATACGGTGTTACAAAATGTATTGCGATGACCGTCATTTTATTCTCTAGGGTGTTAGAAAAAATATATATATAATGTTTGGGGGTTTTAAGTAATTTTCTAGCAAAAAAAAATGTTTTAGTCTTGTAAACACTGAATCTGAAAAACACCTTCTGTCCTTAAGTGGTTAAATATCGTACCTGCTGGGTGTCTATAGTATGCCTGTGATAACGTCTTTAAATAGCACAATCACCTGCCTGCCAGTAAATTAGGAAGAACTGATCTAGCTAAACTATACAGTGTATAAATATATGTACAACACCTAGGATGTATATATATCCTCTACACACTGTAACATTAACTGACTAGCCTGCCTGCTCTATCTACCTGCAAAAAATGACACTCTCTCTGTTCCCTGTTAACTGCCGCAACACGATACACAAGGCCGCCCTGCAGGCGGCCTTCTATAGTGTGGGGCGTGTATTAAACCCCCTGAGCCATAATTGGCCAAAGCCACCCTGGCTTTGGCCAATTATGGCTCTCCGTTTTTTGCGCGCTGTGATTGGCCAAGCATGCGTGTCATAGTGCATGCTTGGCCAATCATCAGCCAGCGATGGCGCAGTGAATTATGGTCTGTGAAACGTAACTCGAATTTGGCGCGAACGACCCGTTTTGTTCGTATTTTGACGAACAATCGAACATACGATGTTTGAGTCGAACATGAGTTTGACTCGAATACGAAGCTCATCCCTAATGTACAACATAAAGTATATAGTGCAGGGGTCAGGAGTATGTAATGTACAACATAGAGTATATAGTGCAGGGGTCAGGAGTATGTAATGTACAACATAGAGTATATAGTGCAGGGGTCAGGAGAATGTAATGTACAACATAGAGCATATAGTGCAGGAGTTAGGACTCATGATATTGGTAATCAGTGGCGGATGAAATGTTTACTGGAGACAAGTTGCAGAGATCCCACACCGCTGCCTCCCATCTCCTGAGACTGCACTCAGTGACTTGGGTCTGAGACTATATATCCCTCCACCCGGCACAGCCAGCAAATAACAGAGCAAGTAACACGGGAGAATTATTCTGTCAGAGATCTCACTAGACCCGGGCATGGGGCAGAAGACCCAAGGTACATACCCCAGGTGTCTAGGTCTAGTAACACCTTTGGTGAAAATCAACATTTTGCTGCCAGCTGAACCCCAGAATCACCATAAATCCAGTCTAGAGACAAAAATTGTGTCTGCAGCACAGAGAAGGAAGATTATCCGAGAGAAATACAGGACTACAGGACGGGGAACACAGCTCAGGAAAGTGACCAGGGGATTACAGGCTGATATCACCCAGTCCCCGCCCTACTCTGGACCAATCAGTGAGCAGTATGGGTGGAGGAATGTATTTAGTGTTAATGACCCACCTGTGCTGATCTCTGTAGGAGTGTCCTCCTCTATAAATGTCCCCGTTATTCCATCCTCCTCCATAGACTGCTGATCATCCCTCACATACGTCTCTTCTTCTTCTGATTTCACCTCAAATTCTATATCGATTGGATCTCCACTCTAAACCAAGAGAATGAGAGAGAATATCATCTGTAAGATATAAACTTACATACAAAATCCACACATCATCTCCACCAGTCCATGTTCTAGATGCTCCGCCCCACCGACCTTGTAACAGTGGGGGATGGTGTGACCTTCCTGTGTGGAATCCCGGGAATACAGAGGACAGGGACATCTCTCTGGTGGGTTCCTGGTATTAGGTGGCTCCATCATATCCTTGTGTCCTTCTGAAAACTCCTCCATCACTCCATACTCCTCATCCTCCTCTTTATACTCTTCTTTAATATCAACATTATCATCCCCGAGGTTTCCACTCTGAATATATAATAAAACATTCATTATAATAAACATGCTGTGTATAAATCATAACTACCAATAATTCTTCCTCATCTACCTGATGATGGTGGGGGATGGTGTGTTCTTCCTCCATCACCCCATCCTCATCATCCTCCTCTTTTATCTCTTCTTTAACCTCAACTTTAGGATCTCTCAGGTTTCCACTCTGAATATATAATAAAAATGACATCAATGGTAACAATGCAGATAATGTACAAATCCTAATGATACTATCAGTGATTGTTCCTCATCTACCTGATGATGGTGGGGGATGGTGTGACCTTCCTGTGTGGAATCCCGGGAATACAGAGGACGGGGACATGTCTCTGGTGGGTTCCCATTACTGGATCCATCTGTAGGAAACACACACACTGACTGAATACATTGTTTCTATGTGTTTATCAGATGATGGGGGATCTAGGTGGAGCCTCCGTACTGCTCTCTCCTTTACAATAAAGTCTCCTCTTACCCGGTGATGTGAGGGGCGGCTGATTGTCCATCATGACGTCCTTGTAGAGATCCTTGTGTCCTTCTAAATACTCCTACATAGGGAAATAGACAGTGACATCACCTGATACTTACAAAGATAAAGTCATCATCCAGACACATCCCTTGTGTTGAACCTTCACAGACATCAGGAATAGTTATTTCCTCCTCCATAAAGATTATAAAATCAAAAACATGTATCATAAGTCCACCTCTAACTAAAACCACCAACCCGTATTATCGTATAATCTGTTAGTATAAACTGAAATGAAGAGAATGTTCCGGCCTTGTAAGTGGGGGAATGTTCTGACCCTGAAGGGGTTAATCTAGGTCTCCACACTATATATGTGTGTATCATCATCTGCTGGAGATAAAAGACGTCACAGTGACTATGGAGGAAAAGGACGGACATGACGGGGGTTACTGGGTGTAAATAGAAGATAAGATCTTATTACCTCCTCTGCTGCGTCTTCCAGCGATGTCTCCTCACTAATTCCTCCCGACTCACCTCTCACCTGGAACTTCCTGTCTGTCCCTGACATCATTTCCTGTCTTCCATAGAGACTTCTTCTCTCTATGGTAGAAGTGAGATTACCATCTTGTGGAGATCAGAGGAACTGCAGCCCAGAGAAACGTCTCATAGGTGTCCTTTTATGAAAGTGCGGTAAAATACCGCTATTCAGTTCTCAGGCATTCTCAGGGGAGATCGCTCTCCTCTGAGTGCCTGTTTATGAAGCTTTGTAGATCGATTCTCATGTTGAGATGAGGAGCGATCTACAAACGGCTGGAAACTCCTGAGAACTGCTTCTCTCACTGTAATCTCGCGTGATTTAGCGTGATTATAGTACGAGGAAGTGAAAAATACAAAAGCTGAACACGAATCAGCACACATTATACACCACATATTAATAAAATAATAAAGTTACATTCCCACCAAACAATATACATTAACCTAATTATTAAAAAAACATTGTTTTTATCAATATTTAAAGCTCATACATGTGCTTATTTACATGTGAATGGTGTATAGGAAATGAATGGAATCCCACATATGTAATGCAGCTATACACCATTCATATCAATGAAAAATACATTTATAATCATTACATTTTTTTATAAAGTATACAAATATAAACCCTGTATAACTGTAATAGAACAGTCCATGGGTAAAAACATATTTTAGGGATTACATTTTGTTTACTAATAAATAAACAATTATATAAAAATGACTTTAATACCATTTTAACATTTTAATGCAGGTAGACTAATATATATATATATATATATATATATATATATATATATATATATATATATATATATATATATATATATATATACATAGAAATAAACACACATATATATATATGCTATATGATGATGTATATATATACACATATACATACACTATAAATTCCTAAGCTGCTCATTTTGGGGGGTGTATTGGGGGGAAGATGGGATCTGACTGTATAGCTGCTTGTGTGTGAAGCATGGAAGACAAAAGACTTCCTTCTTCCTCCACAATACTCAGCCAGCTTCGGCTTCTCTCTCTGATTCTCCACCTCTGAGATGGTGAATCAGAAAGTGAGAATTCTGTCACAGATCGCCAGTGAGGTGCTGAGATCGCACCTTCATAAACTGCTTTCCGTTTCTGTGACAGTCAGTTACAGATTCTCGCTGTGCTGAGATAATCAGTGGAGAGAACATGTTCTCCGCTGATTACCTCAGCTTCATAAACTGTGTATGACCTGAGATCAGCGGTGAGAATCGGGATCGCCGCTGATCTCACTTTCATAAAAGGACACCATAGTCTGAACACGGCCTTGTGCTGTGTGTGTATGTACTGTACAGAGGCGGCTCTCTAATTAGGCAAGTTAGGTGGTCACCTACAGGGGTCTTGCGGCCACCAAATTTGTGTACCATATGTGTGGGAGAAAATGTCCCCTGGTTGGTGTCCCCGGGCCGGACTGGCTGTAGGAAATTTCGGGGCCGAATGTCCTAACAAGAACTGCCTTCCCCCAAGCTCCCCTTTCACTCACTGCCCCACCCACCACACACTCTGCCAATCAGATGTTACATCACAACAGGGTTCTGCAGCCCTGTATCCAATGAGGGTGCTGCTGACATCTCCCTTCTCACCCACCGTGTGTGCCTGGCACTCTGTACTGTGTATGCAGCGAGTGCTCAGAGGGGCATAAAGATGCCGGGAGGAGACCAGAGATGACAGGGGTGGTGTGCCTAGGACTGGACACAGGTGAATGTCTGCATAGTCTTTGGCCATCTCCTGTATCATGTCTGCACAGTCTCTGACCATCTCCTGTATCATGTCTGCACAGTCTCGGACCATCTCCTGTATCATGTCTGCACAGTCTCTGACCATCTACTGTGTCATGTCTGCACAGTCTCTGACCATCTCCTGTGCCATGTCTGCACAGTCTCTGACCATCTCCTGTATCATGTCTGCACAGTCTCTGACCATCTCCTGTATCATGTCTGCACAGTCTCTGACCATCTCCTGTATCATGTCTGCACAGTCTCTGACCATCTCCTGTGCCATGTCTGCACAGTCTCTGACCATCTCCTGTATCATGTCTGAACAGTCTCTGACCATCTCCTGTATCATGTCTCCACAGTCTCTTACCATCTCTTGTATCATGTCTCCACAGTCTCTGACCATCTCCTGTATCATGTCTGCACAGTCTCTGACCATCTCCTGTATCATGTCTGAACAGTCTCTGACCATCTCCTGTATCATGTTTGCCCAGGCTCTGACCATCTCCTGTATCATGTCTCCACAGTCTCTGACCATCTCCTGTATCATGTTTGCCCAGGCTCTGACCATCTCCTGTATCATGTCTGTACAGTCTCTGACCATCTCATGTATCATGTCTGAACAGTCTCTGACCATCTCTTGTATCATGTCTCCACAGTCTCTGACCATCTCCTGTATCATGTCTGAACAGTCTCTGACCATCTCCTGTATCATGTTTGCCCAGACTCTGACCATCTCCTGTATCATGTCTGCACAGTCTCTGACCATCTCCTGTATCATGTTTGCCCAGACTCTGACCATCTTCTGGATCATGTCTGCAGTCTCTGGGGGGAGCCTACAGAGGAGTCAAGATTAGGAGTGCTGCCAGGACAGGGGTCACGGGAGGAGTCAGACGTGTGTGGACTGTGGAGAGAAGAATATAGGAGCCACCAAGCTGAAGTCCAGAGAGGACCATCTGACTGAGCCCTGCACGGTGCACCTGAGAGGAGGCCAGAGGGAGGGGGATCAGTGATGTAAGGGTGGAGTGAATACAGTAAGGAGAGGGGGCACTGCTATAAAGGTTCCCCCTTAAATCAGTAACCCCCCCTGTCTTTAATGCATTAACTCTGCAGAAGGTGGTCTGTGGTCACTAGAGTCCCCCCACATCATAGTTCCCTTTGGAAGTCTGTGGACCCTGATATAAAGGGAAACTCTAATGTAAATGGGAATGCTGCGCACTCTGATATAAGGTGATCTCTGGTCACCAGAGCCCCCTCTTACATCCGAGTTCCCCTTTACAAGAAAGTCCCTTTACATCAAAGGTCCCCTTGCTCTGTAAGGGGGAATCCTGCAGACTCTGATGTAAGGGGGAACTCTGTGCTGGTTGGGTTATATTACCCTGACCTTCATGTAAATGGAGAAATATGGGTTTTGTTGCTCGTTGCAGCCGCACAAATTGTATCTATATTTGTGTGTGTGTAATATATATATATACACATATCCAATGTTTAATGATCTTTGATTAAAGAAGAATTGGTGAGAAAAAATTCTAGAAACGGTGAATTCATAGTTCAAAGGATTTACGGCTCTTTATATATGAAATTTATACATTTTATCACTTGAATTATTTTTCCTATTATGGGTGTGAGTGGGGCCTCATGTCCAAGTTTTGTCTGAGGCCTCACACAGCCTAGAGCCGCCTCTGGTATTGTATATCCTTATAGATGGGTCATCTCCACTCCCACCAAGGGGGAGAGAAATATATTACTGCCTAGTCCAGCCTTTCTCAGCCAGGGTTCCTCCAAAGGTTTCTAGGCGTTCCTTGAGCAATGGACAATTTCTGTCTCTCAGTAACAACTGACATCAATGATCTGTAAGGGGGGGGGCGGTCTTCCCTCCAATGACGATGTAAGAATGTCCTTCTCCACTGACCTCTGATATAAGGGGGTCCTTCTCTCATTGGTCACCAATGTAATGGACCAATAAAGTGACCACATAAAATGAGCTCTGGGTTTGGACATAATTTGGCTTGTTTAGGTGATTGGTGGTCACAAGTGTCCTAACACCCAGTGATGTACACCCACCAGGCTTATTCAGCTGTCAACTGGGGATTTGCTGGTTGGCTGGTGAATGTATTGTTAATAAATGTATAAAAAACCTGTATGGACCCCCCACCACCAAGAAATTCACACTAGACCCTTATTAGAGCATGCAGCCTGACTGGGCAGGGAAGGGTGGGGGGTGGGAAGTGAACTTGCCTCCTCCTGAACCATACCAAACCACATACCCTCAACATGGGGAGAGAATCTTGCCCAGTCTATTCCCTCCTGGTTGGAAAGTTGAACAAGTCCAATGTATGAGCTCGTATTGGGGAACATGAGGGATCTGTACAACATAAGACATCGGGAAATGTATATCTGTCTGCAGAACACGGGGGAGATATTGGAACTCGAATTCATGGTCACCTGGAAATAATGAAAAGGAGAAAGTCCATCCAAACCGTGAGATTGGTCAGAGACTAATTGGTATTATTCTGGGCATTGCCAGACTAGGTCTTGGTGACAGAGTGAAGGGTGATGTTGCTCATACTATATGTAACCCTCATCTACATCATGGACATCTTCTTCAGCTTCTTAGTAAATAGGATAGAAATCTTCACAATCCTATAGAAGAGGATGGGGGTCCTGAGTAGTCATAGAAAGGCCCAGCACCCCAATAGTAGAGGAAGAGGTGGTCTGGTGACATGGAGAAGAAGACTCCGGTCAGTCTCTGGATCTCTATCATTGGAAACATGGCGAGACAACAAATACAGCGGGATGGTGGAGGAGCTGTTGGTGTCGGTGTGGAAATGGACAGAACACGGGATGATGACACTGAAAGAACAATACGGCTTCATTTTACGATATGTCAAGGAGAGAACCGTACAGGAGAGACTTTTCTCTCTAATTAATGTCAGTAGAAGACCCGGAGAAAGCCTGTTCTGACCACTCCACTCTGTACACTGGGCAGTCTCTGACCTTCTCTAGTATCATGTCCTCAGTCTCTAACCTTCTCCTGTATCATGTCCTCAGTCTCTAAGCTTCTCTTGTATCATGTCCTCGGTCTCTAACTATCTCTTGTATCATGTCCTCGGTCTCTAATCATCTCTTGTATCATGTCCTCGGTCTCTAATCATCTCTTGTATCATGTCCTCAGTCTCTAATCATCTCTTGTATCATGTCCTCAGTCTCTGACCATCTCTTGTTGTTAGCATACAAGGTTTGTATTTAATGAGCAACAAACAACTATAAGTGATTGCTGTGTGCCTACTATATTGTATGATCACTAGATGGCAGTGTTACGTTTGTGAGTTCATGTTTTGTCTATGCCTCATAAGTAATAAAAGAGTTTCCTGCTCGTGTCACAGTTTTTCACAGAGAAACAACAGACTGTCTTGCTTGTACTTTGTTTAGCCCCTGAAAGATTATATCTAACAGGTTATGGGCCCAGGACATGTTACAGAAGCCCAGGATATAATACAGATTACCCCTGGATATAGCCAGATACAGTGAGCTAAAGCAATTGAGTGCAGGAGACAGCAACAGAAAGACAAACAGCAGAAATGGCTGCTGCCACCCCCTCAGCAAAGTTCTCCATTGCAAATCTGACGAATCAGAACTACCAATCTTGGAAATTCAAGATGAAAATGCTGCTTATAAGAGAAGGTACGTGGAAATGTATAAATGAACCAAGACCTGCACAGCCCACAGAGGAGTGGTTAGACAGAGATCAGAAAGCGCAGAGCACAATCTCCCTATGCATAGATGATGATCAAATCATACATATATGTAACTGTCAGACTGCTAAAGACATGTGGGAAGAGTTACAGAAAGCACATGAAAGAGTTAATCTCAGCAATAAACTGTATTTAATCAGAAAGCTCTATCAGACTAAGCTACAGAAAGACCAGGACATGCAGGACTATATAAGACAGACCTTAGAGATGGTGGAGAGACTGCGAGGGATTGGAGAAGAGATAAAAGATTTCCATGTTGCAGCGCTATTATAAAGTGGACTTCCTGAAAGTTATGAGACACTTGTAATAGCACTAGATGCACGTCCAGATGTTGATCTAACACTAGAATATGTTAAAGGCAAGCTTGTGGATGAATACAAGCGCAAAACTGAAAGCATGAGTAATGTGAGTGTGTGTTCAGAGACGGCTTTAAAGACGAAATACAAAAATAAACACAGTAACGTGCAGCTAGAAAAGCGGGAATGCTTTGTGTGCAAGAAACCAGGACACCTAAAAGCAGATTGTAGAATCTGGAAAGCTAGAATGCAAAAACAAAGTGCATTGCAACAAGCTAAGAATGTCATAGAAACAAAGGAGTATGCATTCGGATCCAAAAATGGTGTCACCTCTGTGCAAGCATGGTGTGTGGACTCAGGTGCTACAAGTCACATGACAAATGACCAAAGTTTCTTCGCTCAGCTTGATGAAAGCAAAACAGAAGGGATAACTACAGCTAATGGACAATTCATGAAATCAGTGGGAATAGGAGATGGCTTTCTATACTGTCCTATCTCTCCAGATATCACTAAAAAGATCCATATGAGGAATGTTCTGTATGTGCCAGATCTTGAAAGCAACCTTTTGTCAGTAAAGAAACTCACTAACCAAGGCAATGTAGTCACATTTCAGGGTGACAGTTGTGTCATAACAAAAGGGGATTGCTTGCTTGCAAAGGCTAAAATCATAGATGAACTATATCAGTTGAACTGCAGTGAAATGGTTAAAATAGCCAAAGAGGATAAACATTCAAACTGCATCCACACTTGGCACATAAATTCTGATACAATAAAGAAAATAGTTGAGAATAACTATGCAAGTGGTATTAAGATTAATCCATGTGATCACATAATGATTTGTGACGGTATCGGTATGATATCCCCGTCAAGCATTCCCTCCTCTCCATACAAGAACATCACAGGATCATCCACACATGAGTCAAGACTGAAGGCTGAAACCAAGACTGATTTATTGGCAGCTTGCTGCTGGTTATAAATACAGTTTTACAAGCTAAATCCTTAATCAAGGAACAATGGGAGCTCCACCCCCTTTTCACCCACTCTGGAGTTCTCATACAGAATATAGCCAGACAATTCGGAGCCGACCTGAAAACACATTTTCTTTAGATAAGGACATCAGCGGAGTTAATTACTAGGTGTAACAGCCTGACCACAATGAAGCAATCAGAATAATTAACATGAGCCACTTATCTAATCATTGTAAACAGTAAGGCCGGTCTCCTTCCCACACACAATAAATCAATTACCATTTGAACTAGGGAGCTGGCTGAGGAAGGGTCATTAACATATCAATCAGCCTGTAACGCATGAACCCTTTTTACCTCTAACACACACAATATCTCTAAAACAAGCAGGGAGAATTACATGCTTCACAGATTTGTACCAGCTGTATTAAAGGAAAAATGGCAAGGACACCTTTTCCCAAGCAGACCAACAGCAAAGCTCAAAAACCTCTGGACTTAATACATTCAGATCTTTGTGGTCCAATGAAAACTATGACTCCAGGAAAGAAAAAATACTTCCTGACCTTCATTGATGATTACTCCAGATATACCACAGTATTTCTACTTCACAATAAGGATGAAGTGCCAGAGAAATTAGAAGAGTATCTCGCTCAAGTAAATAATATTTTTGGCGGAATGCCCAGAGTACTACGAACAGATAATGGCTCAGAATATACAAGTGGTAAAACACAAGCCATTCTCAGGAAGCATGGAATTATGTTACAGACAACAGTTCCATATAACCCGGAGCAAAATGGAGTTGCAGAGAGAATGAACTGCACACTGTGTGAAAGTGGGAGGAGCATGCTATTTGATGCTGATATGCCAACTACATACTGGGGAGAAGCTATCACAACTGCATGTTATCTTCAAAATCGCTTGCCGGGAAAAGCAACAACAAAAACTCCATATGAACTGTGGAACAAAAGGAAACCAGATTTAAGACACATCAGAATTTAAAGTAAAGCTTATGTACACATTCCAAAAGAAAACGTACAAAATGGGATGCATGTGCAAAAGAAGGTGTACTTGTGGGGTACAGTGAATCTCAAAAAGGATACAGGATTTTACATCAAGACACGAACAAGGTAACAGTCAGCAGAAGTGTGATTATTGATGAAACTTCTTTGTGCTCAAAGTTTGAACCACAGACACAAACTATTCAAACTGAGAAAGAATCAACATCAGTCACTCAAGAAAATAAGGAAAGTGATACAGAAATAGAACTTACTGCAGAAGAATCAAAACCTGAATCTGAACCAGAAATACCTTCAGTCAGAAAATCAACCAGAATCAATAAAGGTGTTCCAGCTGAACGTTTATCTTACATAGCTCGCAGAGCTGTTCAAACTGAACCAGGCTCATGGAAAGAGATGCAGAAACTGCCAATGCATGAGAAACAAGTATGGAATAAAGCCGCTGATGAAGAAATGACATCACTCGAAGATCTCCAGACATGGACACTTTCAGAGCTACCTCAAGGTAAACATGCCGTAGGATGTAAATGGGTTTTTAAAACCAAATGTAACTCTGAAGGGAAAGTCTGTCGGTACAAGGCAAGGCTGGTTGCTAAAGGTTACTCACAGAAGTTCGGTGAGGACTATGATGCTACTTTTGCTCCAGTTGCTAAACAAAGTACTTTCAGAACACTAATGACAGTGGCTGCCATGCGTACAATGATTGTGAAACATCACGATATTAAGACAGCTTTTCTTAATGGTGATATTGAAGAAGACATTTATATGTCACAGCCAGAAGGATATTTGAAAAAGGGACAAGAGCATCTTGTCTGCAAGTTGAATAAATCTCTTTATGGCCTTAAACAATCAGCTCGAGCATGGAACCTGAAGATTAATCAAGTTCTACTAAATGAAGGATTTACAAGGAGCAAAGCTGATCCGTGCCTATATGCTAAACAAGTAGACACTGAGTGGATGTATCTGCTAATTTATGTAGATGACCTGATCATTGCTCACAAAAACAACAATGAAATTGCAAAGTTAACAGGAGTACTCAACGAGCACTTTGAAACTAAAGACCTAGGTGAAGTGACATATTATCTTGGAATTGACATCCAGCGTGAGAAAGATGGAAGTTTCCTGTTGAATCAGAGTGCAAAAATTGAATCTATTCTTCAGCAATTCAACATGACAGAGGTGAAAGGAGCAAGCACACCTATGGATACAGCCTATCCAAAGTTAGAAGGAGAAGATGATCTTCTCACATCCAATGAACAATACAGACAAGCAGTGGGGGCACTTCTCTACATTGCAACCACTACACGTCCAGACATTGCAGCCAGCATGTCTCTTCTTTGCAGGCGAGTTGCTAAACCACGTCAAAGAGACTTGAATGTGATCAAAAGAGTTATGAGATATCTGAAACAGACAAAAGACTTCAATTTGAAACTGTCAGCAAGTGGTGATTTAAACCTCGTGGGATATGTGGACTCCGATTGGGCAGGTGATCACATCACACGCAAATCCACGAGTGGTTACTTATTAACCACTTCCAGACCTGCGCACGATGATGTACGTCCTATTTTTAAAGATGGATATCTCGGTAACGGCAGCAGCTGCTGTCACAACCGAGGTATCCATCTTTAGTGTGCGCGGTCTGGAATCCGATAATGGCGGTCTCCGCGGCGGATTCACCGCGAGATCGCCGTTATCGGTGGCGGGAGAGGGGCCCCCCCCCTCCCGCCGCTGTCACGCGCCCTCCGCCGCTTACCGGAGCCGTCGGTAGCGGCGGAGGCGATCGGATGCTGTCGGCTGGTGAGCGGGGACGAGACTGAAGGAAAAATCTCCTTCGCCTGTCCCCATAGCTCGGCTGGGCGGAAGTGACGTCAAAACGTCAGTCCCGCCCAGCCTCTTAAAGAGACAAAAATTTTTTTTGGTCATTTGAAAAAATGAAATTTTTTATTTTATTTTTTGCATTTAAGCCCAAATATGAGATTTGAGGTCTTTTTGACCCCAGATCTCATATTTAAGAGGACCTGTCATGCTTTTTTCTACTACAAGGGATGTTTACATTCCTTGTAATAGGAATAAAAGTGATCAAATTATTATTATTTTTTTTTTCAGTGTAAAAAATAATAAAATAAATAAAAATAAATAAGAAAACAAAAAAAAAAATTTTTTAAAGCGCCCCGTCCCGACGAGCTCGCGCGCAGAAGCGAACGCATACGCGAGTAGTGCCCGCATATGAAAACGGTGTTCAAATCACACAAGTGAGGTATCACCGCGATCGTTAGAGCGAGAGCAATAATTATAGCCCTAGAGCTACTCTGTAGCTCAAAAAATGCAATCTCTAGAATTTTTTAAACATCGCCTATCGAGATTTTTAAGGATAAAAGTTTGACGCCATGCCACGAGCGGGCACAATTTTTAAGCGTGACATGTTGGGCATCATTTTACTCGGCGTAACATTATCTTTCAAAATATATAAAAAAATTGGGCCAACTTTATTGTTGTCTTATTTTTTAATTCAAAAAAGTGAATTTTTTCCAAAAAAAGTGCGCTTGCAAGACCGCTGCGCAAATACGGTATGACAAAAAGTATTGGAATGACCACTATTTTATTCTCTAGGGTGTTAGAAAAAAATATATATATAATGTTTGGGGGTTTTAAGTAATTTTCTAGCAGAAAAAACTGTTTTAGTCTTGCAAACACCGAATCTGAAAAACACCTAAGGTCTGGAAGTGGTTAAAATTGGGAGACAGTCCTATATCATGGTCCAGCAAGAAACAGATGTCAGTGGCATTGTCCTCTACAGAAGCTGAATACATATCTGCAGCTTATGCCAGTCAAGAAGTTGTGTGGTTACAGCAATTACTCAAGGATCTTGGAGAAGCAACATCAGAACCTACCATCTTATTTGAAGACAATCAGGGTTGCATTAAGCTTGCAACAAGTGAGAAGATTAATGGAAGAACCAAGCACATCGATGTCAGACATCATTACATTCATGAATTAGTTGATCAGAAAGTGATTGAACTTGTGTATTGTGAGTCGGAAAAAATGATTGCTGATGCTTTGACAAAGCCACTAGCTAGAAACAGATTTGTTGATCTTAGATCAGAAATGGGATTGACATAGATAGTAGTTGTTGAGTGGGGGTGTTAGCATACAAGGTTTGTATTTAATGAGCAACAAACAACTATAAGTCATTGCTGTGTGCCTACTATATTGTATGATCACTAGATGGCAGTGTTACGTTTGTGAGTTCATGTTTTGTCTATGCCTCATAAGTAATAAAAGAGTTTCCTGCTCGTGTCACAGTTTTTCACAGAGAAACAACAGACTGTCTTGCTTGTACTTTTTTTAGCCTCAGAAAGATTATATCTAACACTTGTATCATGTCCTCAGTCTCTGACCATCTCTTGTATCATGTCCTCAGTCTCTGACCATCTCTTGTATCATGTCCTCAGTCTCTGACCTTCTCTTGTATCATGTCCTCAGTCTCTGACCATCTCCTGTATCATGTCCTCAGTCTCTGACCATCTCTTTTATCATGTCCTCAGTCTCTGACCATCTCTTTTATCATGTCCTCAGTCTCTGACCATCTCTTCTATAATGTCCTCAGTCTCTAACCATCTCCTGTATCATGTCCTCAGTCTCTAACCATCTCGTATATAATGTCCTCAGTCTATGACCATCTCTTGTATGATGTCTGCAATCTCTTACTTAAAACAACTGCTAATAGTATTACAAAATTTCCATTTGGTGCACCTCTAGCATAAATGATACAGGAGATGGTCAGAGACTACAGACATGATACAAGAGATCAATGCAGCCTCGCCAGTGCCTGTGGCATGCAGCCTCGCCAGTGCCCATCAGATGAAGCCTGCTAGTGACTGTGGTATGCAGCCGACCAGTGACTGTGGGATGTAGCCTTGCCAGTGCCTGTGGACGCAGTCTACCTGTGCTCATAAGATGCTGCCTACCAGTGCCTGTCAGATGCAGCCTGCCTGTGCCCGGATCAGAGCGGCGATCTCCCTGTGTCACCGAGCTGGATTTGAATTTCCTGGGCTGCAGTAACAATGTCCCGCCTCCTGTGATCACGTCACACTGATTGAATGTCCCGGCATTGGATCAATGTGCCGTCTATCACAGGAGGCGGGACATTTTTACTACGGCCCGTGCAATTCAGCTCCCTGACACAGGGAAATCGCCACTCTGCAAGAAGAGGGAGGGAGGAGGGGACGGGACCTTGAGCCTTCAGGATGACACCCCGCAATGGGCGGACCCCCGGAGGCACGGCAACCGCGACTGCGCAATTATCTGTACTTTTTTCTTTCGGCAATATGCTGAAAACACAATTTTCAGCCGATGAAATTTCGGTGCATCCCTAATTATAAATACAGCTCTTAATAAATCCCCCATCCCGTATTATTGTATAATCTGTTATTATAAATGGAAAAGCTGAATTAGATGTAAAAAAACACATTTCGGAAATGAAGAGAATGTTCCCGTAATGCCCCGTAAGTGGGGGAATGTTCTGACCCTGAAGGGGTTAATGTACGACTCCACACTACAGGGCTCAAAATTTCAAGTCCTGAGCCACTAGCCAGGCCTCAAGAGTTACTCGTCACCAGTTGCCCCTCTTAATTCATACACTGCCCTGCGCCTAATTGCACCCGTAAACACGCCCTCGTAGATTATCTCATGGAATGACAATGTTTTATGCAGAATCAAGTTACAAAATTAAATATTACCAACAACAAATTTAACAAAATGGGACAGGGCACTGGGGGCAGACCAGAGGGACAGGGCACTGGGGGCAGACCAGAGGGACAGGGCACTGGGGGCAGACCAGAGGGACAGGGCACTGGGGGCAGACCAGAGGGACAGGGCACTAGAACTGGGTCTCTTCCCCATTCTTTTCCTGTCTCCTCTGCAACTCCCATCCATCCTCTCTCTCTCCCATTCATCTCATCATCAGGAGCCTGTGTGTGCGGCTCCACGCTTGCATGTCCCCACTTCCCCCTTTTATTCAGGCTGGCAGAGAGGAGAGGAGCTGCAGCACAGCGGGAGGGAGTACAATCCAGCGCTGAGATCCACACAACTGCACAGCCAGTTGTGGACACTTACATAGAGCACAAGGAGAAGAAAACTGCACAAACTAGAAGGCTGCCGCTCTCATGTCAGGGCAACTTTCAGTGAGCGCTGCACCGGAGTGCTCTCCAGCTACATTGGTCGGGGCCCGGGGAGGGGGCAGGCTCAGAGAGGTCATACTGTTGGGTCCCATGGCTTAATGAGAATTTCTAAGGAGAGCACCTGTGTACTGCTCTGCCTGTGCGCGGCTCTTTTCCCGAGCATGCACCTTTCCTCTTCAGCCGCCAATCTCATCGGGACTCTAAGTGTAGGCACAGATTGGAGGGAGATTGGTCATGCAGCCCTGTCATCACTCGCCTCCAACTTAAATCCACTCGCCAAATGCTATAACATGTATATAAAAAGTCTTTCCCGGTGCTAAACCTTCCATCCAATTTCTGCATTTTTCTGCTGCATTTGTAAATTCCAAAAGCCAATATAAAGGAATATTAGTGGTAAAAATGCACTTGTGGGTTTATCCTTTTTTTTAAATGTCTCCATTAAAGGGAGTCCGTGTCCGGAGTCCATTCCTGGTTTCCCAGAACTCAAAGAGCCGTTTTGCTGCAACATTTATCTGGTGCATTGGCCGGGAAACCAGGTGTGACGGCTGTGACAGGTGACAACACCACCAGCAATTCTTCTCATTCCACCGACACACACAACTTTTTTTTCTCTTCAATACATTTTTTAATTATAATTTTTACTTTTAAACAGATTACAGTCATAGAATCAGGAAATAGTAAAAAAGGTAGAAATGCGATTGGTCAGGAAAATGACTTGTCTGGAATGTGGAGGCGGAGTCGTACAATACAATACACAACGTGTTACATTATTATAACAATCCCCCCCTCCCGCCACCATCCAGTGCTTCTCCGGGCTCTCCCGTCCCATCGGGGGCCCGGAGAGATGATCGCCGTCCGCCGAATGGTCACCAGTCATCTCTATGACCGTCGGAGGCCCGGGCGTGATGTGATGACATCACACCCGGGTACCTGTAAGTAAACAAACCGCAATTGCGGCTAGTATGAATGAGATCTGTGAATTTTTTTTCACAATCTCATTCTTTCCAGCCTGGAGGAGAGATGTGGGGTCTTATTGACCCCCCCCCGCATCTCTCCTTAAAGAGGACCTGTCACTATTTCTATTACAAGGGATGTTTACATTCCTTGTAATAGGAATAAAAGCGATCGGAAAAAAAATGTAAAAAAAAAAAAAAGTGTAAAAAATAAATAAATAAGTAAAAAAATTAAAACGCCCCTGTCCCCGGTAGCTCGCGCTCAGAAGTCCCGCCCACGTATGTAAACGTTGTTCAAACCACACATGTGAGGTGTCGCCGCGTGCGTTAGAGTGTGTGCAACAATTCTAGCACTAGACCTCCTATGTAACTCTAAACTGGTAACCTGTAAAAAATGTAAAGCGTCGCCTATGGAGATTTTTAAGTACCGAAGTTTGGCGCCATTCCATGAGTGTGCGCAATTTTAAAGCATGACATGTTAGGTATTTATTTACTCAGCGTAACATCATCTTTCATATTTTACAAAAAAATTGGGCAGATAATACTGTTTTGTTATTTTTTGATTTATGAAACCATTTTTTTTTTACAAAAAAAAAAGGCGTTTGAAAAATGATTGCGCAAATACCGTGGAAGCTAAAAAGTTGCAATGACCGCCATTTTTTTCCAAAGGGTGTCTGCTAAAAAAACATATATAATGTTTGGGGGTTCTGAGTAATTTTCTAGCAAAAGAATGATGATTTGTACATGTAGGAGAGAAGTGCCAGAATAGGCCCGGTATGGAGGTGGGTTTTAAAGCCCGGTATTGAAGGGGTTAAAATAGCGCAGCTTCTGCTGTTTAAAGGCTTTACTTTGCATTCTGGACAAATCGTGAGACAAATTTGTGAATTAACGTGAATAAAAACCGTGTGCTTTAATATACACACTATAAAGGATAATAAGTACAGTTACAGTACATTCACACTGGTGTTATACAGTAGCTGTGGATTTCCTCACTCAGCTCCACACAGTGTTCTAGGATGATTTGGATCCAGATATCTGAATACTGCATAGTACACGAGGCATGGTGGTGGCCAGCTCTTCTCTTATCTTCTTCGCAGCTCCGCTCGGGGCGTGCAAAGAACGGAGCTGCCGACGTGGCGTCACTTCTGCTTTTCGTCTGTAAGACGAAATCTGGAAGTAACAGCTATAGCAATGCTCCCAGCGCCCAGAGTGGATCCAGGGACGCACAGGAAGCTAATCGGAGCTTTGCAATGCACCGCAAGGCGGGTAAAAACCCGGCAAATGAAGCGCCATGTCTGCAATCTCGTGATTGCACTGACGTGGCGCTTCCTAGGGCACTGGTGTCCGGCGCCTAAGTTGTTAAAGGACATATTTATTGTTTTTCTTCTTAAAGGGGCAATTTAAAAAATAAAAATGTTGTGCCTACAGAAGGGGGGGGGGGGCGGCGCCCGGACACCCCCTATAGACGGGCCGCCACTGCCCCCGTGTGAGATCTCTGATGTGTAGAAAGCTTGGACTTATCTGAAAAACATTTCCCACAATCAGAACAGGAAAAAGGCTTCTCCCCCATGTGTGATCTCTGATGTTTGGAAAGACTGGACTTCACTGAAAAACATTTCCCGCACACAGAACAGGAAAAAGGCTTCTCCCCCGTGTGTGATCTCCGATGTGTGGAAAGACTGGCCTTCTGTGAAAAACATTTCCCGCACTCAGGACAGGAAAAAGGCTTCTCCCCCGTGTGAGATCTCTGATGTGTGGAAAGACTGGACTTCATTGAAAAACATTTTCCGCACTCAGGACAGGAAAAAGGTTTCTCCCCCGTGTGTGATCTCTGATGTGTGGAAAGCTTGGACTTCTCTGAAAAACATTTCTCGCACTCAGAACAGGAAAAAGGCTTCTCCCCCGTGTGTAATCTCTGATGTGTGGAAAGACTGGACTTATCTGAAAAACATTTTCCGCACTCAGAACAGGAAAAAGGCTTCTCCCCCGTGTGAGATCTCTGATGTTTGGAAAGATCGGACTTCTGTGAAAAACATTTCCCGCACTCAGGACAGGAATACGGCTTTTCCCCCGTGTGAGATCTCTTATGCGTTGAAAGATTGGATTTCTGTAAAAAACATTTCCCACACTCAGAACAGGAATACGGCTTCTCCCCCGTGTGAGATCTCTGATGTTTGGAAAGATCGGACTTCTGTGAAAAACATTTCCCACACTCTGGACAGGAAAAAGGCTTCTCCCCCGTGTGAGATCTCTGGTGTGTGGAAAGATGGAAGTTCATTGAAAAACATTTTCCGCATTCAGAACAGGAAAAAGGCTTCTCCCCCGTATGTGATCTCTGGTGTCTGGAAAGCTTGGACTTAATTGAAAAACATTTCCCGCACTCAGGACATGGAAAACTCTTATGTGTTGGAAAGACAGCACCGTCCCACACAGTCTGAGGTTCCTCAGGATAAGAGGAATACGATGGTCCGGCACCGTCCCGCACAGTCTGGAGTTCCTCAGGATAAGAGGAATACGATGGTCCATCTACACTGTGTGGTGCCAGGTGGACATTTGAGGTAGTCGGGTTTTCTCCTGGACTATACTGTGTGATGTCCTCATCTTCTACTTTACAGTCTGGAGACAAAGTGAGACAATCCTCTGAGGTTTTCCTCATCTCCCGTCCATCTACCAAAATAGAGATACAAAGATTATTACTAGACATGAGCTGATTGGTTCCCCTAAACCAGGACTCCGCCCACATCAGACAGCTTTGTCTTTGAGATTTTTACAATTGCCCCCTCAAGGTAACTAGTAAATGGGTCCTCTGATCTCCTACCAGATAATTTTTTTATTCATGGACCTTAGTCAGAGAGTGAGGAAATAACGAGAACTGTCTTTTATAGGAGTGACAGTGATGAGGGGATTATAGGACGAGGGTCAGGAATATGTAATGTAGAACATAGAGTATATATTCATCCTCGGCTTCACTAGCAATATTTCTAGTTACCACCATCATCATTTTATTTTTATTTTGATTTATTGTTATTTTTATCCTTTTTTTATTTTTGCTTGTTTGGGGGTGGAGTCTGGACGGCCCCTGGGAGTGTTTCCGTGGTCGGTGCCTGGGCCTACATGTATTCCTATTTAATCGGTGTATGTGGATGGTTATGCACTGCTGGGCTCTGAGGAAGAGGTCTCTGTCACCTCGAAACGCGTCAGCCAGCAGCAACGCACCTCGCCAACCCCCCTACATTCTGGAGTGTGGTTTGAGGGGTACTTTAATTATCGTTTGACAAGCCTTTTATCATTCTTTGTTTGTGAGTAGTTTTCATTATTTTGTTATTCCATTAAAATTTGTCAAACGGTAGTACACGAGGCTGGTGCGCCTTTCTTTCTCCCTTTTTGTCTTCTATCAGGATTCCCCCATCCATGAAGGGCAGCAAGGCCTCTGTTACTACGGGTTTTTTTTTACATCTAAGGAGAACTGTATGTAGACATCTGATTACTTATCAAGGATCCCACTTGTGCGCAGGAGTTTGTGTTTTTTGTCCATAGAGTATATAGTGCAGGGGTCAGGAGTATGTAATGAACATGTAGCACCCTGGTGTTTAGGAAGGGTGGCTAATAAATTGAGTTCACCAGGTGGTATTTATCCTTGCTTATTGTTAGATCTACTGATTCCTCTCTAATTTTGGATTGCTGCCCCTTTTCTCTTCTGTCACTAGGTGGCACTAGATAGACAAGGATGTAGCAAGGTCGGATTATTAATGGATGGGGTGTCTCAGCCAATTGGCAGGGGTTTCTTTTGTCCCTTTGCCTGCTGGGAGAGCCTATTTATTTGGGTGGAATCATGTGATCAGGGTTCTGTGCCACCTGGACAGCTGTCTGGGTGAACCTGTGTTATGTCGCCTGGGTTGCTAGGCCGGAAGCCTTAGGCCCATCTAGAAGCAAGAGAAGCAGTGCAGGGTTGGGACTGCAGGATTGGATTCCATCTGGGAGTAAAGGTTCAGCCAACGGGCAACCAGTTGTGGTCAGAGGTGGAGGGAAAGCTGTCGCCACTAAGGGACCATCCACCTTGTTACCGGAGACTACAGTTAGTAAGCTGGAGCCAGTACCAGAGCAATCTTCTCACCAGCCTGGGACAGTGAAGAAGTGGGAAAGCTTCAGCAGGTGCCAAGCCAGGGGCCCAGCAGAATAACGGGGTGACGCTTGAGGAGCATTAGTAAGTGCCAAACCAGGGGCTCAGCAGAATAACGGGATGATGCTTGAGGAGCATCAGTAAGTGCCAAACCAGGGGCCCAGCAGGATAGCGGGGGTGACGCTTGAGGAGCATCAGTAAGTGCCAAGCCAGGGGCCCAGCAGGATAGCGGGGGTGACGAATGAGGAATATACAGCAGGTTAGCTGTAGAAGAGCTCAGGAGATTCAGTGGCCACTGAATCTGGAAGTCCAGTGAGTAGGGAGGAGCTTAACACCTGCCGGTTTGGTTTGCGGCAGAACAAGCGAATGGACCGAAAGTTTGTGCGAACATTCGAACACCGTTAAAGTTTTTGGGGCCCGAAAGTGAAAAATCAAAAGTGCCCGCAGGCTCTATATACTCTGAACAGCAGTATACAGGCGGTCCCCGGGGTACAAACAAGACAGGGACTGGAGGTTTGTTTTTAAGTTGAATCTGTTAGTAGTTTGGAACTGGTACATTTTGTAAGTGTAGCTCCAGCCAAAAAAAATCGAATTTGAAGCTTTTTGGAAAACATAGGGAAGGGTTATCACCCCTGTAACATTTGTTTTGCTGTCTGTGCCCCGTGTTCAGAAGATTTCACCTCACTTTCTGTCCCAATGACAATTGGATTTAGAAAATTTGGGGTTATTAGGGAAACAAGGATTGGTGATAAAGCATCAGTGGAGAGGAGACACCCTTTTCCCATATCAACTCTTACAGGAGAGAATTTCCCTTCCTAGGGGTAGATTTCCTCTCACTTCCTGTTGTCTCCCTCCGTTTGTAAGTAGGAGTCGTTTGTAAGTCGGATGTTTGAAAGTAGGGGAAAATTGTGCCTAAGGCCCCGTACACACGACAGAACATGTCTGCTGAAACTGGTCCGCGGACCAGTT
Source organism: Rana temporaria (assembly GCF_905171775.1). Classification (NCBI taxonomy): domain Eukaryota; kingdom Metazoa; phylum Chordata; class Amphibia; order Anura; family Ranidae; genus Rana; species Rana temporaria. Next base: position 5,419,245 of record NW_024404432.1, on the reverse strand, counting down.
TCAGCAGACATGTTTGGCTGTGTGTAGGCACGAGCGGACCATTTTCGGGCGGATCGGACAGGTTTCCAGCGGACAACTGTTTCCTAGACTTGCTTTAAAACAGTCCGCTGGAAACCTGTCCGCCCGGACATGTACGGTCGTCTGTACAGACCTACCGTACATGTCCGAGCGCCCGCCGTCCCTCGCATGCGTCGAATGACTTTGACGAATGCGTGGAAGCATTTAAAAGGCAGGCCCGCCCACATCGCCGCGTATTGTTTACGCGCGGACTTCTGTTCGATGGTGTGTACAGCTATCGATCAGAAGTCCCCGGGCAGACATGTCCGATGAAAACGGTCCGCGGACCGGTTTCATCGGACATGTCTGCTCGTGAGTACAAGGCCTTAGGTGTTGGTGGTACCAGAACACTGTAAGCCCTCACCGTTACTCTTGGTGGGTGCAGGAACGGGTCCTGCTATGAAATATTAGATCAAAAATTGTAATTAACTGGGGCAGAAAAATTGGGTCTTGGGCAGTGGTGGTAGTGCCCTGAAACAAAAATATTCTTAGAAGCTATCAACATGAACATTGAGGAGGAATAGGATAATCACTCAGCATAGGCAGTCTTCAAGGGATCCCACATCCATAGAAAAATCAATTGGTTACATCAGGATCAGGTGCTTGGTAGCTGGTGATCCAAGACTGATTCATTTTTATGAAGGTGAGCCGATCAACAGAGTCTGTGGACAGGGGCACTCTGTGATCGGTTACAAAGCCTCCAGCAGCACTAAATGTGCGTTCCAAAAGAACGCTGGATGCAGGACAGGCCAGTAGCTCAATTGCATATTGTGCAAGCTCTGGCTCAGCTGCGATTCCCCTGTTTTTAAACGAATTAGACAACGTTGTCTTAGATGGATTGGTTTACACAATTAAAAAATATCTGTCACCCCTTTTTGATTAACTATTGATGTGTGTTTTTCTATAATTAAAGTTCATTGTACCATCCATAGTGGTCTGTTTTGGTCTACTTTGAGAGAACTTTATTTTCTCACTTTTTTGCTAGATTTTTCTAGGCCATCAGAACTGCATTGACATAATATTCTATGTGAATTAGACTTGGATAGATGCACTGAACTATATGTAGATTTATATATACTACCTCTTTGTAAGGTATTTATAATCGGTTGATCCAGGTATTACTCCATATTTTTCGCTCTGTCAAACAAGGCCAAGACATTGCCTTCCACATGCTGATAGAGAACTGGAATGGTCTTCCGTGAAAAGAAATGGCGTTTGGGAACCTGCCACTGAGGTACCGCACATTCCACAAATTCACAAAAGGGGGCAGAGTCTACCAGCTGAAAAGGCAGCAGTTGCAGTGCTAGCAATTTAGCCAATTTAGCATTCAGACGCTGAGCATGTGGATGACTGGGACCGAATTTCTTTCTACGATTAAGCAACAGGGGTAGGGAAATTTGCCTGCTACAATCGGATGTTGGTGTACCGCTAGCAGATTAACCGCAAGTACTTGGGACACCTAATTCTACACCTTCATTCCTCTCAGTGCAGGTTTCTGAGAGGACTGAAGGTATAGTGAGGTTGGAGATCCCAGCTGATGAGGAGCAAGGAGAGGTCCGCCTTCTTCTTTCATGTGGGTCTTTTAGGTATGCTTGCCAACAGACTGCATGGGAGGTCGACATATGTCTGGTCAAGCATGTGTTGCCCAAGCGGCTGCTGTTTTGGCCACACTTGATACGCTTCAGACATATGTTGCAAACAGCAACGGTGCGATCTGTTGCACATGTGTCAAAAAAAGCCCACACCAAAGAACTTTTCAAAATACGCGTTGAGTCAGCAGCGCCCTGCACATGCTTAGCTCTGCGGTGTGATGCAATAGGGTGTGCTGCCCTTAAGCTGCCCCCTGGAGGGCATTCTGCCTCATTGGAGATGTGCCTCCTCCTCCTCTCTTCTATCAGGTACCCAAGTAGAGTCAGTGACCTCATCATCCCCTCCCTCCTCATCACTGGAGCAAACTTGGCAGTATGCTACAGCTGGGGGAACATGACTGCCAGTTTCTTGTCCTTCTTGGGCACCCCCTCTCTCTAGGCTCACGTGACTCCCTTCCTCAACCTGGGTCCCATCATCAGAGCCTTCAAAACGCTGCGCATTCTCCTGCAGCATGTACCCGACACTGTGGTCAAACAGTTCGGGGGACTCCTCCGTGCATGATGGTGGGGCTAGGGAAGGATTGACTGATGACATGGAGCCAATGGAATAGGCCGCTGTGGCAGCTGCATTGGCAGGCAAACTACTCTGAGCCTGGGTGACAGAGGATGAGGATGGCTTTGTTATCCACTCCACCAACTCTTCAGCATGTTGTGGCTCAATGCCGGAAAAAAAGGAATAGGCTTGGCTAGACTGGATGCAGTGGATATATATATGTAGGAGACTGTGTATATATATAATTTATTGGACTGCAGCTCACTGAATCACCTGCCTGCCTGAAAGTATATTAGAAAAAGTACACCAGGAACGGCCTGCAGTCAGATCTAGCTACACTGGATGCAGTGGATATATATATATATGTGTGTGTGTGTGTAGGAGACTGTGTGTGTATATATATATATATATATATATATATATATATTTATATTAAATACACTGCAGCTAACTGAATCACCTGCCTGCTCAATCTAAATGACACTCTGTCTCTGTCCACGCCAACAACACACTACACAGGGCCGACGTGCATGCGACCTTATATAGTGTGGGGCGTGGACTTAGTCCCCCTGAGCCATGATTGGCCAAAGGCACCCTGCCTTTGGCCAATTATGGCTCTCTTTGCTGACGGCGCTGGGATTGGCTAAAGTATGCAAGTCATAGTGCATGCTTTGGCCAATCATCTTACAGCAATGCACTGCGATCTCGCAGTGCATTATGGTACGTGACGCGGCGCTCGAATTTGGTGCGAACGCCCCATAATGTTTGTTTTTCGATGAACGGGCGAACAGCCAATGTTAGAGTGGAACTCATGTTCGACCCGAACATAAATCTCATCCCTACTAGTGAGAGACCGGGAGCTCAGGGAGAGAAGACCTGCAGTGAGAGACTGTGTGAGAAGAAGAGAACTATTCTGTGTTACCAAGAGTTATGTAGAACTAGCGTTAGTGACTGTAACAAGATTTGTTACCATAGGAGACAGCGGTCCTCCTTATACAGAAGTGGTGTCCGGCTAGAGGCCTTCCACTGTATAGCAGTCTACCTATAGAAGTCTCGGAGTCTGCCAATTGTCATTGCATCTACTCAAATGTGTCCTGGCCCTAAACCGGCTCTCCAACCGTTCTTGTTCATAGATAATAAAAAGTATGTAATGTACAACATAGAGTATATAGTGCAGAGGTCAGGAGTATGTAATGTACAACATAGAGTATAAAGTGCAGGGGTCAGGAGTATGTAATGTACAACAGAGTATATAGTGCAGGGGTCAGGAGTATGTAATGTACAACATAGAGTATATAGTGCAGGGGTCAGGAGTATGTAATGTACAACAGAGTATATAGTGATGGGTCAGGACTCATGATATTGGTATTCAGTAATCAGTGGCGGATGAAATGATTACTGGAGACAAGTTGCAGAGATCCCACACCGCTGCCCCCCCATCTCCTGAGACTGCACTCAGTGACTTGGGTCTGAGACTATACAGACATATCCCTCCACCCGGCACAGCCAGCAAATAACAGAGCAAGTAACCCGGGAGAATTGTTCCGTCAGAGATCTCACTAGACCCGGGCATGGGGCAGAAGACCCAAGGTACATACCCCAGGTGTCGAGGTCAAGCAAACCCTATGGTGAAAATCAACATTTTGCTGCCAGCTGAACCCCAGAATCTCCATAAATCCAGTCTAGAGACATAAATTGTGTCTGCAGCATAGAGAAGGAAGATTATCCGAGAGAAATACAGGAATACAGGACGGGGAACACAGCTCAGGAAAGTGACCAGGGGATTACAGGCTGATATCACCCAGTCCCCGCCCTACTCTGGACCAATCAGTGAGCAGTATGGGTGGGGGAATGGATTTAGTGTTAATGACCCACCTGTGCTGATCTCTGTAGGAGTGTCCTCCTCTATAAATGTCCCCGTTATTCCATCCTCCTCCATAGACTGCTGATCATCCCTCACATACGTCTCTTCTTCTTCTGATTTCACCTCAAATTCTATATCGATTGGATCTCCACTCTAAACCAAGAGAATGAGAGAGAATATCATCTGTAAGATATAAACTTACATACAAAATCCACACATCATCTCCACCAGTCCATGTTCTAGATGCTCCGCCCCACCGACCTTGTAACAGTGGGGGATGGTGTGACCTTCCTGTGTGGAATCCCGGGAATACAGAGGACGGGGACATCTCTCTGGGGGGTTCCTGGTATTAGGTGGCTCCATCATATCCTTGTGTCCTTCTGAAAACTCCTCCATCACTCCATACTCCTCATCCTCCTCTTTATACTCTTCTTTAAGATCAATATTATCATCCCCGAGGTTTCCACTCTGAATATATAATAAAACATTCATTATAATAAACATGTTTGTGTATAAATCATAACTACCAATAATTGTCACTCATCTACCTGATGATGGTGGGGGATGGTGTGTTCTTCCTCCATCACCCCGTCCTCATCATCCTCCTCTTTTATCTCTTCTTTAACCTCAACTTTAGGATCTCTCAGGTTTCCACTCTGAATATAGAATAAAAATGACATCAATGGTAACAATGCAGATAATGTACAGATCCTAATGATACTATCAGTGATTGTTCCTCATCTACCTGACGATGGTGGGGGATGGTGTGACCTTCCTGTGTGGAATCCTGGGAATACAGAGGACGGGGATATCTCTCTGGTGGGTTCCCATTACTGGATCCATCTGTAGGAAACACACACACTGACTGAATACATTGTTTCTATGTGTTTATCAGATGATGGGGGATCTAGGTGGAGCCTCCGTACTGCTCTCTCCTTTACAATAAAGTCTCCTCTTACCCGGTGATGTGAGGGGCGGCTGATTGTCCATCATGACGTCCTTGTAGAGATCCTTGTGTCCTTCTAAATACTCCTACATAGGGAAATAGACAGGGACATCACCTGATACTTACAAAGATAAAGTCATCATCCAGACACATCCCTTGTGTTGAACCTTCACAGACATCAGGAATAGTTATTTCCTCTTCCATAAAGATTATAAAATCAAAATCAAGTATCATAAGTCCACCTCTAACTAAAACCCCCAACCCGTAGTATCGTATAATCTGTTAGTATAAACTGAAATGAAGAGAATGTTCCGGCCTTGTAAGTGGGGGAATGTTCTGACCCTGAAGGGGTTAATCTAGGTCTCCACACTATATATGTGTGTATCATCATCTGCTGGAGATAAAAGACGTCACAGTGATTATGGAGGAAGAGGACGGACATGACGGGGTTACTGGGTGTAAATAGAAGATAAGATCTTATTACCTCCTCTACTGCCGATTCCAAAGATGTCTCCTCGCTACTTTCTCCCGACTCACCTCTCACCCGGAACTTCCTGTCTGTCCCTGACATCACTTCCTGCCTTCCATAGAGACTTCTTCTCTCTATGGTAGAAGTGAGGTCACCATCTTGTGGAGATCAGAGGAACTGCAGCCCAGAGAAACGTCTCATAGGTGTCCTTTTATGAAAGTGCGGTAAAATACCGCTATTCAGTTCTCAGGCATTCTCAGGGGAGATCGCTCTCCTCTGAGTGCCTGTTTATGAAGCTTTGTAGATCGATTCTCATGTTGAGATGAGGAGCGATCTAAAAAACGGCTGGAAACTCCTGAGAACTGCTTCTCTCACTGTAATCTCGCGTGATGTAGCGGGATTACAGTATGAGGAAGTGAAAAATACAGAAAAAGTTGAACACGAATCAGCACACATTATACACCACATATTAATAAAATAATAAAGTTACATTCCCACCAAACAATATACATTAACCTAATTAATTAAAAAACATTGTTTTTATCATTATTTAAAGCTCATACATGTGCCTAATTACATGTGAATGGTGTATAGTAAATGAATGGAATCCCACATATGTAATGCAGCTATACACCATTCATATCAATGAAAAATACATTTATAATCATTACATTTTTTTTTTAATAAAGTATACAAATATAAACCCTTTATAACTGTAATATAACAGTCCATGGGTAAAACCATATTTTAGGGTTTACAATTTTTTTTTACTAATAAATAAAAATGTATATAAAAATGACTTTAATAGCATTTTAACATTTTAATGCAGGTAGACTAATATATATATATATGTGTGTGTATCTATAGATATATATATACACACATAGAATTAAACACACACATATATATATATGCTATATGATGATGTATATGTACATATATATATTGTGACAGGAAGTCAGGTAAATCTGTGGGTGTTGTCACAGACGGGAGATACATTTCTGCCTTGTTTAGACAATACACCAATTGTTATTAGGTGTTGGCTGCAGAAGTAGTCAGAAAGGTTTAAGGACGTTGGAAAACTTCAGCTGTTCAGAATGAGGCAATTAAGGCCTCTATAAGTAATCCAGAGGATTACTACTGATTGCTGCATCCTGAGGCTTTTTGAGTGAAGGAGAGCAGTGAGCTGAAAAGACTTCTGAAGAGGTGAGGTGGTGTTGATTTTTCTGTGTGATAAAATCAAAAAGACTATTGTTTTCTGCTGTATGACCAGCAGTGTCTGCCCAGCACTAGGCTGTGCCAGACTCCATAGATAGGTTCCTGTGTGGTGAAGGTAGACGCCCCAAGTGGCCAGGGTTTATTTTATGTTTGATTTTGTTTATGCTGTTTGGATGCTTGCACTTGTTTCCAGCAAGATGGAAGAATAAACAACAGCAGGCTCACGCAGCTCAACAACAGGCTCACCGAGAGAGCATGGCAGCTCAACAACAGGTTCACCAAGAGAGCATTGCAGCTCAACAACAGGCTCACCAAGAGAGCATTGCAGCTCAACAACAGGTTCACCAAGAGAGCATGGCAGCTCAACAACAGGTTTACCAAGAGAGCATGGCAGCTCAACAACAGGTTTACCAAGAGAGCATGGCAGCTCAACAACAGATTCACCAAGAGAGCATTGCAGCTCAACAACAGGCTCACCAAGAGAGCATTGCAGCTCAACAACAGGTTCACCAAGAGAGCATTGCAGCTCAACAACAGGTTTACCAAGAGAGCATGGCAGCTCAACAACAGGCTCTCCAAGAGAGCATTGCAGCTCAACAACAGGCTCACCAAGAGAGCATTGCAGCTCAACAACAGGTTCACCAAGAGAGCCTTGCAGCTCACCGAGAGAGCATTGCAGCTCAACAACAGGCTCACCAAGAGAGCATTGCAGCTTAACAACAGGCTCACCAAGAGAGCATGGCAGCTCAACAACAGGCTCACCAAGAGAGCCTTGCAGCTCACCGAGAGAGCATTGAAGGCTTGGAACAGAGACACCAGCAGGAAATGGAGGCCATCATGAAACAGCTTCAGAGACAGCAGGCCGAGGCTGGGAGTCAGGCCAGTAACATACCGACTTTTCGGGTAAGACACTTATTGCCAAAGATGACTGCAGATGAGGACCCTGAGATGTTTCTGACCACGTTTGAGAGAACAGCGGAAAAAGAGAGTTGGCCTAAAGAACAGTGGGCTGGACTAGTGGCCCCCCTATTATCTGGAGAAGCCCAAAAGGAATATTTTGATTTGGAGCTGGCAGACGCAAAAAACTATGTTCGATTAAAAAAGGAAATATTGGCATGTTTCGGTGTAACCCTGGATGTTCGTGCTCAGGGGGTCCACAATTGGAGTTATCAGCAGAGGAAGCCACCTCGGTCGCAGATGTATGACCTCATCCATTGGGCTAAGAAATGGTTGCAGCCAGAAACTCTGTCTGGACCAAAAATTTTGGAGTGAGTAGTCGTGGACAAATTTCTCAGGTCTCTTCCTAACACCCTGCAGAAATGGGTGAACCATGGTGGTCCGGAAACCGCAGACAAACTTGTAGACCTGGTCGAAAGGTACCTAACAACAGAAAATGTGTCCTCTTCCACCAGAGACGCACAGACTTTTCACCCCAAGACCAGACCCTCCCCACCTATAGGTAAGACTGCATCAAGGGATGGGGTGGAGAGAGGGACCAAAGAGCAACTAGAAGAATTATCAAAACTACTGCTAATGTTTGACGAGAGCGGCCTGGAAGACCCATCCCACAGGAGAGGACCAGAAGGTTGATTTGTTACCGTTGCCGGGAAGAGGGACATGTAGCAGCGGTTTGCCCAGCGGGTGATGAACCCATGCAGTGTGACTTTCTGACAGAGAGATGACAGTCCCTTTTTGCAACCACATGCACTGCAGTAAAGGGAAATGAGAAACCTTTATATAGAATGTGCTTAGATGGTAAAAATGTTGTGGTATTATTGGATTCAGGTAGCCTGGTCACCTTAGTGAAAAGTGATCTAGTGGTGGGAAAAACCTTACATCCGAGGAAACTGGCTGTAGTTTGTGTACATGGGGACACTCGAGAATATCCGGTGACTATGGTTTCCTTTGAAACCTCCCTCGGTAACTTGTGTCACCAGGTGGGTTTAGTTCCTAAACTGCCACATGACGCCATTGTGGGAAGGGATTTCCCAAAATTCTGGGAACTCTGGGACTGCCCAGATTCCCCAGTAGGTGGTTCTTCTGAGCCTGAACCATCTACTCCAGAAACCTATAACTGTGAGGATTCTCCTGAGTTTCCTTTCTCAGTATTAGCAGGGGAAACACCAGTCCCTAGGGAGGAGCCTGCTACCTCAGAAGAGGAACAGTGGGCGATAGGGTTTGATGACCTCGAGGTGCAGAGAGAAAATTTTGTCACTGAGCAATTGAGGGACCCCACATTGCTAAGAGCCCGGGAGAATGTAGTGAATATAGATGCGGAGTTAGTTAACCCTGACGAGAGGGTTGCCCTCCCTTACTTCATTATTGAAAGGGACCTGTTATATCGAGTGTCACAGAGGATAGAGGACACCATTGAGCAACTGGTAGTGCCTAAACCATACCACAAGATGGTTTTGGAACTGGCCCATAGGCACATTCTTGGGGGACATTTGGGAGCAGAAAAAACCCGGGAGAGGATCACCCAGAGGTTTTATTGGCCTTGGATCACTAAAGAAGTGGAATTGTACTGCTTATCCTGTCCAGTGTGTCAGATTACTGCACCCATGCCACATTTCCGCAGTCCGTTGGTACCCCTGCCCATTATCGAGGTCCCTTTTGAGAGGATCACCATGGACTTGGTTGGCCCCTTACTGAAGTCCACTGGAGGGCACCAGCACATCTTGGTAATAATGGACTATGCCACCCGTTACCCAGAAGCGATTCCTCTTCGAAACACCTCTGCTAAAACCATTGCCAAAGAGTTGTTTCAGGTTTTCAGCCGTGTGGGTCTTCCTAAGGAAGTCCTAACTGACCAGGGCACCCCGTTTATGTCTAGGGTGACCAAAGAACTTTGTAAACTCCTGCAAGTGACCCAACTACATACATCCGTATATCACCCTCAAACAGACGGGTTAGTGGAAAGGTTTAAAAAAACCTTAAAACAAATGTTGAGGAAGGTGGTGGATAAAGACGAAAAGAATTGGGATTATCTGCTCCCTTATCTGATGTTTGCAATAAGAGAGGTTCCCCAATCGTCCACAGGGTTCTCTCCATTTGAGCTACTGTATGGGAGGCACCCCCGGGGTCTACTGGACATTGCCAGGGAAACGTGGGAGAGTGAGAGTTCCCCTCATCGAAGTGTGATTGAACATGTAGCCCAAATGCAAGACAGAATTGCCCAAGTGATGCAGATTGTGAAGGAACATTTAGCCCAAGCCCAATTGACTCAACAAAGGATTTACAATCGTGGGGCCAAGGTCCGTTCCTTTGCACCTGGTGATAGGGTGTTGGTGCTGGTCCCCACGGTCGAAAGTAAATTCCTAGCCAAATGGCAGGGTCCTTATGAAGTGTTGGAGAAAATGGGAGTGGTGAATTATAAAATTAGCCAACCGGGAAGACGAAAACCTGAGCAGCTCTATCACGTGAACTTGCTGAAACCATGGAAGGATAGAGAGTCCTTGGTCGCTAAGACTACCCGATTTTCTGCTCCATTTAACCTGGCTGTCCCTGAAGTTGGGACAGTGGAGACTCTATCCAAAACTCAGCAACAGGAGGTTAAAGAATTTGTGCTCCGTAATAGGGAGAAGTTTTCAGATTTGCCAGGTTGGGTCTCTGGATTTGAACATGACATTATCACCACACTAGGGGATAAGGTCAAGTTGAAGCCTTATAGAATTCCAGAAGCCCGGCGAGAGGTAATTCGCCAGGAAGTAAAAAAAATGCTTGAGCTGGGGGTGATAGAAGAGTCAAATAGTGATTGGTACAGTCCCATTGTGTTAGTGCCCAAACCAGATGGAAGTTGGCGATTTTTGTAAAGATTTCCGCTGCCTGAATCAAATCACTAAGTTTGACACCTATCCTATGCCCCGCATAGATGAACTGATTGATCGCCTAGGCACTGCCGGGTACATGACGACGTTAAACCTGACCAAGGGTTATTGGCAAATTCCTCTCTCGGAGTCGGCCAGCGAAAAAACAGCATTTGTAACTCCAGACGGATCTTTCCAATAGGATGCCTTTTGGATTACAGAATGCTCCCGCCACATTCCAATGCACCATGGATAAGACCCTTCGGACTCATCGAGCCTATGCTGCTGCATACCTCGATGACGTTGTCATCCACAGTGAAGATTGGGAATCACACTTGCCAAAAGTTCAGGCTGTGTTGGATTCCATCTGGAAAGCCGGGTTTACAGCCAATCCAAAAAATGTACCCTTGGGCTAGAAGAGGCGAAGTATCAGGGGTATACCATTAGAAGAGGTCTAATCAAGCCCCAAATAAACAAAGTTGAGGCTATTCAGGATTGACCACGTCCCACCAACAAGAAACAGGTTCGTGCATTTTTGGGGATATTATCGCCGCTTTATCCCCCATTTTGCCTCACAGGCTGCTCCCCTGACCAATTTGACCAAAGGGAAGGAGTCTGTAATGACCAAATGGACTCCCGAAGCAGAAACAGCTTTTCAGGCGTTAAAGCAGGCCTTATGTAGTCAGCCAGTTTTAAATTTGCCTGATTTTTTGTGGTTCAGACAGATGCGTCAAATGTGGGCTTAGGAGCTGTACTGTCTCAGATTATCAAAGGAGAGGAACACCCTGTTATGTACCTCAGCTGAAAGTTGAAAGCCCATGAGGAGAATAATGCCACCATTGAAAAAGAGTGCTTGGCGGTGAAATGGGCTTTGGATTCTCTCCGGTACTACCTCGTGGGTAGACAGTTTGAATTGGTGACGGATCATGCCCCATTGAAGTGGATGGCACAGAACAAAGAGACCAATAGGAGAATAAATAGGTGGTTCCTGGCACTCCAGGAATTTAGTTTTGTGGTAACGCATCGCCCCGGTGCTAAAATGGGGAATGCAGAGGGGGGGGGTATGTGACAGGAAGTCAGGTAAATCTGTGTAAATCAGATGGGAGATACATTTCTGCCTTGTTTAGACAATACACCAATTGTTATTAGGCGTCGGCTGCAGAAGTAGCCAGAAAAGGTTTAAGGGCGTTGGAAGACTTCAGCTGTTCAGAATGAGGCAATTAAGGCCTCTATAAGTAATCCAGAGGATTACCACTGATTTGCTGCATCCTGAGGCTATCTGAGTGAAAGAGAGCAGTAGCTGAAAGTCTTCTGAGGAGGTGAGGAGGATTGATTTTTCTGTGTGATAAAAATCAAAAGACTATTGTTTTTCTGCTGTATGACCAGCAGTGTATGCCCAGCACTAGGCTGTGCCAGACTCCATAGATAGGTTCCTGTGTGGTGAAGATAGACGCCCCAAGTGGCCAGGGTTTATTTTATGTTTGATTTTGTTTATGCTGTTTGGATGCTTGCACTTCTTTCCAGCAAGATGGAAGAATAAACCAAAATCTTTGTTTTTGTCATGGTCTTACCTCCTTGCAGGCTTCTTATATCTGACATGTGCTGACAGCCATCTTGCTTCTTGGGCTTCTTATAACTTACCACACCCTGCGGCTCCTCCTTCCCACTGGGAGGAGCTGGATGCTCAGCATATATATAGGAGGGCAGTTGCAGCACTCCTTTGCTTGGGCCCCTCGTTACACCATCCTGTGATTGTGCAGTTTGCTCTTGGTTACCAACCCGGCTTCCATGGACTATCCTTCTGGCTCCTGATCCCCGGCTTTGTTTCACCACCTCTCTTTGACCACGGACTCCAGCTTGGCTTGGCTGACTCCCATTCCTGGCTATTGACCCTGGCTCCGGTGGAAGACTCTGCTGACTGTTTGATCATCCGTTTGGACTTTAACCTTGTTGTACGTCTGATTCATGCTTCCGTGACAGTTTTCAACCGTCTTCGACTGCCTGTCTATATAAATTCAGTGTGTAGTGAACCCATCCAGGGGGTCACACACCCCGCTACCGAGCTAACCCCTTACAATATATATAGATATATATACACATATATGTAGATAGTCTCCCCAATATTATAAATATTAAGGTACAGATAATCTCACAATAAAGGTCAGACACCTAGTGGTTGAAAGTGATATCACTTGAGGTCCTCAAAGCCTAGGGAACAGTTAATCATTAGGTTGTCAGCCAATAGAAACCAGACACGTCTTGACAGGAACTCCCATATGGGCCATGAACCTATATTTTATAGTCTTATTGTCCTGACGGGTATGAAGGATCAGATGAGAGAGATCGATGAAGGATCAATCAATCAATGGATCAATGATTGAAGGAGGACCCATGCAGGGATGATTAAGGACTGACTCGGACAGGGAGGGGCACACTTGCACTACGCATGAGGACATATTCTTGTCCCATGAAGATCCATAGAAAGCCACTGTAGCCATTTAGCTCTGGTCACTTGCCAGTAGGAAATAGTCGTTTTGGAATTGGTAATTATGCCATTTTTGATTTTTATCTTTAATCTATTGTTGTTCCCTAAAATATTGAAGTATTGAATATCGTATAATCATGATTTGTTCTCATAATCAATAACTGGTAGATTTTTCCTTAAAGAGTACAATTTTTCACTATATATTTTTCTTCTTACATAGTTCCAATATTATTGACAAAACAAACGTCCAATATATTTCACATTGTTAATCACTTACTTACCTGCAGTATAGTAACGGATGGACATGTGAAATAGACGCTTTCGTTTCATTGTCATTTACATAAAGTTATTGTAACTAAATTGAGAACCTACCATTGCACAAAAATCAAGTATACTAAATGCCCAGTTTGGGGGTATGTTGATTGATTTTCAAGTCGTTTATGGAACGCAATTGGTATTTTAATTTCATGTAAAATATTCATATTTTGTCTACCAATAAATTAGCTATTTTGTATGATCATACGTCTCCGTGAATAAGTTTAATATTATAGACTATGTCATATAGATTGACTTGTATTCAAAAATATCTTTATTAGAAAAGAATTCAAAATAAATTACTGTGCGGGTAAAAATGACCTTAAAAAAGCACAGGTTCGATACAAATTAGACCCCGGCAAGCAATTACCTGTCTCTGGTGACCGCCGGCAGCCACATCAGACATAGATAGACCAACAACAGAGATGGGCTACGTACTGGTAAGGTACTGAAAGGTATGTCTTACCGTACTCTGGAGGTGATCAGTCTCCAGCTCGTCCGCACTGGTCCACCTCGGCCCCTTCGCGACCGGCTGTCCGTTGGTTCACAACCCGGGGCCCCACGTTAGGGCGCCAGCTGATATGGATCAGACTAATCGGCTGGTGAGTATATGCCCCCGTCCTGATTAAGCCTATATGATGTAGTGCATGCACGAGAAAAGGACCACACTGAGACTGTGCTCAGATTTAAGATGCTCTCTTTATTGGTTCCGGACACATGGGGGGTTTTATAGGTGAGCGACTAATGCTGTAAGTAATGTATCATTAGCATAATGTTATCTAGATACTCGTAGCTTCTGATTGGTTGTGTCCATGAAAGGTGAACTTCCTCCAGGATCTGAGCGTCATCAGATAGGGTGTAGTCCTGGGCGGAGGCGCCATTGTTTAGTTATATTCTTCACTCGATGGGAGGGGGTGCTACTAGCGGACATTTTGAGCAAGGAATATAAAAGCAATTTATATACAGGAAAAATATAGCCTTTATAGTATAGAAAAGATGCATAGAAAATGGGCATTTTACCTAATCCATCACAGTATTATCACTGATCTCTGTATTGGTGTCACTGGTGATGTCAGTTCCCAGCCGGTGTCATTAGTACAGTGACAGTGCATAGTATTATCACTGATCTCTGTATTGGTGTCACTGGTGATGTCAGTTCCCAGCCGGTGTCATTAGTACAGTGACAGTGCATAGTATTATCACTGATCTCTGTATTGGTGTCACTGGTGATGTCAGTTCCCAGCCAGTGTCATTAGTACAGTGACAGTGCATAGTATTATCACTGATCTCTGTATTGGTGATGTCAGTGTGAAACAATAATATAAATGACATTTGTGTACAGCGTCACATGACTGAGCAATTACCAGGTAAAGGAGCACAGTGTTAAAGTGGAGTTCCACCCATAAAGATAACATTACACCAGTAGTTTTAAAAAAATGTCATTAGTCCTTTACGAAAAAAAAATTTTTTTTAGATGCCTTCAAAGTGTTGTTGCTAGGCAGAATAGTTAATCTTCCCACTTCCTGCACCTAGGTGCTTAATGCTTCCTAACCTACACCGCACAGACTCCTGGGAATGTAGTGGGTGTAACTTTCCAGGAGTCTGTGCATTCCCCAGTCTCAAAGAATCATGTGACTTGGACAGCACAGGTGCTGAAACCTGATCTGACACTGCTTGTGCAGCACTGAGCATGTGCGAGATTTGCAAGGCTGAAATCCAGGAAGTCATACAGTCTGGCTTCATGATGCCCACACTTAAGATGGCCCCAGTCAATTTCTATTTTATAAAGTGTCTAAATGCTGTAACAACCTAACAAAACGGACCTTAGTTTACAAACTAACTTTACTAGAATACATTAAGCTTGTGTATTACAGGGGTATTTATATTTAAAAAGTGAAATTGTGTCCGGAACTCCGCTTTAAATAGCAAACAATGGCCTGGGCTGGTCATGAAGGGAGGGGGGTAAAACCTTCCCAAGGCTGAACTGGGTAAAGAATATATAAGTCAAACATTTCCTCTTCCTGATCTGTGTCTGCTGTCCCATGTACTGGTATGAAGAAGTCTCCTGTTCTCTTTGTGTGAAATCCCTGGTGATCCTGCCAATCGCTCTACTTTCTGGTTAAGAACTGACCACACTAGGCAGGAGAGCACAACATGGTCAGTTTGCTGGCTGTGCTGAGCTTGGAAGTCAACCTGCTTTTCTCCAATGATCAGACTTGTGCTTACAACCTCCCCCCTGGACAGCCATTCACTGGGAAGACCGGTGTGTTGCTGTTTCTCTTATCCCAACTCTTATGCAGCTGAGAACAGAGGGAATGTGATCACTTATAAAAAAGGGGAGAAAAGTACTTCTAATATATTTTATATCTATACACAAATGTTTTGCCTTTCATTTCTATTATAAACTGAATGGGTTGTATTAGAAGGTGAGGCTTCCATACACTTTCCCTTCTATCCCCCAATATCTGCTGTACTGATAAGTGTATGAGTATGATCTCAGGTATTAGTATGAAATCATGTCTGACAGAGCAAACTGAGGGCTCTACTTATAGGAAATTCATTCAGCTCTTACACATATTGCTAGAATGTAACACAGTGATTTCCTATGATTGTCAGCTCCATCTAGTGGCCATAAAACTGTATTTTTCATTAAATACCTCAATCAGTAAAAATAGCACAATAACGCTTTATGGCCACTAGATGGAGCCAAGGAAATCAGAGTATGAAATAAAATACATCCAATATTCATCATGGCCGCTCACATTCATTCAACTATTTTTATTTTATACCGACCTCCAAGTGTTTGTGAAATCTTCCACCCCAAAATGTACTCAGCCAATGAGAGGTCATGACTCCATTTTTATTTTTCTCCGGCTATCAATGGCCAACACGGTACAACACTTCATCCATGTCTTTGGTGATCTCTGATCTCCTTATGAACTGTTTCTTACATGATGAAGATCAGCCATGGAGTATATCTGAGGTGTATATCAGGGTGTGCTTCTTCCCCACATGAGAGCTGTGATGTCCAGCAACATTCACATACAAGACATTTCCCACACTCACTTATACACCTCGAGGGTTGTGTGGGATCCCTGATGTACAGGAAGTCAGGACTTCAGTGAGGAGCAATTCCCTCACTCAGGACAGGAATACGGCTTCTCCCCGTGTGAGATCTCTGATGTCTGGAAAGACTGGACTTCACTGAAAAACATTTCCCACACTCAGGACAGGAATACGGCTTCTCCCCCGTGTGAGATCTCTGATGTTTGGAAAGATTGGACTTATATGAAAAACATTTCCCACACTCAGGACAGGAATACGGCTTCTCCCCCGTGTGAGATCTCTGATGTTTGGAAAGAATGGACTTCTGTGAAAAACATTTCCCGCACTCAGAACAGGAATACGGCTTCTCCCCCGTGTGAGATCTCTGATGTTTGTAAAGACTGGACTTCTCTGAAAAACATTTCCCACAATCAGGACAGGAATACCGTTTCTCTCCCGTGTGAGATCTCTGATGTGTAGAAAGATTGGACTTCACGGAAAAACATTTCCCACACTCAGGACAGGAATACGGCTTCTCCCCCGTGTGAGATCTCTGATGTGTGTAAAGACTGGACGTCTGTGAAAAACATTTCCCACACTCAGGACAGGAATACGGCTTCTCCCCCGTGTGAGATCTCTGATGTGTGGAAAGATAGGATTTCTGTGAAAAACATTTGCTACACGCAGGACAAGAATATGGCTTCTCCCCCCTGTGAGATCTCTGATGTGAGGAAAGATGGGACTTCTGTGAAAAAAATTTCCCGCACTCAGGACAGGAATACGGCTTTGCCCCTGTGTGAGATCTCTGATGTGTGTAAAGATTGGACTTCACTGAAAAACATTTTCCACACTCAGGACAGGAATATGGCTTCTCTCCCGTGTGAAATCTCTGATGTGTGGAAAGATGGGACTTACATGAAAAACATTTCCCGCACTCAGGACAGGAATATGGCTTTTCTCCTGTGTGAGATATTTTATGCACATTAAGATGGGCTTTAGAAGGGAAACACTTCCCGCACTCAGTACAGGAAAGCCTCTTCTCTGTTGGAAGGACGACACCGTCCCGCACAGTCTGAGGTTCCTCAGGATAAGAGGAATACGATGGTCCGGCACCGTCCCGCACAGTCTGAGGTTCCTCAGGATAAGAGGAATACGATGGTCCGGCACCGTCCCTCACAGTCTGAGGTTCCTCAGGATAAGAAGAATACGATGGTCCATCTACACTGTGTGGTGCTGGATGGACATTTGAGGTAGTCGGGTTTTCTCCTGGACTATACTGTGTGATGTCCTCATCTTCTACTTCACAGTTTGGAGACAAAGTGAGACAATCCTCTGATGTTTTCCTCATCTCCCGTCCATCTACTAAAATAGAAATACAAAGATTATTACTAGACATGAGCTGATTGGTTCCCCTAAACCAGGACTCCGCCCACATCAGGCAGCTTTGTCTCTGAGGATCTTACAATTCCCCCCTCAAGGTAACTAGTAAATGGGTCCTCTGACCTCCTACCAGTTCATTTCTTTATTCATGGACCTTAGTCAGAGAGTGAGGAAACAAGGAGAACTGTCTTTTATAGGAGTGACAGTGATGAGGGGATTATAGGACGAGTGTCCCCACCCCCTCTATCACTCATTGCCATCTTCCCAACACAAGAAGTCCTGCATATTCTTATTTAGTCCATGATTTAGTCATAAATAACAGTAGGGCTGAGCCCCACCAGAGGTCAGAGAGTGAGGATGGGGAGAACAACCAAGATGAAGACTGGACTGATCCTGAAAACCACTGTAACGGTCAGGGGTTAACACCGTTTACGATATTCCATTCCACCAACCCAAGACAGTTTCTCGACAGTCCACAATCCAGCAGACAGGACCCATAAGAATTCCCCAGACAAACAAGACACAGCTCTGTTCTCTGGTTCCAAAAGGATAGCTCTTTTAATGGTAAACTCAGGCTGCTTATATACACCAAATGGAATGTTGCAGTAATCAAATGGACAATGACACACTCCACCCACAACATCATAAAATGGTTCCTAACGAGTCCCCCTCAATCCAAGGGAAAAATGAGTAGCCACTCCGGGTGGGAACCCAGATGAATATCCTCCATTGCAGACAACTCAGGTGCAGGCAATGCACTTAGCAAAGCAGGAACAAAAAATGTTTCTGGAAAGCCGCACTCTGAAAAAATTGTAGCCTTTATTAAAAGAAGGACAGCACTACCAATCACAGCAACATAAAATAAAACCCGATTCCTGACGCGTTTCGTCATAGCTAAAAATTCAACAACTGATATCAAATATATATACAACCTTAATAAGACCAAACAACTGAAGACCCAAAAAAAACAAGTGGTGTTCAATTATCTAATTAGTAATCAAACTAATAGGTGAGTAAGAGCGTCTGGTGAAAGAACCCTCTAATAAAAGAGAGAAAATGTGTGTTTGGTGATTTACACGTATATATATATATGTGCATACAAAAATTCTATAGGGAATATCTCTGTAAAAAGTTCAATCCACATTCCAGACATTCTGACTCTGCGATAAGCTATTCTCACCTGCTACACAATACACATTCCTTTGTAGACGTAATTGACATGCTAATCAACTACAGCTGAAAAGTCAGACTTCTGACCTTTCAGACTGCCAACCCCCAACACATCTATCATCAATAGAAATTCACACAATACAGTGTCAATTAGCATAGCACAATGAAATATCTTAGAAGCCAGACTTAATTAACACCTTAACAGCCTGTGTTCCCACATTGAATGAATCACTGTCCTATTGACCTGTTGGGTTCAGAATTAACCACCTGTAATATTTCAAGATATCCTGCAATACATTGTGGATTATCATTACTGTCCCATCTCATGTAATTCAAGATATCAGTTCTTAGTCATCCTATGCCCCTAGTGGACATAGAATGACCCTAGACCCAAGAGTCATTGGTGAAGCTGAAACAGGAGTACCCCACACCCTTCAAGAGCCTCTGGGTCCCACGGGCCATACTGTTACAACCACCATCATTGGGTTATTGACTCCTCCCTCATTATCACTTTCTGTTTAAGGTTCCAAAGTTTGAGGATGTTATCACATTATTATCAACATATACATGTCTGTGCTCCAATCACATCATCAGATATAAAATGTCCAGCTGGTAGGAAATGGGTGCAAAATAAGTAAGTCTAATGTAGTGTAGAACTTATTATATAGGATACAAAAGTTAGGACTATACAGTATCAGAAGTATGTAATATACAATATAAATAATGCAGTGTAAAAGCCCTGTACACACGATCGGATATCTAATGGAATCTAGTCCGATGGATTTTTTCATCGGATATCCGATGAAGCTGACTTTCATCATTCTTGCCTACACACCATCAGTCAAAAATCTGACCGTGCCAAAACGTGGTGACATAAAACACTATGACGTGCTAAAAAAATGAAGTTCAATGCTTCCGAGCATGCGCCGACTTGATTCTGAGCATGCATGGATTTTTGAACGATGGATTTCTCCACAGACGATCGTTTTTTTCTATCGTTTTTTTATCCATAGGAAAGATATAAAACATGTTCTATTTTTTTCACTGATGAAAAACAAACCGATGGGGCCCACACACGATCAGTTTGTCTGATGAAAACAGTCCATCGGTCTGTTTTCATCAGACAAACCGATCGTGTGTATAGGGTTTAAGGGTCAGGACTCATAATATTGGTATTCAGTAATCAGTGGAAGATTAAATGTTTTACATGAGACAAGTTGCAGAGATCCCACACCGCTGCCTCCCATCTCCTGAGACTGCACTCAGTGACTTGGGTCTGAGACTATACAGACATATCCCTCCACCCGGCACAGCCAGCAAATAACAGAGCAAGTAATCCTGGGAGAATTGGTCTGTCAGAGATCATGCTAGACTCTGGTATGGGGCAGAAAATCCAAAAATGTTTCCTAGATGTCTAGTAACACCTCTGGCATAAATGAACATTTTGTTGCCAACTGAGCCCCAGAGTCTCCATAAATAAAGTCTAGAGACATAAATTGTGTCTGCAGCACAGAGAAGGAAGATTATCCGAGAGAAATACAGGAATACAGGACGGGGAACACAGCTCAGGAAAGTGACCAGGGGATTACAGGCTGATATCACGCAGTCCCCACCGTACTCTGGACCAATCAGTGAGCAGTATGGGTGGAGGAATGGATTTAGTGTTAATGACCCACCTGTGCTGATCTCTGTAGGGGTGTCCTTCTCTATAAATGTCCCCGTTATTCCATCCTCCTCCATAGACTGCTGATCATCCCTCACATACGTCTCTTCTTCTTCTGATTTCACCTCAAATTCTATATCGATTGGATCTTCACTCTAAACCAAGAAAATTATACAAAAGATCACTTGTAAAAAGGTGTGAATCTTGTAATATCACATAGAGTAAAAAAAAAAACACTCACCACCTCTACGAGTCCATGTTCTAGACACATCCCTTGTCTGTTACTGGATAATGTCCCAGAATTCCCGGCACTGCTCACCTCTCCTGTCAGCAGCTCCATCATCTTCTTGGTGACTTCTAGAATCTTCTCCATGTTGTGTCTCTCAGGTTTTAGGGAGTCACATGGAGGCACTGTGATGGTCATATGATCACCTGACTTCACAAGAGGAAATCTCTGTATTGAGGAACCAATAGGAATATCATGTTAGATTCCCAGAATCCTCCTCACCTCTCCGGTCAGGTCTGTGTATTATTAATAGAGATAAGAGTGATGTCATGTGACCTCCCAGAATCCTCCTCACCTCTCCGGTCAGGTCTGTGTATTATTAATAGAGATAAGCGGAATGTCATGTGACCTCCCAGAATCCTCCTCACCTCTCCGGTCAGGTCTGTATTTCATTAATAGAGATAAGAGTGATGTCATGTGACCTCCCAGAATCCTCCTCACCTCTCCGGTCAGCAGGTAGATGATCTCCAGGGTGAGGTTTAGTATCTTCTCAGTCATGTGACTCCGGTCCTCTTCCATCCTCATTGGTGCCATCATTTGATCTATACAGGTCTCCTTGTAGACAGATAAAGTTGGGAAATGAAAGTAAGAATTATTTTGATGGTATTGGTCACACAATAACTTTTATGCCCTCCCTGCCCAGGACAGTTTTCAGATTTTTTCAGACAGATGGACATTTCTTTTGGTGGTATTTAATCCCCATTAGGTTTTTATTTTTTGCTATATAAATAAAAAAATACTGAAATTTAAAAAAGAAAATGTTTTCTGTTTATAAAATTTTGCAAATAAATAATTGTCTTCATAAAATTTAAGCCAAACTGTATTCTGATACATTTCTTATGCAGTGTACACACAAACAAATGTCCCATGTGAGCTTTTGGTCAGAAATTACCGACCGTGTGTATGCTACATTGGACATTGAGCCCAGGTTCACACTGGGTACGATTTGGTTCGATTTGAGATGCGATTTCACTTGTGAAATCGCATCTCAAATCGGCGGCATTTGCCGGCAATGACACCGTCCTAATTGGTGCGACGCCGCATCTGCGGCGCTGCACCGATTTCAAAAAGTAGTTCCTGTACTACTTTTTGCGATTTAGGGCCGCGATTTACATAGACATCTGTGCAGAAACCTGCACAGATGTCTCTTAAATCGCGGCCGAAATCGGGACTGCCAGCGGGAGTGAAATCGTGCGAGTTCAGCTGAACTCGCACGGCTTCACTCCCGCAGCCCAGTGTGAACCAGGGCTTACTGTCGGAGTTTCCAACAACAAAAATTTTAGAGTAGGTTCTTAAATTTTCCAACAAGAAAAGTTCTTGTCGGAAATTCAGATTGTCTGTATGCAATTCTGACAATTCTGACAAAAAACCATGCATGCTCAGAATCAAGCAGAAGAGCCGAACTGCCTATAGAACTTCATTGATCTCGGCTCATCGTACGTCTTGTACGTCACAAGATTTGTGTGACCGTGTGCAACACAAGTTTGAGCCAACATTCCGTCGTAAAAAAAATCCACGGTTTTGTTGTCGGAATGTCTAATCATGTGTATGCGTCAAAATAACCCAAATCAGTGTATATTATTTAGTCTGTAGGAAATGTATAGAGTACACAAACAATATATCTGAAAATTGATCAATCCTGATGTACCCACTATCTAATAGGTACAAATATCCCCCAAAATGTCCCCCTTTTTGGAAAGTAGACAGTCCAAGGTGTTTAGTAAGAGGTACAAATAAATTACAAAACAATATTGGGGCACAGGAGCTTTAGGAGGAGTGGGTATCGGTTGTAAAAAAAAGTGCACAAATGTGTGTCTCTGAAAGTCTCTGATAGACAGTCCTTGGGATGAACTGCGGACTGTGGACGGCAGCAGGCTCAGGAAAGAGCTAGAAGGATACTCAGAAGATACTCAAGCCAAGGAAAGAGAGTAAATAAGAGACATGTAAATAAGAGAATAGTTTATCAAATTATTCATGAAGCCCAGATATTTCAATAAATGCACCACCTCCTATAGAGTATAACAGGAAAGTGTAATAAGCCCCAGAATGCGACTGAGACAATTAGGACCATTCACCTTTACCCATGCCATGTCTGCCGCCTGACCTCCTCCCTGGGGGTATCTGTGTCTGTTTTCTCCCCCTCAGCTCCCGTGCCACACTTTGGCTGCTGCCGTCCATTTGGGGGTTCAGCAATGGAGACACTGGCTTCGTTCATTGGTAAGTTTTGGGCCATTTTGTTCTGGCCCATTCTGACATTGTTCTTGCATTTACCACTGTGACACATCTTTTTATTTATTTTAAATACATTCCATCCGCATCCACCCCTGATGAGCGAGCAATGATCTTGTGAAACGTGCGTCGGGTTCTCTGATGTGTGCATTTGTATAACGTTTGTATCAATTTTAATTACCCTTTATTATGTGCAAATCCATTGGCTGAGCTAACTTGCTGTATTATTCATGTATGTACATCTATTTTAATAAAAGAAATTATACTGTTACTATTTTGTTACTCAGTGGCAAACTGTGACCACCTCATTTAAAGTCCCAAGAGCGACTCTTTTTCTGCATATGCATACAGGGATGGAGGGGCATCACCGATGACTGCAGACCTCTTATTTTTATTTTAACCTTTTATTTCAGGAAGTTTTGGCAAATCGATTGATCAATATTTAATCTTTCCCCATGATCGGATTTCATCTATTACCCGCACACTTCAAGGTACTTGTTCCATCTAAAAGAATGTGCAATAGATTAGGGCCCGGATTCACATACATCGGCACATATTTATGCCACCATAGCGTATCTCCTTTACCCTACGCCGACGCAGCATGCATGGAAATTTAGGAAGCCAGTGCTCCCAAAGCTACGTCGGCGTGGCGTAGATTTCGAAGGCGTAAGCGGAAGAGGGTGTGACCCCATGCAAATGATGGTCCGAGCGTGGTGCAATGTTTGCCTGGCGTATCATGAACGGTGCATGCGCCGTGACGCGGGCGTATGACCAGCACCCCTGTGCGCATGCTCAGAACTACGCTGGCGCAACTTCTTGAGATACGCCGGCCCACCGGCTTACGCCGAGCACATAAATACCCCCAGCCATACGCCCGTCCAGCGCAAAAGTACACCCGTTTGCTTGTTTTCCCCCTGGAGCACAGTACTTTTGCAGGACTATGTTAGCTGCTAAGGTGGACAAGGAGAGGAGGAAGAACAATTTCTCCTTGGAAGAGAGGGCTATCCTGACCTCAACGATATGCCAGTATGATGTGTACCTCCATGGCGCACATGGAGCACATGGCGCACATGAGAAGATCACCCTGGAGATCAATGCTCTTGGGCATGAGAGCAGGACCTCCGACGATATTCAGAAAAAAAATAATGATATGAGACGTCGGGTCCGGGATAAACTGGCGAGCATGAGGAGGCACCTCAGGGGCACAGGAGGAGGACCAGCTTCTGCTCTGAAGTTGACAGATGAGGAGGAGGTCATCGCCAGCTGTCTGGAGCGGGAGCAGGTGGAGGGCATGGAGGGCTTTGACTCCAGTGACCAGGACTTGAGTAGATGTAAGTGCGTTTTATCCCCCATTCGATGTGTAGCATGTGAGGGGATGCAAGGGAACATGTGACAAGTGTGTGGGTCCACCAACATGTGAATGTTTTGTGTCATTCACAGATCTGCTGGAGGGAGCTGGGCCGTCGTCTGCCGGTGTCCGACCCACGCCATCCCCGGGACATCCTCAGCCTGACCCCCTGGGAAGCCAAGTACGATCGTTGGAGGGGAGTGCCCACACCTCTGCTTTAGAGGTAATTGTGGAGGAGCCGGTGGATGTTGATTTCGAGGAATGCGTCTATCTTGAGGAGGCTTCCATTTTCCCCCGGACCCTCAGAGATCTCCACGCCCATCAGTGGAACCCCCTCCAGGGCTACCCCGTCCGGACGGGCACAAGCCTCTCCATCCCCCAGGAAGGCTTTAAGGAAGACCAGGGGTGTAGCTGGATCCCTCCAAGAAGGGCTGGAGAGGGAGCAGGCAAGGCAGGCACGCCACATGGGTGATCTAGCCTGTGACCTGCGCCTGACAGCCTGGCCTTCGCAGCCAAGACCCGGGCTGAGTGCACAGTGGCTGTGAAGGGCACCGCAGCCACTATGCAGCAGTGCCTCACCCAGCAGGCTGAGCATACCAGCTCAATGTCGGACTGCCTGCAGGAGGTGAGCGCCAACTGCGCTGCCATGGTCGCGTGTCTGGGTGACCAAACCGAGACCCTTGAGGCCATGCGGCACCACATAATGTCAGGGGGTCCCTCACCATCTGGGGACCATGGATCGGTTGTGCAGGCCAGCCTGGAGCGCCATACCATGGCCATTGGGGAGCTGCAGGCCACAGCAGCAGGCCTCGTGGCAGAGGTGAAGAGCCTGGGGGAGGCCGTACAGGCCATCACTGCTGCCATCCAGGCAGAGGGTCGGTAGAACAGGCGACTCCAGCGGCAGACCAACGCCCACCAGCTGCGGATAATAACTCTGTTCTCACCCACATTGCCGTAGCGTTGGAGGGCATGCAGGCTACATCTGCCATCAGACCAGGGGATGAACCTCGTCATGATGCGCCACCCCCCCACCCGAGTCTCCCCCTAGACAATTGAGGAGCCGTACCCGTGGCAGCAGGCCTGGCCCACGAGAGGGCAAATGACTGCTCTTTGATATTTTTTTGCTCAGAGTATGAGCTTTATTTTTTGTTTTTGTTGGACGTGCACAGAAGTATGTGCCGTCCTCCTGTAAGGGCATGATCCCTATTTTATTTTTTGTCACTACACATGGTGAGGAGTGCAGAAGTGGTGCCCGGACACCCGTTTGCAGGTGCAGGGTTTGCCCGGTGCTGCTACAGTGTGACTGGTGTGAGTGTGTGGGTGACATTCCTGCCAGCAAGGCGTGTCACCTTGGATCGTCAGAGAGAGGTTATCCCCACGACCGTGTGAATGTGGTATGAATGGACGGCAACATCATTGGGGCCTTGGCGTGGCATTGCTGCTCCCAAGTCCTGCATGGTGGACTTGGGCTAAACCAATGTGAGTTGGATGTGGTGTGTGTGTGAGCTAGGGACCACAGTGGTGTGTGTGAGCTAGGGACCACAGTGGTGTGCATGCGTGCATTGTCTGTGTGCCATGATGAATGTGTGTGTTTAATGTGCAACGATGCGTTCCACGAGGCAACTCCTGACTGCTGTTCCTTCAGCAGACGGGGTAGCCTCGGTTAGGGGGGGACTGTCTAGTTCGGGGGTCAGGTCATCACATATGTCAATCTCCAGGCTCTTTCTCATGGTGTAGTTGTGCAGCACGCAACATGCACAGATGATCTGGCACAAAAAGTTTGGGGAATACAACAGGGTTCCCCGGACTTATCCAGGCATCGGAAACGGGACTTCAGGATGCCAAATGTGCGCTCCACCACTGCATGGGTGCGTATGTGTGAAGCATTGTATCTTCTCTCTTCTCTGGTTTGGGGATTCCGGTATGGAGTCAGCAGATGGGGCCCAAGTGCATATGCCAAGTCACCTGGAAGGGAAAAGACAGGAGGATGTTAGTCATGCATGTGCCCCTCGTGATGTCTGCATCATGGGGTCGGACAGTCATGCCTGACACCCATGTCACTCACCAACCAGCCAGCTGTCCCTGTACATGTTCTGTTCAAAATTCTGTTGGGATATTGCTTTGACGGAATATGTAGCTGTCGTGGCTGGCCCCGGGGTGTTTGGCACGGACGTGCCATATGAGGCATCGGCTATCACCTGTACGTTGATGTAATGCCACTGCTTACGATTGCGATATATGTGCTCTGTGGCATGGGGGGCCGTAGTGCCACATGTGTGCAATCAATGGCCCCCACGGTGCGTGGGAATCCAGCAATTCTGTAGAAATCCTGCATTGCCTTCTGCCGCAGATGCTCATGGGTGGGTTTGATGATGTGGTGGGACATGCATGTGAGGATTGCAGGGACAACCTGGTGCACGCATCTGCTCATGGTGGATTGTGACATCCCATACACGACTCCACTTGTACGCTGAAAAGATCCACTTGCAAGGAAATGGAGTGTTGCCAGTACCTTGACCAGTGGCTGCACTGCAAGTGAGCGTTCTGTCTGGCTGGTGATTTCATCATGCAGGGCTGTGGCTAATTCCAAGATGGCATCAGGACTGAATCTGAAGATGCGATACACCTCCGATTCCCCCATGCCAAAGACGTTCCGTGCCCTCCTCCGTGCCTGTGGACGCAGTAGTGCTATGACCATGGCTGCCCCTGGCATGTTGGCATACGGATGTGTTGTCCTGCAAGTGTGGTTGCTCAGCTCGTCCATAACGGTGCTGCTACAGCTGCTCTCCAGCTGACCTGTGCACGTCTGTTGCTAAGTTACACCTGCTTTGCGTGGCCTAAGAATGGCAGCGTGAGAGACACAGAAACCTGAAGCTCCGGGCTCTCTCCATGCCATAACGGCGATTAACTCGGTGACCGTGTAACTGCCGTGGATGGATTAATGTATGCAGCGGTAACCAGCAGAGCGTTGAAGCTATCTCCACGAGGACGGGAGGACGCGGCTGAGCGCTGGAAGGAGTAAAGGTGGCGGCGTGAACGTCTAAGTGCTCCCGATCGCATATGATAAGAATAATAATTTGATGAGACCCCCGGGGAGCAGTGCCGTGAGCCGTACCTGAGTGTCACTGTACCGGTGTGTGCCGCTCGACCCCCGCCTGCCAGTGCCTGGTGCGGGGTGATTGGGATCCTGGGGATCGGAGGTGAGCGAGTGCCTGGTGAGCGTACGCCGGTGGTCAGATGTAGCTGAGGATCCCCACTGGAGCTATTGGGGCAACGCTGGGCTGGTGGACGGAAGGACGGGACCAGATCCGACCCGAGGAAGCACTGTGCATTGCGATCGAGGAGCACGGGACCCCGCAGCCTCGCGTGAGTGTGGGAGACAGTATTCAGATGTGGAAGGGGGGTAGGGTTGCTGGGGAAGAACATTAAAGAAGTCATAAAGACTAATCCCCAAAGACTAATCATTTCTACTACTGTACTCATCTGCACCCCCCACATTGTAGAATTGGAGATGGAGCTACACCCCGGGAAATAGCGAGATGAGCAGATGATAGGACTGGCTCTACTACCTCAGTAAAAAACCCAGCAGCATCGGGGGACAGGCTGAGATAGACCCCCCCCCCCCTCTTATGAGAGGCTGACCCGTGTGTTAGTTCACTCCGTGACTCCGTGACCCAGCTACAGGCTCACCTATATAAGGGGGTTAAACACATAGACCCCATATGCTGCACCTGTTATACTGGTTAAATCTGTTGCATCTACCGACAACTTAAAAGTGGAAAACAGATTTATTTTTTTTCCCTATTTTTTTTGGGTGCTCTCCCTTTTTTATTTCTTCTCTCCCTCTTTGGAGCTGATAATATTAAAAGGAGGAGAGGAGGTGCTGAGCGGGTATTTAACGGGAGGGCCGGGCAGTAATTGGCAGAAGCTGTAAGTTTCATGGAGCGGTATGAGTAATGACCGCAAATACACAACGCGGGCAGACACAAAGAAAGCGGCAGTAAAGAGTAAACAAGGAGATATTCAGAGGTATCTTACCTCGACATCACCGGTGTCTATAGCCGCGTGCGGTGTAATTAACAAAGGTGCCCGAGGCCGGGACAGTGAAAGGTATACTGAGGGGGAGAGGTTAGTAACGCAACGGAGATCTTCTGGAGCGGGAAATACCCAGAGACAGACGCCTACTGCAGTGAGGGTCCCGGCGGGTGGAACGAAGTCGGCAGAGATAGATATGGAAATGGCAGAGATTAAAGCGATGCTAGCTGCCCTCCCCACACGCCAGGATATTGAGCGGCTACCCACCAGGGAGGAGATCGAGGTAATGATACTCCGAGTAGAGGAGACCCAACGCCAGGAGCTACAGGCGGTAAGACAAGATCTAAATACCCTGTCAGAAAAGGTGATGTTAAGAGAGGGATCTATAGTGTCGATTGAGCAGAGAGTGGGGGCCACTGAAAGAGCTTTGGAGGAGATAAAGCATAACAGAGCGGACATAGCAACTGAATCACTAATTGACCTACAACTGCAGATGGAAGTGTTAGAAGACAGAAGTCGTAGGAAAAATGTGCGCCTTAGGGGCGTCCCGGAGGCAACAGACGCTGAGGACTTGGACGCTAAAATTAAGGAGGTCTTTGGGACACTATTAAAATCACCGCAGACAGAAATTGAGATAGAGAGGGTGCATAGAGCCCCAGGCCCCAAGTCGACTAACCCTGATAGGCCAAGAGACATAATCTGCCGATTGTACCGGTATCAGCTGAAAGAAGTGATTCTTAGGACAGCATGGGACACAAAGGACATTATATTCGAGGGTGCATACATAAAAATTTTACCAGACTTGTCCCGGGCTACTCTTCAGCGCAGAGCGTGCCTGCGACCAATATTGGATCTCGCTAGAGAAAAAGGCGCCACATACAGGTGGGGGTACCCACTTGCGGTCACATTCCGCAAGTCTGCAGAGTCATTTATGCTTAGAAACCCAGCAGAGCTTCCAGAGTTATTTATGTTCCTCGAAACAACACCAATTCAGATTCCAAACTGGCTCTTACCGATAACATATATGAGCAACAGGGGAAGGTCTCAAATGAAGACAGGACAAAGGAGGACATCTCAAAATGCATAAACAGGGGACGATGGCAAGTTGGGAGACCACCCAAGAGACAAATAGTGGCTCCAGATGGAAGACAGTGCCCAGGCCAGAATAAAAGTCGTGAGACTTAAATTTACTTTTTTTTTCCTTTATCTGACTTTTTGGACTTTTTTTTATTGATCTGCCCCCCCTCCCACCCCCCGGCCCCGAGGTCTTTTTTCCTTTATTTATTTATTTTTATAAACAGAGAACCACTCCCCCCCCCCCCTCTCCTGCGGGGTCTTTTTTTTTTTTTTTTTTTTTTCCTCTCCTCTCCCTCACATACATTTTTTCCCCTTTTGGTATATTTTTTCATTGTTGTTGTAGGGGAAATAACTTTTTCAAAGAATGGGGAGGATTATAGGGAAATGTATTTTATGGAACTATAAGATATTTTTTTTTTTTTTTTTTTTTTTTTTTTGTTCCCGCTCCCCTCTCAGCATGGGGGAGGAGGGGGGGGAGGGGAGGGGAGGAAGGGGGACAGAGAGAGGGAAGGGATACACCCCCCAACGGGAAAATTTATGCATTTGGTATGGCCATTGTGGTCTGATTGGGGTGGAAGAGAGGACCATCCTTCTTTTTTTTTTTTTTTTTTTTTATTACACACTCACTACATACACTTGACACACTTGACACTACTGGGGAGTGAGATACACCCCAGTAAACACTTTAGTAATAAACACCAATTCTCACTAATTATTATTAATCACAATATCAATGACCCTATAATACTATACATAATAGCTTAGATCACATTGCCACATTCACACACACATAAGATAAATTAATACACACGGGGGGTAATATAACCCTGGACGCACCTCATCACTAAAGTAGAGCGATTTTTCGGGCACACAGCACTAAGATACACAGGGTTTATTGGATGGATCCTCTCCTGCCCCAACCATCCAAAAGGTGTTTTGGAGATAGGGGAGGTGGACAGGTCCTTTTTTTTTTTTTTTTTTTTTTTTCTCTTTCCTTTTTTGGTGTTGGGGTTAAAACTTTATTTATCCTTCCAACACTGCCGGTCGGGAATACATCTTGTTGGGAAGGTACACAGGGGAAGATATCTGAAGTAATGATATGATATGATAGGATGGTATATAGTCCATAAAGTTCATAGGTAAATAGAGAAGTGGATAATTGACCCCTCCCTTTTTTTTTTTTTTTTTTTTTACTTTTAATTTTTTTTTGGGTAGGGAGGGGGGGGGGTTATAATTTAAGTTATAATTTTTGAACTACATCATGTTATATCATGCCCTCATTTTGTACTCCCATCTAGATTCTGCTAGCGGGTGGAAGAGGTTTAACACAAGAGGATGGGGGTGGGGGGTAAAAGGGGTAAGAGTGGGTACAACAGGGAATGATAACCACCTCGGGGGGGGGGGAGGGGAGGGGTGGGGGGTTATATCTGAGGGGAAGGAGGGAGGAAAGGAGAAAATGGCCAGAGCCAAAGGCTATAAGTGTTATAGAAGTTATAGGTTATGTATATTTGGTACTAGATAAGGCAGTTGTATACGTTAGATAGGTATTGGTCCTTTCTATCCTTTTTTTTTTTTTTTTTTTCTTTCCCCTATTTGTTAGTGGCCTTAGCTTGTGGTACTGGAAAGAAGCTGAGAGTCGTGGGGAGACCCGGAGCTGCAGGCTCTCTCTCTTATTATTGCTCAATACATATCCTTTTTTCTTTCTAGAAGTACAACTCTAGAAGTGGGATCTTGGTACTCCCACTGTCTTTTTTTTGTATTCTTTTTATATTTGTGTGCTTAATTTTGAGAGAGAAGGGGATATGGGAGCACAGTAGGAGGCCATCTTGGGTACACGCCCCCAAACATAGGTCGACGCTCAAATACCGTTTAAACGGTGAGTGTTTCTACTCTTATTAGCAGGATAGCTAATATTAGCAAAGGAGAGTATCTCCTTTTTCTTTTTTTTTCTTGTTTTTTTTTTTTTTTTTTTTTTTTTTCTTCCGTTCCTCCCCTTTTTTTTTTTTTTTTTTCTTCTCCACATAAGGGGTTTTATATTCATCTCTATTTTTGCTTTTTTTCCTACCCTCCCCCCCCTGATAACGGTCTAAATCCTTTATGCCTACATATCTATTAAATAAGGGAACAAGGATATAGTAAGATATAGTAAGAGAAGATGGAGAAATTAAATATAATATCGATAAACGCGAAGGGGTTGAATATACCCGAAAAAAGGAGGGTCCTTCTAGATGATCTACAAAGATTAAAAATTGACGTTGCGTACATACAGGAAACACATTTTAGAGAGGACAAAACTCCGATTTTAAAGAATAGGATATACCCAATAGCATATCACGCGACAAATAAAGAGGCAAAGTCAAGGGGGGTGTCTATCCTAATAGCAGAGAGAACTCAGTGGACATATGTAGATTCAATGAGTGATCCGAAAGGGAGATACCTTTTTGTGAAGGGCAAAATAGGAGGAGCAGGGGTAACACTTGCTACTGTGTATGTCCCAAACGAGCACCAAGAAGTTTTCTTGGACAAAACAATTAAACGCCTATTAGAATTTACAGAAGGACACCTAATTATGGGAGGGGATCTGAATATCCCGTTAGACCCCAAAGAGGATACCTCATCGGGAAAATCATCTATATCTTCTGGCGTGAGAAATCGGACTACGCAAACTTTGTATAAAAATCAACTGATTGACATATGGAGGTTGATGCATAACAAAGAAAAAGACTATACATATTACTCTGCCCCACATAAAACATACTCTCGTATAGACCTTTTCCTTATTCCACATGCCCAATTACACTTTGTACAATCAACCAAAATAGGATCTATTACCTGGTCGGATCATGCTCCGATCTTTCTGGTATACGAGTTAAAAGATTTAAGACAGACCAGAACAAATCAGTGGAGATTAAATGAAAGTCTGTTGCAAGATAACGAGGTCTTAGAAGACGTAATGGAAGAGCTGAAGTTTTATTTTAAAATCAATGACACTCCAGAGTGCGACCCCGGAATTATCTGGGAAGCACATAAGGTAGTAATTAGAGGTGTGTTAATTAAACACGGATCTAGGATCAAGAGGAAACGTACTGAAAAGTTGAACAGGCTACTGAAAGAGTTAGCTATCTTGGAGGGCAAACATAAACAAACATGGTCAAGAAATGTAGAGAATGAGCTGGTAAATAAAAGAACTGAAATTAACGATCTTCTATACTACAAAGTAACTGCGGCAATGCAGAGATGCAAAAAGTTTGAATATGAGTCAGGAGATAAATGCGGGAAAAGATTGGCGAAACTCTTACGTGAACAGAAAATGAGTAATTATATTCCATATATTAATCCACCTAAGAAACCGAAGGTTACAAAACCAAAAGATATAGCGAAGGAGTTCCAAGAATATTATCATTCTCTCTATAATATACAAAGCAAGCCCCTGACTAGCGAGCAAATTGACAAGTATCTAACAGAAGCAGAAATACCGAGATTATCAGAATTAGACAGACAGAAACTAGAGGAAGCCATAACCCTGGAAGAAGTTAAAATAGCAGTAAGCACAATGAAAACGGGAAAAGCTCCCGGACCAGACGGTTTCACAGGTCAATACTACAAAACCTTATTTCCCTCAATATCAGAATATATGGTTAAACTATTTAATGCCCTAGGGACGTCGGCTAGTTTAGCTAAAGATACTTTGCTAGCGTATATATCGGTGATACCAAAAGAGGGGAAAGATCTAGCTATGTGTGGGAATTATCGACCAATCTCGCTATTAAATTTGGACGTGAAGATCCTGGCTAAGATCTTGGCAAATAGGATACAACAATATATTCCAGATTTAGTACATCTGGACCAGGTGGGATTTGTCCCTACTAGGGAAGCACGCGATAACACAATTAAGGCTATTAACCTGGTGCAGATAGCGAACACAACACAGACGCAATGTATATTTTTGAACACAGATGCAGAGAAGGCCTTTGACAGGGTGAATTGGAGTTTCATGTGGGCAGTCCTAAAACACGGAGGCTTTGGGAATAAAATAATAAAGTGGATATCCTCCATGTACTCAGGTCTAACGGCTCAGGTACGAGCTAATGGAATACTCTCGGAGCCTCTCCGGATTTCAAACGGGACGAGACAGGGATGTCCCCTGTCCCCACTCCTCTTCGCCCTGTCATTAGAGCCTTTTCTGTGTACGATCCGTTTAAACTCGAATATCTCAGGTATACAAATAGGGAAGAACAATTGCAAAATTACAGCCTACGCAGATGATATGTTGTTTACCCTCGCAAATCCACTGACCTCAATCCCGGAACTAATGAAGGAATTTGAGAGATACGGAGCTCTATCGAACTTACGTATTAATCTTAATAAATCAGAAGCGATGGGAGTAAATGCCCCAAACACAATAATAACATATCTAAAACAAAAATATAAGCTTAAATGGACAGATAGAGCACTGACCTATTTAGGTATACAACTAGCAGGAAAGGTGGACAGGATCTTTGAGTTGAACTTTCCACCTTTATTGCAAAAAGTGAAGATCTTATTGGATAAATGGAATCAGGGCTTTCATAGCTGGATAGGTCGATGTAATATTATCAAGATGAACATACTCCCGAAAATTCTTTATTTATTACAAACACTTCCAATATATATACCAGTAAAGTATCTCAAACAATGTCAGAGAGTGATTTTTGAGTTTATATGGGCACATAAAAATCCCAGGATACAAAGGAAACAATTAATGAATACTAAGCAGCAGGGAGGACTTGGAGTCCCAGATATACGGAAATACTACTATGCAACACATCTGAATAGGCTAATTGATTGGAACAGACATTCGGACACGAAACTATGGGTACAAATTGAACAGGCACAATATAAAACACCCCTTGAAAGAGCACCATGGTGGTTTGCCTCGTTGCCGAAAGAAATAAACAAAAATCCGATAGTGGGTAATACAGTGAGGATTTGCGCAACAGTATTACCTATGATAGGAATTGAGCCTAGGACCTCTCCATTATACCCAGTGATAGGTAACCCCCTCTTCCCATCGGGATATGAAGACGGAGCATTTCGGCATTTAAGGACCAGAGAGTGCACACAAGTAGCGAGGTACATCCAAATGGGGAGATGGGTAACAATAGAGGAACTGATGGAAACAGGAAAGGCATTTCGTCTTAAATTCTGGAGCGCACTTCAGATGGTCCATTTCCTGAATACCTTGCCGAATCCCGAGAGTTTCGAAAGACCCCTCATGAGGTTTGAGAAAATGTGTAACGAAAAAGGTACGTTATCACATACTCTCTCAATAAGCTATGAGCTACTAGGGCAATCAGGAGCCTATCCTCCGAAGTGCGTTCAAGAATGGGAAAGAGAATTAGAAAAGACATTTAGTCCAGAACAGCGTCAATGTATATATAGGCGAGCACACGAGACATCAATCTGCGTGAGAATACAAGAGACGAATTACAAGATCTTTACGAGATGGTATAGGACACCAGAAAGACTAAATAAAATTTTCCCAGAGGTAACCAATAAATGTTGGAGGTGCCAGGAAACCAAAGGAACGATGCTACATATATTTTGGGATTGCCCTATGTTGAGGAGTTTTTGGTTAGAGATTAAAAGAGCTCTTGAGGTCTGCTCAAAACATGAGATCCCGGAAGATCCAGAATTTTACCTTCTACACTTAAATTATATAGCAGAAAGAGATTACAGGGAATCAATCATACGCCATCTCTTAGACGCTGCAAAGGCATGTATAGCGAAGAAGTGGAAGTCATCAAGCCCACCAACAGTGGAGATGTGGATAGGTAGAGTTAAAGAAATAAGTAAATTAGAAGAGTTAGTCCTGACAGCACTACACCAAAAGGAAAAATATTTAAGAACGTGGTCATCCTGGAAGTCCTATACGGACACCAGAAGAGAGGCCTAAGGAGGGTATGTGCGAACGATATAGAAGATCGGGAAGACCGGGAATCCTAGAGCGATAAGGATATGGCTATATGAGAAAAAATAGGACTGCAGAGAGGGGTCGGTGGATAGGAAAATCTTGATTCTTGAGATTCATCTTTCCCCCTTTTTTCCTTTTTTTTTTTTTTCTCTTTTTTAATTTTTAAATGTTAATTTTTTTTTTTTTTTTTTTTTTATCTTCCTTTATCCTCCTCTGTTTGTGTTTTTTTGTTGTTCTTGTTTTTCCTGGATGCCCCTCCCTGGAATCCGGGGGGGAGGGAATGATACGAACGAAAGAGATATATGCCTAATAGGGGACGTATAATAACAAGTAGGATGGCGATGGTCGGGCTGTACTATCCCTTTTGTATTATGTATTATGTATTGTATTGTATCATTTTGTTTTAAAATGAAAAAAGAGATTAATCGAAAAAAAAAAAGTTACACCTGCTTTATGGGGAATAACTTTGCGCCGGACGTACAACTTACGCGAACATCGAGTAGCCTGCGTCGGGCGCATGTACGTTCGTGAATCGCCGTATCTCCCTCATTTGCATATTTGAATAGAAAATAAATGGGAGCACAACATGCATTCAGCGTAAATATGCGCCCACGCTACGCCGGCGTAGGCAAGTTACGTCGGTGTGATGAAGCCTATTTTTAGGCGTATCTTCATTTGTGGGTCCGGCGCACAGATACGACGGCACATATTTTCACTTACGCGCCGTATCTGTAGGTGATCAGGGACACAATAACTGGGGTGGAGGTGATCAGGGACACAATACCTGGTGTGGAGGTGTTCGGGGACACAATAACTGGCGTGGAGGTGATCAGGGACACAATAACTGGTGTGGAGGTGATCAGGGACACAATAACTGGTGTGGAGGTGATCGGGGACACAATAACTGGTGTGGAGGTGATCGGGGACACAATAACTGGTGTGGAGGTGATTGGGGACACAATAACTGGTGTGGAGGTGATTGGGGACACAATAACTGGTGTGGAGGTGATCGGGGACACAATAACTGGTGTGGAGGTGATCGGGGACACAATAACTGGTGTGGTGGTGATCAGGGACACAATAACTGGCGTGAAGGTGATCGGGGACACAATAACCGGCGTGGAGGTGATCGGGGACACAATAAATGGGGTGGAGGTGATCAGGGACACAATAACTGGTGTGGAGGTGATCAGGGACACAATAACTGGGGTGGAGGTGATCAGGGACACAATAACTGGTGTGGAGGTGATCAGGGACACAATAAATGGTGTGGAGGTGATCAGGGACACAATAACTGGTGTGGAGGTGATCGGGGACACAATTACTGGTGTGGCGGTGATCGGGGACACAGTAACGCTTATTACCAGAATTTATCTCCAAAATTAAGAGAATGTTCCGGCCCCATAAATGGGGAAATGTTCTGACCCTGAAGGGGTTAATCTACAAATAATAAATGTTGGGGCAGCGCTTGCACTATGGACAAAATATCTGAATCCACAACACGATAGTTCCAATAAAACTTTCTGATAACAAAGTGTCAGACAACTCCTGGGGTAACCTGGCAGGCCTTACTCAGAAAACCCCCGGATGTAGATGACTAGGTGTGCTGGGCTCTGTAGTCCCACAGAGTTCATGGTGCCTGTGAACCAATAGACGCCTCTATAGCAGTAAATGGTGAGAGCAGAAGTGCTAATCCACCACCAGGGTCCCAGCCACAGATACTCCAATGGATGACAGGACATCTTTTTGATAAAATTGCTCCACTTCCGGGTTCACCATCTTATCCCCCCAAAATCCCATCCCAATGACTCCTATTGTGAGACTCATCATAGTGTCTCTGGAGGGGCGCTGATCATTCCTGTGTAAAATCTTACAGAAATCTTCCCTAATCCCGACCTTTAATTATCATTTCATTCCCCCCACATACAATGTCTGGAACCGACATTTAATGACATCAATAACTCCCCTCGTGGTACAGACCATAAATTATTCTACATTTCCACACTATATATGTGTGTATCATCATCTGCTGGAGATAAAAGACATCACAGTGACTATGGAGGAAGAGGACGGACATGACAGGGGGTTACTGGGTGTAAATTATGGTGACCAGATTTTTTAAATTAAATCCAGGGACATATTTTTTTTTTTTTACTAGTAATGGCGGCGATCAGCGACTCTCTGCCCATCGCTGCCACCTCACAGCCTGTCAAGTCTGAAGCCTCGGCAAGAACCAAGAAGAAAACTGCTGGCAGAGCTTTCTTGCAGAGAAAACTGATTGTGTGTACGAAGCTTTCAGGTTTCTCGTCTGAAAATCTGGCCAGAATCTCGACGAGAAAAATAGAGATCCTGCTCTCTATTTTCTCATCGGGATTCTTGTCGGCCTGTTTCCCAACAAGAAACCCGAGAGTGTGTATAATTACCTGTCGCTGTGGAAACCCGCGCATGCTTGAAATGACTTTGATGCATGTGCGGTAGCTTCAACGGCATTACGCGATTACATCACTGCGTTCTTACCTCTCTAGAGAACCGTGGTTCTTTTGAAAGGACTGTGGGCCAGATTCTCAAAAGAGTTACGACGGTGTATCTCAGGAAACACCGTTGTATCTCTGTTTTTGGCCCCGGGTATCTATGCTGTTGATTCCTAGAATCATTTTCGCATAGATATGGCCTAGATCCGACAGGTGTAAGTCACTTACACCGTCGGATCTTAGATGTAATTCGACGCTGGCTACTAGGTGGCGTTTACGTTCAGTTCTCATTTGACTATGCAAATGAGCCCGATACGCCGATTCTCGAATGAATTTTGCGCCGCTTAGTCGTCGTTTACGTCGTTTCCGTAAGCGTAAGGTTACCCCTGCTATTTGTGGGGTAACCTTACGCCAGTCCGCCGTATGCCATTTTAAGTATGGCGTCCGGTCAGCGTCGCCTTTTTCCGTCGGTTATGTCGTTTTACTAAGTCGTCCGCGAATACGACTTTACGTCAATGACGCTCACGTCGGCTTCATTGACGTTTTCCGTCGTGAGCTGGAGCATGGGCACTGGGCTATTTTTCCGCCTGGCGCATGCGCAGTTCGATCGGCGCGGGGGAGCGCTTAATTTGAATACAAGCCGCCACCCTTTGAATTATGCGGCCATACAGCGGGCCATTTACACTACTCCGCCGCAAATTACAGAGCAAGTGCTTGGAGAATACGGCACTTGCTCCAGTAAGTTGCGGTGGCGTGGTGTAAATGGCTTAAACTACGCCAACGCCGATTCTTTGAGAATCTGGCCCCGTGTCTGTACACTCGGGCAGCAAGAGATTCTTACCAAGAGTCTCGTCAGGAAAAACAACGTTTTATTCCTGACGAGATTCTGGCCCGTGTGTATGAGGCCTCACTCTCCGGACCCCGACTACTACTGGGTGGTGAGCGGAGGAAGATCACACTGCCAGGGAAGGCAAGAAGATAAGCAGGCAGGCGGCTGTCCGGGACTTGAGCCAAGGCAGAAGAACATGCGAGCAGAGCTGAATGGTCATACGCCCAAAACTGAAAAATATTCCCTCTGCTCCAACCAGCACATGATCATCAGAAAGGGGCTCAGATAATGTAAAAAAATACACCCCCCTAAGCTGGTTGAGCGGTGTGTAATTCAGATTTTTTTTTTATTCTGCACTGACTGCCTTTAAAATTGCCCCAGCCCCTGTTCAAATCCAATCTGGGGACAGACTTGGTCCGGGGACAGTGCCCTCAATCTGGGGACTGTCCCTGGAAACCGGGGATGTCTGGTCACCCTAGTGCAGTGGTTCTCAACCGTGCTAGTGCCGTGACCCCTTAATACATTTTTCCAAAGTTGTGGGGACCCCTAACAGCAAAATTATTTTCGTATCGTGGGCTGTCACCACCCAATGCAGGCCAAGTAATTTGCACCCCTAACCCATGGACATTTAGCGGTCCTTGGGTCCCTTCCACTTGTACAGTATTAAAACCCCTTTTGATACATTTCAGGCTGTACCACTCTCTTCATTCCCCCTTCTTTCTCCTTTATCTCTCTATATCCTAATTTCTTGTTTTTTTTCTCCCCATGCTATCCTTTCTCTCCCTTTTTTGTTTGTTCCACCCCTCTTTTTCTCTCCTTTCCATGTATTCTCTATTTGTATTCCTTCTCTTTACTCAATGGTGGAGGGAATGAGATGAGCGGCATTACTGGTGGGGGGGTAGGATCAGTGGCAGTGCTGGTGAGGGGGGGGGGGGGGTCAGTGGCTGTGCTGGTGAGGGGTGGCATCAGTGGCAGTGCTGGCAGGGACTTGGGATCAGTGGCAGTGCTGGCGGGGAGTTGGGATCAGTGGCAGTGCTGGCAGGGAGTTGGGATCAGTGGCAGTGCTGGCGGGGAGTTGGGATCAGTGGCAATGCTGGCGGGGAGTTCTGATCAGCCAACTTAGGTGCTCTTGATCAAGGTCATCTGCTGATCTGAGAACTGTAATGGGGACTTTTAATGGCAACTATAATCACAGGTAGTGTTACTCACTGTGTTTCTGGCTCAGTCGCAAAAAGGCTAGGAGAGTGGTGCAGGCTTCAGGAACAGCCCAGGATTCAGTGACCCCTGGCAAATCAACATTCGACCCCCAGGTTGAGAACCACTGCCTTAGTGTAAATAGAAAATAAGATCTGATTACCTCCTCTGCTGCCTCTTCCAGTAACGTCGCCTCTCTTTACTTCCTCCCGACTCACCTCTCACCCAAAACTTCCTGTCTGTACCTGACATCACTTCCTGTCTTCCATAGAAACTTCCTATCTGGGTAACAGTGAGATCACCACACCACCTTGTGGAGCTCTGAGAAACTGCAGCCCCGAGAAACATCTCGTAGTGTGAACACGGCCTTGTGCTGTGTGTGTATGTACTGTATATCCTTATAGATGAGTCATCTCCACTCCCACCAAGGGGGATAGAAATATATTACTGCTCGGGGGGGACATTTTGGCCCCTTTGATTTTGCAGTAAAATTTAGTCATGTAGAACATCTGTTATATGGATACAAATAACCCCAGCCGAGGGTAAGAGCTGGTTCACACTGGGGCGACTTGTCAGGCGGCTCAGATGCCTGACGAGTTGCGTCCCATTCAATGCAATTGAACCGTTTTAATAGGAGCGATGCAAGTCATTCCGACTTAGAAAAAGGTTCCTGCACGACTTTGGGGGAGGCTCGGGGCAACCTGCATTGACTTCTATACAGAAGTCGTTTTGCTGATCACCTCTGAAGTAATGCCGCGGGAGTGTGAACCGGATCTAAAGGGTGGAAATGGCTCCTGATCCCCAGATTTGGGCAATTATGTCCCCAATATAAATAGAAAAAAACCTGCGCTATGTGTAACAACTCAAATACCTCCAGAAATAACTTCTACCGGACTGCTGCTGTAACAAAGGTAAGTCTTCCCTTTATCACCTAGAAGAGCATTATGTGTCACAGCGCTGTCCTATTGTGTGTGCCGCCCATCAATTATCACACATACACTAAAATATGTGGAGACATTCATATATAAAGTGCTAGGGGCCCCAATAATATTCTCTGCAGATCTACTGCTTCCACTTTACACCTACTTCTTTCATCTTATGGTGTTTATCAATGAATTAAGTTACTTCTTAATCCTATAATGTTTGCTGCTATATTAAATAAAGTAAGAATCTGTGCAAATTCATGTAATCATACAATATTTTTTGCTCAATATAATTTTCTCTGCAAGTCCACTGCTTCCACTTTGCATCTACTTCAATTAGCTTATTTTGCTCCAAAAAAGTCCACAAATCAATGAAAAGTTGATAAGGTGTCAAAGTTCTCGGTGCTCCAAACTGTGCCAGCTGTAGTGTAGCCACGCCTTCTTCCACCTCTTACACACGTGATGGTGAGGGCGCCCCTTAGTAGTGCTTCCCCACTCACCAGAGCAATATGACTCCCAGCTTTTCATCTACCAGAGTCACCAACATCCTTCCCACTCTCCTCACCTCCGATGGATCCTCCTCACTCACTCCTGCAAGTCTACTGCGGCTTCTGTCAGTCTTCCTCCTAGACTCGGCTTCCTCCTCCGACCGCTGTTCCAGCAGGAGCTCCGCCTCTTCATACACACACAGGGCTCCACCTCTTCATACACTCAGGGCTCCGCCTCTTCATACACACTCAGGAGCTCCACCTCTTCATACACACTCAGGAGCTCCGCCTCTTCATACACACTCAGGGCTCTGCCTCTTCATACACACTCAGGGCTCCGCCTCTTCATACACACTCAGGGCTCCGCCTCTTCATACACACTCAGGAGCTCCGCCTCTTCATACACACTCAGGAGCTCCGCCTCTTCATACACACTCAGGAGCTCCGCCTCTTCATACACACTCAGGAGCTCCGCCTCTTCATACACACTCAAGTCTCTATGGAAGACAGGAAGTGATGTCAGGTACACACAGGAAGTTCCGGGTGAGAGGTGAGTCGGGAGGAAGTAGAGAGGAGACGTTGCTGGAAGAGGCATCAGAGGAGGTAATAAGATCTTATTTTCTATTTACACCCAGTAACCCCGTCATGTCCGTCCTCTTCCTCCATAGTCACTGTGACGTCTTTTATCTCCAGCAGATGATGATACACACATATATAGTGTGGAGACCTTCATTAACCCCTTCAGGGGCAGAACATTCCCCCACTTACAGGGCCGGAAAACACAATTTTGGAGATGTGTCACCTTTCCCACCAATCACCTTCTCACCTCATCAGTCTATATCAGGGGTCTCCAAACTTTCTAAACAAAGTACCAAGTTAGACTTTAGAGGGGCCAGTGGGAGTAGAAAATGTCCAGTGAAAGTAAACAATGCCCCATCATTGGTGTCAGCGGAAGGAACTGTGTCCCATAGTTCATATCAATAAAATGAATAGTGCTCCATTGTTTATATCAATGGATGGAATGGTGCCCTATTGTTGGTGTCAGTGAGATAAATAATACCCCATTGTTAGTGTCAGTGGATGGAATAGTGCCACAAGGGCCAGATAAAGGTAAGCAAAGGGCCGCATTCAGCCCTCGGGCCACAGTTTGGAGACCGCTGGTCTATACTAAATGGATTTTACCACTTTTATTAGTGGGGGGTGTGGCAGTGTATGGCATTGGAAGAAATCACATCCAGGTACATGTGAATGGACAAGTTGGTGACAAGATACACAGCGGGTCCAACCAAAATGCACAGTGAGACCTATCTAGTAATAGAAGGTCCATCCATTGTGGTGAGTGTCATCCATGTGGGGTCCCCTGGAAGTGGTCACGTGTTTATCTGTTACTAATGGCACAGCACCTGATCACCTACCTCTTGTTTTTCATGCAACTGATATTTGAAGGGGACTTTTTGATACATTGGACATTAGTTGTATTTTCTGGTTTTATTCATTTATTATTACAATTATTACATGTGGCAAACTGTTTAATAATCTTTATTTATATTTTTGGCAGTGCAGTCTATATACACATTTACTGGAGATCATATGACCATCACATTGCCTCCACCTCCCTCCCTGATAGAATAGAGAAATACAAAGAAGATTCTAGAAGTCACCAGAGAGATGATGGAGGAGAGGTGAGCGGTGCCGGGAATTCTGGGACATTATCCAGTAACAGACAAGGGGTGTGTCTGGATGGTGACTGTATCATTGTGTGTGTCAGGTTCCTATAAGGTGTCAGGATGTCCCTGTCTATTTCTCC
Source organism: Rana temporaria (assembly GCF_905171775.1). NCBI lineage: Eukaryota > Metazoa > Chordata > Amphibia > Anura > Ranidae > Rana > Rana temporaria. The sequence goes on along the minus strand of NW_024404432.1, from coordinate 5,376,045 downwards.
ATGGAGGAGTGGGAGTATTTAGAAGGACACAAGGATCTCTACAAGGACGTCATGATGGACAATCAGCCGCCCCTCACATCACCGGGTAAGAGGAGACTTTATTGTAAAGGAGAGAGCAGTACGGAGGCTCCACTTAGATCCCCCATCATCTGATAAACACATAGAAACAATGGATTCAGTCAGTGTGTGTGTTTCCTACAGATGGATCCAGTAATGGGAACCCACCAGAGAGATGTCCCCGTCCTCAGGATTCCCGGGATTCCACACAGGAAGGTCACACCATCCCCCACCATCATCAGGTAGATGAGTGACAATTATTGGTAGTTCTGATTTATACACAGCATGTTTGTTACAATGAATGTTTTATTCTATATTCAGAGTGGAAACCTCAGGGATGATAATATTGATGTTAAAGAAGAGTATAAAGAGGAGGATGAGGAGTATGGAGTGATGGAGGAGTTTTCAGAAGGACACAAGGATATGATGGAGCCACCTAATACCAGGAACCCACCAGAGAGATGTCCCTGTCCTCTGTATTCCCGGGATTCCACACAGGAAGGTCACACCATCCCCCACCATCATCAGGTAGATGAGGAACAATCACTGATAGTATCATTAGGATCTGTACATTATCTGCATTGTTATTCTATATATTTGTATTCTATATTCAGAGTGGAAGACTGAGAGATTCTAAAGTTGAGGTGAAAGAAGAAGAAGAGACTTATGTGAGCGATGATCAGGAGGATGGAATATTGAGGCTAATTCTAGAAGACGGCACTCTTACAGAGATCAGCACAGGTGGGTCATTAACACTAAATACATTCCTACACCCATACTGCTCACTGATTGGTCCGGGGTCGAGCAATGCCTGGGTGATATCAGCCTGTACTACCCTGGTCACTTTTCTGAGCTGTGTTCTTATGTATCTAGACAGTTTTTTATGGAGATTCTGGGGTTCAGCTGGCAGCAAAATGTTAATCTTCACCATAGGCGTTACTAGATCTAGGCACCTGGGGTATGTGCTTTGGGTCTTCTGCCCCATACCCGGTATGGCAAGATCTCTGACAGAACAATTCTCCCAGGCTTACTTGTTCTGTTATTTGCTGGCTGTGCCAGGTGGAGGGATATGTCTGTATAGTCTCAGACCCAAGTTACTCTCAGGAGATAGGAGGCAGCAGTGTGAGTGAGTGAATAACTTGTATAGCGCTACAAATGCAAACTGAATCGCCTCTCTGGTGGGCTCCTGGTATTAGATGGCTCCATTATATCTATTTTCTTCTTTAGCCTTCAGAAGAGGTGGGTCTTGTGTTTTTTTTCTGAAGGCCTGATGACTTTCTTCCGTTCGGATGTTAGTTGGTAACGCATTTCACAGTCAAGGTCCTTGGACTGCGAATTTTCGTTCTCCTCTAGACTTGTAGCGAGCCTTGGGGATTTGAGTGAGTGAGTGAAAAACGTATATGGTGCTACAAATGCGAACTGAATCGCCTCAAGGCCATTGGTATCTATTTCCTTCTAATTTGACCTTCAGAAGAGGTGGGTCTTGAGTTTTTTTTCCTGAAGGCCTGGTGATTCACTTCCGTTCGTATATTAGTTGGTAGTGCATTCCACAGTCAAGGTCCTTGGACTGCAAATCTTCGTTCTCCTTTTGTCTTGTAGCGGGCCTTTGGGATTTGTAGTAGATTTTGGTTAGTTGATCGGAGAACGCGATTGGGGTTGTGGTTTTTTATTTTCTCACATAAATATTTGGGGGCGATGCCTTGTACACATTTGTGCGTCAGGCAGAGGGCCTTGAATGTGACTCTGTCCTTTACAGCCAGCCAGTGGAGGGACCTCAGGGATGGAGTGATTAATTCCCAGGTTTATTTTTCCAGTTACCAGTCGTGCCTCCGACTTGTAGACGGGCGATCTGGTGTTTTGGGAGTCCGGGGTAAAGGGAGTTTGCATAATCAAGCCTGGAGTTGATTATTGTTCCCACCACTACTGCTGTGTCTTCTTTTGGGATGAAGGGAACGAGTCTTCGCAGCAGGCACAGAAGATGGTGGGATCCACTGAGTACAGACCCAATATGAGCATCCATTGTCATGTCGGAGTCAAAAATTACTCAGAGGCTTTTGACTTTGGTGTTGGGGTGATGGTTTGACCCAAGATGAGCGGGGGTGTCCATGTCGACCTTGCAAGACTCTTCCGGTTTGCGTGGAGCAGAAGGAGTTCTGTTTTTGATCCATTGAGTTTAAGGTGACTCTCCGTCATCCAGTTGTCTATCAAGGTGAGGCATTTTTCTAGTCCGAGGTATTGGTCCTTTTTGTTGCCAATACAAAGGTAGAGTTGAGTGTCGCCAGCATAGGAAAGGTAGAGTAGATCCTGGTTACTGATAATTTTGAGGAGTGGGCGAAGATAAATATTGAATTGTGAGTGGGCGACAGGGGTGACCCTTGAGGGACTCTGCATGCCACGGTATGTGCTTCGGGAGTGAAGGGTCCTAGTTTCACTGTCTGGGATCGGTTTTCCAGAAATGGTGAAAACCAGGATCCGAGTCTGCCACTCTAGCTACTTCTGCGAGGCAAGTAAGCAACATTTTGTGGCACTAAGGTTCAGCAGAATCAGAAGACATGATTCTCCTTCATCTGCCGATTCAAGAGCATCATCCCATATTTTGAGGAGTGCTGTTTCTGTCCCATGACCAGGACGGAAACCCAACTGTAGTGGGTCGAGTAGTTTGTGAGTGTCTAAATGGTGCTGTAGCTGTTGTACTACCGCTTTCTCAATAATCTTGGAGAAGACGTTGAGGCCGGTTATAGGTCGCCGGTGGTTTGGGTCTTTAATGGTCGAGGTTGTTTTTTTTTATTATGCCTTGTTTTAGGAAGGTCGGCACCATCATGACGGGCGCGCGCACGTAAGGACGTGAGGACGCGTCACGCTCTCGGGTGAGGAGGAAGAGCTATGGGAGAGTCGGGAGGAGGGACGGATTGAAGCAGGAGAGGTGGCGACGTCCCCCCGGGCACACGTGGATGCTACACAGCGGGACACCGGGGAACGGCCGGGAACGCGGAAATCCGTCGCACCGAGGGCAGGGATTTGTGGGCTGCCACCCAGAGCCGCACCGTAGCCCGCCGCTGCACTAGGAGACAGAGCTGCAGATCGAGAGGGACAGCGGATGCTCGGGGAGGACGGCACCAGCTGATCTCACTCCCCTCCAGCTAAGCTGCACACCAGACCAGGGACGTGAGTATGATGAGCCAGCAGCATTAAGCTGAGCTCCGGTAAAAACGCCAGCACCTTCCCTAACGGACCCAAGAGACATGAGGTATATTCTTTTGACCTTTTGAACTGTGATCAAATATGTGACCAAATATGTCTTAGGAAGAATTGGAGATATGGAGATTTGAAGGGACTGTAAACATTTGATCTCTGGAGACCTTTATGCCTAAGAGGAGATACTCCGAGCTTGCTGCGGGGAAAATCAAAAGTGTCTTACATGCTGCATGTTCCCCTTTTTTCTCTCTTTGTACGAGAAGTTGTGCCTAAATAGGGATAAGACACGGTTGTTAATTTCACTGGGGTCATTCAACCTGTAAAGTTGGAGAGGGGCAGAGAGAAATCCCACATTTATTAATAGGAGGATCAAAATATGGAGGGAACTGGGAAGTATAACTGATAACAGACGCCTGTCCTAAACATAAAGACAGATAAAACCATAGCTGTAAAAAGGTAGAACAGGCAAACCTGTAAACCTTTATCAACATATTCTGTCCCGGTTGCCCTATACCATATATCATATACCACATTTCATACCATATCACTTTAAAGTGGGAGACATCTTTCAGCACACCTCAGGTTGCTGTGGACTGAAGGACTTTCAGAAATATCCCTCTCCCAGAGAGACCTAGGAGCCCCCCCCCCCCCCCTTGGAGCGAGATTGGGAGTCCGTTTTTATTTATTTTTTTCTCCTGTTTTCCTTTTTAAAGGGAAGAAAAAAGAGAAAAGAGAAAATGATCCGAAAAAGGGGGGTAAAGGGAAGAAAAATGTAAAATCTTTTCTTATCCCTCTTGTTAAAAACCCCTATAGTGAACGTCAAATAGGGGTGCACGTGCAAAATTTACCCTCCTAGTTAAGGTGTCTACCATTTCCCCTAGAAATTAGACCGGTGGACATCCTAAATCCAATATTTAATCATATGAAACAGAGGATTGGCCCTATGAGAAGGGGGGAGATCAAGGATTAGGATTACGTTCTAAAATAAAGGAAACAGCAAAGGGGGAAATAAATCTGGATAATTGCTTGGAAACCCTGCCCAGGACTATAAGATCATTAGATACCCTGCCTAAAAGGGGATAACACATTGAAAGGGGGAAAGAAAAGGGAGGAGGAGAAGGAAGAGAAGGGAGGGAAAGGAAGGAAAGAAAAAAAAAAGGGAAAAAACTACACTACAAAACTTCTAGGGGGATTGCACCCAGTATCCCAAACGGGTTACCTCCATCTACATTAAGACCGCTGTCTTCCTGCGGGAAACCAAAAGGTCAAGCTGGGGAAGAGAATCAGAAGGAAAATAATTGATATGAGCAGAATGACAAGCAGATCCACAAAGGGGGGACCCCCCACCACCCCAAGTAATATAACAGCAACAAGTTCAATAAGACCGTTCATGACTAGAGGAGAAAGCCCACGAGCTCTTGGAGCCCAGGGGGTAACAAAACAACAACAACAAGTAAACAAAGCGAAAAAGACGGAGAATAAGAAGCCCCAGAGCGAAACTTCAAGAGAAACATCCCTGGAACTAAGAGATGAAGGGTCCTCAGGGGGGGGACTGGAGAACAGCGAAAGGGAGGAACAAAGGTCAGACGCTCGGCCCCTCTCAAGGGGAGATATGGCAGAGATGCTGAAAAAAATGGAAAACACAATAATGGGCGAAATACAGAACCTGCAGACTGACCTCGGCCACATGCTCTCCAGACTTGAATCAGTAGAGGAACAAGTAGAGAAACAAGAGCAAGACTTAAATTTATTAAAAGATCAGATCTCACAGATACAGCTACAACAGAGGCAAACGCTCTATAAACTGGAAGACCAGGAGAACAGAAATCGGAGGCAAAATCTGAGGATAAGATCACTACCAGAGAAGAAAGGAGAGGACCTCAGGACAATATCACAGACGATATTTAATTTACTATTGGGAAGACCGGCAGATAACCCAATCATGATCGAAAGGATACACCGAGTTGGAAACCCGAAAAGAACGTCCCCAGAGCGAATTAGAGATGTCATAATAAGGTTCCGATATTATGAAGACAGGGAAGAAATCTGGAAGAAGCTAAGGGGATATCCCCCTTTAGTTTTTGAAGGGGTAAATCTTCAGATCTTCACCGACGTAGCCCCTGAAACTTTGGCAAGAAGATGGCTGTTAAAACCGCTCCTGAAACAGATGATAGACCTGGATATCAAATACACTTGGGGGTTCCCCGCCTGTTTAATTGGGACAAGGGAGGGAAGATCCGCAATACTGAGATTCCCCGAGGATTTACATGAGTTCTGTAGGAAACTGGATATCCGGGTGCCCGATCTCCCGGGCTGGAGCTGAGGGGAGGAGTGGAATGAAAGAGGGGGCTCTATTTAGAGTTCCCCTCCCACTCTCTCCCTTACTTCTTCCGGCCTGGCTGGTCTTTCGGTACAACATATACTTTCTTGTTTTCCTTCTCAGACCCTATTTCGTTTTGTGCCGGATGGTCCCCTAGGTCGGACACTATTCCTGTCCTTCTTTGTGATTCTCCCTTTTTTCTTTTCTTTTCTCCCCCTTTTTGCCTTCGGGACCCGAGAGGGGCCCTGGGAGATAGGGGGGAGACGAGTGTAACCGACCCTCCTCCCCCTCTGTCTAAAAGATAGGGGGGGGGGAGGAAAATCCCAACAAACCTCACCCAGAGTGTTCTGAACCAAGACATAGTAGTTGGTTCAGGGGCCTTTCATAGGCCAAATGGGGAAGGGGGAGGGGGGAGGGGAGAGGGGAGGGGGAGGAGGGGAGAAGGGGGGGGAAAGGATAGAGGGGGGAGAGGGGGGAGGGAAGGTCGATACCCCGTCTCACCCAGACAACCAGAAGAAAGCGTAACTATTAGAAAAGAAAATTGTAGACCCAGCCCTGGGGACGATGGGAGGAGATATTACAAATCACGAAGATGCCAGTAATAAAATGCCTCTCATATAATGTAAAAGGTTTAAATAGCCCTTCCAAGAGACATAAAGTGTTAAAGGAGTTAAAATACTATAGGACAGATATCGCTTTCCTACAAGAAACCCATCTTACATTAGGATCTAATGTAAGGATATACTCACCTGACTTCCCTATTTGGTTCTATGGGGACACCATATCCAAGAGGGCCAGAGGAGTAGCAATTGGGCTAGCTAAAGGAACTAGATTTGTACTAACAGATAGACTAACAGATCCAGAAGGGAGATTCCTCTTCCTGAGAGGGAAGTTGGAGGAGGAAGAGTATACCCTCGCAAACGTATATGCGCCTAACACTTCCCCGATGAAATACTTTTTGGGAATATTGAGGAAATTAAAAGATTACAGTAGGGGAAAGATAATATTAGGAGGAGACCTAAATTTCAGTATGGATCCGAAAGTCGATAAGTCTCATCTAACATCAGAAACGCAGGGTATACAATTAAGAAAAGTTAAAGAAAGTTTACATAGAAGTCAGTTAGTAGACACATGGAGGATTTTCAATCCAAACCAGCGAGACTACACTTTTTTTTCCCAGGTACATGGCAGCTACTCCCGAATCGACCACATCTTGGTAGACCATAGAATGCTGGAGGATGTGGTCGAGACGAGAGTGGAGCCCATGACGATCTCTGATCACGCGCCCATCAGTATATCAATAAACATAGCATGCAATCAAGGGTCTTACCAAAACTGGAGATTGAATGAAGATCTACTGATTGAAGAGAAAAGTATAACTAGGGTTAAAAAAGAACTCGAAGAATATTTTAAGATTAATGAGACAGAAGAAATCTCGGCAGCAACCCTATGGGATGCCCATAAGGCAGTGATTAGAGGGATTTTGATCTCGGAAGGAGCAAGGAGAAAAAAGGAAGCGATTAGCAAAAAAGTAAAACTAATAGACGAGATTTTTAATTTGGAGCAGAAGCATAAGAAAGACGGAAAGCAACAAGACCTATACTTGGACCTGGTCAATAAACGAAACGAACTTAAAGATCTCATAGATCAAGAAACAAGAAAGGAATTCAACTTAATAGCAAGGGAGAGATACAGATGGGGAAATAAAACGAGCAAACATCTGGCTCGGATGGTAAAAAAAAAAAAATCAAGGAACTATATTGACAAAATTAAAAATGATAATGGGGAGGTATTACATACAACAAAAGATATCGCCGAAACATTTAGACTATATTACGAAAAACTATACTCAGTAAAACAAAAGAACTGGCAGAAAGGAGAGAAAGAAAAAAAGATTGAAACTTTTTTAAAAGAGGCAAGACTTCCAAAAATCAGTCAATTAGAGGCCGAGGAGATAGATAGACCAATTACGGAAAACGAAATTAAAAGAGCATTGACAAGCTCAGCCTCAGGCAAAAGCCCAGGCCCAGATGGCTTTACAATAATGTATTACAAAAAATGTAAGGAGATATTACTACCAAGGATATGCCAGTACTTTAATGGCCTAGGGAAAAAATATAAACTAAGTAAGGAGGCCTCCGAGGCAACCATCACCGTCATTCCAAAAGAAGGCAAGGACATTGGGAGCTGCCCTGGCTACCGACCAATATCCTTGCTTAACACTGACATAAAATTGTTTGCAAGGGTATTGGCCGGGAGAGTCAGCGAGGTAATGACTAAATTGATACACCCAGATCAGACGGGTTTTGTTCAAGGGCGAGAGGGGAGAGACAATGGAGTAAGAACACTTCTGATAATCCGGAGACTGAGAGAAATGACATCCCCAGGCCTACTCCTGTCGATAGACGCAGAGAAAGCGTTCGACAGGGTAGACTGGGGATTTATGCTTGCTACCCTAAAGGACATGGGGTTTGGCCAGGGGATGATGAATTGGGTGGATACCCTATATCAGTCCCCTAGGGCCAAAATAAAAATAAACGGTAGTCTTTCGCAAGCATTCCAAATGAGAAATGGAACGAGGCAGGGGTGCCCCCTGTCACCACTACTGTTCGTGATATCAATGGAACCATTCTTAGCCAATGTCCGAAATTGCCAAAAAATAAAAGGGACTAAAATAGGAGAGGAGGAACACAAGCTCGCAGCCTTTGCGGACGATGTCCTCTTCTATTTAACCGAACCCAAAACATCAATCCCTAACCTATTAAATTTATGCAACGAATACGGGGAATTCTCAAACTTTAAATTGAATATCACTAAAACAGAGATCATGAGTATAAACATAAGAAAGACAGAAGAAAAACTCTTGAAAGAGAATTATCGCTTTGCTTGGGTAAGGGAATTGAAATATCTGGGGATTCTGTTAGCTAAATCAATCAAAAAAACCTATGCGATAAACTTTATCCCATTGTTAAATGAAATTAAGAAAGAAACAAAAAGGGTAGAAAACAGAGCAATATCGTGGATAGGACGAATTAATTACTGTAAAATGGTTATCATGCCCAAGATCTTATACAAATTCCAGATGATCCCTATAGCTCTACCAGGAACGCTGCTTTCAGCCCTCAATAAACTAATTATGAATTATATATGGAAAAATAGGAAACATAGGATATCACTTCAGACATTAAGACAACCAAAAAAAAAGGGAGGGCTAGCTGTTCCGGATGTTAGGAGATACCACGAGGCGGTTATGTTAACAAGAGTGGTGGAGTGGGCTAGAGTCAACACAGAAAAAAGGTGGGTAAGCTTAGAAAACGAATTAACACAGGTAAGGTTGGATAAGATTATATGGAACCCCCCCCCAATTTAGGACACTAGATATTAACGCACACGAGATAACAAAAAATGCACTCAAAATATGGGATACAGTTTACAAAAAAATTGTGAAGGAATACAATTCACCCCTTTTAGCACTGAAAGATAACGATTACTTTGCACCGGGTAAGACACAAGTAGGGGGTCACTGGATCAAAAAAGACACGGCACAATTAAGAGATATAATGAACGGGGATCACATTAAAACACTGCAGGAGTTAAAACTTAATAAAAATTTAATGGAAATCAATGAATGGAGGTATCAGCAGTTAAACCATTTCATTCAAGATCTCCCACACCCATTGAGATCAGAGGATCAGCTGTCGGAACTGGAAAAAATCTGTACGACAGAAAGAACTAAAGGAACCATTTCTATACTATACAAGATCCTACTGAAAATGGGAGAGCGGGGTATACCTCCCTTCATTGAAAAGTGGGAAAGGGAATTAGGTTCACAGCGAGATAAGGCTACAATAGAGAGAATGTTGACTCTGACACACTCCTCCGCGGTAGATAGCCGCACGGCCGAAATGAGCTTTAAATGTATCGCGGGGTGGTACATGACACCAGACAAATTAAAAAATTTTAATGAAGAGCAGACAGGGGACTGTTGGAGGGGTTGCGGGTCATTAGGAAACATGGCTCATCTTTGGTGGGAATGCCCAAAGATAAAAAAGTACTGGGAAAACATACTGGGTTGTGTGGAAGAGATTACAACGAAAAAGATAAAGATAGACCCATGGGTTGTCCTATTCCACGGGGGAGAAGAAGGTATAAAAAGGTATAGGGAAACACTTACACCGCATCTCTTAAACGCCGCTAAGAGATTAATTCCAAGGAGGTGGCAAGATACGGAGTGCCCCCAAATCTGGGAATGGATCGATGCGGTCGAAGAAACATACAAAATGGAAGAACTGAAAGAAGGCTTAGAGGGAAATAATATATTACAAAGTAAAAAATGGGATAACTGGAGGACCTTTAAGAGATCATGGAGTTACGCAGAAAAGTTAAGGAAAGAAACCTAAAAAAAAAAAAAAAATTTCTAGAAGAAAATCAGAAAGAATTAGTGGTTTCAGAGCATGTCTAGGGTGAGACGGGGGGGGGGGAGGGGAGGGGAAGGGGGGGTAAAAATTGGGAAGGATATACTTTATGATGTCTTCCTTATTCTGTTATGCTCCTAGCAGATAGTGTAAAAAAAAAAAAGAAAAAAAAAAAAAGGAAGGTCGGCACCATGCCTTCCTTAAATGATTGGTTTATAAAGTGGGTGATCGCGGGTGCCAAGATATCGGCACATTCTTTCAGCAATTTTGTGGGAATGATGTCATTAGGCGATGTACTGTCTCGCAGGCTACCGATGATATTTTTAGTGGTGTCGATGGAAATTGGCTTCAGTTTAAATTTTATTGATTGAAGAGTATTTGTATTAATATTACCTTTTAGAATTGTGGGGATGGGGTTGGTGATTTTTTTTTGCTGAATTGTTTCACAGGTTTTTTCAATTTTGTTGATGAAAAAATCTGATAATTCATTGCAAAAATCTTGTGTTTCATGTTTCGGAGCTTCTAGGCAGGCTGGATTCATGGTTTGGGCGACTAAGTTCAAGAGTTCACGGGGACGATTCAGGGCTTTTGCGAGGATGTTTGAAAAGTGTTATTTTTTTGCTTTGAAGATTTCTTTGTGATATTTCTTAGTGATTAATTTGTAGATTTTGTGGGTTTCCATAGTTGGGTTTCTTCTCCAGGCGCCTTCCGCTCTTCTGCATCCTTGCTTCAATAATGTGAGAGCGTCATTGAACCAGCCGGAGTTGTTTTTTTGGATGATCGTTCTGCGTTTCGGAGCGATTTTGTCTGCAGTCTGTAGTAAAGCTTTGTTGATGAGGTTGAGTGTTTCCGCTGCTGATTGATTTTGATTTATTATTGTTATTTTATTTAAAAATGTAGTTTTGAAGAGTTCTGAGTGGAGTTTCTTCTGGGATCTTGTCCAGTGTGTTGTTACCGGGTTTGTCAGTTTTTGAAGAAGGTGTTGTTAGTTATTTTGAATTTGATTGCATGGTGATCTGTTCAGGGTAAAGGACAGAAGTAGATTTTGGTTGGTTGATCGAAGAACGCGATTGGGGTTGTGGTATTTTTTTTTCTCACATAAATATTGGGGGGCGAGTCCTTGTACACATTTGCGAGTCAGGCAGGGGGCCTTAAATGTGACTCGGTCTTTTACGGCCAGCCAATGGTGGGTCCTCAGGGACGGGGTGATTGATTCTCAGGTTTTTTTCCCTGTTACCAGTCTTGCTGCCGTGTTCTGGATGACTTGTAGACGAGCAATCTTGTATTATGGAAGTCCAAGGTAGAGGGAGTTTGCATAGTCGAGCCTGGAGTTGATAATTGTTCCAACCACTACTGCTGTATCCTCTTCCGGAATGAAGAAGATAAGTCTTCGTAGCAGGCGGAGAATATGGTGAGATCCGCTGACTACTAATCCTTTTGTGCATCCGCAGTCATGTCAGAGTCAAAGGTAACTCCTAGACTTTTAACTTTGGTGCTTGACGTGATAGTTTGTCCCAAAATGGGGGGTGGTGTCCATGTCGTCCTAGAATTTGTCTTTCGGTTTGCGTGAAGCAGAAGAAGTTCTGCTTTGGATCCATTGAGTTTAAGGTGACTCTCCGTCATCCAGTTGTCTATCAATGTGAGGAATTGTTCTAGTCCGTGGTATTGGTCTTTTTTGTTGCTGATGTGAAAGTAAAGTTGAGTGGTAGAGTAGGTCCTGATTACTGATAATTTTGAGGAGTGGGCAGAGATAGATGTTGAATAGTATGGGCGACAGAGGTGATCCTTGAGGGACTACGTATGAAATGGTATGTGCTTCCGAAGTGAAGGGTCCTAGTTTCACTGTCTGGGATCGATTTTTTCAGGAATGATGTGAACCAGGGTAGATCTGAGTCTGCAACTCTGGCTACTTCTGTGAGGCGAGTTAGCAACATTTTGTGGTCTACTGTGTCAAAGGCAGCACTAAGGTCCAGCAGTATCAGAAGATAGGATTCTCCTTCGTCTGCTGCTTCAAGGGCATCATCCCATATTTTGAGGAGTGCTGTTTCTTTCCCATGACCCGGGCGGAAACCCGATTGTAGTGGGTCCAGTAGTTTGTGGGTGTCTAAATGGTGCTGTAGCTTTTGTACTACTGCTTTCTCAATAATCTTGGAGAAGACATTAAGGCTGGTTATAGGTCGACGATCGTTTGGGTGTTTGGGGTCGAGGTTAGATTTCTTTAGAAGGGGTTTGATTATGCCTTGCTTGAGGGGGGTTGGAACCATACCTTCTTTAAATGATTGATTTATAAGGCGTGTGATCGTGGGTGCCAAAATATCAGCACATTCTTTCAGAAGTTTTGTGGGAATGATGTTGTTACTGTCTCGGAGGCTTCTGATGATGCTTTTAGTGGTATCCGTGGTAATTGGATCCAGTGTAAATCTTGTTGATTGAAGAATATTTATATTGATATTTCCTTCTTGATTTGTAGGGGTGAGGCTTGTTGTTTGTTTTTTTTTGTTGAATAGTTTCACATATTTTTTTCTATTTTGTCAATGAAAAAATCTGATAGTTCATTGCAGAAATCTTGTTTCAATATTTGGAGCCTTTAGGAAGGCTGGATTCATAGTCTGAGTGACTAGGTTAAAAAGCTTGCGGGGACGGTTTCGGGCTTTTGTGATGGTGTTAGAGAAGTGTTCTTTTTTTTGCTTTGAAGATTGATTTCTTTGTGATATTTCTTAGTGATTAATTTGTCATTTGTGTGGTTTTCCTTTGTTGTGTTTCTTCTCCAGGCTCCTTCCGCTCTTCTGCGTTCTTGCTTCAATAATGTGATAGCGTCATTGAACCAACTGGAATGATTTTTCCAGATGAGTGCTCTCCGTCTCGAAGCGATTGTGTTTGCTGTCTGTAGTAATGCTTTGTTGATGGAGTTGAGTGTTTCCTCTGTTGATTGATTTTGTTTTATCATTGTTATTTCGTTCAATAGTGTGGTTTTGAAGAGTTCCGAGTGGAGTTTCTTCTGTGATCTTGTCTAGTGTGTTGTTAATGGGTTTGTCGGTTTTTTGAAGACGGTGTCGGTGGTTATTTTGAATTTGATTGCATAGTGATCTGTCCAGGGTAAGGGCCTGTTCTCCAGTGTGTTGATGTCCATATTCTGTTTGAAGATAAGGTCGAGGGTGTGACCCGAAACATGCGTGAGAGCACATATCAGTTGCTGCAGACCTAGACCTTCCGATTGGTCAATGCAGGCGGTGGCGATGGGATCCTGGGAGGAGTTGGCCCAGAGGTTGAAGTCCCCAAGTAGCAGGAGGTGTTTGGTTTTCAAGGTGTATGTCGAGATAAATTCTGTCAGAGATGTGAGGAGATGTGTCTTTGGTCCCGGCGATCTGTAGCATAGTAGTATGTGGACGCTGTCCTGGGGTGTTGTTTCCATGAACGGCAATGAGCTCTGTAGGGTTGGTTTGGTGAGAGAGAGGTGAGATTTGTAGATCACTGTTAGGCCTCCTCCTCTTTGCCCGATTCTGTTCTCGGTTAGGCTGCAATAGTTCTCTGGCACTAGTTCTGCTAGGATGGTGTTACAGTCCAATGTTAGCCAGCTTTCTGTGATGAAAAGGCAATCTGTATTGTGTTGGGTGATGAACTTGTGAATTTCCTGTCTGTGCTTGACTGCGGATCTTGTGTTGATCAGGGTGCATGATAGGTGTAGTAGTTGAAATGGTGCCATCCTGTTTTTGACAGTCGATCATCGATTGATTCTTAGAAGTTGTCCTTTCCGTAGTGTGGGACGTCTAAAGTAAACCATTTAAAATGCCACTGAACACTGAATATAATTTATATTGTACATTACATACTCCTGACCCCTGCACTATATACTCTATGTTGTACATTACATACTCCTGACCCCTGCACTATATACTCTATGTTGTACATTACATACTCCTGACCCCTGCACTATATACTCTATGTTGTGCATTACATACTCCTGACCCCTGCACTATATACTCTATGCTGTACATTACATCATTCTGATATTATAAAATCCTAACTGTTGTATCCTATACAGGTATAATAAGTTGTACATTACATAGGCCTTACCTCTTTTGCACCCATTTTCTACCAGCTGGACATTACACGTTGATAATAATGTGATAACATCCCCAGACTTTGGAACCTTAAACAGAAAGTGATAATGAGGGAGGAGTCCATAATCCAATGATGGAGGTCTTCAGGATCAATCCAGTCTTCATCTTGGTTGTTCTCCCCCATCCTCACTCTCTGACCTTTGGTGGGGCTCAGCCTCGCTGTTATTCATGACTAAATCATGGACTAAATAAGGAAGTGCAGGACTTCTTGTGTTGGGAAGATGGTAATGAGTGATAGAGGGGGAGGGGACACTAGTCCAGGGATCAACAAAATCTGGGCGCCAGGACGCAATTGTGACAAGAAATTGTGACCTGGCGCCCGCGCCCACCGGTAATTGAGGCTGCGGCCTACAAGGTTGCAAAGCCGTGGCCTCAATTACCGGCCTTTGCGGGCCCGCCGATTGGGAGGTGGGGGCTAACGGAGGCACAGTGTGCCCCTGTGCGTCCCCACCTCCCCCACCGCGCGATCGCGTGACGCCCGGTAATTGAGACCGCGGCTTTGCGGCCTTGTAAAGTGCCAAGCTTCCTTCTGTGACCTGCGCCATCTGGTGGTTGGATGTTGGCATTACAAGTAAAATAGCAGTTCCAATGTGTAATTTTTCGCTGCCATCTCCTTCTCTCTAATTAGAACCCCCAAACATTATATATATATTTTTTATTCTAACACCCTAGAGAATAAAATGGCGATCGGTGCAATACTTTCTGTCACGCCGTATTTGCGCAGCGGCCTTACAAGCGCACTTTTTGGGGGAAAAAATACACGTTTTTTTATTAAAAAATAAGACAACAGTAAAGTTATCCCATTTTTTTTTATATTGTGAAAGATGATGTTGCGCCGAGTAAATTGATTCCCAACATGTCACGCTTCAAAATTGCGTCCGCTCGTGGAATGCCGACAAACTTTTTAAATTCTACAGGTTGCTTGTTTTGAGTTACAGAGGAGGTCTAGAGCTAGAATTATTGCTCTCGCTCTAACTATCGCGGCAATACCTCACATGTGTTTGAATACCGTTTACATATGCGGGCGCTACTCACGTATGTGTTCGCTTCTGCGCGCGAGCTCGTCGGGACGCGTTTTCTAGCTCCTAACTTTTTTAGCTGGCTCCTAGATTCCAAGCAAATTTGTCAAACCCTGCACTAGTCCTATAATCCCCTCATCACTGTCACTCCTATAAAAGACAGTTCTCGTTGTTTCCTCACTCTCTGACTAGAGCTGCACGATTAATCATCAAGAATCGTTATCGCGATCTTTTTCCCGTTGCGATTCTTGACACAGGGTTTCACGATCTTTGACATGAAAATAATTTTCTCTCTGCACTTTGGTATGCAAAGAATTTCCTCTCTGCTCTGTAGCCAAAAGTCAAAGTCTGGGCAGCCTGCCAAGTTTTGAAAACATTCTTTATCAGTGGAAAGTTAAGTCTAAACATTGTATCACATCAAAGGAATAAACTTCTGTATGTAAATTAGGAACGTTTAACCACTTAAACACCAAACCTTTTTCTGACAGCTCTTTTCAAGTTAAAATCATTTTTTTTGCTAGAAAATTACTTAGAACCCCCAAACATTATATCATTTTTTAGTAGAGACCCTAGAGAATAAAATGGTGTTTTTTACAATATTTTATGTTGCACTGTATTTGCGCAGCAGTCTTTTTAAATGCATTTTTTGGGGGGGGGAAATTACTTTAATGAATTAAAAAAAAAAAATAGCCAGTAAAGGTAGCCCATTTTTTTTGTATAAATGTAAAAGATTTGACACCGTGAGAGAATTGTGATCGTCATTCTAAGCAAAATAATCGTGATTCTCCTTTTGGCCAGAATCGTGCAACTCTATCTGACTAAGGTCCATGAATAAAGAAATGATCTGGTAGGAGATCAGAGGAGCCATTTACTAGTTACCTTGAGGGGGAATTGTAAGATCCTCAGAGACAAAGCTGCCTGATGTGGGCGGGGTCCTGGTTTAGGGGAACCAATCAGCTCATGTCTAGTAATAATCTTTGTATTTCTATTTTAGTAGATGGACGGGAGATGAGGAAAACCTCAGAGGATTGTCTCACTTTGTCTCCAGACTGTAAAGTAGAAGATGAGGACATCACACAGTATAGTCCAGGAGAAAACCCGACTACCTCAAATGTCCATCCGGCACCACACAGTGTAGATGGACCATCGTATTCCTCTTATCCTGAGGAACCTCAGACTGTGCGGGACGGTGCCGGACCATCGTATTCCTCTTATCCTGAGGAACCTCAAACTGTGAGGGACAGTGCCGGACCATCGTATTCCTCTTATCCTGAGGAACCTCAGACTGTGCGGGACGGTGCTGGACCATCGTATTCCTCTTATCCTGAGGAACCTCAGACTGTGCGGGACGGTGCCGGACCATCGTATTCCTCTTATCCTGAGGAACCTCAGACTGTGCGGGACGGTGCCGGACCATCGTATTCCTCTTATCCTGAGGAACCTCAGACTGTGAGGGACGGTGCCGGACCATCGTATTCCTCTTATCCTGAGGAACCTCAGACTGTGCGGGACGGTGCCGGACCATCGTATTCCTCTTATCCTGAGGAACCTCAGACTGTGAGGGACAGTGCCGGACCATCGTATTCCTCTTATCCCAAGGAACCTCAGACTGTGAGGGACGGTGCCGGACCATCGTATTCCTCTTATCCTGAGGAACCTCAGACTGTGCGGGACGGTGCCGGACCATCGTATTCCTCTTATCCTGAGGAACCTCAGACTGTGAGGGACGGTGCCGGACCATCGTATTCCTCTTATCCTGAGGAACCTCAGACTGTGCGGGATGGTGCCGGACCATCGTATTCCTCTTATCCCGAGGAACCTCAAACTGTGAGGGACGGTGCTGTCCTTATAACAGATAAGAGTTTTTCATGTGATGAGTGTGGGAAGTGTTTCAATTTTGAATCCGGCCTTAATAGACATAAAATAACTCACACACGTGAGAAGCCATATTCTTGTCCTGAGTGCGGGAAATGTTTTTCAGTGAGGTCCAATCTTTACATACATCAGAGATCTCACACAGGGAAGAAGCCATATCCCTGTCCTGAGTGCGGGAAATGTTTTTCTGTGAAGTCCAGACTTTCCACACATCAGAGATCTCACACGGGGGAGAAACCGTATTCCTGTCCTGAGTGTGGGAAATGTTTTTCAAACAACTCCAATCTTTACACACATCAGAGATCCCACTCGGGGGGAAATCCATATTCCTGTCATCAGTGCGGGAAATGTTTTTCACACAAGTCCCTTCTTTACACACATCAGAGATCTCACACGGGGGAGAAGCCATATTCTTGTCCTGAGTGCGGGAAATGTTTTTCACGGAAATCCAATCTTTACATACATCAGAGATCTCACACGGGAGAGAAGCCGCATTCCTGTCCTGAGTGTGGGAAATTTTTTTCAGAGAAATCCAATCTTTACACACATCAGAGATCTCACACAGGTGAAAAGCCGTATTCCTGTCCTGTGTGCAAGAAATGTTTTTCAGCGAAGTCCAGTCTTTTCACACATCAGAGATCTCACACGGGGGAGAAGCCGTATTCCTGCCTTGAGTGCGGGAAATGTTTTTCAGACAATTCCAAATTCAACAGACATCAGAGATCTCACACGAGGGAGAAGCCGTATTCCTGTCCTGAGTGTGGGAAATGTTTTTCACGGAAGTATCATCTTTCCACACATCAGAGATCACACACAGGGGAGAAGCCGTATTCCTGTCCTGAGTGTGGAAAATGTTTTTCAGACAATTCCAGTTTTAACAGACATCAAAGAACTCACAGGAGGGAAAAAACATATTCCTGTCCTGAATGCGGGGAATGTTTTTCATTGAAGTCCAGTCTTTACACACATCAGAGATCTCACATGAGGGAGAAGCCGTATTCCTGTCCTGAGTGTGGGAAAGGTTTTTCAGGCAAGTCCAGTCTTTACAGACATCGGAGATCTCACACGGGGAAGAAACCACTTTCCTGTCCTGAGTGAGGGAATTGTTCCTCACTGAAGTCCTGTCTTCCTATACATCAGGGACCCCACACAACCCTCGAGGTGTATTGGTGCCTTGAGTGCGGGAAATGTCTTCTATATGAATATTGCTGGACATCAGTTCTCATGTGGGGAAGAAGCACACCCTGATATACACCTCAGATATACTCCATGGCTGATCTTCATCAGGTGGAATGGAAGGAGCCATACTATCCCACTCCATTTTCAAGACTATATGGGGTCCCTAGCCCTATGATAGACTCCCATGTAACTGGCTGGTGATTTTTGGATGCTTGTATATAGAGACTGAGACGGAGTCTATTAGTGACATGATACGCCTCTGGTGGACGAATATTTTCTGTTCTATGTGAAGTCCCGGTGATTTTAGACATTTCGCAGACAAATCTATCGGCCAATTGTACTCCCTTGGAGTGCTTATTGTGTTATATGGGAATCTCTGTCGGTCGGTGATATCCTGGCCTGTTGTTCATGCATGGCTCTGACGGACCATTTTCTCTCTTCATTTGTTGAGTTACTTCTGCGGTTCGGGTGGAACACTTACACTTGGGACTTAAGCCGCAGTTTTTGAAGTTTCAAGCCCTTTTAGGCCCTGAAGAAGATCTGCACTGTGTGCTTTCGAAACTCTGTCAGTTGACAGTTTTGGGCTCCCCTTTCAGATGTTTTCACGTCTGTTCCCAACACACGTGTTTGTTTTTATCATCTTCAATTTTTGTTATTTGTCATATATATATATATTAATAAATGTGTAACTTTTTTACGGTTACTGTTTATTGTCCATTTAAAATCCCAACTTGAGGGACTTGTTTTTTACTATATAAATCTGAGGTGCTTTTAGGAATGTTGGGGCTTTTAAAACTTGGGTGCTCAATACAAGTGCATGCTGAGCAGACAAATCTCGCTCCAGTGATCGCTCCATTAAAGGAAACGCCCACCTTTTATAAAATATAATAAATTCACATTTTCTGCAGATTAAAAAAATATATTTTCCTATTTTCTTTTAGGATCCTGGAAAGCATTGCAGCCATGATATGCTGATGTCTGGTGCTATGCATGACTCCTGCAGACTGTCCGTGTAATCTGTCTGTCTGTACATTATACGGGAAGGCAGATACAGTGACAGGAAGAACCAATCATTAAAAATTACAAGCCGACATCGGCAAAGGACAGAACTCTGGGAATGAATGACACGGCCGCGCTCTTTTCATAAAGTGACAGCCGGTACGGGGAACTTCTCGCTGCACTGCTGTCACACAGAGGTCTCGGATCGCTGAGCCACTACAGGAACAGGAACATCTTCCCGAAGGTGAACGTTTCCTTTAACTCTTTCACTGACAGAGCTGTATTTGCGTTTTTTGCCCACATTTAAAAAAATTATTTTAGGCCTAAAGATTATATAAAACCCCCAAAACATTATATATTTTCTGAAAGGAGACACCCTAGAGAATAAAATGATGGTAGTTCCAAATTTTTATGTCAGCCGATATTACTGCATCAGTCTAGGAAATGAAAAATATCCGTAAAAAAATCGGTAAGGGGCCCAAAAAATTTAAAAAAAATTGTATAATATAAAAGCCGAGGTTGCACCAAGTAAAAAGATACCCAACATGTCAAACCTTAAATTTGTGTGCGCCTGTGAAATGGTGACAGACTTCAGTACCCAATATTTTCTGTAGGCCTGAGGTCTGATGATAGAATTATTTTGTTCCAGTGTGTGTGGCGATAGGTAACGTGTGTTCAATATTTTCAGGCGTAGGCACCCCAGTGTATGAGTTTACGTTTGTATATGTGGGGGTAGGGGCATCAATTTTTTGGGGGGTTTTATGTGTTTGGGTGTAACTTTTTAATTTTGTACAAGTAAAAAAAAAAAAATGTGCCTAACTTTTTTCATGCACATGTCTATTATCCCGCTAATCGTAATTCATGACCAGCTGACTGTGTAAGCTACTTTGACCCCCCATTTATCACCGTCTCCTTGCTATGTCCCCCAAGTATTGTGTAAGTGGCATGGATGATAATTTACAATGTTATAAAATTATGAGATTGCTCTGTATTTATATTCTGTATGTTTTTTTTTTTTAGTTAGGCTGATTTTGGTGCAGTATGTAGCAGATAAATGAATAGACCTCCTAGCATAAAAGGTCCTGAAGAAGTTTATTGATGTGAAACACGTCAACATCTTGGACAATTCAACAAAGCTAAATGAGTCATTATGAATATATATGGCCTAATGTTTGATGGATTTGTTCCCATGTGGTTTTAATGCATAATTTTAATATTTGTAAGAAAGATTTATATTATGTTTGGCCTTTTTTTTGTATCAATAAAGTCCGACATACAAGGTTCTTTTTGAAATGTTATATTTATATAATTGATGTGGTATATTTATAGTAGCCAAATCTTCCTCTTTTTTTAGATGTAAAAAAATTGTTGAATGAATTTGAGCGGCATTCACCCAGCTGTGATAAATATTGGATGTATTTTATTTCATACGCTGATTTCCTTGGCTCCATCTAGTGGCCATAATGCAGTATTGTGATATTTTACTGATGGAGGTATGTCAGGAAAAATACCCCATTATGGTCACTAGATGGAGCTGATCATCATAGGAAATCACTTTGCTACATTTATGGCCATTATTTTGTAATGGCTGGATGAGTGATTGTCACATTCATCCCATGAAGACCCCTTAGTTTCCTTCATCAGACATGTCTTCATACAGATAACGGAGGTCATCCTCATACACTGGTGAGTACAGAACACACTGAAGAATATAAGATAATCAAAGCAACAATATTAAACCAACCATTGATTTAAACCTGAAAATTTGCATATGGCCATTAGATGGCGCCAAGTATCATAGAAGTTATCTCCATTTAATGAACAAATTTAACATTGGCCCAGATTCACAAAGCACACAACACTTCACACTAGACCTCATGCAACTTGGATCCTGCGCCTTTCTACTCCTCCTCCAGACTCTGGGACTGTGATTTCCAAATGAAATGCAACATTTTCCACACCCCTTGATGATTTGGGGAGCCGTGTCATCTGCTGGTGTTGGTCCTCTGTGTTTTATCAAGTTGTCAGAACATTTGGGGTTAAAAAAATACATATAAAGATCGCACATAATATATGTTTCATAGTGTTCCATATACTTGGATATGATGAACTGAAGCACAGCCATTTTTCCCTGTTAAAGTTTAAACATAGGTTCTCAGGCATGAATATACACTGTTTTTAGGTTGTAAAGAGCCTGCCTGTGCTATCTCCCAGGTCATATCTCTTTGGGTTTGACACTTATAAGATAATGAAAAGCCTGGCACAGCAGGACACTAAACATAGTGTGGTCTCTGTACTATGAGACTAAGGGGGCTTATTCACAATCCCAGTGGAATTATTTATCTTAAATAGCATTGTGTCTTTATAATGCCATAACAATATATGTGTATTAGTAGTTCATATAGTATAACTCGTTAATACATAGGCATTACTGGGGTCCCAGGTATAAGATCCTATAATAACTTCAAAGTATTAGACTGCTTTGATCACATTCCGGCATTAGTTTTAAGGAACTTTCCAAGGCATGTGTGTTGATCATAAAACCTTATCTCAATCATAAATTGTGGGGTTGCCGAAATGTCTAGGTTTGTTGTCATATTGTTTGACATATAAAATAATTTATGGTGTTATACCAGGCCAGAAGTCAAGGGGGTCGTAAGTCATGATTAACTCTGCTTGACCTCATCATTAGGAATAATTCCTTAGACACCACTGCCCCCTACAGGTTAATATCGGCATGGTTCAATATAGTCACTCATCAGAATAATATTATCATGTGACATCGCCAGTCATGTGGTAGTAAAATACACACCCACTTATTTGGGGAGATAAAAAGTGATTACTCAGGACAGGAGGGGATCTCTGAAAAAGCTCAGTGGGAGAGAGATGGCTGGAGCTGATCCCTGGAGGCCTGATGGCTGGAGCTGCTCTGATCTCTGAAGGAAGCTGGAAGGCAGAGATTGACTGCAAAGATGTAGGGGAATGAAGAGGGTCCCAGATAGGACTTTCACTTCTCAAACAGACAGAGCTCTTAATTACTGGTAATGTATAATTTTGATTATTTACCTTTTTGGTAATTTGGAGATTTTCACATACACACAACTAAAACCATGTAAATATACTTGGCAAATATAATTTGGGAGATAGTTATGTCTAACTGCAGTATGACGTAATTGTATTCCAAATATTAAAGACATACGCATTACGTTTGTCTTTGAAAAGCTAAGTACCAATGATGGTAAATCGGTTTTAGAGTGAGGGCATATGTGAAGATATATCCTCGCCAAATTTAACAAAAGCTTGTGTACAACATAACATTTGTTATGTACACGTATATAATAAGTAGTAGCAAGAGATCTGTTTGTTATTGAGAAGAGATAATACAATGTCAAGGTTATGTCACTAAGAGCTAGGAATATGCCTTGTCATATGATGTAAATATTATCTAAACATTCAACCATCGCTTATTTCTGATTATAGAAGCATATCAATTATTTGTTGTAATACGAATTGTACCTGATTTTAATTTTGCACTCTATCTTTAGTTAATAAATATATATATTTTAAATATTCATTTGTATTGCTTATCCTCAAAATAGCACGGATAAAATAATTTTAGATATCTTGTATTGTAAGAAATTTGTATTTCTCCCAAAGCACAGATTTACATATTTTCAAGAATACAATAATATTTTTATAGTTCAGAATAAATATTCTGACGGTATGTGTTGGCTCTATGCCGAGATACGTCAATGGTTCTGACAAAGTCCAAAGTCAGCCCAGCCCTCAACCAGGAAATTCTAGAGCCCTTTATGTTTCCCTCTTCTGACCAGCTTTATGGAGATGCTGATTTCATTTTCCAGCAGGACTTGGCACCGCCCACACTGCTAAAACTACCAATACCTGGTCACATGATCATGGTATCACTCTGCTTGATTGGCCAGCAAACTCGTCTGACCTAAATCCCATAGAGAATCTGTGGGGTATTGTCCAGAGAAAGATGAGACACCAGACCCAACAATGCAGACGAGCTGAAGGCCGCTATCAAAGCAACCTGGACTTCCATAACACCTCAGCAGTGCCACAGGCTGATCTCCTCCATGCCACGCTGCATTCCAGCCTTTCTCACCCAGGGGTCCTACAAAGATTTCTAGGGGTTCCTTGAGAAATTAACAATTTCTGTCTCTCAGTAACAACCGACATCAATGATCTGTAAGGCCCCATAATCACCACCAAACATGTCTGCTGAAACTGGTCCACGAACCAGTTTCAGCAGACATGTTTGGCCGTGTGTAGGCACGAGCGGACCATTTTCGGGCGGATCGGACAGGTTTCCAGCGGACAACTGTTTCCTGGACTTGCTTTAAAACCTGTCCCCCCGACATGTACGGTCGTCTGTACAGACCTACCGTACATGTCCGGCCGCCCGCCATCCCTCGCATGCGTCGAATGACTTTGACGCATGCGTGGAAGCATTTAAAAGGCAGGCCCGCCCACGTCGCCGCGTCATTGTCGACACCGCGGCGACACTGCGTTATCGACGTGGCGACACCGCGGACACGCCCCGCGTATTGTTTACGCGCGGAGTTCTGTTCGATGGTGTGTACAGCCATTGAACAGAAGTCCCCGGGCAGACATGTCCGATGAAAACGGTCCGCGGACCGGTTTCATCGGACATGTCTGCTCGTGAGTACAAGGCCTCAGGGAGAAGTCTTCCCACTGATGATGACGATGTAACAATTTCCTTCTCCCACTAACCGCTGATATAAGAGGATCCTTCTCCTATTGGTCACCAATGTAAGAAACCACTAAACTGATATAAGAGGGCACTTCTCCCATTGGTCACCAATGGAAGGGACCACTACAATGACCACTGATATGGGATCCTTCTTCAACTGGTCACCAATGAAAAAGGCCACTACACTGACCACTAGAGATGAGCTCCAGGTTTGGACTGAACCCAGATTCAGAATTTAGCTTGTTTGGGGGTTTGGTAAACAACTGAACAAAATAAGTGTTCAGCTCAGTGAACCTCCAACTGCAGTAATACTATTGCTCTGAAATATAGCAGCTCAGGCTGGTTGTTTGGGGTTAGCAACTATCCAACTTTAAAGTTGTGTCCCAACAACCGATGACATGTCCCGCCCAGCCCATTCAGATGTCACCTGGGGGGATTAGTGCAATTTTGCCACACACACAATTTACTGCAGAGCACCATCTATTTATTCTCCTGGGTACCCCAGACCCCCCCCCCCCAAGGAAAATAAATAACTTTGGCCCTGTACTGTACTGCCTGGAGCACATTGGAGGGCTCCTCTTGATCTGACAATAAAGCTGTGAGTGAGGCCAGAAATCTGCTTCCTGATTGGACAGGATATGGATCCTTCTTCATCTCATTCATGGTTAAGGAAATCTATGATATTACCAGACCGGTATCAGAGTATCGGCAAACATTCGGATTAGATATTTTACAGACATGGCCAATGGTGAAAATTGTCAAACACCAAATTATGATGTTCAGGAAAACCTTCCCAAACCTACATACAATGGTGGAATCATTTGTCACAGAGACCAGCAGCACCCTTCTGGAACATTCTGGTGAAGACTAAAGCCCTGTACACACGATCGATTTGTCCAATGAAAATGGACCGTTTTCATCGGACGAACCGATCGTGTGTGGGCCCCATTGGTTTGTTTTCCATCAGTGAAAAAAAATAGAACATGTTTTAAAATTTTCCTATGGATAAAAAAACGATAGAAAAAAACGATCATCTGTGTGGAAGTCCATCGGTCAAAAATCCATGCATGCTCAGAAGCATTGAACTTTTTTTTTTCCCAGCAAGTCGTAGTGTTTTACATCACCGCGTTTGGACACGGTCTGATTTTTGACCAATAGTGTGTAGGCAAGACTGATGAAAGTCAGCTTCATTGGCTATCCGACGAAAAAATCCATCGGATTAGATTCCATCAGATATCCGATCGTGTGTACAGGGCTTAAGTGCGCTCTCAGACATCCTCACAGGCGAGCTTTCCAAACTGGCACTGGATGGTTTCCATATACGCCTACTGTTTGTTGGGCTCCACTATCCCACCTATAAGCCTGGCATGGCGGGTGCCACTGGGTAGAAAATAGAGACCAGAGAACATCCGCTAGCTGATCCACATAGCTAGAATGACCCCAGAAGTGATATGCATTAGGTGACTTCCGGGGTCATTGCTATCATTCCTGACCGCTGTGGCTGGAAAAGCTGTGAATTACTAATATTATACAAAATTTATATAGCACAACAGTTTGCACAGCGCTTTAAGGTCCTGGAGGTAAGTATTGGAAGAGGTAACAAGGGATCTAGAGAGCAGGAGGCTTTGGGAGGCGCAGAAAGGATGATTTGGGCGATATCTGGTGATGAAGCTGGGACAATGTTGTGGGTGGCTTTGTATGTTGTGCTTACTGTGTAACGGAATTGCTTCAATCATATACTGCTCTCCTCCATTCTGAAGATAGATATCAGATATTATAGCCGCATTTTGTAACCAAGAACTAGGCAGGACTCGTTTGGCTGCAAAGCTGGAACATATTTATTTGAACAAACTAACACAGAATATTTACACCATAGGAGGACATCCCCCTCCTGATCATATTACCCTAACAATACAAACTGCACACAGGAATATAATTACAACAACAGACATATACTATAAACATTATGGTAATTAGCCACCTGGATGACCGAGAGGTTTCATTCCAGGTCAGATTTGCCGACTTCTACAATACTGAATACGGTGTACTGGGCAATACACATTAATACAAGTAAAAACACAGCCCACAATGGTTTGTTTAGCAGACAGACAATAGATGAGTTAAAGGAGTTGTAAATGAAAAAAAATTTTTTTGCTGAAATGACTGTTTACAGGGTATAGAGACATAATAGTTAACTGATTCCTTTTAAAAATAGATAAAAATCAATCATATAATGTACCTGCAGTTTCAGTTTCGTTTTTGCATGCTGTTTCCTGCTTCTGTGATGTACAGAGACACAGAGCCAATACAGGGAAGTGATGGTTTGTAAGACGAAACTGATTGGTGTTGAGGGGTTTTAGATACACAGTAATCACACCTCCTTGATTAGAGACCACAGACAGAAAGCTCCCATGACTTTTTCCATCAGGAAACAGACAACCAGGAAGTGTTCAGAACAGAGAAGGATTACAGCAACATCAGAGCAAAACGAACAATGAGGACATGAAACCAGGACTGCAGTAAGGTAAAGGAAGCTATTTAGCTTAAAAAAAAAAACCTTTAGTGACCCTTTAATTAGCACAAATAACAATGGGTGAAAGACCCTTAGGGGGCACACTAGACCTACTTGCAATAAACACATTATAGCAGGAAACCCCAGACAGGTGGCTTGCTGATAACATCAACATTTGCTATGAGTCCCATAATGTGGAGCCGTCCTTTCTGGAAATGTGACATCTATGCCCTTACCATGTACCCCGGGCTTAGAGTCCCAGAATCTGTGTGTCTTGGGGAGACATGGACTTGAATCCAAAGTAACAAGACCACCTCACAGATCCCCCAGGCATACACCTTCCAACGAGTAGTGTTCCCATTAATGCCAGGGTCCATAGTCAGTGGGTAAGAGGCTTCCTCCCAGTCCACTCCAAAAGCCCCTGTCCTGACTAGGTCTATCACAATTAGTATTTTGAATTTTATACAGTGGGGGAGGGGAAGCCAGTGAAGGGATTGGCAGAGAGGAGCAGCAGTCATGGATCGGTTAGTAAGGTGTATTATTCTACAAGCAGCATTCATAATAGACTGAAGGGAGAATAGCCTGTGTAAAGGTCAGCCAGTGAGGAGGGAGGTGCAGTAGTCGAGGCGGAAAATAACCAAGCAGTGAATAGAAAGTTTTTAGGTGTCGTTAGTCAGGAAGAGAATTCTGGAGATGTTGCGGAGGTTAAGGCGGCAAGATGTAGCCAGTGATTGGATGTGGGGGCTGAAGGAGAGGTCAGAGTCTAGGATTACACCCAGCACCCTGGCATGTGTGGCGGGACCAATGGTTGTGTCATTGATCTTGATGGTAAAGTCATGGGGAGGGGATCGGGGAGTAGGAAATATTACAAGATCAGTCTTAGAAAGATTAAGTTTAAGGAAAAGGTGTGACATCCACACTGATATGTAAGGAGATTGAGGGGGAATGAAGAATGGAGCATGATCTGCTCTCCATTATCTTCAGTGAAGGGCAGGAGAGACATGAGGGGTGAGTGAGTGAGTGACTTGTAAAGCGCAACACATGCGAACTGAATGGCCTCTGGGCGCTGTATCCATTTCATGGGTAAGGAACCCCTTGACCTCAGAAGAGATGGGTTTTAATCTTTCTCCTGAAGGCCAAGTGGTCCGACTCCAGTCGGATGGTGGTTGGTAGTGCATTCCACAGGCAGGGTCCTTGGACTGCAAATCTTCGATCTCCTTTGGACTTGTATCTGGCTTTGGGTATCTGGACAAGGTTTTGATTGGTGGATCGCAGAATGCGATTGGGGTTATGGGCTTTTATTTTTTCGCATAGATATTGGGGGGCGTTGCCTTGAATACACTTATGTATTAGACAGAGTGCCTTGAAAGTGATTCTGTCTTTTACTGGCAACCAATGAAGGGATCTCAGTGAAGGTGAGATTGATGCCCATGGTTTTTTCCCAGTCACTAGTCGAGTGGCCGTATTTTGAACGACTTGCAGACGAGTGATTTGGTATTTGGGGAGTCCTAGATAGAGGGCATTTGCGTAGTCAAGTCTGGAATTGATGATTGTTCCCACCACGACTGCAATGTCCTCTTTCGGGATAAAGGGGTCTGCGTAGTAGGCACAGCAGATGGTGGGATCCGCTGATAGACTCCTGATGTCTCAATAAAGAGGACCTGTCACAACAAAATGCTATCATATTGGAGTTTATGGGTCCCTTAAGTGATAGCAATAAAGTTATGAGAGAAAATTATATTTACATCCAAGCACTTAAAACCCCACAACTTTGTGTTCCTTCTTATTTACAAACATAAACAACATTTTGCCGGTGTCTATATAAGAAAAAACAATGATTGCACTACACATATTACATAACACCATGCATGCCAGAGTGAGGGAAATCATTCTACAACCATTATTCTGGGTCACCTCTACACACAGGACCTGGAAAGGCTTATAAAGCGTCACCTGTGGGCAAATATTGAGTACCAAAGTCTGTCATCATTTCATCAGCACACACAATTTTATGGCTGGACATGTTGGGTATCTATTTACTCGGCACAACCTCATCTTTTATATTTTACCAAAAACTGAGTAAAATATTGCAATTGTGCTCTAAAATTTCACTTAAAGTAGAGGTTCACCCGGAAATAACATTTTTTAACCTTAGATTCCTGCTCATTTTGTCTAGGGGAATCGGCTAGTTGTTTTAAAATCGAAGCTGTACTTACCGTTGTAGAGAGCGATCTTCTCCGCCGCTTCCGAGTATGGGCTGCGGGACTGGGCATTCCTATTTTGATTGACAGTCTTCCGACGGTCGCATCCATCGCGTCACAATTTTCCGAAAGTAGCCAAACGTCGGTGCGCAGGTGCAGTATAGAGCCGCAACGATGTTCGGCTTCTTTCGGCTACTCGTGACGCGATGGATGATCAAAATAGGAATGCCCAGTCCCGCAGCCCATACCCGGAAGCGGCGGAGAAGATCGCTCTCTACAACGGTAAGTACTGCTTCGTTTTTAAAACAACTAGCCGATTCCCCTAGACAAAATGAGCATCCATCTAAGGGAAAAACATTTTTTATGGGTGAACTTCCGCTTTGATGTATTTCTTACTGAAATTTACACTTGGTAAACCATTGAGCTAACATCATGTGACATAGCAAAATTAAACTACCAACTTTTATTCTCCAGAAAATATATGTTTGGGGGTTCTTAACTAATCTTCGGGACAAAAATGTATTTTAACAAAAAAATACAAAACAGCTCTGTCAGGATAAGGGTTAATGTGGGCTAGATGGGATCACTCTGCTGTGTTCAGTGTAATGGAACATTTCCATCAGTAAATTTAGTGCAAAACACCATTATGGCCACTAGATGGAGCCAATGATCATATATAAAAATATGACTAAAACTTGTCAACTTGTTCAAAAATTTTTTTTAAATGGACCTCTAAGTGTTTGTTAAATCTTACACCATACCTCCCAACTTTTTGAGATGGGAATGAGGGACAGTCCTCTTGCCACGCCCCCTTAAAGGAGAACTGTACAAAAACTAAGATTGGGTAAACAAGTGCTTTTTTACCACTACTATTCCTTAATATTGGCTTTTGGAATTTACAAATGCGGCAATTTAGATATCAGATGAAAAGTTTAGCACTGGAAAACACTTTTTTTTTTTTTAAATTGTTTTTATTTGAAAAGTTTTCATCAAACATACATTTGGTGCCAAGGTAGCAAACATACATACACAATACGGCAGCAAGGGAGCGGCCCCCACAATGGGACCACGACCCAATTGGCCATTACACTCCTATACAATATAACAATTTTCCATTATATGCATCCAAGGACACCAATGTGAGCAACTCAGAATAAATTGTTAGACCCTTCAGTTTATCAGTCCTCTATTGAGGTGAGGTGAGATCGACAAAAAAGAAGGTGCTAAGCCATAGGAAGTAAAACATGAGGAGAAGAGTGAGAAGAGGGGAAACAAAGGAGAAGAGAGGAAGAGAAGGGAAGAGGGGGGAGGGGAGGGGAGGGGAGGGAAGGCTGGGATGGTGAGGAATAGGTTAGTAATCATAAGTAGAAAGTCTTGATCCGCTTTTACGGGAGTAAACCAAATACCAGTAAGTCAAATATCAGTTTTTAACCATATACCAGGTAGTCCATATCTTCCACAGGGCATCAAATTTACATCGTACCCCTCTTCTATTGGCCAAAAGAGACTCAAAAGTGTATTGCGTCTGTGTCATAAGGAGGACCTCTGATGCGTTTGGGGCCCTGTCCGCCTTCCACTGTTGTGCGAGCAATGATCTAGCTGCTAGGAGGATATGGGTCACCACCGCTCTACAATCCACAGGGAAGATCTCTATCCCCACATGTAGAATCGCTAAGCTAGGACTGGGCCGAGTTAGAATTCCAGTGATCCTGGAAATATATTGGAAGATAGAGTGCCAGAAACTAGTCAAATGCTTGCAGGACCATAGCATATGGAACAGATTGCCTATTCCACCACAGTTCCTCCAGCATAACGGGGAACTTTGGTTTCCAAATTTGGAGATTCTATAAGGGGTGAGGTACCACCTAAGTGCTATTTTCTGGGATAGCTCCCAGTGGTTGATACATCTAGAGGAGGTATAGATTGAGCTGAACGCTTTAGTCCACTGGGCTTCCGTGACCACTACTCCCAGGTCGGACTCCCACTTCCTGAAGGGTTGAGATTTAACAAAGCGCAACTTGCTTTGGAAGAGGTTGTAGAAGAATGAAATACCCTTACGAGGTGTTGGGGAAGTGTGATAAAAACTCCACACCTCCCTAGCCATGAATATACGATACGGTCCTAATGAGTTCAGGAAGTGGGAGATGCGAAGATAGGCATAATGGTCCGGGGAGCCCAAGTTGAACTTGTCTTCTAAGGATTCAAAGGTGAGAAGGGCATCCCCCAGGAACAAGTCCTGAACAGTCCCAATCCCTCTTGCCCTCCAACTGGATAGGGAGAGGTTCTGGATGACCAGAGACAGTGTCCCCAACGGGATGGGGACTTCTATTAACTCAGAAGTGGGAAACTGAACCTCTCTCAAAGCCCTCCAGGCCAGCAGTGAGGCCCGGAGAGTGATCGGGAGGTCCCGTAAATCAAATGGTCTCCAGACATCTGCCAGTAGAAGGAGATCAAGGCCGGTGGTTGGGCCCAGGGCCCGTTCGATGGATCCCCAGACTGAATCAGCCTGGGGGGACATCCAAGTCGCAAGTTGTGTCAGAATAGACGCTCTATAATAGTCCCTAATGTCCACCAGTCCCATACCACCGGCCCTCCTATGTTTAGTCAGTAGCGGCTTAGAGCATCTGGGACGTCTGGAGCGCCAAATGAATCTGGAAAGGAGTGTGTTTAGGGCTTTAAGATATGTGGCTGGTAGAGGGACGGGGAGAGTCCTAAACACGTAGAGTATCTGTGGAAGAAGAAGCATTTTAAATGCCGCCAGTCTTCCAGACCAGGACATTTCTACATTGGCGAGTCTGCACACTTCTTTGGTTAGTTTGTCAATTAAGGGCGGGTAGTTGGCACTTGCTAAGTCACTCGGGTCCGGGGTCAGCTTAAGGCCTAGATAAGAGATATGGGATTTAGCCCAGGAGTAAGGGAAACTCAATTGAAGTCTCGACTGCAAGGGGGAGGGGACATTCAGTCCCAAGATAACCGATTTGGTAAAGTTAACTTTATAGAATGACATCTCACTAAACATCTGTAGGGTATCATGTGCATGGCGTAGGGACACTTGGGGAGTAGTCAGAAAGAGGATGATGTCATCCGCAAACAGATTAATAACATGGGACCTATTCCGTATCTGAAAGCCCTCAATACCTGGGTGGGACCTGATCCTCTCTGCCAACGGCTCCATCAGCAGATTAAAAATTGAGGGGGACAGAGGACATCCCTGGCGGGTGCCATTTGATATTGAGAAGGTATCTGACAGTAGGTTTGAGGTATACACCTGGGCACACGGGGAGGAGTAGAGAGCGAGGACTGCCGAGAGTATCGGCCCAGAGAACCCAAATTTCCCTAGGGTGTGTTTCATATATCCCCAATGTATCCTGTCGAACGCCTTCTCCGCATCCAAAGAGAGTAGCAGAGAAGGCGTCCGACAGGATCTAGCATGTTGCATAACCCCCAACACCCTCCTTGTAGCATCTGACGCCTGCCTCCCTGGAGTGAAGCCAGACTGGTCAGACTTAACAAGAAAGGGAAGGACAGATAAAATTCTATGAGCCAATATCTTAGCATATAATTTCACATCGGAGTTTAACAGCGAGATCGGCCTGAAGTTGGAAGGAGTGGTGGGGTCTTTACCAGGTTTTGGGATAGTAACCACATACGCCTTGAGCATCTCAGGAGGGAAAGAGGCAGAGGACACCGCTTTGGCATACAAGGTATGTAGAGCTGGGACCAGTTCGTCTTGGAACGTTCTGTAATAGTCGTTCGGAAGCCCGTCGGGTCCTGGGGATTTGCCCAGAGGGAGTGAGCTAATACTCTTTCTAATTTCAGGCTCTGAGATAGGAGCATTAAGAGAGTCTAGTTGTGACTGAGAGAGGGACGGAAGGTTGACACTAGCCAGGAATTCCTGGATCTTGTCATCAGAGGGTTGTGGGGTGTCAGGGTCATCCCTGAGGTTATACAGGGACGAATAGTAGTCGGCGAAGGAGTTTGCTATGTCTTTAGGATTTACAATTTTGTGCTTGTTGGTCGGATGGATCAAGAAAGGGATCTTAGCTTTGGTTCGGGCTGCTCGGAGCCTTTGGGCTAAGAATTTTCCCGCCCGATTGCCCCACGAGTAATGGTTCAGTTTTAGCCGTTGGAAATGTTTATCATATTGCTCAATAAGAAGGGACCTGAGCTCTGCCCGTCGCTGCGAGAGGGTTTTCCCTAGTGCCGCGTTGGCACGGGATTTATTTTGAGCTTCTAAGTTTTTGATGTCATCTAGGAGCTGAGTCATTCTCAGTGTCCTCTGCCTTTTCTCCCTTGCACAAATCTGAAGGATCACTCCCCTGACCACTGCCTTATGGGCACACCATACAGTAGTTGTATCAGAAACCGACCCCACATTATTTGCAAAGAATTCCGACAAACATTTAGCAATGGTAGTAGCATGAGTAGGCATTTGAAAAACTCTCGAATTTGCCCTCCAGAGATATGCAGGACTGGGAGTGTGCCCCTCCGCCACCGTTATGGAAACAGGAGCGTGATCTGACCACGTTATATTGTGGATGGCGGAGGAGGACACTGCCTGCAAAAGCATCTTATCAACCAGTATGAGGTCAATTCTAGAGTAGGAATTGTGCCTGGCTGAGTGAAAGGAATAGTCACGTTCTGTTGGATGATGGCACCTCCAAACATCAAAGACGTCTTCTGAGTGCAACAGCTGCTGGAGTTGAGGAGGGGGTCTTTTCAATGTAGATGAGGAGTCCAGGGCACAATCAACTGTCAGGTTGTGGTCTCCACATATTACCAAGGACCCTCGTTTCACTGAGGCAATTTTAGCATAGGTCTTTTTCAGAAAACGGAGCTGATGGGAGTTAGGTGCGTACACATTAGCAATAGTGAAGGGTTTGTTATTAATTTCTCCCACCACTACCAGGTATCTCCCCCCAGGATCTGTAAGAACTTGTTGGAAGCTGAAAGCCACTGAGTCCTTTATAGCTACTAAAACACCCTTGTTCTTGGCCGGGGTAGAGGCCATAAAGATGTGCGGGAAGCGTTTGTGTGAGAAACGAGGCGGGTTATCAGTGGAGAAATGGGTCTCCTGAAGGCAGAGGACATCTGCCTGGAGGGCCAGAGCCTCCCTCCAGACCGAGGCCCGCTTGGCGGGGTGGTTAAGCCCATTTACATTAAAGGAGACAATTTTAATCGCCATTTGGGGATAGGAAACGAGATTGAGAACAGTACCTTGGTTTCATTTTTGGAAAGCAGTTCATCTTGTGGTGCTGCCAGCTTTCAGTGCCGAGTGGATCCAGCCTTCCCAGGGCGGTGGGGAGAGTAGGGGATGTATACAGGTCTTTCCGGTGTGGAGCAGAGTCCAACGTCCAGAGAGGAGGAAAATAGGTAAAGAGGTCAGAGTCAAAGAAAAAAAAACAGAACACGAAGTTCACTAAAAAAGCTTGAAAAAGCATGAACCAGAGGGTAGAATTTCTACCCACAATCATAAACAAGGGGGGATCAAAGGAACGTAACATCCTAAATACTCCGGATGGAGTGGGAACCTTGGTGTGATTACTGAGCCACTACATTCTGTAGGGGGAAAGGATCACTCGGTGCGCTTCTTGCCTTTTTTCTTCCTAGACACTGTTTGCCATTGGTAATGTTGATCCTTCTTGGCAGATGGCATGGGGCCCGAGGGTGCCTGAGCTGGAAGGATATCCAGGGATCGGAGCAAAGAGAGGCCTTCCTCAAGATTAGCAATGGTTGTGTCTTTCCCATCATGAGTGATGGTAAGCTTCACTGGAAAACCCCATCTGTAGGGAATGTTGTGATTGTGCAAAGCTTTGGTGATCGTCACCAATGACCGTCGCTTCTGCATAGTAAATTGTGATAAGTCTGCAAACAGTTGAAGCCCAGCAAACTGTTCCGGAAGTTGTTGAACTTTTCTGAAGGAGACCATGAGCTGTTCTTTAATTTGATAAAAATGTATCCTCATCAGGACGTCCCGGGGTACATTTTCAGGCAAGAAACCTGGTTTGGGCAGTCTATGAATTCTGTCAATCTGCAGCTCTGACTCAGAGATCTCAGGGAGGATCTGCTGCAACAGGCCTCTGGCAAATTTCTGTAGCTGGGCGGGGAGCACTGTTTCAGGGACCCCCCTTAGTTTAACATTATTACGCCTTGACCTGTCCTCGAGGTCAGCGACCTTTGCCCTCAGCCAGGCTATCTCATTCTCATGTTCAGAATGGGCATCAATCAGTGAGTTGTGAGAGGATGCAAATTCTCCCATTTTTTCTTCTACGTGGGTGATTCTCTCCCCCAGCTCACCTACATCTGCTTTAAAGTTCCTCATGCACTGCAGCATGTCCGCATGCATGGAGCTTCTAAGGGAGACAAGCATGTCCTTTAATGTAGTGTCAGACACTGCCTTGCCTGAGGTGGGGAAGGCAGTGAAGGGGTCAATCAGCTCCCTCGTGTCCTCCAGGGCCTCAGCCCCCCCGCTCACCTGACTGATGTTCGCCTCCAGGCGAGGTCTAGATTTGGCAGGACTCCTATCGGCCGGGGACGATCCGCCCGGAGAGTGCTGTGTGACTCCTGGATGTAATACCGGGCTCGAGGCCGTTGATCGGGAGCTGCAGGGTGAGGTAGGGGATGCGTCCTCCAGGTCGGCGCGGGCGCCATCTTGTTTTAGGCCGCGGCTCTTGGGAGGATAGAATTCCTCTAATTTCCGGGGCTGAGACCCCTCTTTCCTCTTGCGGGTCATGCCACCTGTGTCTCCGAACCCTCCGGCGAGAATGGGGCGAGTGATGGGCGGAATATCCGCCGCTGTAGCTAAATGCTAGGTTCCCTTGGACGGAGCAGCGCGGTCACACGTCCATACAAGCGCGCGGTAGCCACGCCCCCCGGAAAACACTTTTTGATAGATAACTATATAGATCAGACCAAAATGAGGAGGAATGAGGGATAGTCCCTTCGAAATCAGCAACAGTTGGGAGCTATGCTTACACCACAGAATGTACTCAGCCAATGAGAGGTAATGACTCCATTTTTATACTGCTATCAATGGCCAACACGGTACAACACTTCATCCATGTCTTTGGTGATCTCTGATGTCCTTATGAAGTGTTTCTTACATGATGAAGATCAGCCATGGAGTATATCTGAGGTGTATATCAGGGTGTGCTTCTTCCCCACATGAGACCTCTGATGTCCAGCAACATTCATATACAAGACATTTCCCGCACTCACTAATACACCTCGAGGGTTGTGTGGGATCCCTGATGTACAGGAAGACAGGACTTCAGTAAGGAGCAGTTCACTCACTCAGGACAGGAAAGTGGGTTCTTCCCCGTGTGAGATTTCAGATGTCTGGAAATACTGGACTTCACTGAAAAACATTTCCCACACTCGGGACAGGAATACGGCTTCTCCCTCTTGTGAGATCTCTGATGTCTGGAAAGATTGGGCTTCTGTGAAAAACATTTCCTGCAAACAGGACAGGAATACGGCTTCTCCTCCGTGTGAGATCTCTGATGTCTGTAAAGATTGGACTTCACTGAAAAACATTTCCCGCACTCAGAACAGGAATATGGCTTCTCCCCTGTGTGAGATCTCTGATGCATAGAAAGAGCGTATTTCACTGAAAAACATTTTCCACAACCAGGACAGGAATATGGTTTCTCCCCCGTGTGAGATCTCTGATGTTTGTAAAGATTGGCCTTCAGTGAAAAACATTTCTCACACTCAGGGCAGGAATACAGCTTCTCCCCTGTGTGCAACCTCTTATGCATTTCAAGATTGGACTGAATTGAAAAACATTTACCGCACTCAGAACAGGAATACGGCTTCTCCCCCGTGTGAGATCTCTGATGTGTGGATAAATGCGAGGAAACTGAAAAACATTTCCCGCACTCAGAACAGGAATACGGCTTTTCCCCCGTGTGAGACCTCTGATGTATTAAAAGTTTTGATTTTTGTACAAAACATTTCCCGCACTCAGGACAGGGATACGGCTTTTCCCCTGTGTGAGATCTCTGATGTATTAAAAGTTTTGATTTTAGTACAAAACATTTTCCACACTAAGGACAGGGATATGGCTTCTCACCCGTGTGCACTTTTTGATGTGTGTAAAGATGCACGGCCCGTGAATAAGATTTTCCACACTCAGAACACGAATACGTTTTTTCTCCTGAATGAGTTATTTTATGGTTGTTAAGTCCTGATTTAAAAAGAAAACACTTCTCACACTCAGTACAGGAATACAGTTTCTCCCCCTTGTGAGACTTTTTATGCACATTAAGTTGGGATTTACAACGAAAACACTTTCCGCACTTAGGACAGGAATGTGAATTCTCTGTTGTGTGAGATCTGTTATGCCTATTAAGTTTGTATTTATAACGGAAACACTTCCCGCACTCAGTACAGGAAAACCTCTTCTCTGTTGGAAGGACGGCACCGTCCCTCACAGTCTGAGGTTCCTCAGGATAAGAGGAATGCGATGGTCCGGCACCATCCCTCACAGTCTGAGGTTCCTCAGGATAAGAGGAATACGATGGTCCGGCACCGTCCCGCACAGTCTGAGGTTCCTCAGGATAAGAGGAATACGATGGTCCGGCACCGTCCCGCACAGTCGGAGGTTCCTCAGGATAAGAGGAATACGATGGTCCGGCACCGTCCAGCACAGTCGGAGGTTCCTCAGGATAAGAGGAATACGATGGTCCGGCACCGTCCAGCACAGTCTGAGGTTCCTCAGGATAGGAGGAAAACGATGGTCCATCTACACTGTGTTGTGCCGGATGGACATTTGAGGTAGTCGGGTTTTCTCCTGGACTATACTGTGTGATGTCCTCATCTTCTACTTTACAGTCTGGAGACAAAGTGAGACAATCCTCTGAGGTTTTCCTCATCTCCCGTCCATCTACTAAAATAGGGATAAAAAGATTATTACTAGACATGAGCTGATTGGTTCCCCTAAATCAGGACTCCGCCCTCATTAGGCAGCTTTGTCTCTAAGGATCTTACAATTCCACCCTCAAGGTAACTAGTAAATGGCTCCTCTGATCTCCTACCAGATAATTTCTTCATTCATGGACCTTGGTCAGAGAGTGAGGAAACAACGAGAACTGTCTTTTATAGGAGTGACAGTGATGAGGGGATTATAGGACGAGTGTCCCCACCCCCTCTATCACTCATTGCCATCTTCCCAACACAAGAAGTCCTACACTTCCTTATTTAGTCCATGATTTAGTCATGAATAACAGCGGGGCTGAGCCCCACCAGAGGTCAGAGAGTGAGGATGGGGGGAGAACAACCAAGATGAAGACTGGACTGATCCTGAAGACCTCCATCATTGGGTTATTGACTCCTCCCTCATTATCACTTTCTGTTTAAGGTTCCAAAGTTTGAAGATGTTATCACATTATTACCACCACGTAACAGTCTGTGCTCCAATCAAATCATCAGATATAAAATGGGTGTAACAAAAGAAAATACATATTACTAAAGAGAATACATATTGAGGGCCAGATTCTCAAAAGAGATACGACGGCGTATCTCTGAGTCTGGCCGGTCGTATCTATGCGCCTGATTCTTAGAATCAGTTACACATAGATTTCCCTTAGATCCGACTGGCGTAAGTCTTACGCCGTCGGATCGTAACTGCATATTTATGCTGGCCACTAGGGGCGTGTACACTGATTTACGTGTCGAAATATGTAAATTAGCTAGATACGCGAATTCACGAACGTACGCCCGGCCGACGCAGTACAGATACGCCGTTTGCGTTAGGCTTTTCCCGGCATATAGTTACCCCTGCTATATGGTGGCGTAAGTGCGGCGTACCAATGTTAAGTATGGACGTCGTTCCCGCGTCGAATTTTGAATTTTTTACGTCGTTTGCGGAACTCGTCCATGAATGGGGCTGGACGTAATTTACGTTCAGGTCAAAACCAATACGTCCTTGCGGCATATTAGGAGCAATGCACACTGGGAGATTTCCACGGACGGCGCATGCGCCGTTCGTGAAAAACGTCAATCACGTCGGGTCACAAGTTATTAACATAAGACACGCCCCCCTGTTCCAAATTGGAATTAGGCGGGCTTACGCCGGCCTTTTTACGCTACGCCACCGCAACTTACGGAGCAAGTGCTTTGAGAATACAGCACTTGCCCTTCTAAGTTGCGGAGGCGTAACGTAAATCGGATAAGTTACGCCCGCGCAAAGATACCTAGATCTACGTGAATCTGGCCCAGAGTGTATATATAGCAGTGGATAGAGGAGAGAGAGCAGAAGTCAGGACTATGTAATGTACAACATATTGTATAAGATACAACAGATAGGACTATATAGTATCAGAATGATGTAATGTACACCATAGAGTATATAGTGCAGGGGTCAGGAGTATGTAATGTACAATATAGAGTATATAGTGCAGGGGTCAGGAGTATGTAATGTACAACATAAATTATACAGTGTAAGGGTCAGGATTTATAATATTGGTATTCAGTAATCAGTGCAAGCTTAAATGTTCACATGAGACAAGTTGCAGAGATCCCACAGCGCTGCCTCCCATCTCCTGAGACTGAATACATTGGGCTAGATTCACATAGAGATACGACGGTGTATCTCCTGATACGCCGTTGTATCTCTGACTTAGGCTGGTCGTATCTATGCGCCTGATTCATAGAATCAGTTACGCATAGATATGCCTAAGATCCGACACGTGTAACTGTGTTACACCGTCGGATCTTAACTGAAATTTAAAAATAGCCGCGGGGGGCGTTCTCGCTGATTTACACTGAGAAATATGTAAATCAGCGAGATACGGCAATTCACGAACGTACGCGGACCCGATGCAGTGTTGTTACGACGTTTCCGTAGCGGTTTTCCTGGCGTATACTTACCCCTGGTTCTATGAGGCGCAGCCAATGTTAAGTATAGCCGTTGTTCCCGCGTCGATTCTTTTTTTTTACGTCGTTTGCGTACGCCGATTCAGAAACCCGCACGCCGCAAGTTACGCTCACGCCGAAACCACCGACGTCCTAGCGACGTCAGAGGGAGCAATGCACGCCGGGAAATTTCGCGGACGGCGCATTCTCATTTAAATCGGCGCAGGGACTCACCCGATTTAAATAGTACACTCCCCCTAGCCGCGGAATTTGAATTCCGCCGGGGGATTTACTATTCGCCGCCGCAAGTTTGGAGGTAAGTGTTTAGTGAATTAGCCACTTGCCTCTCAAACTTGCGGCAGCGGATCTTAACTCACATAGATCACGCGGATCTAAAGATCCGCTGATCTATGTGAATCTAGCCCATTGTTTCTATGTGTTTATCAGATGATGGGGGATCTAGGTGGAGCCTCCGTACTGCTCTCTCCTTTACAATAAAGTCTCCTCTTACCCGGTGATGTGAGGGGCGGCTGATTGTCCATCATGACGTCCTTGTAGAGATCCTTGTGTCCTTCTAAATACTCCCACTCCTCCATGGAGAAATAGACAGTGACATCCTGACACCTTATAGGAACCTGACACACACAATGATACAGTCACCATCCAGACACACCCCTTGTCTGTTACTGGATAATGTCCCAGAATCCTCCTCACCTCTCCTGTCAGCAGCTCCATCATCTTCTTGGTGACTTCTAGAATCTTCTCCATGTTGTGTCTTGTAGGGATCGGGGATGGAGGTGGGGGGATGGTGATGGGATTCTGGATTCTCGAGGATCTTGTGCTCATATTATGAGATCTCCTTCTTGTAGATTTCTTCATTATTACTGTACAGTTCTCTGTTATACAAAGATAAATATCACTCTCCCATAATCCCTCATCTCTATGGTCAGCTCTATATTTATTCTCCAGGGATTGGTCACAATGTTCCCGATTCAGCAAAGGACAGACATCTCCATCCAATGATATGATTACAATGTGGTCAGATTTATAGATCCTTCTAGAAGTCATATAATAGAGTCACTAATGTTTTACTAGTAAGGCTCACTGACCCACCAGGAAATGTTACCCATGGTTTTGGCGGCCAGTGGGCGTGGCATGCTGGTAATCATCGGTCTCACTGATTGGACTAAACCTGAAGTTCTTTTCTATACCCAATGCCACCATCTTGTGCTATTACCAAATATCAGAGTATGTACACTTTATGTATTCATAGTACTTGTGTGGAGGGCCACTGATAAGGGGTACCATCAGCCCTGCTGGACGGAGATTGGGCCCTGTGTGTTCCAGAGGGGGGCCTGTTATTCTATTACAGAGCGGCTCAGTGCTCTGAATGTTGGCTGCACTCCCTCTCTGTGTGACTCGTTCATATTCCCTTCTGATTGTAACTTTGTTTCTCTTCACTTCCTCCCTCCAGATTCTTTCCATACTCACTCTGCTTCTCAGATATTCCCCCATCCCCCTTTCCTACAATCAAGCCCTGATCCTCCTCCCCGATATCTCTTATTGTGTCCTGGTGTCTCCATGCAGTCCTTCACTCCTGTACTCCTCGTTCTGTCCCGTCTATCTTGTTACTTGTCTGCACTGACTATATATCTTCCCTGTTGTCTCCTCATCGCTCTCCCGACCAGCTGTATTTCGGTCTGCCTTTATCTTCTCCCAGCACAGCTTAGTGTACTAAATGTAGCCGGGCTTCCCACTCCTCTTCCACTATATGAAGCCGGGCTTCCCACTCCTCTCCCACTATGTGTAGCTGGGCTTCCCACTCCACTTCCACTATATGTAGCTGGGCTTCCCACTCCTCTCCCACTATATGCAGCTGGGCTTCCCACTCCTCTCCCACTATATGTAGCTGGGCTTCCCACTCCTCTCCCACTATATGCAGCTGGGCTTCCCACTTCTTTCCCACTATATGTAGCTGGGCTTCCCACTCCTCTCCCACTATATGTAGCTGGGCTTCCCACTCCTCTCCCACTATATGTAGCTGGGCTTCCCACTCCTCTCCCACTATATGTAGCTGGGCTTCCCACTCCTCTCCCACTATATGTAGCTGGGCTTCCCACTCCTCTCCCACTATATGTAGCTGGGCTTCCCACTCCTCTCCCACTATATGTAGCTGGGCTTCCCACTCCTCTCCCACTATATGTAGCTGGGATTCCCACTCCTCTCCCACTATATGTAGCCGGGCTTCCCACTCCTCTCCCACTATATGCAGCTGGGCTTCCCACTCCTCTCCCACTATATGTAGCTGGGCTTCCCACTCCTCTCCCACTATATGTAGCTGGGCTTCCCACTCCTCTCCCACTATGTGTAGCTGGGCTTCCCACTCCTCTCCCACTATATGTAGCTGGGCTTCCCACTCCTCTCCCACTATATGTAGCTGGGCTTCCCACTCCTCTCCCACTATAAGTAGCCGGGCTTCCCACTCCTCTCCCATTATATGTAGCTGGGCTTCCCACTCCTCTCCCACTATATGTAGCCGGGCTTCCCACTCCTCTCTCACTATATGTAGCTGGGCTTCCCACTCCTCTCCCACTATATGCAGCTGGGCTTCCCACTCCTCACCCACTATATTTAGCCGGGTTTCCCACTCCTCTCGCACTATATGTAGCTGGGCTTCCCACTCCTCTCCCACTATATGCAGCTGGGCTTCCCACTCCTCACCCACTATATTTAGCTGGGCTTCCCACTCCTCTCTCTCAGTCTGGTTCCCTTCAGTTCACTTCCTCTATTCTATACAACTCTTCTCTCCCCTCCATACACTGTCATTACCAAATCTATATCTCACTGATCAACTCTTTCTATTTAACTGTTTACTGACTGATCTAGTTAGAGCAGAACTTCCCTTAAAAGGGTACCCACTCCCACTTCCACTCAGACTGCCTAGGCGAGCTGAGCGAAAGTTCTCCACCTTCCTCCCTGCCTGCAGCCTTCTGGGACACATCACAGGTCCAAGAAGACTGCGGGGCCAGTTAGATAGAGCAGCGCGGCTTGCGCATGCACAGTGGGCAGGCGGCTGTGAAGCAGAAAGCAGCACAGCCAGCTGTAGGGATGGGCCGAACACCCTCCGGTTCGGTTTGCACCAGAACATCTCGAACAGGCAAAAAGTTTTAGCCAACATGCAAACTCTATTAAAGTCTACGGGACATGAAAAATCAAAAGTCCTCGTTTTAAAGGCTTCTATACAAGTTATTTGTCAGACAAAGTGTATGGGGACCTGGAAACTGCCCGGGGGACATGTATCAATGCAAAAATACGTTTTTAAAACAATTGTTTTTAACGGAGCAGTAA
The DNA here is from genome assembly GCF_905171775.1 of Rana temporaria. NCBI lineage: Eukaryota > Metazoa > Chordata > Amphibia > Anura > Ranidae > Rana > Rana temporaria. The sequence goes on along the minus strand of NW_024404432.1, from coordinate 5,333,209 downwards.
TTTTAACCACTTCCCGCCCGTCCATCATTTTGCTATAGACCGGAGGAGAAGTAGTTAAAAATCACTGCTCCTTTTTTTGGTTCAGTTATCCCGACTGGGCATCATATGACGTTGAGCAGGAAAAGCTGTGATCACTAGAGGGCACGGTGATCGATGTTGCGGTGCATCATTCTGACACCACAACACCGATCTCGGTAAAGGGTCTCTTTACTACGTGATCAGCTGTGTCCAATCACGGCTGATCACAGTGTAAACAGGAAGAGCCCTTTATCCACTTTTCCTCACTCAAAACTGACAGACGCGAGCAGAGGAGAGTCGATCGACGACTCTCCTGACAGAAGGGTCTGCACTAATTTGTTAATCAGTGCAGCCCCCCCTGGATGCCCGCCCAGGACCACCAGGCATATGCCAATCAGTGCCCAGGCAAATGCTAATCAGTGCCCATCAGCAATGCCTGCCAGTGCCATCAGTGATGCCTATCAGTGCCGCCTATCAGCGCAGCCTTTCACTGGCTATCAGTGCCGCCTATCAATGCCCATTAGTGCTGCATATCAGTGCCACCTCATCCGTGCTGCCTTATAAGTGCCCGTCAATGCAAAAACAGGATATAATAGAAGTCTATGGCTAAGCACAGCAAACCCGCAAGAAAGCTGCAGGTAAACCGCACTGCATCTCCAGAGTGGGTAAACCGCAGCACATCAGTGTGAAAATAGCCCTATACTATTATGCCCGGTGTAATGATTTACACTGACCTGAAGATCTCTTCTATCCTGCTGCTGGCACCACTCTGGAGACCACTAGCCGGGATAAGAGGTGGGGTTCAGTTGGTATCATTCCGCATGGGACAGGAGCCAACACTACAGAGGAGACATTGTTGGCTTATGCAGCTCTTGTTCCTTACTACAGCTCAACTTTACAAGTAATCCCTCTGCATTGCACTCTGATGCTCTGAAATGGCAAGTCAGCAAACCCAGACCGAGATCTCTCAGTCACCTGTCCGTGATCTACTGGTTGCCGACTCCATCTAAACCATTCCATTGTAGCTCTGGCTGTATGTTTAGGGTCGTTGTCCTGCTGGAAGGTGAACCTCCGCCCCGGTCTCAAGTCTTTTGCAGACTCTAACAGGTTTCCTTCTAAGATTGCCCTGTATTTGTCTCCATCCATCTTCCCATCAACTCTGACCAGCTTCCCTGCCCCTGCTGAAGAAAAGCATCCCCACCACATGATGCTGCCACCACATGGTAATAGTGTGTTCAGGGTGATGTGCAGTGTTAGTTTTCTGCCACACATATCATTTTAGTTTTAGGCCAAAAAGGTAATGTTTTGTCTCATCTGACCAGAGCACCTTCTTCCACATGTTTGCTGTGACCCCTCCCCCACATGGCTTCTCCCATACTGTATATGGAACTTCTTATGTCTTTCTTCTTGTCACTCTTCCATAAAGGGCAGATTTGTGGAGAGACCACTAATAGTTGTCCTGTGGACAGATTCTCCCCCCTGAGCTGTGGATCTCTGCAGCTCCTCCAGAGTTACCATGGGCCTCTTGGCTGCTTCTCTGATGAATGTTCTCCTTGCCCGGCCGGTCAGTTTAGGTGGACGGCCATGTCTTGGTAGGTTTGCAGTTGTGCCATACTCTTTCCCATTTTCTGATGATGGATTGAACAGAAGCTCCGTGAGATGTTCAAAGCTTGGGACATTTTTTTATAACCGAACCCTGCTTTATACTTCTCCACAACTTTATCCCTGACCTGTCTGGTGTGTTCCTTGGCCTTCATGATGTTCACTAAGGTTCTCTAACAAACCTCTGAGGGCTTCACAGAACAGCTGTCTTTATACTGAAACTAAATTGCACACAGGTGGACTCTAATTAGGTGACATCTGGAGCCAATTCCACTAGATTTTAGTTAGGGGTATCAGAGTAAAGGGAGCTGAATACAAATCCCCCCCCCCCGACACTTTTCACATATTTATTTGTAAAAAAAAAGTTTGAAAACCATTTATAATTTTCCTTCCTCTTCACAATTATGTGCCACTTTGTGTTGGTCCATCACATAAAATCCCCCAAAAAATACATTTATGTTTTTGGTTGCAACATGAAAAAATGTGGAAACATTCCAAGGGGTATGAATACTTTGATGTGAACATTTTAGGGGGTTCCCCAAGATCTCAATTTTTTTGCCAAGGGTTCCTCAAAGGCAAAAACGTTGAGAAATATTGGATTAGAAGAACATAAGTGACTCTGAATACATCCCAGTGTACAGCGGATTTATCCCTTCATTACACTCACCTTTCCAGTCAGCAGGCTGAGGATCTCCAGGGTGAGGTTCAATATCTTCTCATTCCAGGGAAATTCCTTCCTTACATTCTTCACAAAACTCAAATTCTGCTGATTGTCCATCATGACGTCCTTGTAGAGATCCTTGTGTCCTTCTAAATACTCCCCCTCCTCCATGGAGAAATAGACAGTGACATCCTGACACCTTATAGGAACCTGACACACACAATGATACAGTCACCATCCAGACACACCCCTTGTCTGTTACTGGATAATGTCCCAGAATCCTCCTCACCTCTCCTGTCAGCAGCTCCATCATCTTCTTGGTGACTTCTAGAATCTTCTCCATGTTGTGTCTCTCAGGTTTTAGGGAGTCACATGGAGGCACTGTGATGGTCATGTGATCACCTGACTTCACAAGAGGAAATCTCTGTATTGAGGAACCAATAGGAATATCATGTTAGAATCCCGGAATCCTCCTCACCTCTCCGGTCAGGTCTGTGTTTTATTAATAGAGATAAGAGTGATGTCATGTGACCTCCCAGAATCCTCCTCACCTCTCCGGTCAGGTCTGTGTATTATTAATAGAGATAAGAGTGATGTCATGTGACCTCCCAGAATCCTACTCACCTCTCCGGTCAGGTCTGTGTATTATTAATAGAGATAAGAGTGATGTCATGTGACCTCCCAGAATCCTCCTCACCTCTCCGGTCAGGTCTGTGTTTTATTAATAGAGATAAGAGTGATGTCATGTGACCTCCCAGAATCCTCCTCACCTCTCCGGTTAGGAGAGTGATGTCATGTGACCTTCCAGAATCCTCCTCACCTCTCCGGTCAGGTCTGTGTATTATTTATTAATAGAGATAAGAGTGATGTCATGTGACCTCCCAGAATCCTCCTCACCTCTCCGGTCAGCAGGTAGATGATTTTCAGGGTGAGGTTTAGTATCTTCTCAGTCATGTGACTCCGGTCCTCCTCCATCCTCATTGGTGCCGTCATTTGATCTATACAGGTCTCCTTGTAGATGGATAACTTTGGGAAATGAAAGTAAGAATTATTTGGATGGTATTGGTCACACAATAATAGGATGTGGATGTGAGGGGGGGGAGGGGTAATAGGAGGGTTGCTGGATTTTTAAGAACTACTGCCTCCATGGGAACACATTTAGTTTGGACTGTTTAGCATCTGATTTTTTTGGGCTCCTGGGACCCTCTTGTCTTACCGGCTGCAAGACTCCAATCTCCGGCAGCCTGCAGACTGACAGGAGTGATGTCACTGTCTGCAATAAGAGAAGGGATTAGCAAGGATTCTGATGGTGGCGTACAGAACTGTGGGGGAGGAGTCTATTCTGTACTCTCCAATAGAAACCCAATGTGGGTAGGAGGAGGACAACAGGGGGAGGGGTTTGTTCTCTTAGTCTTGGTCTATTTTGTGTTCTGGAACATTTTCCTTGACCAGTGAGATGGTGAGGTGAAGGCTTCCTACATTTGCTGGCAGGAGTTCTTTAAGAAGGTCAGAAAAGTAAGTGCAGGTGGGGTGGGAGGACCACCAGAGACCAAGAGCCCTGAAGCCCCCTCTTACCTCAGAGCCTTGCAGCCTGACTACCCCCCTCAGAGCCCCCACAGCCCTTCAGCCCCACTAACCTCTCAGAGTTGTTCAGTCCTATTACTTCCTAGGAGGCCCCCAAAGTCCTTCATCTACACTTCCTCCTCAGGGGTCCCAGAGCCCTTCAGATGAAGTAAACTCTCAGAGGCTCCCAGAATCCTTTAGTCCCGCTACCACCTCAGAGACCCCTCAGCTCCTCTAGTTTACTCAGAACCAAGAGCAGAACTATTACGGTCACACCTGCGACCCTGGCGTTCTGCCAACACGGGGGGGGGGGGGGGCACTAAGACAGCAGGGAAGGGTCTTGCTGTTGGAGTAAAGGGTCCCAGGATCAGGGAAGGCTCCCCTGGTGATCGCCAATAAGGATGGCTGAGAACAGTGTGTGCAGCACATTCAGCCTTTGCAGAGCCCCCTTGCTGTGTCTGATCTGCTCCCAACATGGGCACAGCGCCCCCCAACATCAGCCAACTCCTCTCCCCGCTCTTCCTCCCCCAGACACAAGCTCAAAGTTCTCCATACTGGACTGTGCCGGCTCTGAGGGACCCGTCACTGATGCCAGCTGCAGCTCCCAGGGCCTGATGAGTGCCTGTATGTGGGGTGGGGGTCCTCGTGTGTGGGGCCCTTGAGATGTGTATGGGGGGGGGGCAGGACAATTCTCTGCACATCTCAAACTCCTCTCCTACTGCCAGCTGCTCTCTAGAGTTTCTGCCCAGCCTTCTGCCCCCATCTCCGCCAACACCTATGTGCCCCTTCCAGGGATGCCCATATTATTGTCCCTTCATCTGTCCCATCCATTCCTATCCATCCTCCTCATCTCATACCTCTGCCACCCCTGCTAGGGTTGCCACCTCTCCAGGATTCTCCCGGATAGTCCGGGTTTTGAATCATGTGTCCAGGTTTCAGTCCACCTGAAACCCGGACACAATATTCAGACAGGAATGTGACTCAGGACAGAACGTGACAGGAGGGTGAGGGGGCACTATGTGCGCCACATTACTATTCTCTTTGGAGTTCCCAAAGGTGTCCCAGGTCTGTTACAATCCTATAGTATACACTAAAAAATATATATACTGTGCGCCTCTAAATCATTTGGGTTTGGCATAAAGAAAAAGTGGCAACCCTAACCCCGCCCATAACCCCCTCTGACTGGCACCCCGGTTCAGACCCCCTCCCCCCATTCATGCCCCTCACCTCAGCCTTTGTCATCACTTGGGAATCTCAGTGGCTGCATTGTGCCATGTTTGGGGTCACAGAGAACGAAGCCCCTCACTGGGGGCTGCTGGAAGTGATCGGTGGAGGTGACCTCTGTGGGTGTAAATAGGAAATAAGATCTTATTACCTCCTCTGCTGTTACTTCCAGCAATGTCTCCTCTTTCCTGCCTCATGGAACGTCTTGTCTTTATTCCAGATTACTTCCTGTCTGTAATGACATCACTTCCTGTCTGCATTCCATAGAATCTTCATGTCTGGATATGAGTGAGATCACCACCTTGTGGAGATGAGAGGAACTGCAGCCCCAAGAAATGTCTCATAGTAATCACGCCTGTAAAATACCTTACAGAGCTACCACAGAAGATCAAATATAACACCAAAAAAGTAAGAAAAAATAGATACAGTTCCTATATAACCAATTGTTTAACAAAGGTATTTTTATTACATATAGAAAAGTCTTAAAGACACAGAACACAAGGTCACAACAAATGTATAGCTAATAAAACAGATAGAAAATGGGTATGAGCTGTCTATACCTAGAGCTACACCCCGGCATGCCTCCATCCCGGCATATATATGTAAGAAGGAAGGGAGAGGTAGATTGGGACTTTGATGGAGGCATGTGGGTGTATCTGATAATGTGTATGGAATGTAAATCACTTGAATGTCACAATCCCCTGGGGGGGCTTCATGATAGTGATATTAGGAAACATCATTCAATAATATAATATAAGAACGCATTTATGAGGTAAAAATACAATCATAAAAAATCTACATAAGTTGATATAATAATAATAATTCATTTATTAATACAGAGGTGATCACTAAACATGATTTGTGACAGACATTACATTTCATAGCAAAGAACAAATAAATACAGATAAAACATACAAGAAATATAATATATATATAATTCACATAATAAATACCGATAGAAAACATGATTGGTTAGAATTATTGGAGCTAGCGTGGCTTGGCATCCCTGGATGAACATCCAACGCGTTTCATGGCCTTTTGCCACTCGTCAGGAGTTGGCTGCATGGGTTAAACTATAAAGTAATGGAATAATGGATACATTTAGTAGCTAGCTATGCATTCTATCCTAGAGATGAAAAAAAGGACAATTCCTTTCCTACTTACAAAGTAGCCCAAAGAATAAGGTCAGCTCCAAGGGTGGGATTGAACGGTGGTCTGGCATGAGTGGTCTCCCCCGGGACTGAGGCAGGGAGTAGCCATAAAGAAAACCAAGGCAGAAAGTCAACTTGGCCGGGCCGACGGTCACAAAAAATGATAAAAATGTCATTTGGGGGCAGTGTTGTATGACTGAGTAATTGTCATTCAAAGTGTGGCAGCGCTGAAATCTGAAAATTGGCCTGGGCAGGAAGGGGGTGAAAGTGTCCGGTACTGAGGTGGTTAATAATGCACAAATGTCCATATATAAGGATTTCTACAGGGACCACCGAGACCATCTATACATGGCTTGGATGTCTCCATATTACTAGGAGACCATAAATCAGATGACCATAGAAAGATATAAAAGTCCACTCACTGTCATGGAACTTCAGATTGAAGGAACCTCATTCCAGTCACACCCTTCATTTCTTGCACATAAGGACCAAGTTGGTGTTGGGGGATCACTAGGAAAAAATGGGAGCGTGGGGGGAGGGGAGAGGAACAGAAGAAGGAGGAAGAGGGAGGGATCTTAGTAAAGGAGGGTGAATAGGAAGGGAGGGGGAGGGAGGTTCTCCACAAATGGGGGTATTCCCTCGAAGTGTAACCACACAAGCACAGAATGGGCGGGGAGGACCCAAGAGACGGGGGATGGAACAAGATATGTACAGGATGGATAAACAATAGATGGAAGGGACTTTACAATTGAATGGAAAGACAATTTGATGGACTGATGAAGGTTTGGTCCCTGACTGGTGAGATCCTCCAAACATAATGATCACATCCATGAACTGGAGCTCCTTGGGGTGATAAAGCCAATCTGTAAACACTGTGTAGACTTTATCCAAGAACTCCGAACACTCCAGGTGTGGAGAAAGTCTCAAGGTGGGATTATCCCGTCATTTATCATAGGAAGACTCATCTCTTCAGGGAAGACTATCACACCTCCAACTTTTACCTCTTCCATCATATTACTAGGAGACCATAAAAGTCCACTCACTGTCATGGGACTTCATATCAAAGGACCTTCATTCCAGGTGTAAGAACAAAAGTCTATCCAATGGAGAGATATAGAGAGACCACCATAGGATCAGATGGGGGAAGACTGACGTCTGACCAGTTTTATGGCTTTCCAAACCTCCTCAGAGACTGCCCTGCCCCCAGTAGTGTACACCGCCCTTTATTACCAGACCAGAGACTTTCCTCTCATCTTCTGAGGAGAATGAAGAAAACCAACTGCCGCTCTTTCCACTGGAAAGTTGAGTTGGGCAATATGGGGAGATTTGGGTATAGAGAGACCTGTAATCTTACGAATCAAATAAAAAATCTTATTCCCGTACCCTCTAATTTTAGGACAATCCCCCCATGTGTGTAACATTGAGTGTTCACAACCTCTGGAACAAAGGGGGATACTGATGGGTAAAGTTTATCTAATTTGGACAGAACTAGGAACCATCACATCAGAACCTTCAGACTCGCCTCCACCAAGGTAATGTGTAACAATCCTTGGTAGGAGTGAGAGAAGACCCCATGCCATTCCTCCAAGTCCCGTACCTGTGAGAGGTCTCTCTCCCATTCCACCATATAGAGGAGCTTAGTGAGATCAGCGGATAGTGACTTGTAGATCACAGATATTCCCCCCTCTACTCCATGGTCTGGTCACACCATTGTTCATAGGCCGTGATTCTGGGGGGTTCGGGTTTAGTCCCCCATAAAGAGTGTAAAAAATGGGAGATCTGGAGAAATCTGACCTTCTCTGTCAGGGACATATCCAGTCTACTTATACAAAAGCTCAGAGAGATCGGATCTGAAGACTTGGAAAGTGACCAGTCCTATACAAGCCTTTGTTCAGCCACCATGTAAAAGCTTTGATGTCCATCCCTGGAGGAAATTGAGGTTATGAAACAGATGGGCTAATGGGTGACTATCAGAGACCAACTCTGGGTGACCTCTAAGTCCCCCCCCATAGGGTTACTGAATGAGAGAGAGTTGAAGGTAAGATAGAGGGACAAGGAGGACACCACATTAGGTAGCCCAGAGTGACCTGGGGATCCCCTGTCATTCCATATCCACCCAATCGGGTTTAGTAACTCAGGAATATATGATTGAGATCTGGGCTAGTTGAGCGGCTTGATAGAACCATAAAAGGTTTGGTGACCAAGACCACCTTTATCACGAGCGTGAAATAGACCCTCTTAGACACTCGATGCCTTCCGAACCCCAGATGAGGTCAGGAATGTCGGCCTGAAAATGCTGTAGATGGTGATTAATGATAGGGAAGGGTAGAGAGCGGGAGAAGTATAGTACATGGGGGAGGAAAGTCATCTTATTGGAATGACCCGACCTCACCAGGACAGGTGGAGCTGTGCCCATTGTTGTAGATCTTCTTCTAATTTCTTGTATATCGGGGGAGGTCTAATTTCTTGTATATCGGGGGAGGGGAGGTCTAATTTCTTGTATATCGGGGGAGGGGAGGTCTAATTTCTTGTATATCGGGGGAGGGGAGGTCTAATTTCTTGTATATCGGGGGTGGGGGAGGTCTGATTTCTTGTATATCGGGGGAGGGGAGGTTGGCTCCATACAGTTGATCTATACTGGAGGATAGATTCACCCCCAGGTAAGGAATGACTGAATCCCTCCCAGCCAATCACAGTGATGTATGACGCGTGTGTCTGGTGTGTGGGGGGAGGGGATAGGTCATGTCTGAGATTTGGACATGTTGATGTACAGACCAGAGATCCCCCAAAATCACCCAGTAATGGGGAGATGTTGGGGGAGGGGATTAAAGGGGAAGTGACCAATAAAAGGAGATGATGAGAGAAGAGGACACATTTATTATATTGTGGGCGGGGCTGTACTGTGTTTATCAATCAGTCATGTGACCCGATCATCTGCAAATTCATATACAACATAAAGAGCTTTGTACTCAGGATGATGTTCCCTGCAGATCCACTGCTTCCTCTTTACACCTACTTCTTTATTCTTATCAGATTTGCTACTATATTAAATAAACTAAAAATCTGTGAAAATTCATGTAATCATTTTAGTTTATCTAATATAGCAGTAAACCCCATAAGATGAATGAAGTAGGTGTAAAGTGGAAGCAGTAGATCTGCAGAGAATATTATTGGAGCCCCTAGCACTTTATATATGAATGTCTCCACATATTTTAGTGTATGTGTGATAATTGATGGGCGGCACACACAATAGGACAGCGCTGTGACACATAATGCTCTTCTAGGTGATAAAGGGAAGACTTACCTTTGTTACAGCAGCAGTCCGGTAGAAGTTATTTCTGGAGGTATTTGAGTTGTTACACATAGCGCAGGTTTTTTTCTATTTATATTGGGGACATAATTGCCCAAATCTGGGGATCAGGAGCCATTTCCACCCTTTACTCTCGGCTGGGGTTCTTTGTATCCATATAACAGATGTTCTACATGACTAAATCTCACATCAATTTTACTGCAAAATCAAAGGGGCCAAAATGTCTCCCCCTCCCCCGAGCAGTAATATATTTCTATCCCCCTTGGTGGGAGTGGAGATGACCCATCTATAAGGATATACAGTACATACACACACAGCACAGGGACGTGTTCACACTACGAGACGTTTCTGCAGTTCCTCTGATCTCCACAAGATGGCAGACAGGAAGTCTCTATGGAAGACAGGAAGTGATGTCAGGTACAGACAGGAAGTTCCGGGTGAGAGGTGAGTCGGGAAGAAGTAGTGAGGAGACATTGCTGGAAGAGGCAGCAGAGGAGGTAATAAGATCTTATCTTCTATTTACACCCAGTAACCCCGTCATGTCCGTCCGCTTCCTCCATAGTCACTGTGACGTCTTTTATCTCCAGCAGATGATGATACACACATATATAGTGTGGAAACCTAGATTAACCCCTTCAGGGTCGGAACATTCCCCCACTTGTGGGGCCGGAACATTCTCCTCATTTTGGAGACGTGTCACCTTTCCCACCAATCACCTTCTCACCTCCTCAGTCTATACTAACAGTTATATGACGTTTATTAGAGATGGGGGTGGGGGTGGGGGGGGGGGATGTAGGGAGGATTGGAAACTGTATGTTTTTATTTTATAAGATTCAAAGAGGAAGAAAGAGGGAAAAATATTATTTGTAGTAAATGTCCTGAAAACGAATGTCTCCATAATGATCCCAGTCTCAGATCTCCATCCTAAAATGTGATCAGTAAAGTCTCCGGAGTAGACGGAGATCACAGGAATATGATGTGTCCTGGCAAAGCCTAAAGACAACGTTCATCTATTATTTAGGAGAAGTGTGACGCACCCGGGAGAAATGACTCTGTGTACAGATACCTCACAGAGCGCCCCTCACAGCTCCTCCTCCCAATGGCCCTCCAACCAGAGAATCCTATGACATCACACTGGCCTCACAGCCCCTCCCCCCAATGTCCCTCCATCCAGAGTCAGAGAATCCAATGACATCACACTGGCCTCATAGCTCCTCCTCTCAATGTCCTTCCATCCAGAGTCAGAGAATCTTATGACTGAGGATGAGCTCAAGCGTGTTCGCATGGTACACATGCAGAGCCCGCCAGGAAGTCTGTATGGCGCTGCGCTAATCACCGCCAGGAAAAAACTGTCCCAATGCTCGGCTGCAGAGATTGGGAAATGTCTCCCTGGCTGTGATTAGCGCAGTGCCGTGCACACTTCCTGGCGGGCTCTGCACGTGTACCATGCGAACACGCTTGAGCTCATCCTTACTTATGACATCACACTGGCCTCACAGCTCCTCCTCTCAATGTCCCTCCAATCCAAGTCAGAGAATCCTATGACCTCACACTGACCTAACAGCTCCTCCTCTCAATGTCCCTCCAACCAGAGTCAGAGAATCCTATGACATCACACTGACCTCATAGCTAGCTCCTCCTCTCAATGTCCTTCCAATCCAAGTCAGAGAATCCTATGACATCACACTGACCTCACAGCTCCTCCTCCCAATGTCCCTTTCACAAGCAAAAGCAAGATTGTTGGTCCCAGAATTCCTTGCAATAAGCTTTTAACCTACAGAGTGGGGGGCCCTGTCTGGGTAAATGATATCCCAGTGGGGTTTTGATAAAAAAAAGGAGACCTGATTGGTGAGGTGAGGAGGATTCTGGGAATGTCATTTAATTTTACTATATGTGTTTAGATCTAGAGTTTTCCTCATGTGAAGTCTGGAGATCCTATGATAATTGCCTCCACCTCCATCCCTGGTAGAATAGAGAAATACAAAGAAGATTCTAGAAGTCACCAGAGAGATCATCAAACTGCTGACAGGAGACGTGAGCGGTGCCGGGAAGGACGTCATGATGGACAATCAGCCGCCCCTCACATCACCGGGTAAGAGGAGACTTTATTGTAAAGGAGAGAGCAGTACGGAGGCTCCACCTAGATCCCCCATCATCTGATAAACACATAGAAACAATGTATTCAGTCAGTGTGTGTGTTTCCTACAGATGGATCCAGTAATGGGAACCCACCAGAGAGATGTCCCCGTCCTCTGTATTCCCGGGATTCCACACAGGAAGGTCACACCATCCCCCACCATCATCAGGTAGATGAGTGACAATTATTGGTAGTTCTGAATTATACACAGCATGTTTGTTACAATGAATGTTTTATTATATATTCAGAGTGGAAACCTCAGGGATGATAATATTGATGTTAAAGAAGAGTATAAAGAGGAGGATGAGGAGTATGGAGTGATGGAGGAGTTTTCAGAAGGACACAAGAATATGGTGGAGCCACCTAATACCAGGAACCCACCAGAGAGATGTCCCCGTCCTCTGTATTCCCGGGATTCCACACAGAAAGGTCACACCACCCCCCAACATCATCAGGTAGATGAGGAACAATCAGTGATAGTATCATTAGGATCTGTACATTATCTGCATTGTTACCATTGATGTCATTTTTATTCTATATTCAGAGTGGAAACCTGAGAGATCCTAAAGTTGAGGTTAAAGAAGAGATAAAAGAGGAGGATGATGAGGATGGGGTGATGGAGTGATGGAGGAGTCAGAGTTTCAAAAAGAACACAAAGATCTGTACCAGGACACCATGGTGGAGTCACCTAATACCAGGAACCCCCCAGAGAGATGTCCCAGTCCTCTGTATTCCCGGGATTCCACACAGGAAGGTCACACCATCCCTCCTTATTTAAAGGTTGGTGGGACGGAACATCTAGACATGGACTTTTGGGGGGATGTGTGGATTTTATAGATGTGATGTCACAATAATAAAGATTCTATCTTACAGATGATATTCTCTCTCATTCTCTTGGTTTAGAGTGGAGATCCAATCGATATAGAATTTGAGGTGAAATCAGAAGAAGAAGAGACGTATGTGAGGGATGATCAGCAGTCTATGGAGGAGGATGGAATAACGGGGACATTTATAGAGGAGGACACTCCTACAGAGATCAGCACAGGTGGGTCATTAACACTAAATACATTCCTCCACCCATACTGCTCACTGATTGGTCCAGAGTAGGGCGGGGACTGGGTGATAATCTTCCTTCTCTGTGCTGCAGACACAATTTATTTGTACTCAGAGCCTCTTGTGGAACTAGGGGAAGGAAACGGAAGAAAGCTGAAAGGTGACCTGGGGTGTGCCGTGGTCAGTATGCCTAAAAGGGGGTAAAAACAAAAGACATTAGGATGAGTATATAAAGGAGGTTTATTGAAACAATACAAATTAATTGGCCAAATGAACAAATGCTTGAGACCTCTCAATGAGTGGCTCCGGGATGTACCTGGAGTAACATGATGACCTCCACCTGCCTAACCTTTTAATAATGTGAACCGGGACACCCTGGCGCGATGCCGCAGAAGTGGCCCCAACCCTAAATGAATGACCTGAGCAGGACATGGGATTCAACCCCAGATTCCCTAAGAGGGTGCAACAATACTTCATGAAAAGTGCAGAGGTGAGAGGGGCCCCGTTAACCATCAAAAGAGGACTAGCCCTGGGTTCCCCTGATAACTGGGCCATGAGTAAAACCGATACCGGGCACCAACCAGCCTCAATCTTGAAATACCTGATATCGGTACCAGCCCCAGTTTGCTGCGTTTTACATGCCTCTAGGTGTAACACGAAATGGTCAGGGTACCTGATCGACTGACTAATCAGTGTACAGGAATTATCTCCCGTACAAACAAACTTCCCCGGTCTAAGGAAACCATAAAAGGCTAAATAGCCGCCTTCAGCACCAGGCTAGGTAGCTGCCCAAAAGGAGACCTAGACAAAATATCCGACATGGCCCGGAAGATGTGCCCTGCGATAGGCAGCCTGTTAGTAGGGCTCGGGGGGGTTGCTCTTCTGAATACCCCTGAGGATAGCTTTAACAGAATGAGCTGCAAACAATGACTGCCTACCGGGATGAAGTAGAGAAATAAAATGTTGGCTACCTGCCAAATACCCCTTGATGGTATTGTGGGACAATTTCAGTTGAAAATGACAGTAGGCCACAAAAGACAAAAGGTAGTGATTATCAAAACAATCCGACCTAGGGTACGGAGTTAGGAAAGACTGAAATGTTCTCCAGGCTGTACTGTAAGCCCTCCTTGTGTTGATAGACAGTCACCTGTCAATCAACCCTAATGCCCGTGTCCAGTGCGTGTTTAATCCATCCTCAACAGCGAGACATGCAGGGACGGGGTGGCAGAGAGGTCTGCATCCGGAACCTGCTGGAAAAAGGACGAGAAATCAAAACGAAACCGAGCGTCTGCTGCCGAATTCTGCACCCCACTAATAAACCTGCAGTGGATGTGGAACCTAAACTGTAGGGATAGCCACATGAGCCTGCGTATGAAAGCCATGATGTGTAGCGAATAGGGAGGAGCTTCGTGTTTGAGTCAAACTCATGTTCAACCCGAACATCGGCTGTTCACTCATTCGCCGAATTTTGAACATAATGGTCCGTTCGCGCCAAATTCAAGTGGCGCATCACGGCCCATAATTCACTGCGTCATCGCAGTGCATTGCTGGCTGATGATTGGCCAAGCATGCACTATGACCTGCATGCTTTGGCCAATCATAGCGCTGTCAGCACAGAGAGCCATAATTGGCCAAAGGAAGGGTGCCTTTGGCCAATCATGGCTCAGGGGAGTAGGGACACGCCCCACACTATATAAGACTGCCTGCATGTCGGCCTTGTGTAGTGTGTTGCGGCATGTGAGAGAGATAGAGTCAGAGTGTCATTGAATTTCAGTTAGAGCAGGCAGGCGATTCAGGTAGCTGCAGTCAGTTAGCCAGATTTATAAAAACGTACGACGGCGTATCAGTAGATACGCCGTTGTAAGTCCGAATGTGGCGCCGTTGTATCTATAAGCATATTCTCAAACTGAGATACGCTTCTCTGTTGCTAAGATACGACCGGCGTAAGTCTCCTACGCCGTCGTATCTTAGCTGCATATTTACGCTGGCCGCTAGGGGCGTGTACGTTGATTTACGCCTAGAATATGTAAATTAGCAAGATACGCCTATTCACGAACGTACTTGTGGCCAATACGCTGTTTACGTAAGGCGTTTTTCCGGGGGAAAGATAAACCACCAAAAAGATGGCGCAGCCCATGCGTAAGCGTACGTGAATGGGGATGGGCGTAGGTTACGTTCACGTCGAAAGCAAGGAGTATTTGCGATGTGATTCTGAGCATGCGCCGTACCAATGGCCCTTATTTACATGGAGTCACGATTCATTACCATACAACACGCCCCCTACCTGCCTATTTTGAATTAGGCGGGGTTACGCCGGGCCATTTGCGCTACGCCGACGTAACTTAGGAGGCAAGTGCTTTGTGAATACAGTACTTGCCTCACTATGTTACGTCGACGTAGTGCAAATGGGATGCGCTACGCCGGCATAAAGATACGCCGCCGTACGTGAATCTAGCTAAATATGTCTGGAAGGACAACAAGAAGCTGCAGACACTCACAGGCCAATAAAAGAGGGCAAGCAGGCTCTGTGTCTAGAGGCAACAGTGCTGGTCGTGGATATGGTGCATCCTCATCAGCACGTGGCCATGGGACACGCTTGTCCTTTTTTTCAGCAGCTGGCCATGTTGAGCCGCAACATGCATAAGAGTTGGTAGAGTGGATGACCAAGCCGTCCTCATCCTCCTCATCCTTTCTCACCCAGGCTCAGGGTACTTTGTCTGCCAAAGCAGCTGCCAAAGCGGCCTCTTCCCTCTGCTCAATGGCATCAGTCACTCCTTTCCTAGCCCCACCATGTCCTCCTGAGGAGTCCCCCGAACTGTTTGACCACAGTGTTGGGTACATGCTGCATGAGGATGCCCAGCGTTTTGAAGGCTCCGATGATGGTACCCAGCTAGAGGAAGGCAGTAACATAAGCCCAGAGAAAGGGGGTGTCCAAGATGGACAGCAATCTGGCAGTCATGTTCCCCCAGCTGCAGCATACTGCCAGGTTTTCTACAGTGATGAGGAGGGATGGGATGATGAGGTCACTGACTCCACGTGGGTGCCTGAGAGAAGGAGGAGGCACAGGCACATCTCCAACGAGGCAGGATGCCCTCCAGGGGCCAGCCTAAGGACAGCACACCAACTGCATCACACCGCAGAGCTCCTCATGTGCAGGGCGCTGCTGTCTCTCAGCGTTATTCCAAAAGTTGTCTGGTGTTGGCTTTTTTGAGACGAGTGCATCAGATCGCACCACTGCTATTTGCAACATATGTCTCAAGCGTATCTCGCGTGGCCAAAACATCACCCGCTTGGGCACCACATGCTTGACCAGACATATGTCGACCTGCCATGCAGTTCGTTGGCAAGCTTACATAAAAGATCCACACCAAAGAACAAAGCGGACCTCCCCTTGCTCCTCATCAGCTGGGATCTCAAACCTCACTATACCTTCAGTCCTCTCAGAAACCTGCACTGATAGGACTGAAGGTGTCGAATTAGGTGTGTCATTGCCAAGTACTTGCGGGCAATTTTCTTTTGGTACACCAATGTCCGATTGTACCAGGTGAATTTCCCTGACCCAGCTGCTGCCCCAGCGAAAGAAGTTCGCTCCCAGCCATCCACATGCCCAGCGGTTGAATGCTAGCTTGACTAAATTGCTAGAACTTCAACTGCTGCCTTTTCAGTTGGTAGATTCTGCCCCCTTTCTGTGAGTTTGTGGAATGTGCGGTACCTTAGTGGCAGGTTCCCAAACGCCACTTTTTTTCTAGAGTCCACAAGCTATGGTGCCAATCTCTGAAAATTGATCACACCTGAAGCACTGACGGCCTATCTCATTTCATGAGACCCTAACATGCCAGAAAAGTACAAATACCCCCCAAATGATCCCTTTTTGTAAAGAAGACATTCCAAGGTATTTAGAAAGAGGCATGGTGAGTTTTTTTGAATTTGTCATTTTTTTCCCACAATTCTTTGCAAAATCAAGTTTTTTTTTTTATCGTACACCACGGGACACAGAGCCTCTATTCATTACCACTGCAGCCCTCACAATTTCCACTCGCATACTAGCATTTGGCGAGTGGATTTAAGCTGGGGGCGAGTGATGACAGGGCTGCATGAGCAATCTCCCTGCAATCTGTGCCTACACTTAGAGTCCAGATGAGATTGGCGGCCGAAGAGAAAAGGTGCATACTCGGGAAAAGTAGTCTGTTGAGCCGCGCACAGGCAGAGCAGTACACAGGTGCTCTCCTTACAATTCTCATTAAGCCATGGGACCTAACAGTATGACCTCTCTGAGCCTGCCCCCCTCCCCCGGGCCCCGACCAATGTAGCTGGAGAGCAGAAAGTAATGAGTGAGGTGGAGGATTGCAAAAATTACCACTCCGGTGCAGCGCTCACTGAAAGTTGCCCTGACATGAGAGCGGCAGCCTTCTAGTTTGTGCAGTTTTCTTCTCCTTGTGCTCTATGTAAGTTTAGCCTGAGCACTGTGAACAGACTGGTCTCAATGTGTGCGCTGTGCTATGGTGTCAATGGCTGTGCAGTTGTGTGGATCTCAGCGCTGGATTGTACTCCCTCCCGCTGTGCTGCAGCTCCTCTCCTCTCTGCCAGCATGAATAAAAGGCGGAAGTGGGGACATGCAAGCGTGGAGCCGCACACACAGGCTCCTGATGATGAGATGAATGGGAGAGAGAGGATGGATGGGAGTTGCAGAGGAGACAGCAAGAGAATGGGGAAGAGACCCAGTTCTAGTGTCCTGTCCCTCTGGTCTGCCCCCAGTGTCCTGTCCCTCTGGTCTGCCCCCAGTGTCCTGTCCCTCTGGTCTGCCCCCAGTGCCCTGTCCCTCTGGTCTGCCCCCAGTTCCCTGTCCCATTTTGTTAAAGTTGTTGGTAATATTTAATTTTGTAACTTGATTCTGCATAAAACATTGTCATTCCATGAGATAATCTACGAGGGCGTGTTTACGGGTGCAATTAGGCGCAGGGCAGTGTATGAATTAGGTGGGGCAACTGGTGGCGAGGCCTGGCTAGTGGCTCAGGACTTGAAATTTTGAGCCCTGATAGTGGGTTGTATAGCTCACCAGAGGTGATTGGACACTGGCACAACCAATGAAGACAAGTTCCCCTCTATATAACCCCTCCCCTAAGGAAAGTGCCTCAGTTTTTTCACCAGCATCTAAGGTGTTGGATGCGATTAGGATGTGCTTAAGGAAGCTCTGCCAAAGAAGCCCTCTGGGGGTAAAAGAGCTACACTTTCGGGTCCATCCAAGACGCCTAAATTATTACGCCAAAACTGGATGCTATCCGGGCCTCATGGATGAGGTGTCACCTGTAATGTCTCTCTTTGGAGGATTGGGCTCTAGGGTCCAGTACTTTCGCTAAACTATTTGCTAAAAGTCCTGGCAAAGTCTTTTACAAGGCCCTGGGAAGAGGTCTCCTTTAAGTAGGAACCCATATTCCTGAAGGTTGGCACACATATTCACTGTGATGGGTGAAGATTGGTTCTGTCTGGTCTTCAGCACACCTGCGGCAGGGATAAGGTAAGCCAGAAAAGAGTCCCAAGCATTAATCTTAAAATGGAGGTTCACCCAAAAAATACATTTTTAACATTACATTCAGCCGAGTTGTCCTAATGACAATCGGCTGTTTTTTATTTTTTTCCCCGTACATACTGTATTTTCACCGCCGCTTCCGGGTATGTCTTCTGCGGGACAGGGCGTTCCTAATTGATTGACAGGCTTCCGACCGTCGCATACTGCGCGTCACGAGTTGCCGAAAGAAGCCGAACGTCGGTGTGCAGGCGCCGTATAGAGCCGCTTCGGCTTCTTTCGGCAACTCGTGACGCGCTGTATGCGACGGTCGGAAGCCTGTCAATCAGATAGGAACACCCAGTCCCGCAGACGACATACCCGGAAGCGGCGGTGAAAATACGGTATGTACGGGGGGAAAAACAGCCGATTGTCATTAGGACAACTCGGCTGAATGTAATGTTAAAAATTTATTTTTGGGTGAACCCCCGTTTTAAGGACCTTTCCTATATTGGATAGGTGTTTTCTCTTTTACCGCCACTAGAGGGAGCAAAGAGTTGAGTGTTCACTCACCAGGCTCCATTACAGTGTCGGCTCCTTCAGAACAGCACACTACTCTGCTGCAGGGGTCGCACTTTATGTGCATGGCGAAGGGGGGCGGGGTCGCGAGCATGCACGTGCGTGGGCACGCTATTCTTCAGCAACCAGAAGGGAGCCTAACAAGCCTGGAGCTCCCTCCTTTGACGGTGTCGCAGCAGCTTGAGGGCACGTAAGACTCTATGTGGTTGGCTAAGCACTCCCGAATAAGACACCTACTCAAAGCATGAAACTGTGTGTTATTAGTTGCATACTTTATGTAGATTGCTGAACTAGCACAGTAGCATATGCGTTTTGGTACCTCGGCTTTTGCTTAGTAATATGTCTTCCCAAGGGAGAAATTCAGGGACTAAAAAAGACAAAAAAGCAGCGCCGCCTGAGACAGGATGCTCTAACCTTTCCATGCTTGGTACCTTCCTCTCCTGTAATATCTGAAGCACCTATACGGGATGAGCCATTGCCTCTATCAGGATTAGCAGCCTCTCATGTGGTGCCTGTGCCTGCATATGTCACTGAGGACACTTTGGCGGCAGTCCTGAACAACTTAAAAGGGAGAATCACTACGTTAATTGCAAAGTCCTCACAAAAGGACAAAAAGCGAAGCAGATCTCCTTCTGTTGTTTTAGATCTCCTTGCAGAAAGATCTGAGGAGGATGATGTAACACCTTCAGGGGATAAGGATGAGGAGTCGGAGGGATTAGGGATATCAGAAGAACCCTTTTCTGCTTCCCAGGTTCTGAAATCACAGGTGCGATGTTATGCTGAAGCAGTATGCTCTACATTACCCTCTTCGGAATGAACTGAATCCCGTGTCTCCTCCCTGGGTTCATTAAAATCCCCGCAGGCTGCATGCTCTTTTCCGGTTCATCCTTTACTGGAGAATCTGATTTACACAGACTGGCTACATCCAGATAAGCGTTTTTCACCTCCTAGGAGATTTGGGGCCAGATTCACAAAGAACTACGTTACGCTGCGGCGGCGTAACGTATCCCATTTACGCTACACCGCCGCAAGTTTACAGCGTAAGTGCCTGATTCACAAAGCTCATACCTGTAAACTTGCGGCGGTGTAACGTAAATGCGCTCGGCGCAAGCCTGCCTAATTCAAATGGGGCGGGCACCATTTAAATTAGGCGCGTTTCTCGCCCCGAATGTACTGCGCATGCTCCGTCGGGAAAATTACCCGACGTGCATTGCGCTAAATGGCGTCGCAAGGACGTCATTGGTTTCGGCGTTAACGTAAATGGCGTCCAGCGCCATTCACGGACGACTTTCGCAAACGACGTGAAATTTCGACGCGGGAACGACGGCCATACTTAGCATTGGCTAGTCCACCTAGAGGGCAGCATTAGTTTTACGCGGCGTATCTCGACGGAAACTACGTAAAGTTAGAGCGACGGGTAACTCGGACGTTTGTGAATCGCCGTAACTAGTGATTTGCATATTCTACGCCGACCGCAATGGAATCGCCACCTAGCGGCCAGCCTAGAATTGCATCCTAAGATCCGACGGTGTAAGTCAATTACACCTGTCGGATCTTAGGGCTATCTATGCGGAACTGATTCTATGAATCAGCCACATAGATACGAAAAGCGTATCTCAGAGATACGACGGCGTATCAGGAGATACACCGTCGTATCTCTTCTGTGAATCTGGCCCACGGTTTTCTATCCCATGGAGGAGAAGTTTACCAAGAAGTGGAGTCTGCCCTCTGTAGATGCAGCTATTTCTTGTGTAAATAAGAACATGACTTGTCAAGGACGCATATTTACATGTGCCTATCCATCTCACTCGCCAAAAGTTCCTAAGGTTCGCGGTAGAACATTCACTTCCAGTTTGTAGCTCTGCCCTTTGGTTTGGCAACTGCGCCGCGGGTATTTACAAAGGTTCTGGCCCCTCTGTGGGCAAAGCTGAGGGCACGGAGCATAGGGTGATGACCTATCTAGATGATCTACTTGTGATAGATCATTCAGTGGCAGGATTAAATCCAAGCTGTGATAAGGACGGTAGAATACCTGGAGCATTTAGGATGGATCATAAACCTACAGAAATCCTCTCTACAAGCCCTAACAAGGATAGAGTATTTGGGCATGATCATACAGCCCAAAGCAGAGTATTCCTGCCAAAGCCAAAGATCAAGTCTCTAAGATAATTGATCCACAAGGTCAGGGCGAAGAAGGGACCATCTATTTGCCTTTGCATGAGGCCATTAGGGAAGATGGTGGCCTCTTTCAAGGCTGTTCCTTATGCCCAGTTTCATTCGAGACTACTTCAAGGCAGTATTCTATCTACCTGGAACATGAGAAGCCAAGCTCTGGATTTACCCATGTGCCTGTCTCCACAGGGGTGCCAAAGCTTCAGTTGCTGGTTAAAGACCGAGAACTTGCGGAAAGGAAAATCCTTTCTCCTAGTCACCTGGAAGGTGGTGTCTACGGATGCCAGCCTGTTGGGCTGGGGAGTAGTGTTAGAAGAAGCTTCAGCCCAGGGAACCTGGGCCAAGACCAAAGAGAGCCTGTCCATCAACATACTGGAGATTCAGGCAGTATACTTAGCACACAGAACCTGGACACACAGGTTACAGGGCCACCCTGTTCGGATTCAATTCGACAATGCTACTGCAGTAGCTTATATCAATCACCAAGGAGGCACCCGAAGTCGGGATGCTCAGAAGGAGGTGAATCGGATTTTGGCATGGGCAGAATATCATGTACCTTGTCTTTCTGCAATCTTCATTCCAGGGGTAGAGAACTGGCAAGCGGACTACCTGAGTCGCCAGCAGCTGTCACCAGGAGAATGGTCTCTCCACCCCGATGTCTTTCAGGCCATATGCCAGAGATGGGGGACCTTGGATGTAGATTTGCTAGCTTCCAGGCTCAACAGGAAGTTGGACATCTTCGTGTCAAGGATGAGAGAGCCTCTGGCCTACTGAACGGATGCTCTGAAAATTCCTTGGAATCAGTTTTCACTGATCTATGCATTCCTCAATCCCTCTCTTACAGAGATTTCTGGGCAGGATCAAGAAGGAGGGAATAGCAGTACTTCTAGTGGCCCCAAATTGTCCCAAGAGGCCCTTGTACGCTGAGATCATAAAGATGGTGGTAGGAAGACCTT
Organism: Rana temporaria; assembly: GCF_905171775.1. Classification (NCBI taxonomy): domain Eukaryota; kingdom Metazoa; phylum Chordata; class Amphibia; order Anura; family Ranidae; genus Rana; species Rana temporaria. Next base: position 5,311,280 of record NW_024404432.1, on the reverse strand, counting down.
GGGTGCTTCCACTTCGTCACGACTTACTGTCACAGGGTCCAGTGTTTCATCCTTCCTTACAAAAGCTAAATTTGACGGTCTGGCTACTGAGACCTACATTTTGCATTAATGCTAGAAAGCCAGCCTTCAGGTTTATCTACTACAGAGTCTTGAAGGCGTATGTTTCCTGGTGTGAATCCAGAAGGTGGAATCCTGAGAAGTATGTCATAAGTAGGATTCTCACCTTTTGCCAATTAGGAGTGGATATGAAATTAGCCCTGAGTACCATCAAGGGTCAAATATCGGCTCTATCAGTCTTTTTTCAGAAACCGCTGGCATCTCATTCCCTAGTTCGGGCTTTCATTCAGGGGGTACTGTGGATCAATCTGCCAGTCAAGTCTCCCTCATGTCCCTGGGATTTGAATTTAGTATTGTCAGGTTCAAAAGGTTGCGGGGGGGGGGCGTGGCTACCGCACGCTTGTATGGACGTGTGATCGCGCTGCTCCGTCCAAGGGAACCTAGCATTTAGCTACAGCGGCGGATATTCCGCCCATCACTCGCCCCATTCTCGCCGGAGGGTTCGGAGACACAGGTGGCATGACCCGCAAGAGGAAAGAGGGGTCTCAGCCCCGGAAATTAGAGGAATTTTATCCTCCCAAGAGCCGCGGCCTAAAACAAGATGGCGCCCGTGCCGACCTGGAGGACGCATCCCCTACCTCACCCTGCAGCTCCCGATCAACGGCCTCGAGTCCGGTATTACATCCAGGAGTCTCACAGCACTCTCCGGGCGGATCGTCCCCGGCCGATAGGAGTCCTGCCAAATCTAGACCTCGCCTGGAGGCGAACATCAGTCAGGTGAGCGGGGGGGCTGAGGCCCTGGAGGACACGAGGGAGCTGATTGACCCCTTCACTGCCTTCCCCACCTCAGGCAAGGCAGTGTCTGACACTACATTAAAGGACATGCTTGTCTCCCTTAGAAGCTCCATGCATGCGGACATGCTGCAGTGCATGAGGAACTTTAAAGCAGATGTAGGTGAGCTGGGGGAGAGAATCACCCACGTAGAAGAAAAAATGGGAGAATTTGCATCCTCTCACAACTCACTGATTGATGCCCATTCTGAACATGAGAATGAGATAGCCTGGCTGAGGGCAAAGGTCGCTGACCTCGAGGACAGGTCAAGGCGTAATAATGTTAAACTAAGGGGGGTCCCTGAAACAGTGCTCCCCGCCCAGCTACAGAAATTTGCCAGAGGCCTGTTGCAGCAGATCCTCCCTGAGATCTCTGAGTCAGAGCTGCAGATTGACAGAATTCATAGACTGCCCAAACCAGGTTTCTTGCCTGAAAATGTACCCCGGGATGTCCTGATGAGGATACATTTTTATCAAATTAAAGAACAGCTCATGGTCTCCTTCAGAAAAGTTCAACAACTTCCGGAACAGTTTGCTGGGCTTCAACTGTTTGCAGACTTATCACAATTTACTATGCAGAAGCGACGGTCATTGGTGACGATCACCAAAGCTTTGCGCAACCACAACATTCCCTACAGATGGGGTTTTCCAGTGAAGCTTACCATCACTCATGATGGGAAAGACACAACCATTGCTAATCTCGAGGAAGGCCTCTCTTTGCTCCGATCCCTGGATATCCTTCCAGCTCAGGCACCCTCGGGCCCCATGCCATCTGCCAAGAAGGATCAACATTACCAATGGCAAACAGTGTCTAGGAAGAAAAAAGGCAAGAAGCGCACCGAGTGATCCTTTCCCCCTACAGAATGTAGTGGCTCAGTAATCACACCAAGGTTCCCACTCCATCCGGAGTATTTAGGATGTTACGTTCCTTTGATCCCCCCTTGTTTATGATTGTGGGTAGAAATTCTACCCTCTGGTTCATGCTTTTTCAAGCTTTTTTAGTGAACTTCGTGTTCTGTTTTTTTTTCTTTGACTCTGACCTCTTTACCTATTTTCCTCCTCTCTGGACGTCGGACTCTGCTCCACACAGGAAAGACCTGTATACATCCCCTACTCTCCCCACCGCCCTGGGAAGGCTGGATCCTCTCGGCACTGAAAGCTGGCAGCACCACAAGATGAACTGCTTTCCACAAATGAAACCAAGGTACTGTTCTCAATCTCGTCTCCTATCCCCAAATGGCGATTAAAATTGTCTCCTTTAATGTAAATGGGCTTAACCACCCTGCCAAGCGGGCCTCGGTCTGGAGGGAGGCTCTGGCCCTCCAGGCAGATGTCCTCTGCCTTCAGGAGACCCATTTCTCCACTGACAACCCGCCTCGTTTCTCACACAAACGCTTCCCGCACATCTTTATGGCCTCTACCCCGGCCAAGAACAAAGGTGTTTTAGTAGCTATAAAGGACTCAGTGGCTTTCAGCTTTCAACAAGTTCTTACAGATCCTGGGGGGAGATACCTGGTAGTGGTGGGAGAAATTAATAACAAACCCTTCACTATTGCTAATGTGTACGCACCTAACTCCCATCAGCTCCGTTTTCTGAAAAAGACCTATGCTAAAATTGCCTCAGTGAAACGAGGGTCCTTGGTAATATGTGGAGACCACAACCTGACAGCTGATTGTGCCCTGGACTCCTCATCTACATTGAAAAGACCCCCTCCTCAACTCCAGCAGCTGTTGCACTCAGAAGACGTCTTTGATGTTTGGAGGTGCCATCATCCAACAGAACGTGACTATTCCTTTCACTCAGCCAGGCACAATTCCTACTCTAGAATTGACCTCATACTGGTTGATAAGATGCTTTTGCAGGCAGTGTCCTCCTCCGCCATCCACGATATAACGTGGTCAGATCACGCTCCTGTTTCCATAACGGTGGCGGAGGGGCACACTCCCAGTCCTGCATATCTCTGGAGGGCAAATTCGAGAGTTTTTCAAATGCCTACTCATGCTACTACCATTGCTAAATGTTTGTCGGAATTCTTTGCAAATAATGTGGGGTCGGTTTCTGATACAACTACTGTATGGTGTGCCCATAAGGCAGTGGTCAGGGGAGTGATCCTTCAGATTTGTGCAAGGGAGAAAAGGCAGAGGACACTGAGAATGACTCAGCTCCTAGATGACATCAAAAACTTAGAAGCTCAAAATAAATCCCGTGCCAACGCGGCACTAGGGAAAACCCTCTCGCAGCGACGGGCAGAGCTCAGGTCCCTGCTTATTGAGCAATATGATAAACACTTCCAACGGCTAAAACTGAACCATTACTCGTCGGGCAATCGGGCGGGAAAATTCTTAGCCCAAAGGCTCCGAGCAGCCCGAACCAAAGCTAAGATCCCTTTCTTGATCCATCCGACCAACAAGCACAAAATTGTAAATCCTAAAGACATAGCAAACTCCTTCGCCGACTACTATTCGTCCCTGTATAACCTCAGAGATGACCCTGACACCCCACAACCCTCTGATGACAAGATCCAGGAATTCCTGGCTAGTGTCAACCTTCCGTCCCTCTCCCAGTCACAACTAGACTCTCTTAATGCTCCTATCTCAGAGCCTGAAATTAAAAAGAGTATTAGCTCAGTCCCTCTGGGCAAATCCCCAGGACCCGACGGGCTTCCGAACGACTATTACAGGACGTTCCAAGACGAACTGGTCCCAGCTCTACATGCCTTGTATGCCAAAGCGGTGTCCTCTGCCTCTTTCCCTCCTGAGATGCTCAAGGCGTATGTGGTTACTATCCCAAAACCTGGTAAAGACCCCACCACTCCGTCCAACTTCAGGCCGATCTCGCTGTTAAACTCCGATGTGAAATTATATGCTAAGATATTGGCTCATAGAATTCTATCTGTCCTTCCCCTTCTTGTTAAGTCTGACCAGTCTGGCTTCACTCCAGGGAGGCAGGCGTCGGATGCTACAAGGAGGGTGCTGGGGGTTATGCAACATGCTAGATCCTGTCGGACGCCTTCTCTGCTACTCTCTTTGGATGCGGAGAAGGCGTTCGACAGGATACATTGGGGATATATGAAACACACCCTGGGGAAATTTGGGTTCTCTGGGCCGATACTCTCGGCAGTCCTCGCTCTCTACTCCTCCCCGTGTGCCCAGGTGTATACCTCAAACCTACTGTCAGATACCTTCTCAATATCAAATGGCACCCGCCAGGGATGTCCCCTGTCCCCCTCAATTTTTAATCTGCTGATGGAGCCGTTGGCGGAGAGGATCAGGTCCCACCCAGGTATTGAGGGCTTTCAGATACGGAATAGGTCCCATGTTATTAATCTGTTTGCAGATGACATCATCCTCTTTCTGACTACTCCCCAAGTGTCCCTACGCCATGCACATGATACCCTACAGATGTTTAGTGAGATGTCATTCTATAAAGTTAACTTTACCAAATCGGTTATCTTGGGACTGAATGTCCCCTCCCCCTTGCAGTCGAGACTTCAATTGAGTTTCCCTTACTCCTGGGCTAAATCCCATATCTCTTATCTAGGCCTTAAGCTGACCCCGGACCCGAGTGACTTAGCAAGTGCCAACTACCCGCCCTTAATTGACAAACTAACCAAAGAAGGGTGCAGACTCGCCAATGTAGAAATGTCCTGGTCTGGAAGATTGGCGGCATTTAAAATGCTTCTTCTTCCACAGATACTCTACGTGTTTAGGACTCTCCCCGTCCCTCTACCAGCCACATATCTTAAAGCCCTAAACACACTCCTTTCCAGATTCATTTGGCGCTCCAGACGTCCCAGATGCTCTAAGCCGCTACTGACTAAATATAGGAGGGCCGGTGGTATGGGACTGGTGGACATTAGGGACTATTATAGAGCGTCTATTCTGACACAACTTGCTACCTGGATATCCCCCCAGGCTGATTCAGTCTGGGGATCCATCGAACGGGCCCTGGGCCCAACCACCGGCCTTGATCTCCTTCTACTGGCAGATGTCTGGAAACCATTTGATTTACGGGACCTCCCGATCACTCTCCAGGCCTCACTGCTGGCCTGGAGGGCTTTGAGAGAGGTCCAGTTTCCCACTTCTGAGTTAATAGAAGTCCCCATCCCGTTGGGGACACTGTCTCTGGTCATCCTGAACCTCTCCCTATCCAGTTGGAGGGCAAGAGGGATTGGGACTGTTCAGGACTTGTTCCTGGGGGATGCCCTTCTCACCTTTGAATCCTTAGAAGACAAGTTCAACTTGGGCTCCCCGGACCATTATGCCTATCTTCGCATCTCCCACTTCCTGAACTCATTAGGACCGTATCGTATATTCATGGCTAGGGCGGTGTGGAGTTTTTATCACACTTCCCCAACACCTCGTAAAGGTATTTCATTCTTCTACAACCTCTTCCAAAGCAAGTTGCGCTTTGTTAAATCTCCACCCTTCAGGAAGTGGGAGTCCGACTTGGGGGTGGTGATCACGGAAGCCCAGTGGACTAAAGCGTTCAGCTCAATCTATACCTCCTCTAGATGTATCAACCACTGGGAGCTATCCCAGAAAATAGCACTTAGGTGGTACCTCACCCCTTATAGAATCTCCAAATTTGGAAACCAAAGTTCCCCGTTATGCTGGAGGAACTGTGGTGGAATAGGCAATCTGTTCCATATGCTATGGTCCTGCAAGCATTTGACTAGTTTCTGGCACTCTATCTTCCAATATATTTCCAGGATCACTGGAATTCTAACTCGGCCCAGTCCTAGCTTAGCGATTCTACATGTGGGGATAGAGATCTTCCCTGTGGATTGTAGAGCGGTGGTGACCCATATCCTCCTAGCAGCTAGATCATTGCTTGCACAACAGTGGAAGGCGGACAGGGCCCCAAACGCATCAGAGGTCCTCCTTATGACACAGACGCAATACACTTTTGAGTCTCTTTTGGCCAATAGAAGAGGGGTACGATGTAAATTTGATGCCCTGTGGAAGATATGGACTACCTGGTATATGGTTAAAAACTGATATTTGACTTACTAATATTGATTTACTCCCGTAAAAGCGGATCAAGACTTTCTACTTATGATTACTAACCTATTCCTCACCTTCCCAGCCTTCCCTCCCCTCCCCTCCCCCCTCTTCCCTTCTCTTCCTCTCTTCTCCTTTGTTTCCCCTCTTCTCACTCTTCTCCTCATGTTTTACTTCCTATGGCTTAGCACCTTCTTTTTTGTCGATTTCACCTCACCTCAATAGAGGACTGATAAACTGAAGGGTCTAACAATTTATTCTGAGTTGCTCACATTGGTGTCCTTGGATGCATATAATGGAAATTTGTTATATTGTATAGCAGTGTATTGGCCAATTGGGTCGGGGTCCCATTGTGGGGGCCGCTCCCTTGCTGCCGTATTGTATGTGTATGTTTGCTACCTTGGCACCAAATGTATGTTTGATGAAAACTTTTCAAATAAAAACAATTTAAAAAAAAAAAAAAGGTTCAAAAGGTTGCTTTTGCAAGACTGCCATATTCCGTTGATTCTTTTGAGCAGGAAATTGGCCTTTCTGATTGCTATCTCCTCTGCTAGGAGTGTATCAGAATTAGCAGCTCTTTCTTGTAAAGAGCCTTATTTAATTTGTCACAAAGACAAAATTGTACTACGCCCCCATCCTACCTTTTTACCAAAGGTGGTGTCGGCGTTTAATTTAAATCAAGACATTGTTTTATCTTACTTTTTTCCTGAGCCGCAGACAGCGGGGGAAAAGTTATTGCACTCCCTAGATGTAGTGAGAGCAGTAAAAGTTTATCTGCAGGCAATGGCTCAGATACGTAAAACAGATGTTTTGTTTATTGTGCCAGATGGTCCCAAGAAGGGCCAGGCGGCATCAAAATCCACCATTGCTAGGTGGATTCGACAAGTAATTGTTCAAGCTTATGGTTTAAGGAACAAGATTCCTCCTTTTTCTGTTAAGGCGCATTCGACCAGGGCAATAAGTGCTTCATGGGCAGTGCATCACCAGGCTTCGATGGCTCAGATCTGTAAAGCTGCAACTTGGTCTTCAGTCCATATATTTACCAAATTCTATCAAATTCAAATAGATGTGAAAGGACATGAGGATACCGCCTTTGGGCGAAGTGTGCTGCAGGCAGCAGTATAGGGCTTCTTGCCCATTAGCAGCCTGCTTGATCTGTATCTCCCACCCCTCATTGAGCATTGCTCTGTGACGTCCCACTTTGTAACGAATAGACTCGCTCTGTGTCCCATGATGTACGATAAAGAAAATAGGATTTTATCTTTTACCTGTAAAATCCTTTTCTTGGAGTACACCACGGGCCACAGAGGTCCCCCCCCCTTCTCATGGGATCCTTACTGCTTTGCTACAAAACTGAGGTACTTCCCTTAGGGGAGGGGTTATAAAGGGAGGAACTTGTCTTCATTGGTAAAGCCAGTGTCCAATCACCTCTGGTGAGCTATAAAACCCACTATGTAATGATTAGAGGCTCTGTGTCCCGTGGTGTACTCCAAGAAAATGATTTTACAGGTAAGCTGTTATAAAAATTCAAGTTTTTTTTTTCTTCACAAAATTTGTCATATTATCAGGTTATAGCATATGCATACCACAAATTACACCCCAAAACACATTCTGCTATTTCTCCTGAGTATGGTGATACCACATGTGTGAGACTTTTACACAGCGTGGCCACATACAGAGGCCCAACATGCAGGGAGCACCTTCACATGTGTGAGACTTTTACACAGCGTGGCCACATACAGAGGCCCAACATGCAGGGAGCACCTTCACATGTGTGAGACTTTTACACAGCGTGGCCACATACAGAGGCCCAACATGCAGGGAGCATCTTCACATGTGTGAGACTTTTACACAGCGTGGCCACATACAGAGACCCAACATGCAGGGAGCACCTTCAGGCATTCTGGAGCACCCAGGCCAATTCTGATATTTCTCTCCTACATGTAAAAATCATCATTTATTTGCTAGAATATGACATAGAACCCCAAAACATTATGTATGTTTTTTTTAGCAAACACCCTAGAGCAGGGGTCCTCAAACTTTTTAAACAGGGGGCCGGTTCACTGTCCCTCAGACCATTAGAGGGCCGGAGTATAAATAAAACTATGAACAATTTCCTATGCACACTGCACATATGTTATTTTGAGCTCACCGTCATTTCAAGCCATCATTGCAAGCCCCCCTCACCACCATTTCAAATTCAAGCCATCATTTCAAGCCCCCCCCCTCACCATTGCAAGCCCCTCACGATCATTGCAACCCTCCCCTTCATCATTATAAGCCCCTCATTGCAAGCCCCCCCTCACAATCATTAATTGCAAACCGATCATGATCATTGCAAGCCCCCCCCCCCACCTCACCATCATCATTACATCATCATCTCCTCATTGCAAGCCCCCCCACCTCACCATCATCATTACATCATCATCTCCTCATTGCAAGCCCCCCTCGCCATCATCATTGTAAGCCCCTCATCGCAAGCCCCCCCCCCCTCACAATCATTAGTTGCAAGCCGATCAAGATCATTGCAAGCCCCCCCAATCATCATTACATCATCATCATCATCAGCCCCTCATTGCAACCCTCCTCACCTTTGCAAGCCCCCCTCACCATCATCAGCCCCTCATTGCAACCCCCCCACCATTGCAATCCACCCCCACCTTCATCATTACATAATCCGCCCCTCATTGCAAGCCCCCCCACCATCATCATCATCATTACATCATCATTTCACCATCATCATCCCCCCCACCATCATCATTACATCATAATTTCATCATCCTCAGCCCCCCCCCCACCATCATCATTATCACATCATCATCAGCCCCCCCCCCACCATCATCATCATTACATCATCATTATCAGCCCCCCTCACCATCGTAAGCCCCTCACAGCCTTTCTCCTTACTGTGCCAAACTGCTGTCACGGTCCCGCTGTGTCACGATCCCGCTGTGTCACGAAGCTCACAGTGATGGTAACAGTTCTGGCGCGCTGTGATAAATGTCCCGCCCCCCTTTTCCTAGACCAGCTCGTGTGATAGACAGAACACTGGCTCTATCACACAAGCTAGTCTAGGAGGAGGAGGGCGGGACATTTATCATAGCGCGTCCGAACTGTTACCAACACTGTGATCTCCGTGGCACAGCGGGATCACTGTGTTACAACCTGCCGTGTAACCAGCGTTGCCTGTCAGAGTCGGGTGGGCCGGTTAAAACCCCTGTCCTAGAGAATACAGTGGCGGTCGTTGCAACTTTTTATCTTGCACGGTATTTGCGCAGCAATTTTTCAAACGCTTTTTTTGGAAAAAAAAAACAGTTCTGTGTTTAAAAAAAAAAACCAGTAAAGTTAGCCCAATGTTTTTGCATAATGTGAAAGATGAAGTTATGCTGAGTAAATAGATACCCAACATGTCACCCTTCTAAATTGCACACGCTCATGGAATGGCGCCAACCTTCGATACTTAAAAATCCCCAAAGGCGACGCTTTAATTTTTTTTACTGAATGAATGAATGAATGAATGAAAAAACTTATAAAGCGCGGCGCATGCGAACTGAATCGCTTCTGGGCGCTAGTTGTTCGTGTCTCATGACATCAAAAGAGCAGAGTTTTGATCTGTCTTCTGAAAGTCAGGTGATTTTCCTCCAACCGAATGCTGGTTGGTAAAGCGTTCCATAGTCTCGGACCCTGAAAAGCAAACCTTCTTTCTCCTTTGGACTTGTATTTGGTTTTTGGTACCCTGACCAGATTTTGGTCGGTGGATCGCAGAACGCGATTCGAATTGTGAGGTTCTATCTTGTCGCAAAGATATTGCGGAGCCTTCCCATGGATGCACTTATGTGTCAGGCAGAGTGCTTTAAATGCAATTCTGTCTTTTACTGGCAGCCAGTGAAGGGTTCTCAACGAAGGTGAGATTGATTCCCATTTTTTTCCCCAGTCACCAGTCTGGCGGCCGTATTCTGAATGACTTGCAGACGGGAGATTTGGTACTTTGGGAGTCCGAGGTACAGGGCGTTAGCATAGTCCAGTCTGGAATTCACGATTGTTCCCACCACGACTGCTACATCTTCTTTGGGAATAAATGGAATAAGTCTGCGTAGTAGGCGCAACAGATGGTGAGATCCGCTGACTACTGACCCTATTTGTGCGTCCATTGTCATGAAGGTGTCGAAGATGACCCCAAGACTTTTGACTTTGGAGCTAGGGGTGATGATTTGGCCCAGAATGGGCGGCGGTATCCAGGTTGTTGCCAGTTGACTCTTTCGGCTGGCGTGAAACATAAGGAGTTCTGTTTTTGAACTGTTGAGTTTAAGATAACTCTTAGTCATCCAGTTTTCTATCAAAGAGAGACATTTCTCTAAACTGGGATGATGATCCTTTTTGTTGCAGATGCGAAAATACAGTTGCGTATCGTCTGCATAAGAGTGATAGAGTAGTTCTTGGCTACTGATAATATCAAAGAGAGGGCGAAGATAGATGTTAAAAAGCACCGGTGACAGGGGGGATCCTTGGGGGACTCCACATGACACCGTGCGCTTTTCCGACGTGAAAGAACCCAATTTAACTGTTTGTGATCGGTTTTCAAGAAAGGAAGAAAACCATGGTAAATCACCTTCTGCGACTTCTGCTACCTTGGCTAGTCGCATCAGTAACAGTTTGTGGTCTACCGTGTCAAAGGCTGCGCTTAGGTCCAGCAGAACCAGGAGACAAGATTCTCCTTCGTCTGCGGCCTCGAGGGCATCGTCCCATATTTTGAGTAAGGCCGTTTCTGTCCCGTGTCCGGGACGGAAGCCTGATTGTAATGGATCCAGTAGATTGTGGGTATCTAGATGCTGTTGCAGCTGTTGTACCACTACTTTCTCCATTATCTTGGAGAGAACATTTAGGCCTGTTATGGGACGGCGGTGAGTTGGGTCCTTGGGATCCAGGTTAGGTTTTTTCAAGATGGGCTGGATTGTGCCCTCTTTCTACAGGGATGGCACTGTGCCTTCCTTAAATGACTGGTTTATAAGCTGTGTGATGGGAGGTGCCAGGATGTTGGCAAATTCCTTCAGCAGTTTGGTGGGGATGATATCATTGGGCGATGTGCTGTTCCGCAAAGCACCAATGATATTTTTTGTGGTATCGATGGAGATCGGTTCCAGAGTGAACTTTGTTGATTGTAGAGCGTTTCTGTGGGTGTTTTGTGGTTTATTGATGGTGGGGTTGAGGGGGGTATTGTTTTGCATGATGCTTTCCCGGATTCTTTCAATTTTGTTGATGAAGAAATTCATTACAGAACTCTTGGGTGTCTGAGTTGGGGACTTCAAGACATCCTGGATTCATGGTCTGGGTGACCATCTTGAAGAGTTTGCGGGGGCGGTTTAGGGCGCTGTTAATCGCTGGTTACATGTTTTTATTTACAGAGGAGGTCTAGTGCCAAAATTATTGCTCTCGCTCTAACGTTCGCAGCGATACCTCACGTGTGTGGTTTGGTTTGAACACCATTTTCATATGTGGGTGGGACTTACGGATGTGTTCGCTTCTGCATGCGAGCACACGGGGACAGGGGCGCTTTAAAAAAATATTTTTTTTATTGTTCATTTTACTTTATTTATTTTAGTTTAACACTTTTTCCCCAAAAAAATATTTTTTGATCACTTTTATTCCTAATACAAGGAATGTAAACATCCCTTGTAATAGGAATATGGCATGACAGGTCCTCTTTACAGTGAGATATGGGGGGGTCAATAAGACTCCACATCTCGCCTCTAGGCTGGGAAGCCTGAAACCCCCCCCCCCCCAAAAAAAATACTGGCTTTGATCGTAGTGGTGAGTCGGTAGAAGCACCGGAGGGTGGCGGGAGGGGGGAACGTCCCCTCTCGCCTCCCGGAAGAACGATCAAGCAGCGGAACAGCCGCCAGGATCATTCTTATGGTGTAGGGAATCGCCGGCTGAAAAAGCTGATATCTGAATGATGCCTAAAGCTGCACCCATCATTCAGATATCCCCACACAAACTCAAGGACGTCATATGACAGCCGGCGGGCGGGAAGTGGTTAAAACGCATTTTTTTAACACAAAGTTGTCCATTTATACAATATTTCTAACACATAGCATGTACATACCAAAAATGACACCCCAAAATAGATTCTCCTCCTCCTGAGTACGGGGATACCACATGTGTGAGACTTCCACAGCCTGGCCACATAGAGAGGCCGAGTACAGCAAAGCATGGCAGAGTGCGGCCGGGTATTGGCAGAGTGCGGCCGGGTATTGGCAGAGTGCGGCCGGGTATTGGCAGAGTGCGGCCGGGTATTGGCAGAGTTTGGCCGGGTATGGCAGAGTGCGGCCGGGTATGGCAGAGTATGGATGAGCATGGAGGGATGGATGTGACTGAAATTATCACTGAGCAGCGCTGTGGGCACTACAGATCCAACCCACAGTGCTGCTGCCACGATCTCTCCCCCTCTCCTCTCACACTGTACTTACAAGTGATCGCTCCGTCATTTGATGAAGCCATCACGTGGTAAACGGCCGCTATCAGAGGCCATTTTCCATGATTGACGTCCTCCCAGGGGGTGCGATTCTAGGAGGACGTCAATGTACGCGCTCCCAGAATTAATGAACCGCTCTGTAGCCGTCAGTCGGTTATGGGCCGGTCGTTAAGTGGGTAACACTAAATATATTCCTCCACCCATACTGCTCACTGATTGGTCCAGAGTAGAGCGGGGACTGGGTGATAATCTTCCTTCTCTGTGCTGCAGACACAATTTATGTCTCTAGACTGGATTTATGAAGATTCTGGGGTTCAGCAAAAGGTTGATTTTCACCATAGATGTTACTCTACCTAGACACCTGGAGTATGTGCTTTGGGTCTTCTGCCCCATACCCGGGTCTAGCATGATCTCTGACAGAACAATTCTCCCAGGATTACTTGTTCTGTTGTCTGCTGGCTGTGCCGGGTGGAGGGATATGTCTGTATAGTCTCAGACCCAAGTCACTGAGTGCAGTCTCAGGAGATGGGAGGCAGCGGTGTGGGATCTCTGCAACTTGTCTCATGTAAATATTTAATCTTCCACTAATTACTGAATACCAATATCATGAGTCCTAACCCCTACCCTGTATAATGTACATTACATACTCCTGACCCCTGCACTATATACTCTGTTGTACATTACATACGCCTGACCCCTGCACTATATACTCTATGTTGTACATTACATACTCCTGACCCCTGCACTATATACTCTATATTGTACATTACATACTCCTGACCCCTGCACTATATACTCTATGCTGTACATTACATACTCCTGACCCTCGTCCTATAATCCCCTCATCACTGTCACTCCTATAAAAGACAGTTCTCGTTGTTTCCTCACTCTCTGACTAAGGTCCATGAATAAAGAAATGATTTGGTAGGAGATCAGAGGAGCCATTTACTAGTTACCTTGAGGGGGGAATTGTAAGATCCTCAGAGACAAAGCTGCCTGATGTGGGCGGAGTCCTGGTTTAGGGGAACCAATCAGCTCATGTCTAGTAATAATCTTTGTATTTCTATTTTAGTAGATGGACGGGAGATGAGGAAAACCTCAGAGGATTGTCTCACTTTGTCTCCAGACTGTAAAGTAGAAGATGAGGACATCACACAATATAGTCCAGGAGAAAACCCGACTACCTCAAATGTCCATCCGGCACCACACAGTGTAGATGGACCATCGTATTCCTCTTATCCTGAGGAACCTCAGACTGTGCGGGACGGTGCCGGACCATCGTATTCCTCTTATCCTGAGGAACCTCAGACTGTGAGGGACGGTGCCGGACCATCGTATTCCTCTTATCCTGAGGAACCTCAGACTGTGCGGGACGGTGCCGGACCATCGTATTCCTCTTATCCTGAGGAACCTCAGACTGTGCGGGACGGTGCCGGACCATCGTATTCCTCTTATCCTGAGGAACCTCAGACTGTGCGGGACGGTGCCGGACCATCGTATTCCTCTTATCCTGAGGAACCTCAGACTGTGCGGGACGGTGCCGGACCATCGTATTCCTCTTATCCTGAGGAACCTCAGACTGTGAGAGACGGTGCTGTCCTTGCAACAGATGAGAGGTTGTCCTGTCCCGAGTCTGGGAAGTGTTTCAGTTCCAAAGGCAGTCTTAATAAGCATAAAAAATCTCACACAGTTAAGAAGTTTTATGGCCACTAGATGGAGCTGACAGTCATAGGAAATCACTGTGTTACATTCTAGCAATATGTGTAAGAGCTGAATGAATTTCCTATAAGTAGAGCCCTCAGTTTGCTCTGTCAGACATGATTTCATACTAATACCTGAGATCATACTCATACACTTATCAGTACAGCAGATATTGGGGGATAGAAGGGAAAGTGTATGGAAGCCTCACCTTCTAATACAACCCATTCCGTTTATAATAGAAATGAAAGGCAAAACATTTGTGTATAGATATAAAATATATTAGAAGTACTTTTCTCCCCTTTTTTTATAAGTGATCACATTCCCTCTGTTCTCAGCTGTATAAGAGTTGGGATAGGAGAAACAGCAACACACCGGTCTTCCCAGTGAATGGCTGTGCAGGGGAAGGTTGTAAACACAAGTCTGATGATTGGAGGAGAGCAGGTTGCCTTCCAAGCTCAGCACAGCCAGCAAACTGACCCTGTTGTGCTCTCCTGCCTAGTATGGTCAGTTCTTAACCAGAAAGTAGAGGGAGTGGCAGGATCACCAGGGATTTCACACAAAGGAAGCAATACAAAGAGAACAGGAGACTTCTTCATACCAGTACATGGGACAGCAGACACAGATCAGGAAGAGGAAATGTTGGACAGTTCAGCCTTGGGAAGGTTTTACCCCCCTCCCTTCATGACCAGCCCAGGCCATTGTTTGCTATGTAACACTGCGCTCCTTTACCTGGAAATTGCTCAGTCATGTGACGCTGTACACAAATGACATTTATATTATTGTTTCCCACCAATAGAGATTTATTTTGGTGTTTTCTGATCACCTCTGCGTTCTTTTATTTTTTATTATATAAACAAAAAAAAACACTAAAATGTAAGAACAAAAATAATATTTTTACTTTCCGCTATAAAACATCCAACAGAAAAATAAAAACATTGAATTTCTTCATAAATTTTGGCCAAAATCTATTCTGCTCCATGTCTTTGGTAATAAATCCCAATAAGTGTATATTGACTGGTTTGTGTGAAAGTTATAATGTCTACAAACTATGGAATATATTGGAATTTTTATTTATTTTATTTGTTTATACTACTAATGGTGGTGATCAGCGACTTCTAATGGGACTGCCAAAGTGTGACAGACAATCTGACACTAACTGACGCTGGGGGAACTGACACTCACCGACATCACCAGTGACACCAATACAGAGATCAGTGATAATACTATGCACTGTCACTGTACTAATGACACCGTCTGGGAACTGACATCACCAGTGACACCAATACAGAGATCAGTGATAATACTGTGATGGATTAGGTAAAATGACCATTTTCTATGCATCTTTTCTATACTATAAACTGCTTTTATATTTCTTGCTCAAAATGGCCTCTAGTAGCACCCCCGCCCATCGAGTGAAGAATGTAACTAAAAGATGGTGCCTCCGCCCAGGACTACACCCTATCTGATGACACTCAGATCCTGGAGGAAGTTCACCTTACATGGACACGACCAATCAGAAGCTACGAGTATCTAGATAACGTTATGCTAATGATACATTTGCTTACAGCATTAGTCGCTCACCTATAAAACCCCCCATGTATCCGGAACCAATAAAGAGAGTATCTTCAATCTGAGCACAGTCTCAGTGTGGTCCTTTTCTCGTACATGCACTACATCATATAGGCCTAATCAGGATGGGGCAGATACTCACCAGATGATTAGTCTGATCCATATCAGCTGGCGCCCTAACGTGGGGCCCCGGGTTGTGAAGCAATGGACAGCCGATCGCAAAGGCGCCGAGGTGGACCAATGCGGACGGCTGGAGAATGATCACCTCCAGAGTACGGTAAGACATACCTTTCAGTACCTTACCAGTACGTGACCCATCTCTGTTGTTGGTCTATCTCTGTCTGATGTGGTTGCCGGCGGTCACCAGAGACAGGTAATTGCTTGCCCGGGGTCTAATTTGTATGGAACCTGTACCTGAGTATCTGCTGCCCGGTTTTGTGTTTGTGTAAATGTGCCATCTGGTCTCGGAGAGAGGGAGAACCTGAGGGGGAGTGCTGTGCAGAGGGTATTGAAGTAATAAGGGAACTCCTCGTTCACAGCAGCGCGGTGTGCGCGTCATAAGAGGAGGTGTCACGGGTGGTAATGGGGAGGAGATTCTGTGGGGGGGCCCCTCTTCTCAGAACATATCTCTCCCTCTCTTTGCGGCCGGTTGATAAGTCATGTCCTAAGTCTGTGGATTAATGTTTGGCATCCATGAGGGTGTTTGGGGTTTACTAAGAGTTCAGGAGTCAGGATATAGTCAGGAACTACTAGGACGCCACCCTCTGCTGCCAGAAAAACCTTTTTAGGCCTAGTACACACAAGAGGATCGATCCGCGGAAACGGTCCGGAAGTCCGTTTCCGCGGATAAATCCTCGGGCGGATTTTGATCTCATGGTTGTACTAACCATGAGATCAAAATCCGCGCGGAATTCCCTCCGCGGTGACGCGTCGCGCCGTCGCCGCGATGATGACACGGGGACGTGCGCGACGCTGTGATATAAGGACTTCCACGCATGCGTCTAATCATTACGAAGCATGCGAGGGATGGATTCGGACGGATTGATCCGGTGAGTCTGTACAGACCAGCGGATCAATCTGTTGGACTGGATTCCATCAGATCGATTTCTTAGCATGTTAAGAAATTTTGATCCGCTGGAAATCCATCGGCCCGAAAAATATCCGCGGATAAATATCTGCTGGATCGTACACACCAGGGGATCTATCCGCTGAAACCGGTCCGCGGATAAATTCCAGCGGATAGATCCTCTCGTGTGTACGGGGCCTAAGGGCCCTTTCACACTGGGGCATTTTTCAAGCGCTTTAGCGTTAAAAAAAGCGCCTGTAAAACGCCTGAAAGAAGCTGCATCTGCAATCCCAATGTGAAAGCTCGAGTGCTTTCACACTAAAGCGCCTGAAAAACACCCCAGTGTGAAAGTGGTCTTAGCGTTAAAAAAAGCGCCTGAAAGAAGCTGCATCTGCAATCCCAATGTGAAAGCCTGAGTGCTTTCACACTGAGGCGCTGAGCTGGCAGGGCGTCAAAAAAAGTCCTGCATGCAGCTTCTTTGCAGCGCTTTAGGAGCGGTTAATACACCGCTCCTAAAGCCCCCTTCCCATTGAGGAAGCTTTTTTTAACGCCAAAGCGCCTGAAAAGCGCCTCAGTGTGAAAGGGGTCTTAGCAGCGCTTTTCGGGCGCTGGCAGTGTGAAAGGCCTCTGAAAGCACTTGGGCTTTCACATTGGGATTGCAGATGAGGCTTCTTTCAGGCGTTTTACAGGCTTTTTTTAAACGCCAAAGCGCCTAAAAAACGCCCGAAAAACGCCCCAGTGTGAAAGGGGTCTTAGTCTTAGTCTTCCGCCTGAACGTTCACTATCCGGTCAAAGGGAAAATAGGAAAGTCGATACAGCAGATAGAAGTAGAGGCAGAGCGGGAGGGACCCGGTATCGAGAGGTGTCCCTGTCATCAGGAACAGCCAGAAGAGTGTGAGGGGACAGAGAAAGAGCGAGTAAGAAACCTTGGGTTCTTGTTGGGAGGGCCCCGGCAGAGAAGAGAAGATGGGACAGAAAACAGTTAAACCAGAAAAGGGAGTTTCAGCATCTGACCTTGTGGCAGAAAGGGAGGGGGTGGATTATGTGAAGAGATTGGGAAAGCTGGCAAAAGTATGTGGGATGACCGCGAGTAGAGGCCGGCTACGGAAGAATGGCGGAAGATAATGAAAGACAAACGAGGCGTTTTGTCAGATAACAACTTCCTGAAAACAGCAGAAGCCTGGTATAATGTGGCAAAGGCCGTCCACAGAGAACAATGGACAGAGCAGGAAGTGTAACGGGGGAAACAGACGGTGTATGTGTATCACCAATGCATTGATAAGAATGATCCATTATGTGTGCTGACTGAAAATAATCAGCCGCCTCCCTATGATGACTGGAACACTTCATAGTCACCCCATTCCCTCTTTCTGCTGTCTCTTGTCTCTACATCCTCTATTGCCGAACAGCGAACAATTTGGGGCGTTCACGGCAAATTCAAAAAAGCCGCGGAACACCCTGTAAAAGTCTATGGGAGAAATCTAAAGTGCTAATTTTAAAGGCTAATATGCAAGTTATTGTCCTAAAAAGTGTTTGGGGACCCGGGTCCTGCCCCAGGGGACATGTATCAATGCAAAAAAAGTTTTAAAAATTGACATTTTTTTGGGAGCAGTGATTTGAATAATGCTTAAAGTGAAACAATAAAAGTGTTATTTCTGAAAGAAAAAAAGTCATTTAAAATCACTCGCTTCTATAATGAATTGTCGGCTCCCGGCAAAACAGAGATAAGTCATTCATTAAAAAAAAGCGTGGGGGTCCCCTCAAATTCAATTACCAGGCCACCCATCATGTGACCCCGTCCCCCTCTGATGCAAGGGAAAACCCAGGCTTTCCCAGTGACATGTGGTTGACCCCGCCCCCCCTCTGATGTAACGCAGGTTTGCCATTACATCAGAGGGGGCGGGTCACCCATCATGTCACTGGGAAAGCCCTTGGTTTTCCCTTGCT
Source organism: Rana temporaria (assembly GCF_905171775.1). NCBI lineage: Eukaryota > Metazoa > Chordata > Amphibia > Anura > Ranidae > Rana > Rana temporaria. The sequence goes on along the minus strand of NW_024404432.1, from coordinate 5,292,633 downwards.
TCAGAGGGGGACGGGGTCACAAGACGGGTGGCCCTGCCTTCACCTACATAAGAGATATCACTGGCTGAAGACGCGTCATTCCCGGAGTGTCTCCGGTGGAGACAGGTGATGCGTGCGCTTCGGAGTGCGGACATCTCATCGCTGGATCCTAGTGGACCTGGATGAAGAGGATATCTTCTCATCGCTGGACCCCGGAGAGGAGATCACCCGTCGCAGGATACCGACAGCGTTGGAGCGGAGACCGAAAGTGGATTACCACCTCTGGAATATTTTATTTATTTATTTTAAAAAATTTTAACAAAGGACTTTCCCAACGGTGTCTGTGTTTTTTTTTTTACAATTGTTACATTTTCTTTGTGAAATGGTAGAGGTACAATATACCCCATTACCAATTTACATAGGGGGGTGGGATCTGGGGGTCCCCTGTGTGAAAGGGGTCTTCTAGATTCCGATAACCCCCCGCCCACAGACTCCCACAACCACCGGGCAAGAGTTGTGGGGATGAGGCCCTTGTCTTCATCAACATGGGTACATGGTCCTCCCAATGTTGAAAGCATGAGGCCTGGTACGGTTCAGGGGGAGGGCGCTCTCTTATCCCCCCTCTTTTCCTGCGGCCTGCCAGGTTGTGTGCTCTGATAAAGGGTCTGGTGTGGATTTTTGGGGGGAACTCCATGCCATTTTTTTTTATTTGGGGTGGAGTTCCCCTTAAAATCCATACCAGACCTGAAGGGCCTGGAATGGATATTTGGGGGAAACCCACGTCATTTTTTTTATATTTGACATGGGGTTCCCCTTAATATCCATATCAGACCTGAAGGGCCTGGTAATTGAATTTCGGAGGACCCCCACGCATTTATTTTTAATTTTTTTATGAATGACTTTTCTCTGTATTGCCGGGAGCCGACAATTCATTATATCCGCGAGTGATTTTAAACGACTTTTATTCCTTTAGGAATTACATTTTGTGCAGAGACAGTTCTAAGCACGGGAAACAATCGCTACTTCACACCCCCCCCCCAGGTACAAAATTTTAAGAAATATTTCATTTTTATTGTTTCACTTTAAGCATTATTAAAATCACTGCTCCTGAAAAAATTCTACACCTTCAGTCCTATCAGTGCAGGCTTCAGAGAGGATTGAGGGTATAGTGGGGTTGGAGATCCCAGCAGATGAGGAGCAAGGAGAGGTCCGCTTTGTTCTTTGGCGGCGGCCTTATATAGTGTTTGGGGGCATGTACTAAACCCCCAGAGACATAATTGGCCAAAGCCATCCTGTTTATTTTACCGTTTTTCTTGATATCATTACCAAATTCCATAGAAATTACTTAGAACCACAAAATGATATTCTAGAAATGATGTTCTATATTATTATCATACAGGATTTATATAGCGGCAACAGTTTGCGCAGCGCTTTACATCAGGGAAGACAGTACAGTCACAATACAAATCAATACAGGAGGGATCAGAGGGCCCTGCTCGTTAGAGCTTACAGTCTAGAAGGAAGGGTCAAGTGCAACAAAGGGTAGTTAGCTGTGGAGGATAATCAGATGGGCTCAAATGAAAATACAGTTAGGTGTGGAAAGGATGAAAAAAGATGGATACATCTAAACGAGGTGGGATTTTTAGGGCAACCAAAAGGAAATGGAAGTTAGGTGTGGAAAGGATAGGCTTCTCTGAAGAGGAGGGTTTTCAGGGATCCTCTAAAAGCTAATAGAGAAGGAGATAGACGGATAGATTGGGATAAGGAGTTCCATAGGCTTGGAGAGGCTCTGGAAAAGTCCTGGAGACGAGCATGGGAGCAGGTGTGGGCGGTACTGGGAGGTGGGTAGGGGCCGATAAAAAGGGGTGACTTGGAAAGGGGGAGTTCCTGCACCTATTGTCTATTTCTATTTATATTGGTGACATAATTGCCCAAATATGGGGATCAGGAGCCATTTCCACCCTTTACTCTCGGCTGGGGTTCTTTGTATTCATATAACGGATGTTCTACATGACTAAATCTGACATCAATTTTACTGCAAAATCAAAGGGGCCAAAATGTCTCCCCCCCGAGCAGTAATATATTTCTCTCCCCCTTGGTGGGAGTGGAGATGACCCATCTATAAGGATATACAGTACATACACACACACACACAGCACAAGGCCGTGTTCACACTACGAGATGTTTCTGCAGTTCCTCTGATCTCCACAAGATGGCAGACAGGAAGTCTCTATGGAAGACAGGAAGTGATGTCAGGCACAGACAGGAAGTTCCGGGTGAGAGGTGAGTCGGGAGGAAGTAGAGAGAAGACATTGCTGGAAGAGGCAGCAGAGGAGGTAATAAGATCTTATTTTCTATTTACACCCAGTAACCCCGTCATGTCCGTCCTCTTCCTCCATAGTCACTGTGACGTCTTTTATCTCCAGCAGATGATGATACACATATATAGTGTGGAGACCTAGATTAACCCTTCAGGGTCAGAACATTTCCCCACTTACAGGGCCGGAAAACACTCTTCATTTTGGAGATGTGTCACCTTCTCACCTCATCAGTCTATACTAACAGTTATATGACGTTTATTAGAGATGGGGGGGGGGGGGTATGTAGGGGGGATTGGAAAGTGTATGGCCCGGATTCACAAAGCACTTACGCCGACGTATCTACAGATACGCCGCATAAGTGTAAATATGCGCCGTCGTATCTATGCGCTGGACTCTGAAAACAAGATACGCCTGAAAATAGGCTTCATCCGACCAACGTAACTTTCCTACGCCGGCGTATTGTGAACGCATATTTACGCTGGACATAGGTGGCGCTCCCATTGATTTTCTATTCACATATGCTAATGAGGGAGATACGTCGATTCACGAACGTACTTTGCGCCCGGCGCATTATATACGCGGTTTACAAAAGTTGTACGCCCGGCGTAAAGTTATTCCCCATATATGAGGCGCAACTCATGCAAACGTATGGACCAGGGAACACAGCCGTCGTATTTTACGTAGTACGTGAATAGGGCTGGGCGTAGGTTACGTTCACGTCGTAGGCAGTGATCCGTCGTATCTTAGGGAGTAGTTCCGACGTGATTCTGAGCATGCGCACTGGCATACGTCCACGGGACGGCGCATGCGCCGTTCGTTTTAAGTACTTGTATGGCACTCGGCCCATCATTTGCATGGGGTCACGCTTCATTAGCATGGCTCACACCCACTTCCACTTACGACAAATTACGCCGAGGGAACCCAGCGCAGTTTGGGAGGCAAGTGCTTTGTGAATTCGGTGCTTGCCTTTCTGTGTCAGCGTAGCGTATATTAGATACGCTACGCCTGCATAAATATGCGCCGATGTATGTGAATCCGGGCCTATGTCTTTATTTTATAAGATTCAAATAGGAAGAAAGAGGGAAAAATATCATTTGTAGTGAATGTCCTGAAAACGAATGTCTCCATAATTAGGGGTGCAACGGATCAAAAAAACTCACGGTTCGGATCGTTCCTCGGATCAGGAGTCATGGATCGGATCATTTTTCCGATTGGTTTCTTAGGGCCAGATTCACAAAGAGATACGACGGTGTATCTACAGATACACCATCGTATCTCTGACTTACACTGGTCCTATCTATGCGCCTGATTCATAGAATTACGCATAGATAGGGCTAGATCCGACAGTGTTACAATGTGTTACACTGTCGGATCTTTTTTTCAATTTAAAAATGGCGCCGGGGGCGTTCCCGCTGATTTACGATAAATAATATGTAAATCAGCGAGATACGCAAATTCACGAACGTACGCGGACCCGTCGCAGTGTTCTTACGTCGTTTCCGTAGCGGTTTTCCGTCGTATACTTACCCCTTCTTTTATCAGGCGCAGCCAATGTTAAGTATAGCCGGCGTTCCCGCGTCGAATTTGAATTTTCCTACGTCGTTTGCGTACGCCGATTCACAAACACGCGCGTCGCAAGTCCCGCTCACGTCGCAACCACTGACGTCCTAGTGAAATTCCCCGGACGACGCATGCGCATTTAAATCGGCGCGGGAACGCGCCTGATTTAAATAGTACACTCCCCTAGCCGCGGAATTTAAATTCCGCCGGGGGATTTAGGATTCGCCGTCGCAAGTTTGGAGGTAAGTTGTTTGTGAATTAGCCACTTGCCTCCTAAACTTGCGGGAGCGGATCTTAATTCACGTAGATCGAGCGGATCTATAGATCTGCTGAGCTACGTGAATCTGGCCCTTAAAGTCTCCGGAGTAGACGGAGATCACAGGAATATGATGTGTCCTGGCAAAGCATCTATTATTTAGGAGATGTGCGACGCACCCGGGAGAAATTACTCTGTGTGTACAGATACCTCACAGAGTGCCCCTCACAGCTCCTCCCCTCAATGTCCCTCCAACCAGAGTCAGAGAATCCTATGACATCACACTGGCCTCACAGCTCCTCCTCCCAATGTCCCTCCAACCAGAGTCAGAGAATCCTATGACATCACACTGGCCTTACAGCTCCTCCTCCCAGTGTCCCTCCAATCCAATTTAGAGAATCTTATGACCTCACACTGGCCTCACAGCTCCTCCTCTCAATGTCCCTCCAATCCAAGTCAGAATCCTATGACATCACACTGACCTCACAGCTCCTTCTCTTAATGTCCCTCCAATCCAAGTCAGAGAATCCTATGACATCACACTGACCCCTCCTCCCAATGTCCCTCTCACAAGCAAAAGCAAGATTGTTGGTCCCAGAATTCCTTGCAATAAGCTTTTAACCTACAGAGTGGGGGGCCCTGTCTGGGTAAATTATATCCCAGTGGAGTTTTGATAAAAAAGGAGACCTGATTGGTGAGGTGAGGAGGATTCTGGGAATGTCATTTGATTTTACTATATGTGTTCAAATCTAGAGTTTTCCTCCTGTGAAGTCTGGAGATCCTATGATAATCACATTGCCTCCACCTCCCTCCCTGATAGAATAGAGAAATACAAAGAAGATTCTAGAAGTCACCAGAGAGATCATCAAACTGCTGACAGGAGACATGAGCGGTGCCGGGAAGGACGTCATGATGGACAATCAGCCGCCCCTCACATCACCGGGTAAGAGGAGACTTTATTGTAAAGGAGAGAGCAGTACGGAGGCTCCACCTAGATCCCCCATCATCTGATAAACACATAGAAACAATGGATTCAGTCAGTGTGTGTGTTTCCTACAGATGGATCCAGTAATGGGAACCCACCAGAGAGATGTCCCCGTCCTCTGTATTCCCGGGATTCCAAACAGGAAGGTCACACCATCCCCCACCATCATCAGGTAGATGAGTGACAATTATTGGTAGTTCTGATTTATACACAGCATGTTTGTTACAATGAATGTTTTATTATATATTCAGAGTGGAAACCTCGGGGATGATAATATTGATGTTAAAGAAGAGTATAAAGAGGAGGATGAGGAGTATGGAGTGACGGAGGAATTTTCAGAAGGACACAAGGATATGATGGAGCCACCTAATACCAGGAACCCACCAGAGAGATGTCCCCGTCCTCTGTATTCCCGGGATTCCACACAGGAAGGTCACACCATCCCCCACCATCATCAGGTAGATGAGGAACAATCACTGATAGTATCATTAGGATCTGTACATTATCTGCATTGTTACCATTGATGTCATTTTTATTCTATATTCAGAGTGGAGACCTGAGAGATCCTAAAGTTGAGGTTAAAGAAGAGATAAAAGAGGAGGATGATGAGGATGGGGTGATGGAGGAGTCAGAGTCTCTAAAAGAACACAAAGATCTGTACCAGGACACCATGGTGGAGCCATCCAGCTACAGAGACCCCCCAGAGAGATGTCCCCGTCCTCTGTATTCCCGGGATTCCACACAGGAAGGTCACACCATCCCTCCTTATTTAAAGGTTGGTGGGACGGAACATCTAGACATGGACTTGTGGGGGGATGTGTGGATTTTAAAGATGTGATGTCACAATAATAAAGATTATATCTTACAGATGATATTCTCTCTCATTCTCTTGGTTTAGAGTGGAGATCCAATCGATATAGAATTTGAGGTGAAATCAGAAGAAGAAGAGACGTATGTGAGGGATGATCAGCAGTCTATGGAGGAGGATGGAATAACGGGGACATTTATAGAGGAGGACACTCCTACAGAGATCAGCACAGGTGGGTCATTAACACTAAATCCATTCCTCCACCCATACTGCTCACTGATTGGTCCAGAGTAGGGCGGGGACTGGGTTATAATCTTCCTTCTCTGTGCTGCAGACACAATTTATTTGTACTCAGAGCCTCTTGTGGAACTAGGGGAAGGAAACAGAAGAAAGCTGAAAGGTGACCTGGGGTGTGCCGTGGTCAGTATGCCTAAAAGGGGGTAAAAACAAAAGACATTAGGATGAGAATATAAAGAAGGTTTATTTAAACAATACAAATTAATTGGCCAAATGAACAAATGCTTGAGACATCTCAATGAGTGGCTCCGGGATGTACCTGGAGTAACATGATGACCTCCACCTGCCTAACCTTTTAATAATGTGAACCGGGACACCCTGGCGCGATGCCGCAGAAGTGGCCCCAACCCTAAATGAATGACATGAGCAGGACATGGGATTCAACCCCAGATTCCCTAAGAGGGTGCAACAATACTTCATGAAAAGTGCAGAGGTGAGAGGGGCCCCGTTAACCATCAAAAGAGGACTATCCCTGGGTTCCCCTGATAACTGGGCCATGAGTAAAACCGAAACCGGGCACCAACCAGCCTCAATCTTGAATTACCTGATATCGGTACCAGCCCCAGTTTGCTGCGTTTTACATGCCTCTAGGTGTAACACGAAATGGTCAGGGTACCTGATCGACTGACTAATCAGTGTACAGGAATTATCTCCCATACAAGCGAACTCCCCCGGTCTAAGGAAACCATAAAAGGCTAAATAGCCGCCTTCAGCACCAGGCTAGGTAGCTGCCCAAAAGGAGACCTAGACAAAATATCCGGCATGGCCCGGAAGATGTGCCCTGCGATAGGCAGCCTGTTAGTAGGGCTCGGGGGGTTGCTCTTCTGAATACCCCTGAGGATAGCTTTCACAGAATGAGCTGCAAACAATCACTGCCTACCGGGATGAAGTAGAGAAATAAAATGTTGGCTACCTGCCAAATACCCCTTGATGGTATTGTGGGACAATTTCAGTTGAAAATGACAGTAGGCCACAAAAGACAAAAGGTAGTGATTATAAAAACAATTGGACCTAGGGTACCGAGTTAGGAAAGACTGAAATGTTCTCCAGGCCGTACTGTAAGCCCTCCTTGTGTTGATAGACAGTCACCTGTCAATCAACCCTAATGCCCCTGCCCAGTGCGTGTTTAATCCATCCTCAACAGCGAGACATGCAGGGACGGGGTGGCACAGAGGTCTGCATCCGGAACCTGCTGGAAAAAGGACAAGAAATCAAAACGAGACAGAGCGTCTGCTGCCGAATTCTGCACCCCACTAATAAACCTGCAGTGGATGTGGAACCTAAACTGTAGGGATAGCCAAATGAGCCTGCGTATGAAAGCCATGATGTGTAGCGAATAGGGAGGAGCTTCGTGTTCGAGTCAAACTCATGTTCGACTCGAACATCGGCTGTTCACTCATTCGCCAAATCGCAGTGCATTGCTGGCTGATTATGGGCCGTGACGCGCCACTCGAATTTGGCACGAACGGCCCATAATGTTCAAAATTCGGTGAATGAGTGAACAGCCGATGTTCGAGTCGAACATGAGTTTGACTCGAACACGAAGCTCCTCCCTCTTTGGCCAATCATACCGCCGTCAGCACGGAAAGGTGCCTTTGGCCAATCATGGCTCAGGGGAGTAGGGACACACCCCACACTATATAAGGCCGCCTGCGTGTTGACCTTGTGTAGTGTTGCGGCATGTGAGAGAGATAGAGAGAGAGTCAGAGTGTCATTTAATTTCAGTTAGAGCAGGCAGGCGATTCAAGTAGCTGCAGTCAGTGTATTTAGTATATATATGCATCCTAGGCGTTGTGTGTATATATATGTATACATACACTGTATTCAGTTTAGCTAGATCTCACTTCAGAGTGTTCCTGTTATTCTCGCTGCAGTATATTAAGTCAGTGTTGTGTATACTGGGCTCAGTGTGCAGCTAAAGCTGACTGTAGACAATTCCTTGTGTACCTATTCCAATACATCAAATACAATATGTCTGGAAGGACAACAAGGAGCGGCAGACACTCACAGGCCAATAAAAGAGGGCAAGCAGGCTCTGTGTCTAGAGGCAACAGTGCTGGTCGTGGACACAGTGCATCCTCATCAGCACGTGGTCATGGGACACGCTTGTTCTTTTTTTCAGCAGCTGGCCATGTTGAGCCGCAACATGCATAAGAGTTGGTAGAGTGGATGACCAAGCCGTCCTCATCCTCTCTCACCCAGGCTCAGGGTACTTTGTCTGGCAAAGTAGCTGCCAAGGCGTCCTCTTCCATCGGCTCAATGTCATCAGTCACTCCTTTCCTAGCCCCACCATGTCCTCCTGAGGCGTCCCTCGAACTGTTTGACCACAGTGTTAGGTACATGCTGCAGGAGGATACCCAGCATTTTGAAGGCTCCGATGATGGTACCCAGCTAGAGGAAGGCAGTGACATGAGCCCAGAGAGAGGGGGTGCCCAAGAAGCACAGCAATCTGACAGTCATGTTCTCCCAGCTGCAGCATACTGCCAGGTTTGCTCCAGCGATGAGGAGGGAGGGGATGATGAGGTCTCTGACTACGTGGGTGCCTGAGAGGAGGAGGCACAGGCACATCTCCAAGGAGGCAGGATGCCCTCCAGGGGCCAGTTTAAAGGCAGCACACCGACTGCATCACACCGCAGAGCTCCGCATGTGCAGGGCATTGCTGTCTCTCAGCATTATTCCAAAAGTTCTTTGGTGTGGGCCTTTTTTGAGACAAGTGCATCAGATCGCACTGCTGCTATTTGCAACATATGTCTCAAGCGTATCTCGCGTGGCCAAAACATCACCCGCTTGGGCACCACATGCTTGACCAGACATATGTCGACCTGCCATGCAGTTCGTTGGCAAGCGTACATAAAAGATCCACACCAAAGAACAAAGCGGACCTCCCCTTGCTCCTCATCAGCTGGGATCTCAAACCTCACTATACCTTCAGTCCTCTCAGAAACCTGCACTGATAGGGCTGAAGGTCTAGAATTAGGTGTGTCACTGCCAAGTACTTGCGGGCAATCTACTATTGGTACACCGATGGCAGATTGTACCAGGCAAATTTCCCTGCCCCAGCTGCTGCACCAGCAAAAGAAGTTCGCTCCCAGCCATCCACATGCCCAGCGGTTGAATGCTAGCTTGGCTAAATTGCTAGAACTTCAACTGCTGCCTTTTCAGTTGGTAGGCTCTGCCCCCTTCCATGAGTTTGTGGAATGTGCGGTACCTCAGTGGCAGGTTCCCAAACGCCACTTTTTTTCTAGAGTCCACAAGCTATGGTGCCAATCTCTGAAAATTGATCACACCTGAAGTACAGACGGCCTAACATGCCAGAAAAGTACAAATACCCCCCAAATTATCCCTTTTTGGAAAGAAGACATTCCAAGGTATTTAGAAAGAGGCATGGTGAGTTTTTTGAATTTGTAATTTTTTCCCACAATTCTTTGCAAAATCAAGTTTTTTTTTTTTTTTATCATACACCACGGGACACAGAGCCTCTATTCATTACATAGTGGGTTGTATAGCTCACCAGAGGTGATTGGACACTGGCACAACCAATGAAGACAAGTTCCCCTCTATATAGCCCCTCCCCTAAGGGAAGTGCCTCTGTTTTTTCGCCAGCGTCTAAGATGTTGGATGCGATTAGGATGTGCTTAAGGAAGCTCTGCCAAAGAAGCCCTCTGGGGGTAAAAGAGCTACACTTTCGGGTCCATCCAAGACGCCTAAATTATTTACACCAAAACTGGATGCTATCCGGGCCTCATGGATGAGGTGTCGCCTGTAATGTCTCTCTTTGGAGGACTGGGCTCTAGGGTCCAGCACTTTCGCTAAACTATTTGCTAAAAGTCCCGGCAAAGTCTTTTACAAGGCCCAGGGAAGAGGTCTCCTTTAAGTAGGAACCCATATTCCTGAAGGGTGGCACACATATTCACCGTGATGGGTGAAGATTGGTTCTGTCTGGTCTTCAGCAGACCTGCGGCGGGGATAAGGTAAGCCAGAAAAGAGTCCTATGCATTAATCTTAAGGACCTTTTCTATATTGGGTAGGTGTCTTTTCTCTTTTACCGCCACTAGAGGGAGTAAAGAGTTGAGTGTTCACTCACCAGGCTCCATTACAGTGTCAGCTCCTTCAGGACAGCACACTCCTCTGCTGCAGGGGGGCGCACTTTATGTGCATGGCGAAGGGGGGCGGGGTCGTGAGCATGCACGTGCATGTGTGGGCGCGCTATTCCTCGGCGACCAGAAGGGAGCCTCACAAGCCTTGAGCTCCCTCCTTTGAAGGTGACGCAGCAGCTTGAGGGCACGTAAGACTCTATGTGGTTGGCTAAGCACTCCTAAGTAAGACACCTACTCAAAGCATGAAACTGTGTGTTATTAGTTGCATACTTTATGTAGATTGCTGAACTAGCACAGTAGTATATGCGTTTTGGTACCTCGGCTTTTGCTTAGTAATATGTCTTCCCAAGGGAGAAATTCAGGGACTAAAAAAGCAGCGCCGCCTGAGACAGGATGCTCTAACCTTTCCATTCTTGGTACCTTCCTCTCCTGTAATATCTGAAGCACCTATACAGGATGAGCCATTGTCTCTATCAGGAGTAGAAGCCTCTCCTGTGGTGCCTGTGCCTGCATATGTCACTGAGGACACTTTGGCGGCAGTCCTGAACAACTTAAAAGGGAGAATCGCTACGTTAATTGCAAAGTCCTCACAAAAGGACAAAAAGCGAAGCAGATCTCCTTCTGTTGTTTTAGATCTCCTTGCAGAAAGATCTGAGGAGGAGGATGTAACACCTTCAGGGGATAAGGATGAGGAGTCGGAGGGATTAGGGATATCAGAAGAACCCTTTTCTGCTTCCCAGGTTCTGAAATCACGGGTGCGATGTTATGCTGAAGCAGTATGCTCTACATTACCCTCTTCGGAATGAACTGAATCCCCTGTCTCCTCCCTGGGTTCATTAAAATCCCCGCAGGCTGCATGCTCTTTTCCGGGTTATCCTTTACTGGAGAATCTGATTTACACAGACTGGCTACATCCAGATAAGCGTTTTTCACCTCCTCGGAGATTTGAAGTTCTTTATCCCATGGAGGAGAAGTTTACCAAGAAGTGGAGTCTGCCCTCTGTAGATGCAGCTATTTCTTGTGTAAATAAGAACCTGACTTGTCAAGGACGCATATTTACATGTGCCTATCAGTCCCACTCACCAAAAGTTCCTAAGGTTCGCGGTAGAACATCGCCACTTCCAGTTTGTGGCTCTGCCCTTTGGTTTGGCAACTGCGCCGCGGGTATTTACAAAGGTTCTGGCCCCTCTGTGGGCAAAGCTGAGGGCACGGGGCATAGCGGTGATGACCTATCTAGATGATCTACTTGTGATAGATCATTCAGTGGCAGGATTAAATCCAAGCTGTGATAAGGACGGTAGAATACCTGGAGCATTTAGGATGAATCATAAACCTACAGAAATCCTCTCTACAAGCCCTAACAAGGATAGAGTATTTGGGCATGATCATACAGCCCAAAGCAGAGTATTCCTGCCAGAGCCAAAGATCAAGTCACTAAGAGAATTGATGCCCAAGTTTAGGGCGAAGAAGGGACCATCTTTTTGCCTTTGCATGAGGCCATTAGGGAAGATGGTGGCCTCTTTTGAGGCTGTTGCTTACACCCAGTTTCATTCGAGACAACTTCAAGGCAGTATTCTTGTTAAGACCTGCAGTGGTTATGGTACTGCGGCCTTCTTTCCATCACTCAATCGCCGAACATAAGTGATTATCGCTACCACTGGAGGTAGAGGGATAGTGGAGATGAATACAGTTTCCAGGATGATTCTTCCCAATGGTTAGAATATTCCCCCAAACATGAGCCAAGACTTCATGAAGAGGGTACCAGGCATCGAATCACTTTATTGAGAGGCAGACTACTTATATACACCAAAAAAATACTTGCAGTAATCGGATGGACAATGACACACTCCACCCACAACATCATACAATGGTTTACTAACGAGCCTCTAATACACCACTTTTAGGAGACAGACGTTCTGTCTCCGAGATAATCTACATGAGTTAATTACTAGTTATTTAACCCAGACAAGGTGACTCGGAGATAAGCTCTTCTCACCTGCTAAACAATACACATCTCATCAATAGAAATTCACACAATACAGTGTCGATTAGCATCACACAATGAACGGTTCCTGAGAGCCAGACCAAGGTTCATTTACATGACAGTAGCAGACAACATTACCAAAGCAAGCTTTTATAGTACACCCGCCCTCTCTCTACCTGGAAGATATTGAGATCAGTTAAGGAATAAACCAATTATCTCCAGGCAGAGAGCACACAATTTTCCCAAAAGTTGGAACACCCCTTTCCACACAAGGTATCCCTACCATTACATAACCCCTGATAGCCCCGATCTGGGGGACCAACATATTAAAATTTCACCCAGATCGGTCCAGGGGTTCTTAAAAAACAAACCGAACCTATGAGAAAATACAGAATAAAGTCTATTTTCTTCACAATTCTATCTACCTGGAACATGAGAAGCCAAGCTCTGGATTTACCCATGCGCCTGTCTCCACAGGGGTGCCAAAGCTTCAGTTGGTGGTTAAAGACCGAGAACTTGCGGAAAGGAAAATTCTTTTTCCCAGTCACCTGAAAGGTGGTGTCTACGGATGCCAGCCTGTTGGGCTGGGGAGTAGTGTTAGAAGAAGCTTCAGCCCAGGGAACCTGGGCCAAGACCGAAGAGAGCCTGCCCATCAACATACTGGAGATTCAGGCAGTATACTTAGCCCTCAGTACCTGGACACACAGGTTACAGGGCCACCCTGTTCGGATTCAATTCGATAATGCTACTGCAGTAGCTTATATCCATCACCAAGGAGGCACCCGAAGCCGGGATGCTCAGAAGGAGGTGAATCGGATTTTGGCATGGGCAGAATATCATGTACCTTGTCTTTCTGCAATCTTCATTCCAGGGGTAGAGAACTGGCAAGCGTACTACCTGAGTCGCCAGCACAGCAGCTGTCGCCAGGAGAATGGTCTCTCCACCCCGATGTCTTTCAGGCCATATGCCAGAGATGGGGGACCTCGGATGTAGATTTGCTAGCTTCCAGGCTCAACAGGAAGTAGGACAACTTTGTGTCCAGGATGAGAGAGCCTCTGGCCTACTGAACGGATGCTCTGAAAATTCCTTGGAATCAGTTTTCACTGATCTATGCATTCCCCCGATCCCTCTCTCTTACAGAGATTACTGGGCAGGATCAAGAAGGAGGAAATACCAGTACTCCTAGTGGCCCCAAATTGTCTCAAGAGGCCCTTGTACGCCGAGATCATAAAGATGGCGGTAGGAAGACCTTGGGTGCTTCCGCTTCATCACGACTTATTGTCACAGGGTCCAGTGTTTCATCCTTCCTTACAAAAGCTAAATTTGATGGTCTGGCTACTGAGACCTACATTTTGCATTAATGCTAGAAAGCCAGCCTTCAGGCTTATCTACTATAGAGTCTGGAAGGCGTATGTTTCCTGGTGTGAATCCAGAGGGTGGAATCCTCAGAAGTATGTCATAAGTAGGATTCTCACCTTTTGCCAATTAGGAGTGGATATGAAATTAGCCCTGAGTACCATCAAGGGTCAAATATCGGCTCTATCAGTCTTTTTTCAGAGACCGTTGGCATCTCATTCCCTAGTTCGGGCTTTCATTCAGGGGGTACTGTGGATCAATCTGCCAGTCAAGTCTCCCTTATGTCCCTGGGATTTGAATTTAGTATTGTCAGTCTTGCAAAAGCAACCTTTTTAACCTATCTGCCATATTCCGTTGTTTTGTTTTATCTTACTTTTTTCCTGAGCCGCAGACAGCGGGGGAAAAGTTATTGCACTCCCTAGATGTAGTGAGAGCAGTAAAAGTTTATCTGCAGGCAACGGCTCAGATACGTAAAAAACAGATGTTTTGTTTATTGTGCCAGATGGTCCCAAGAAGGGCCAGGCGGCATCAAAATCCACCATTGCTAGGTGGATTCGACAAGTAATTGTTCAAGCTTATGGTTTAAGGAACAAGATTCCTCCTTTTTCTGTTAAGGCGCATTCGACCACGGCAATAAGTGCTTCATGGGCAGTGCATCACCAGGCTTCGATGGCTCAGATCTGTAAAGCTGCAACTTGGTCTTCAGTCCATATATTTACCAAATTCTATCAAATAGATGTGAAAGGACATGAGAATACCGCCTTTGGGCGAAGTGTGCTGCAGGCAGCAGTATAGGGCTTCTTGCCCATTAGCGGCCTGCTTGGTCTGTGTCTCCCACCCCTCATTGAGCATTGCTCTGGGACATCCCACTTTGTAATGAATAGAGGCTCTGTGTCCCATGATGTACGATAAAGAAAATAGGATTTTACCTTTACCTGTAAAATCCTTTTCTTGGAGTACACTACGGGCCACAGAGGTCCCCCCCTTCTCATGGGATCCTTACTGCTTTGCTACAAAACTGAGGTATTTCCCTTAGGGGAGGGGTTAAAAGGGAGGAACTTGTCTTCATTGGTTGTGCCAGTGTCCAATCACCTCTGGTGAGCTATAGAACCCACTATGTAATGGCTATGCGGCTCTGTGTCCCGTGGTGTACTCCAAGAAAAGGATTTTACAGGTAAGCTGTTATAAAAATTCAAGTTTTTTTTCTTCACAAAATTTGTCATATTATCAGGTTATAGCATATGCATACCACAAATTACACCCCAAAACACATTCTGCTATTACTCCTGAGTATGGCGATACCACATGTGTGAGACTTACACAGCGTGGCCACATACAGAGGCCCAACATGCAGGGAGCACCTTCACATGTGTGAGACTTTTACACAGCGTGGCCACATACAGAGGCCCAACATGCAGGGAGCACCTTCACATGTGTGAGACTTTTACACAGCGTGGCCACATACAGAGGCCCAACATGCAGGGAGCACCTTCACATGTGTGAGACTTTTACACAGCGTGGCCACATACAGAGGCCCAACATGCAGGGAGCACCTTCAGGCATTCTGGAGCACCCAGGCCAATTCTGATATTTCTCTCCTACATGTATAAATCATCATTTATTTGCTAGAATATGACAAAGAACCCCAAAACATTATGTATGTTTTTTCTTAGCAAACACCCTAGAGCAGGGGTCCTCAAACTTTTTAAACAGGGGGCCGGTTCACTGTCCCTCAGACCATTAGAGGGCCGGACTATAAATAAAACTATGAACAATTTCCTATGCACACTGCACATATGTTATTTTGAGCTCACCCTCACCGTCATTTCAAGCCCCCCCCCTCACAATCATTAGTTGCAAGCCGATCAAGATCATTGCAAGCCCCCCAATCATCATCATCATCAGCCCCTCATTGCAACCCCCCTCACCTTTGCAAGCCCCCCTCACCATCATCAGCCCCTCATTGCAACCCCCCCCACCATTGCAATCCACCCCCACCTTCATCATTACATCATCAGCCCCTCATTGCAAGCGCCCCCACCATCATCATCATCATTTCATCATCATCAGCCCCCCCACCATCATCATCCCCCCCACCATCATCATTACATCATAATTTCATCATCCTCAGCCCCCCCCACCATCATTTCATCATCATCAGCCCCCCCACCATCATCATCATTACATCATCATTATCAGCCCCCCTCACCATCGTAAGCCCCTCACAGCCTTTCTCCTTACTGTGCCAAACTGCTGTCACAGTCCCGCTGTGTCACGATCCCGCTGTGTCACAAAGCTCACAGTGTTGGTAACAGTTCTGGCGCACTGTGATAAATGTCCCGCCCTCCTCCTCATAGACCAGCTCGTGTGATAGACAGAACACTGGCTCTATCACACGAGCTAGTCTAGGAGGAGGATGGCGTGTAACCGGCGTTGCCTGTCAGAGTCGGGTGGGCCCGTTAAAACCCCTGCCCTAGAGAATACAGTGGCGGTCGTTGCAACTTTTTATCTCGCACGGTATTTGCGCAGAAATTTTTCAAACGCTTTTTTTGGAAAAAAAACAGTAAAGTTAGCCCAATGTTTTTGCATAATGTGAAAGATGAAGTTATGCCGAGTAAATAGATACCCAACATGTCACCTTTCTAAATTGCACACGCTCATGGAATGGCGCCAACCATCGATACTTAAAGAGGAGTTCCACCCTCAAAATTGACCTCCGCTTAACCCACTCCTCTCCCCCTTACATGCCACATTTGGCATGTAATTTTTTTGGGGGGGAAGTGGGGGCTTCAGGAGAAGGGGACTTCCTGTCCCACTTCCTCCTTCCGCCCAGGGGCTGCAAAGGTGATACGTCATATCGCCTTTTGGCAGCCCCTCCCTGTAGGCGATCGCCTAGGACACATGACAGGTCCTAGGCGATCGCCTGTCCAATCAAACAGCGCCGCGCACGCATGCGCAGTGCCGCTCGCGCATGCGCAGTGGGTGCCCGGCCGTGAAGCCGAAAGCTGTCACGGCCGGGTGCCCACAGTGACAATGAAGACGCCGGGGAGGGGGGGTGAGGACGCGTCGCTGGAACGTGGAGCAGGTAAGTGTCAGTTTATTAAAAGCCCGCAGCTATACTTTTTGTAGCTGCTGACTTTTAATAAACTTAAAAAATGGGTGGAAAACCCCTTTAAAAACCCCCAATGGCGACGATTTAATTTTTTTTACTGGTTACATGTTTTTATTTACAGAGGAGGTCTAGTGCCAAAATTATTGCTCTCACTGTAACATTCGCAGCGATACCTCACGTGTGTGGTTTGAACACCATTTTCATATGTGGGCGGGACTTACGGATGCGTTCGCTTCTGCATGCAAGCACACGGGGACAGGGGCGCTTTAAAAAAAAAAATGTATTGTTCATTTTACTTTATTTATTTTAGTTTAACACTTTTTCCCCAAAAATTTATTTTTTGATCACTTTTATTCCTAATACAAGGAATGTAAACATCCCTTGTAATAGGAATATGGCATGACAGGTCCTCTTTACAGTGAGATATGGGGGGGGGTCAATAAGACTCCACATCTCACCTCTAGGCTGGGAAGCCTGAAATCCCCCCCCAAAAAAAGATCCTGACTTTGATCGTAGCGGTGAGTCGGTAGAAGCACTGGAGGATGGCGGGAGGGGGGAGGTCTCCTCTCGCCTCCCGTAAGAACGATCAAGCAGTGGAACAGCCGCTAGGATCATTCTTATGGTGTAGGGAATCGCCGGCTGAAAAAGCTGATATCTGAATGATGTCTGTAGCTGCACCCATCATTCAGATATCCCCACACAAAGTCAAGGACGTCATATGACGGCCGACAGGCGGGAAGTGGTTAAAACACATTTTTTTTAACACAAAGTTGTCCATTTGTACAATATTTCTAACACATAGCATGTACATACCAAAAATGACACCCCAAAATAGATTCTCCTCCTCCTCCTGAGTACGGCGATACCACATGTGTGAGACTTCCACAGCCTGGCCACATACAGAGGCCGAGTACAGCAGAGCATGGCAGAGTGCAGCCGGGGTATGGCAGAGTGCGGCCGGGTATGGCAGAGTGTGGCCGGGTATGGCAGAGGGCGGATGAGCATGGATGGATGGATGTGACTGCAATTGTCACTGAGCAGCGCTGTGGGCACTACAGATCCAGCCCACAGTGCTGCTGCCACTGATCTCTCCCCCTCTCCTCTCACACTGTACCGATCGGTCCACAGAGGGGAGAGAGGAACCGGCGTCAGGACATGACGGCGGTTTGTTTACAAGTGATCGCTCCGTCATTTGATGGAGCCATGAAGTGGTAAACGACCGCTATCAGGGGCCATTTTCCATGATTGACGTCCTCCCAGGGGGTGCGATTCTAGGAGGACGTCAATGTACGTCCTCCAAGAATTAATGAACCGCTCTGTAGCCGTCAGTCAGCTATGGGCCGGTCGTTAAGTGGGTAACACTAAATACATTCCTCCACCCATGCTGCTCACTGATTGGTCCAGAGTAGGGCGGGGACTGGGTGATAATCTTCCTTCTCTGTGCTGCAGACACAATTTATGTCTCTAGACTGGATTTATGGAGATTCTGGGGATCAGCAAAAGGTTGATTTTCACCATGGATGTTGCTCTACCTAGACACCTGGGGTATGTGCTTTGGGTCTTCTGCCCCATACCCGGGTCTCTGACAGAACAATCCCCCCGGGATTACTTGTTCTGTTGTCTGCTGGCTGTGCCGGGTGGAGGGATATGTCTGTATAGTCTCAGACCCAAGTCACTGAGTGCAGTCTCAGGAGATGGGAGGCAGCGGTGTGCGATCTCTGCAACTTGTCTCATGTAAATATTTAATCTTCCACTGATTACTGAACACCAATATTATGAATCCTGTCCCCTACCCTGTATAATATACATTACATACTCCTGACCCCTGCACTATATACTCTATGTTGTACATTACATACTGCTGACCCCTGCACTATATACTCTATATTGTACATTACATACTCCTGACCCCTGCACAATATATTCTGTTGTACATTACATACTCCTGACCCCTGCACTATATACTCTATGTTGTACATTACATACTCCTGACCCCTGCACTATATACTCTATGTTGTACATTACATACTCCTGACCCCTGCACTATATACTCTATGTTGTACATTACATACTCCTGACCCCTGCACTATATACTCTATATTGTACATTACTGTAACGGAATGACCCGGGACATCCAGAGACTTTGTGAGGATGGGGGATACTCCTGTGTCAGCGTCATTGATAACTCTTGGGTCTGAGTCCACTCTGTGCCCTTTGGGCATGGAGTGGCAAGTGAATCATAATTCATGTTTAACATGAAATAGGACATCACGGATAGTTCGTATTGCAGGATTTTGAGATACTGCAAGATGTTGGATTGTTTTGGCGTGGATAGTGATTTACAGTATATTCCTTAATGCCTGCAAAGAATATTCTATGACTCATTTCTAGTGACATGCTAATTGAGTCAGGGCTTGGAAGACATTCCATTGTGTGATGCTGCTTTGTGTGCTATTGACGATAGATGTGTTGTGACTCTAAAAGTCAGACGTCTGTGGAATGTGGTTGGGCAGATGAATGACTTATTGTCGGAGACGCAACGTCTAGGGGATAATTAACTCTGAATATCATTATGTAAAAGAGTGTGATTGAAGCCCCCATGGTGTGATGAGGTGGGGACAGTTTGATTGTTCCTGTAAATTCTGTGACCTGTTGTACTGCATATAAACAAGCTAAGAAGCCATTAAAAGTTAGTTCATATTTTGACGCAGTAACAGAGCTTGTCAGTCTCGTTATTGAGGGAGTTCTTATGGAATGGATCGGGTTCTGTTGGTTGGAGTGTCAATAAGCTGTCTTGGATGGGATGGAAGGTCGTAAACGGTGGTGACCGTTACAATTACATACTCCTGACCCCTGCACAATATATTCTGTTGTACATTACATACTCCTGACCCTTGCACAATATATTCTGTTGTACATTACATACTCCTGACCCCTGCACTATATACTCTATATTGTACATTACATCATTCTGATACTATATAGTCCTATCTGTTGTATCTTATACAATATGTTGTACATTACATAGTCCTGACTTCTGCTCTCTCCCCTCTACCCACTGCTATATATACACATAATATGTATTCTCTTTTCTTACACCCATTTCCTACCAGCTGGACATTTTATATCTGATGTGATTGGAGCACAGACTTTTACTTGTTGATAATAATGTGATAACATCCTCAGACTTTGGAACATTAAACAGAAAGTGATAATGAGGGGGAGGAGTTAATAACCCAATGATGGTGGTCTTCAGGATCAGTCCAGTCTTCATCTTGGTTGTTCTCCCCCCATTTTCACTCTCTGACCTCTGGTGGGGCTCAGCCCCGCTGTTATTCATGACTAAATCATGGACTAAATAAGGAAGTGCAGCAGGACTTCTTGTGTTGGGAAGATGGTAATGAGTGATAGAGGGGGAGGGGACACTCGTCCTATAATCCCCTCATCACTGTCACTCCTATAAAAGACAGTTCTCGTTGTTTCCTCACTCTCTGACTAAGGTCCATGAATAAAGAAATGATCTGGTAGGAGATCAGAGGACCCATTTACTAGTTACCTTGAGGGGGGAATTGTAAGATCCTCAGAGAGAAAGCTGCCTGATGTGGGCGGAGTCCTGGTTTAGGGGAACCAATCAGCTCATGTCTAGTAATAATCTTTGTATTTCTATTTTAGTAGATGGACGGGAGATGAGGAAAACCTCAGAGGATTGTCTCACTTTGTCTCCAGACTGTAAAGTAGAAGATAAGGACATCACACAGTATAGTCCAGGAGAAAACCCGACTACCTCAAATGTCCATCCGGCACCACCCAGTGTAGATGGACCATCGTATTCCTCTTATCCTGAGGAACCTCAGACTGTGCGGGACGGTGCCGGACCATCGTATTCCTCTTATCCTGAGGAACCTCAGACTGTGCGGGACGGTGCCGGACCATCGTATTCCTCTTATCCTGAGGAACCTCAGACTGTGCGGGACGGTGCCGGACCATCGTATTCCTCTTATCCTGAGGAACCTCAGACTGTGCAGGACGGTGCTGTCCTTGCAACAGATGAAAGGTTGTCCTGTCCCGAGTCCGGGAAGTGTTTCAGTTCCAAAGGCAGTCTTAATAAGCATAAAAAATCTCACACAGTTAAGAAGCCGTATTCCTGTCCTGAGTGCGGGAAATGTTTTTCAGTAAAGTCCAATCTTTCCAGACATCAGAGATCACACACGGGGGAGAAGCCGTTTTCCTGTCCTGAGTGCGGGAAATGTTTTTCAGTGAAGTCCTATCTTTGCGCACATCAGAGATCTCACACGGGGGAGAAGCCGTATTCCTGTCCTGAGTGCGGGAAATGTTTTTCAGATAAGTCCAGTCTTTCCAAACATCAGAGATCCCACACGGTGGAGAAGCCGTATTCCTGTCCTGAGTGCGGGAAATGTTTTTCAGTGAAGTCCTATCTTTGCGCACATCAGAGAATACACACGGGGGAGAAGCCGTATTCCTGTCCTGAGTGTGGGAAATGTTTTTCAGTGAAGTCCTATCTCTGCGCACATCAGAGAATACACACGGGGGAGAAGCCGTATTCCTGTCCTGAGTGCGGGAAATGTTTTTCAGATAAGTCCAGTCTTTACACACATCAGAGATCTCACACGGGGGAGAAGCCGTATTCCTGTCCTGAGTGCGGAAAATGTTTTTCACAGAAGTCCCATCTTTACACACATCAGAGATCTCACACGGGGAAGAAGCCGTATTCCTGTCCTGAGTGTGGGAAATGTTTTTCAGAGAAGTCCTATCTTTCCACACATCAGAGATCTCACACGGGGGAGAAGCCGTATTCCTGTCCTGAGTGCGGGAAATGTTTTTCACAGAAGTCCGATCTTTCCAGACATCAGAGATCTCACACGGGGGAGAAGCCGTATTCCTGTCCTGAGTGTGGGAAATGTTTTTCAGGTAAGTCCAATCTTTCCAGACATCAGAGATCTCACACGGGGGAGAAGCCGTATTCCTGTCCTGAGTGAGGGAATTGCTCCTCACTGAAGTCCTGTCTTCCTGTACATCAGGAGTCCCACACAACCCCTCGAGGTGTATTAGTGAGTGCGGGAAATGTCTTGTATGTGAATGTTGCTGGACATGTGGGGAAGAAGCACACCCTGATATACACCTCAGATATACTCCATGGCTGATCTTCATCATGTAAGAAACACTTCATAAGGAGATCAGAGATCACCAAAGACATGGATGAAGTGTTGTACTGTGTTGGCTATTGATAGCAGTAGAAAAATAAAAATGGAGTCATTACCTCTCATTGGCCGAGTACATTTTGTGGTGGAAGATTTCACAAACACTTAGAGGTCGGTATAAAAATAGTTGAATGAATGTGAGCGGCCATGATGAATACTGGATGTATTTTATTTCATACACTGATTTCCTTGGCTCCATCTAGTGGCCATAAAGCGTTATTGTGCTATTTTTACTGATTGAGGTATTTAATGAAAAATAGCGTTTTATGGCCACTAGATGGAGCTGACAATCATAGGAAATCACTGTGTTACATTCTAGCAATATGTGTAAGAGCTGAATGAATTTCCTATAAGTAGAGCCCTCAGTTTGCTCTGTCAGACATGATTTCATACTAATACCTGAGATCATACTCATACACTTATCAGTACAACAGATATTGGGGGATAGAAGGGAATATGTATGGAAGCCTCACCTTCTAATACAACCCATTCAGTTTATAATAGAAATGAAAGGCAAAACATTTGTGTATAGATATAAAATATATTAGAAGTACTTTTCTCCCCTTTTTTATAAGTGATCACATTCCCTCTGTTCTCAGCTGCATAAGAGTTGGGATAGGAGAAACAGCAACACACCGGTCTTCCCAGTGGATGGTTGTACAGGGGGGAGGTTGTAAGCACAAGTCTGATGACTGGAGGAGAGCAGGTTGACTTCCAAGCTCAGCACAGCCAGCAAACTGATCATGTTGTGCTCTCCTGCCTAGTGTGGTCAGTTCTTAACCGGAAAGTAGAGGGAGTGGCAGGATCACCAGGGATTTCATACAAAGAGAACAGGAGACTTCTTCATACCAGTACATGGGACAGCAGACACAGATCAGGAAGAGGAAATGTTGGACTTATATATTCTTTACCCAGTTCAGCCTTGGGAAGGTTTTACCCCCCTCCCTTCATGACTAGCCCAGGCCATTGTTTGCTATTTAATACTGCGCTCCTTTACCTGGTAATTGCTCAGTCATGTGACGCTGTACACAGATGACATTTATATTATTGTTTCCCACCAATAAAGATTTATTTTGGTGTTTTTGATCACCTCTGCGTTCTTTTATTTTTTATTATATAAACATAAAAAGAACTAAAATTTAAAAACAAAAACATAGGGCCAGATCCTCAAAAGAGATACGCAGACTTAACTGCTGTTCAGTCTGTGTGTAACTTTGGAAACGATCCTCAAAAGGCTTTTTCCAAAGTTAGGCAGAAGATCCGGCATGTGTAATTGAATTACACTGCCGAATCTTGGGATGCAGTACCGCATCCGCCGCTGGGGGCATTTCGAGTCGAAATGCCGTTTCTAGTATGCAAATTAGCACTTAAGGCGATCCACAAAGCTTTCCAGCTTCGTTTTTTCGCCGTAAGTGTTATTTTGCAAGTGTAAAACTAGGGCTGATGTTACAAAGTGTAAACTAGTCACACCATGTAAAAGCCCATTCCAGCGACGGCATTTGGTATGCATTCCTGAGAGGGAGAACTCCACGGCAATTTGTAAAAACAAAACCGGCATGGGTTCCCCCCCAGGAGCATACCAGGCCCTTAGGTCTGGTATGGGTTGTAAGGGGACCTACAACCATACAATCCATACCAGACCCGTATCCAAAGCACGCTACCCGGCCGGTCAGGAAAGGGAGTGGGGACGAGCGAGCGCCCCCCCCCCCTCCTGAGCCGTGCCAGGCCGCATGCCCTCAACATGGGGGGGTTGGGTGCTCTGGGGCAGGGGGGCGCACTGCGGGCCCCCCCACCTCAGAGCACCCTGTCCCCATGTTGATGAGGACAGGACCTCTTCCCGACAACCCTTGCCATTGGTTGTCGGGGTCTGCGGGCGGGGGCTTATCGGAATCTGGGAGTCCCCTCAAATAAGGGGGCCCCCAGATACCGGCCCCCCACCCTAAGTGAATGGATATGGGGTACATCGTACCCCTATCCATTCACCTGGAGGCAAAAAGTTAAAGTTAGTAAACACACAACACAAGGGTTTTTAAAATAATTTATTATTCTGCTCCGGATGCCCCCCCCTGTCTTCTTTATTAGCTCTATTACCAGGGGGGGCTTCTTCTTCCACTCTCCGGGGGTCTTCTCCGCTCTCCGGGGGGGGTTTCTTCTTCCGCTCTCCGGGGGTGTTCTTCCATCTTCTCCCCTCTTCCGCTGTTGACTCGGCGAACCCCGGTTCTTCTGCAGCTCTCCGGTGCCTTCTTCTTCAGCGCTGGCTGCCTGCTATCTTTGTGTGTTAGCTCGATTTCAAACAGGCAGCCGGCGCGGTCTTCTGTGTAACTTAAATGGGATTTTTTAAGTTACGCCAGGTTTTTGTGGATCTGGCCCAATGTTTTTACTTTCCGCTATAAAACATCCAACAGAAAAATAAAAAAATCGAATTTCTTCATAAATTTTGGCCAAAATCTATTCTGCTCCATGTCTTTGGTAATAAATCCCAATAAGTGTATATTGACTGGTTTGTGTGAAAGTTATAATGTCTACAAACTATGGGATATATTGGAATTTTTATTTATTTTATTTGTTTATAGTACTAATGGTGGTGATCAGCGCCTTCTAATGGGACTGCCAGAGTGTGACGGGCAATTTGACACTAACTGACATCACTAGTGACACCAATACAAAGATTAGTGATAATACTATATACTGTCACTGTACTAATGACACCGGCTGGGAACTGACATCACCAGTGATACCAATACAGAGATCAGTGATAATACTATGCACTGTCACTGTACTACTGACAACGGCTGGGAACTGACATCACCAGTGACACCAATACAGAGATCAGTGATAATACTATGCACTGTCACTGTACTACTGACACCGGCTGGGAACTGACATCACCAGTGATACCAATACAGAGATCAGTGATAATACTATGCACTGTCACTGTACTACTGACAACGGCTGGGAACTGACATCACCAGTGACACCAATACAGAGATCAGTGATAATACTATGCACTGTCACTGTACTACTGACACCGACTGGGAACTGACATCACCAGTGACACCAATACAGAGATCAGTGATAATACTATATACTGTCACTGTACTAATGACACCGGCTGGGAACTGACATCACCAGTGACACCAATACAGAGATCAGTGATAATACTATGCACTGTCACTGTACTAATGACACCGGCTGGGAACTGACATCACCAGTGACACCAATACAGAGATCAGTGATAATACTATGCACTGTTACTGTACTGATGACACCGGCTGGGAACTGACATCACCAGTGACACCAATACAGAGATCAGTGATAATACTATGCACTGTCACTGTACTAATGACACCTGCTGGGAACTGACATCACCAGTGACACCAATACAGAGATCAGTGATAATACTATGCACTGTTACTGTACTGATGACACCGGCTGGGAACTGACATCACCAGTGACACCAATACAGAGATCAGTGATAATACTATGCACTGTCACTGTACTAATGACACCGGCTGGGAACTGACATCACCAGTGACACCAATACAGAGGTCAGTGATAATACTATGCACTGTCACTGTACTAATGACACCGGCTGGGAACTGACATCACCAGTGACACCAATACAGAGATCAGTGATAATACTATGCACTGTCACTGTACTAATGACACCGGCTGGGAACTGACATCACCAGTGACACCAATACATAGATCAGTGATAATACTATGCACTGTCACTGTACTAATGACACCGGCTGGGAACTGACATCACCAGTGACACCAATACAGAGGTCAGTGATAATACTATGCACTGTCACTGTACTAATGACACTGGCTGGGAACTGACATCACCAGTGACACCAATACAGAGATCACTGATAATACTATGCACTGTCACTGTACTAATGACACTGGCTGGGAACTGACATCACCAGTGACACCAATACAGAGATCACTGATAATACTATGCACTGTCACTGTACTAATGACACTGGCTGGGAACTGACATCATCAGTGACACAAATACAATGAAATGCAATGTCTGTCACAAATCATGTTTAGTGATCACCTCTGTATTAATAAATGAATTATTATTATATCAACTTATGTAGATTTTTTATGATTGTATTTTTACATCATAAATGCGTTCTTATATTATATTATTGAATGATGTTTCCTAATATCACTATCATGAAGCCCCCCCAGGGGATTGTGACATTCAAGTTATATTTACATTCCATACACATTATCAGATACACCCACATGCCTCCATCAAAGTCCCAATCTACCTCTCCCTTCCTTCTTACATATATATGCCGGGATGGAGGCATGCCGGGGTGTAGCTCTAGGTATAGACAGCTCATACCCATTTTCTAGCTGTTTTATTAGCTATACATTTCTTGTGACCTTGTGTTCTGTGTCTTTAAGACTTTTCTGTATGTAATAAAAAGATCTTTGTTAACCACTTCCATACAGGGCACCTACGCACCTTCCCGCCCAAGCCAATTTTCAGCTTTCAGCACTGTCGCATTTTGAATGGCAATTGCGCGGTCATGCTACACTGTACCCAAACAAAATTGGCGTCCTTTTTTCCCCACAAATAGAGCTTTCTTTTGGTGGTATTTGATCACCTCTGCGATTTTTTTTTTGTTGCGCAACAACTAAAAAAAGACTAAAAATTTGGAAAAAAAATTAAGTTTTTATTTTTTTCTGTTAATTTTTTTGTAAATAAGCTTTCTCTTTCAATTACGGGCACTGATATGGCGGCACTAATGGGCACCGATGAGATGGCACTGATGGACATCGATGAGGTAGTACTGACGGGCACAGGTGAGGTGGCACTGATTGGCGGCGCTGGTATGCGACACTGATGGGCACTCATAGGCGGCACTGATGGGCACACATAGGTGGCACTGATGGGCACACATAGGCGGCACTGATGGGCACACATAGGCGGCACTGATGGGCACACATAGGCGGCACTCATGGGTGGCACTGGGCACTCATAGGCGGCACAGATGGGCACTTATGGGTGGCACTGATGGATACTTATGGGTGGCACAGATGGGCACTGATAGGTGGGCACTGGGCATGGATGGGCACTGTGGGGTGGCACTGATGGACACTGTGGGGTGGCACTGATGGACACTGGGGTGGCACTGATGGACACTGTGGGGCAGCACTGATTTTGCCAGGTTGCCAGTCAGTGCCCATTTGTGGGCACTGATTGGCATCTTTTTTTTAATGCTTTTTTTTTTACTTATTTTTTTTTTTTTTTACTTTTTTTTTTTTTTTTTTTCTTTTTTTTTTTTTTTGCCCACCCTGGTGGTCCTGTGTGGCGATCCGAGGGGGGCTGCGCTGATAAACAATCAGCGCGAATCCCCCCTGTCAGGAGAGCCGCCGAACGGCTCTCCTCTACTCGCGTCTGTCAGACGCGAGTGAGGAAGAGCCATCGACGGCTCTTCCTGTTTACATCGTGATCAGCCGTGATTGGACACGGCTGATCACGTGGTAAAGAGTCTCCGCCGGAGGCTCTTTACCGAGATCGGAAATGCAGGGTGTCAGACTGACACCCCGCATCACCGATCGCCGCGATGCGCGCCCCAACGGGCGCGCGCGGCATGAAATCCTGCAGGACGTTCTCGAACGTCCTGTCAGGATTTCATAACCACTTCCCGGACGTAAATCGGCTATAGGCCGGGCGGGAAGTGGTTAAACAATTGGTTATATAAGAACTGTATCTATTTGTTCTTACTTTTTTTGTGTTATATTTGATCTTCTGTGGTAGCTCTGTAAGGTATTTTACAGGCGTGGTTACTATTAGTGTTGAGCAGAATACGCCATATTCGATTTCGCGATATATCACGAATATATAGCCGAATATTCGAGAAGTATTCGCTAAATTCGAATATTCGTGATATTTTATCGAAATGAAATTTTTGCGAAATTTCGCTATTGCGAATGCGAAAATAATTGCGAAATTTCGACAACAGCGGAAGGAGCACTCTGATTGGCTCAGAATATTCGTGATATTTTGCACTCTGATTGGCTCAGAATATTCGTGATATTGTATCGAAATTTCGCAAAATGCGAATGCGATATTGATGGCGAAATTTCGGAAGGAGCACTCTGATTGGCTCAGAATATTCGTGATATTTTACAATACAAAATAATTGCGAATATTCGGCAAATGCGGAAGGAGCACTCTGATTGGCTCAGAATATTCGTGATATTTTACAATACAAAATAATTGCGAATATTCGGCAAATGCGAAAGGAGCACTCTGATTGGCTCAGAATATTCGTGATATTTTACAATACAAAATAATTGCGAATATTCGGCAAATGCTGTAGGAGCACTCTGATTGGCTCAGAATATTTGTGATATTTTACAATACAAAATAATTGCGAATATTCGGCAAATGCAGAAGAAGCACTCTGATTGGCTCAGAATATTCTTGATATTTTACAATACAAAATAATTGCGAATATTCGGCAAATGCGGAAGGAGCACTCTGATTGGCTCAGAATATTCTTGATATTTTACAATAGAAAATAAAAAGTGTTTTGCATTGGTGGTGATTCTTTACTCTATCCATCTGTCACAGCCGTTTGTCAATCAAACACCTTGAAGATTGAACACGTTCATGCTGCATGCTTTGGACTTTTTTTCACTTCACATATCAAAGACATTTTTATGAAAGATTATTTTTCTATTATTGGGACTATATTTCTTTATATATTTGTTTCACTGTGTATTTCACAAGTTATTTGCGCTTGCTTATTTTATAATTTGCCCACATGTCTTGTCACTAGACATATTTTTTATTCTTGTAGAGCGACTCCATTTTCTGTCTTGTATTAATTTATGTTGTATAACATTTTTGAGTTGCTGCTGTATTCTCCCCTTTTTTTAAGGTATGCGCAATTTTTTCCTTCTTACAAAAAAAAATAATATCAAACATACAAATATTCATAACAGAAACATACACAAAGCCCCCCCCCTTTTGCATCAGAGACAATCAGAGTTCTCCTACCACAGTTATCGAAAATTCGCAATCATTTTCGCATTCGCATTAGCGAAATTTCGCATTTTTTTTTTATATTCGGCAACATAAAAGGATCGCCTCAGCTTAGCTACTCGGCCCAGGGTCTCTAATCATACCAGCAATGCTTTTAGACGTCGATAGGATGTGATCTGTTTTAAAAATCAAATTGAAAAAATGCGAATATTCGGAATAGCGAATATTGGCCGCGAAATTCGAGATATTCGCGAATACTCGAATATGCCATATTCGAGCCAAATATTCGCAATACGAATATTCGTGAGCAACACTAGTTACTATGAGACATTTCTTGGGGCTGCAGTTCCTCTCATCTCCACAAGGTGGTGATCTCACTCATATCCAGACAGGAAGATTCTATGGAATGCAGACAGGAAGTGATGTCATTACAGACAGGAAGTAATCTGGAATAAAGACAAGACGTTCCATGAGGCAGGAAAGAGGAGACATTGCTGGAAGTAACAGCAGAGGAGGTAATAAGATCTTATTTCCTATTTACACCCACAGAGGTCACCTCCCCCGATCACTTCCAGCAGCCCCCCAGTGAGGGGCTTCGTTCTCTGTGACCCCAAACATGGCACAATGCAGCCACTGAGATTCCCAAGTGATGACAAAGGCTGAGGTGAGGGGCATGAATGGGGGGAGGGGGTCTGAACCGGGGTGCCAGTCAGAGGGGGTTATGGGCGGGGTTAGGGTTGCCACTTTTTCTTTATGCCAAATCCGAACGATTTAGAGGCGCACAGTATATATATTTTTTAGTATACACTATAGGATTGTAACAGACCTGGGACACCTTTGGGAACTCCAAAGAGAATAGTAATGCGGCGCACATAGTGCCCCCTCACCCTCCTGTCACGTTCTGTCCTGAGCCACATTCCTGTCTGAATGTTGTGTCCGGGTTTTAGGTGGACTGAAGCCTGGGCACATGATTCAAAACCCGGAGAATCCTGGACCGGTGGCAACCCTAGCAGGGGTGGCAGAGGTATGAGATGAGGAGGATGGATAGGAATGGATGGGACAGATGAAGGGACAATAATATGGGCATCCCTGGAAGGGGCACATAGGTGTTGGGGGAGATGGGGGCAGAAACTCCAGAGAGCAGCTGGCAGTAGGAGAGGAGTTTGAGATGTGCAGAGAGTTGGTCCTGCCCCCCCACACATCTCAAGGGCCCCACACACACCGAGGACCCCCACCCCACATACAGGCACTCATCAGGCCCCGGGAGCTGCAGCTGGCATCAGTGACGGGTCCCTCAGAGCCGGCACAGGGCACAGCCCAGTATGGAGAACTGGTGTCTGGGGGAGGAGGAGTGGGGAGAGGAGTTGGCTGATGTTGGGGGGCGCTGTGCCCGTGTTGGGAGCAGATCAGACACAGCAAGGGGGCTCTGCAAAGGCTGAATGTGCTGCACACTCTGTTCTCAGCAATCCTAATTGGCGATCACCAGGGGAGCCTCCCCTGATCCTGGGACCCTTTACTCCAACAGCAAGACCCTTCCCTGCTGTCTCAGTGCCCCCCCCCCCCCCCCCCGCATTGGCGGAATGCCAGGGTCACAGGTGTGATCTTTGTGACTGTAATAGTTCTGCCACTGGTTCTGAGTAAACTAGAGGAGCTGAGGGGTCTCTGAGGTGGTAGTGGGACTAAAGGATTCTGGGAGCCTCTGAGAGTTTACTTCATCTGAAGGTCTCTGGGACCCCGAGGAGGAAGTGCAGATGAAGGACTTTGGGGGCCTCCTAGGAAGTAATAGGACTGAACAACTCTGAGAGGTAAGTGGGGCTGTGGGGGCTCTGAGGGGGTAGTCAGGCTGCAAGGCTCTGAGGTAAGAGGGGGCTTTAGGGCTCATAGGGGCTCTTGGTCTCTGGTGGTCCCCCCCACCCCACCTGCACCTACTTTTCTGACCTTCTTAAAGAACTCCTGCCAGCAAATGTAGGAAGCCTTCACCTCACCATCTCACTGGTCAAGGAAAATGTTCCAGAACACAAAATAGACCAAGAGAACAAACCCCTCCCCCTGTTGTCCTCCTCCTACCCACACTGAGTTGCTATTGGAGAGTAAAGAACAGACTCCTCCCCCACAGTTCTGTACTCCACCATCAGAATCCTCCTGCTATCCAATCCAATCCCTTCTCTTACTGCAGAGAGTGACATCACTCTTGTCAGTCAGCAGGCTGCCGGAGATTGGAGACTTGCAGCCGGGGTTCTGGCAATTATCCTGATTAGCCGTTCCCCTTCCTGGACATCATGATGACCTAATATTGACCTCACAGCACGGCCTCAGAGCAAACACATCAAAGGAAGGGTCGTATTTATCATTCCTTGTCTGCAGATCTAAAACTAATCAAAACCAATTCAGAAACCCAACAAACCCAACAGAGAGAAGAGAATTTCTGATCTGGTAAGACAAGAGGGTCCCAGGAGCCCAAAAAAATCAGATTCTAAACCGTCCAAACTAAATGTGTTCCCATGGGGGGAGTAGTTCTTAAATATCCAGCAACCCTCCTATTACCCCCCCACATCCACATCCTATTATTGTGTGACCAATACCATCCAAATAATTCTTACTTTCATTTCCCAAAGTTATCCGTCTACAAGGAGACCTGTATAGATCAAATGATGGCACCAATGAGGATGGAGGAGGACCGGAGTAACATTACTGAGAAGATACTAAACTTCACCCTGGAGATCATCTACCTGCTGACCGGAGAGGTGAGGAGGATTCTGAGAGGTCACATGACATCACTCTTATCTCTATTAATAATACACAGACCTGACCGGAGAGGTGAGGAGGATTCTGGGAGGTCACATGACATCACTCTTATCTCTATTAATAATACACAGACCTGACCGGAGAGGTGAGGAGGATTCTGGGAGGTCACATGACATCACTCTTATCTCTATTAATAATACACAGACCTGACCGGAGAGGTGAGGAGGATTCTGGGATTCTAACATGATATTCCTATTGGTTCCTCAATACAGAGATTTCCTCTTGTGAAGTCAGGTGATCACATGACCATCACAGTGCCTCCATGTGACTCCCTAAAACCCGAGAGACACAACATGGAGAAGATTCTAGAAGTCACCAAGAAGATGATGGAGCTGCTGACAGGAGAGGTGAGGAGGATTCTGGGACATTATCCAGTAACAGACAAGGGGTGTGTCTGGATGGTGACTGTATCATTGTGTGTGTCAGGTTCCTATAAGGTGTCAGGATGTCACTGTCTATTTCTCCATGGAGGAGGGGGAGGATTTAGAAGGACACAAGGATCTCTACAAGGACGTCATGATGGACAATCAGCAGAATTTGAGTTTTGTGAAGAATGTAAGGAAGGAATTTCCCCGGAATGAGAAGATATTGAACCTCACCCTGGAGATCCTCAGCCTGCTGACTGGAGAGGTGAGTGTAATGAAGGGGTTAAATCCGCTGTACACTGGGATATATTCAGAGTCACTTATGTTCTTCTAATCCAATATTTCTCAACGTTTTTGCCTTTGAGGAACCCTTGGCAAAAAAATTGAGATTTTGGGGAAACCCCTAAAATTTTCACATCAACGTATTCATACCCCTTGAAATGTTTCCACATTTTTTCATGTTGCAACCAAAAACATAAATGTATTTTTTGGGGGATTTTATGTGATGGACCAACACAAAGTGGCACATAATTGTGAAGAGGAAGGAAAATTTATAAATGGTTTTCAAACTTTTTTTTACAAATAAATATGTGGAAATGTGTGGGGGCGGGGCATTTGTATTCAGCTCCCTTTACTCTGATACCCCTAACTAAAATCTAGTGGAATTGGCTTCAGATGTCACCTAATTAGTAAACAGAGTCCACCTGTGTGCAATTTAGTCTTAGTATAAAGACAGCTGTTCTGTGAAGTCCTCAGAGGTTTGTTAGAGAACATCATGAAGACCGAGGAACACACCAGACAGGTCATGGATAAACCCCAGCAGAGCATAATCCAATTTGCTACAGCAGGGGAAAAAATTCCTTCTAGATCAACTTTACCTACAAATCTTAGTGCTCAGTTATATTCTGTACATTTAGGAAAGAATCCAGACCTTTCTTAAAGCAATCTACTGAGCTGGCCAGAACCACCTCTGGAGGGAGTCTGTTTACCACCTCTGGAGAAACCTTTCCATATTTGGAGATGAAATATCTTTTCCTCTAGATGTAAAGAGTGCCCCCTTGTCCTCAGTGATGACCGTAAAGTGAATAACTCAACACCAAGTTCACTGTATGGACCTCTTATATATTTGTACATGTTGATCATATCCCCCCTTATTCTCCTCTTCTCAAGAGTGAATAGATTTAGTTCTTCTAATCTTTCCTCATAGCTGAGCTCCTCCATGCCTCTTATCAGTTTGGTTGCCCTTCTCTGCACTTTCTCCAGTTCTCCGATATCCTTTTTGAGAACTGGAGCCCAAAACTGAACTGCATATTCCAGATGAGGTCTTACTAATGATTTGTACAGATGATATCTCTGCCTCTGTCTCTGTCTCTCTCTCTCTCTCTCTCTCTCTCTCTCTCTCTCTCTCTCTCTCTCTGTCTCTCTCTCTGTCTCTGTCTCTGTCTCTGTCTCTGTCTCTCTCTCTCTCTCTCTCTCTCTCTCTCTCTCTCTCTCTCTCTCTCTCTCTCTCTCTCTCTCTCTCTCTCTCTCTCTCTCTCTCTCTCTCTCTCTCTCTCTCTCTCTCTCTCTCTTCCATACCTCTCCTATACAAGAAAGGACTTTGCTCGCTTTGGAGACCGCAGCTTGGCATTGCATGTTATTATTGAGCTTATGATCAACTAAACCCCCAGATCCTTTTCCACTACAAACCCCCCCCCCCCAGTTGAACTCCCCCTAGTATGTATGATGCATGTTCTTAGCCCCCAATTGCATAACTTAACATTTATCAACATTAAAACCTCATCTGCCACATAGTCGCCCAATTAGAATATATTGTGTGGTGTATTACCTATTCAGGGTTCCTATGGACTTTGTAGTGCTGTATTTTACTTTTTATACAATTAGTCTTATTGTTGATGCTAGCAGCTTTTCTATATATTAGTAGCGCAACTTTATTTCCATTTTTTTAATCTGAGTGGAAGTAGGTAGGAGAGGGTACCTGTCAAAACCAAATACCTGCCCCCAAAACAAAATGACATGCCAAATGTGTCCGAGGAGGAGAGGACTTAAAGCGGAACCTCCCCTTTTAGGTGAAGTTGAAATGGATCAAAGATAGATGAAAGAGTTGATCAGTGATATATAGATTAGGTGATGACAATGTAGGAAGGGGAGAGAAGATTTGTATAGAATAGAGGAAGGGAACCAGACTGGGTAGAGGAGTGGGAAGCCCAGCTACATATAGTGGGAGAGGAGTGGGAAGCCTAGCTGCATATAGTGGGAGAGGAGTGGGAAGCCCGGCTACATATAGTGGGTGAGGAGTGGGAAGCTCAGCTACATATAGTGGGAGAGGAGTGGGAAGACCAGCTACATATAGTGGGAATCCCAGCTACATATAGTGGGAGAGGAGTGGGAAGACCAGCTACATGTAGTGGGAGAGGAGTGGGAAGACCAGCTACATGTAGTGGGAGAGGAATGGGAAGCCCGGCTACATATAGTGGGAGAGCAGTGGGAAGACCAGCTACATATAGTGGGAGAGGAGAAGGAAGCCCAGCTACATATAGTGGGAGAGGAGTGGGAAGCCCAGCTACATATAGTGGGAGAGGAGTGGGAAGCCCAGCTGCATATAGT
Organism: Rana temporaria; assembly: GCF_905171775.1. Classification (NCBI taxonomy): domain Eukaryota; kingdom Metazoa; phylum Chordata; class Amphibia; order Anura; family Ranidae; genus Rana; species Rana temporaria. Next base: position 5,257,864 of record NW_024404432.1, on the reverse strand, counting down.
GGGAGAGGAGTGGGAAGCCCAGCTACACATAGTGGGAGAGGAGTGGAAAGCCCAGCTACATATAGTGGGAGAGGAGTGGGAAGCCCGGCTACATATAGTGGGAGAGGAGTGGGAAGCCCGGCTACATATAGTGGGAGAGGAGTGGGAAGCCCAGCTACATATAGTGGGAGAGGAGTGGGAAGCCCAGCTACATATAGTGGGAGAGGAGTGGGAAGCCCAGCTACATATAGTGGGAGAGGAGTGGGAAGCCCAGCTACATATAGTGGGAGAGGAGTGAGAAGCCCAGCTACATATAGTGGGAGAGGAGTGGGAAGCCCAGCTGCATATAGTGGGAGAGGAGTGGGAAGCCCGGCTACATATAGTGGGTGAGGAGTGGGAAGCTCAGCTACATATAGTGGGAGAGGAGTGGGAAGACCAGCTACATATAGTGGGAATCCCAGCTACATATAGTGGGAGAGGAGTGGGAAGCCCAGCTCCATATAGTGGGAGAGGAGTGGGAAGCCCGGCTACATATAGTGGGTGAGGAGTGGGAAGCTCAGCTACATATAGTGGGAGAGGAGTGGGAAGACCAGCTACATATAGTGGGAATCCCAGCTACATATAGTGGGAGAGGAGTGGGAAGCCCAGCTCCATATAGTGGGAGAGGAGTGGGAAGACCAGCTACATGTAGTGGGAGAGGAGTGGGAAGACCAGCTACATGTAGTGGGAGAGGAATGGGAAGCCCGGCTACATATAGTGGGAGAGCAGTGGGAAGACCAGCTACATATAGTGGGAGAGGAGAAGGAAGCCCAGCTACATATAGTGGGAGAGGAGAAGGAAGCCCAGCTACATATAGTGGGAGAGGAGTGGGAAGCCCAGCTACATATAGTGGGAGAGGAGTGGGAAGCCCAGCTGCATATAGTGGGAGAGGAGTGGGAAGCCCAGCTACACATAGTGGGAGAGGAGTGGGAAGCCCAGCTACATATAGTGGAAGAGGAGTGGGAAGCCCAGCTACATATAGTGGAAGAGGAGTGAGAAGCCCAGCTACATATAGTGGGAGAGGAGTGGGAAGCCCAGCTACATATAGTGGGAGAGGAGTGGGAAGCCCAGCTACATATAGTGGGAGAGGAGTGGGAAGCCCAGCTGCATATAGTGGGAGAGGAGTGGGAAGCCCAGCTACACATAGTGGGAGAGGAGTGGGAAGCCCAGCTACATATAGTGGAAGAGGAGTGGGAAGCCCAGCTACATATAGTGGAAGAGGAGTGAGAAGCCCAGCTACATATAGTGGGAGAGGAGTGGGAAGCCCAGCTACATATAGTGGGAGAGGAGTGGGAAGCCCAGCTACATATAGTGGGAGAGGAGTGGGAAGCCCGGCTCCATATAGTGGGAGAGGAGTGGGAAGCCCAGCTACATATAGTGGGAGAGGAGTGGGAAGCCCAGCTACATATAGTGGGAGAGGAGTGGGAAGACCGGCTACATATAGTGGGAGAGGAGTGGGAAGCCCATCTACATATAGTGGAAGAGGAGTGGGAAGCCCAGCTACATATAGTGGGAGAGGAGTGGGAAGCCCAGCTACATATAGTGGGAGAGGAGTGGGAAGACCGGCTACATATAGTGGGAGAGGAGTGGGAAGCCCGGCTACATATAGTGGGAGAGGAGTGGGAAGCCCAGCTACATATAGTGGGAGAGGAGTGGGAAGCCCAGCTACATATAGTGGGAGAGGAGTGGGAAGCCCGGCTACATATAGTGGGAGAGGAGTGGGAAGCCCGGCTACATATAGTGGGAGAGGAGTGGGAAGCCCATCTACATATAGTGGAAGAGGAGTGGGAAGACCGGCTACATATAGTGGGAGAGGAGTGGGAAGCCCAGCTACATATAGTGGGAGAGGAGTGGGAAGACCAGCTACATATAGTAGAATAAGCTGTGCTGGGAGAAGATAAAGGCAGAACGGAATACAGCCGGTCAGCAAAGCAACAAGGAGACAACAGGGAAGATCTATAGTCTGTGCAGACAGGAGACCGGATAGATCAGACAAAACAAGGTGTACAGGAGTGAAGGACTGCAGGGAAAATATATAGTCAGTGCAGACAAGTGACAAGATAGACGGGACAGAACGAGGAGTACAGGAGTGAAGGACTGCGGGGAGACACCAGGACACAATCGGAGATATCAGGGAGAAGGATCGGAGCGTGATTGTAGGAAAGGGGGATGGGGGAATATCTGAGAAGCAGAGTGAGTATGGAAAGAATCTGGAGGGAGGAAGTGAAGAGAAACAAAGTTACAATCAGAAGGAAATATAAACGAGACACACAGAGAGGGAGTGCAGCCAACATTCCGAGCCGCTCAGTCATAGAATGACAGGAAGACAACAGAATGTAGCTTAGCGGCTGCAGATGGACATGTTGGCTTCCTGGGGCCCCCCTCTGGAACACACAGGGCCCAATCTCCGTCCAGCAGGGCCAGTGATACCCCTTATCTGTGGCCCCTGCACACAAGTACTATGAATACATAAAGTGTACATACTTTGATATTCCAAGATGGAGTCTGATAAAGAAAACGAATATTGGTGTGCCACATCCCAATGAAAGTATCAAAAGACAGGGAACCCCTAGAGTGGGACTTTGGAAGCACTATCACACAGTTGTAAAGTATAAGATAACAAAAGATTTATTGAAAAAAGTAAAAAAAACATATATAAATATTGCACATAAGAAATGGATACATTATGAAAAAAATGGCAATGGAAGATACGATTTACTGAGCCCGACGCATTTCAGGAAAAAGTTTTCTCCTTTATCAGGGTTTTGACAGAAAATATCATATATATATATATATATATATATATATATATATATATATATATATATATATATATATATATATATATATATATATATATATATATATATAATCTCCTTAACAAATGGTATTATCTGTAATACATACAGCCCTGAGGGTGTTTAGCACTTACATCAGGTCCATTGGCTAATGCATATAAAGTGTCCACAGGATTAAAAGAGAAAATGTGACACCATCATGCAGAGCTTCCCATGCATCCCATCCGATTGCTTGGTGCTTCAATCATAGCATGGATTTACAGAGGGAAGAGAAATGCCCAAATCCTGAGGGGACAGCGTTCAAAAAGTCTGTATATGGAACCGGATACGTGTGTGTGTACTGGGGTCCAAAAGACGTGTGTCAGGCGGGGCACCATTGGCAGATTGGGTACTCTTACCAAATGGGGTGGACACATATGTTATACAACAGTGGGTCATACAGGCTTGTGATCCCAGATGGTCTGGATCAGTGTTAGATGGATCCTTACGGTCCCCAGAGTCCTGAATCAATCCTGGATAGAAATGGTGGTCCAGCAGGCTGAGGTATGGAGTTCACAACCGCTGGATATGCCGCAGTTGAAGACCGCTAGAGTTGAAACGCGTTGGGCGAGCATTACTGCACCACACATTACTTTTTTTTACGTTTTATTGTGATCACTATTTATTTGTCATTCATGTATGACATTTTTATAAATAAACCAAACGTGGTTTGACCTGCACCATTGGGAGCATCTCTTTCTATTCCCTTTTTTATTTTTGGAGTTGGTATGGAATGACCCTGGTATTCCTCTGTCAGTGGAAGAGTGTGAACTCCATACCTCAGCCTGCTGGACCACCATTTCTATCCAGGATTGAATCAGGTCTCTGGGGACTGTAAGGATCCATCTAACACTGATCCAGACTATCTGGGATCACAAGCCTGTATGACCCACTGTTGTATAACGGATGTGTGCACCCCATTTGGTCAGAGTACCCAATCTGTACATGTTTCCAAGATTCTGAGAGAAACTGCAGGCAACTTCTTTTCCTCTCACTCTAAATGGGTAGAATTTTCCTTCATTGTGTTTTCTTCCCATGGACTTCTCTCACATTGTTATTTGTAGCCTACTCGCTTCTCTGAACTTTCATTATTAGTTTATATTACTCACATCTTTGTTTACGTTTCACAATTCACATTGTGTTAGTTCCAGTGTGCACTTTCTATATTGTTGCACTAATTGCCCACCATTTATACCAGACTTTGTGGCCCGGATTCACAAAGGAGTTACGACGGCGTATCTCCAGATACGCCGTCGTAATTCTGAGTGCGGGCCGTCGCAACTCGGCGCCTGATTCATAGAATCAGATACGCCTCACAGTTGCCTAGATACGAGCGGCGCAAGTCTCCTACGCCGTCGTATCTTAGGGTGCATATTTACACTGGCCGCTAGGTGGCGCTTCCGTATATTTCCGCGTTGAATATGCTAATTAGCTAGATACCATGATTCACGAACGTACGTGCGCCCGGCGTAGCAAGATACATCGCTTACGTAAGACATACGCCGGCGTAAAGTTACCCCTCATAAAGCATGTTAGGTATGGACGTCGCAAACGTACGAAAGGCGTCGTATTTTACGTCGTTTGCATAAGTCGTCCGTGAATGGGGCTGGACGTAAGTAACGTTCACGTCGAAAGCATTGACTATTTGCGACGTAATTTTAAGCATGCGCACTGGGATACGTTCACGGACGGCGCATGCGCCGTTCATTAAAAACTTCAATCACATCGGGTCACGATTCATTAGCATAAAACACGCCCACACCAGCCTACTTTGAATTACGCGGGCTTACGCCGGCACAGTTACACTACGCCGCCGTAACTTTGGGCACAATTTATTTGAGAATACGGGACCTGCCTCACTAAGTTACAGCGGCGTAGTGTATCTGAGATACGATACGCCCGCCTATAGATAGGCGCGTCTACGAGAATCTGGGCCTGTGAGTTTGAGTTCTAGCAGCTCCCTTCTTTGTTTGGATTCTAGCGTTTTCCCCCCACTTTTTTACAAATCCATCTGGTTGTCCCCCCCCCCCCCCCCTGACAACTTTGATGCTATAGCCATCCTCCTACAGAGGTGACCCTCGGCACTCTTTTCACTTTTTTCAACCTGACTAACTATGTAACTCCAGGCGTCCCGCCAGCTTGTCTGCCTCTATATGATTGCACTATCAGGCCTAGGTAGGTGTTAAGTGCCCGAGGTTTGCATGATGTAGAATTTTGAAATCCTCGGGGCTTTTGTTTATATACAAGTGTTCTTATCCATATGTTCTCATCTGTATGTTTCCGTCTTTTGGACCCCAGTACACACACAGACTGTATCCGGTTCCATATACAGACTATTTTTGAACATTGTCCCCTCAGAGGATTCTGGTATTTCTCTTCCCTCTGTAAATCCATGCTATGATTGAAGCACCAAGCAATCGGATGGGATGCATGGGAAGCTCTGCATGATGGTGTAACATTTTCTCTTTTAATCCTGTGGATACTTATATACTTAAAACACCGCTAAGACCCTAAAGTTTTAGGGCATTTTTGCAGTGCCTCGGTGTGAAAGGGCAAGGCGTTTTTACAGCGCTTTTCAATTCATTTCAATGGAGAGGGGTGTTTTAGGAGCGTTTTTTTCAGTGCTCAAAAGACTTTTCTCAACGCCCCGCCAGTTAAGGTGTTTTTACAGCGCTTTTCAATTTGTTTCAATGGAGAGGGGTGTTTTAGGCCTCGTACACACGACCGAACATGTCTGCTGTAACTGGTCCGCTGACTAGTTTCAGCAGACATGTTTGGTCGTGTGTACAGCCGACCGGACTGGATTCCCGGCCGAGCGGACTTTTTCCAGTGGACAAATGTTTCTTAGCATGCTAAGAAACATGTCCGCTGGAAGCCTGTTCGTCGGACGTGTTCGGTCGTCTGTACAGACTCACCGGACACGTCCGATCGGCCGCCATCCCTCGCATGCGTCAAAGTGATTTGACGCATGCGTGGAAGCATTGACCTTCCAGGGTCGCGCACATCGCCGCGGCCACGTCGCGACACGTCACCGCATTTGTTTTCCGCTGGGATTTTGGTCTGATGGTGTGTACAGCCATCAGACCAAAATCCGGCAGCGGACATGTCCGATGAAAACCGTTTGCGGACCGTTTTCATCGGACAGATCCGCTGGTGTGTACGGGGCCTTAGGAGCGTTTTTTTCAGCGCTCAAAAGCTGTTTCAAAAGATGCTGCTTGCAGGACTCGGTGTGAAAGTTCCCATTGAGATGCATGGAGAGCATTTTAAGAGCGCTATTTTTAACCTTAAAACGCTGTAAAAACGCTTCAGTGTGAAAGGGGGCTTAAAGTCAATGTTATGAGATATGACAAATATATATCTCACCCTTGTTTTAAAAGTGAAACCAATTCATACTGCAGTTAGAAATCACCTCTCTCCAAAACCGAGCTAACAATAGATTGAATTAGTCAAGCATATGTTCAACCACACTACAATTCTCTAACAAGGTAAAAAAATAATACGTTACCAGTAGTTATGAGTTCTGTCTGAGAAGATTCACATAAGGACTCCTTCCAGCATTGTTACATGTTTGCGTTCAACCTTCTCCTCCTTCCAGCTTCATTCAGAGATCCTTTCAGAGAGAGAGTCCATCCCGAGATTCCCAGAGATCTCCTCTCAGAGAGCGAGTCCATCCCGAGATTCCCAGAGATCTCCTCTCAGAGAGCGAGTCCATCCCGAGATTCCCAGAGATCTCCTCTCAGAGAGCGAGTCCATCCCGAGATTCCCAGAGATCTCCTCTCAGAGAGCGAGTCCATCCCGAGATTCCCAGAGATCTCCTCTCAGAGAGCGAGTCCATCCCGAGATTCCCAGAGATCTCCTCTCAGAGAGCGAATTCTCCAGACATCTTTTCAGATACCAATGACCGATCAGCGACCCTCTTCCAGCTCTGTGTAATAACTATTTATCTCCCTCAAAAAGTGGGTGTGTCTCACATTACTACGTAACTGACGACGTCAAATGACAATGTTTTTAGTAGGTTGTCATAGCAACTAAATAAATGCCAATCGGGAAAAATATAGTATTTTTACCACCAGAGGGCAGTTTGTGGATCAGGAATAATTTCTAATGTTGATTGACGTGACCTCTGCCCCTAGCTTGGTGGAACACCATTAATTGCCTAATGATGTCAAAGCATGTGTCAGCCATCCTGGCTCTTTCTTAAAGCGGTTCTCCACCCTAAAGTGGAGTCCCGCTGATCGGAACCCTCCCCCCCCTCCGGTGTCACATTTGACACCTTTCAGGGGGGAGGAGGGTGCAGACACCTGTCTAAAGACAGGTATTTGCACCCATTTCCGGCCACACGCTACGGGCGAAAGACAGGCATTCCGTCACATCCCGTCTGTCGCCCGTTGTGTGCTGGGAACACTCGGCTCCCAGCACACAGCGTGTGAGCCAATCGGCGGGCGCAGCGCGACTCGCGCATGCGCCGTAGGGAACCGGGCAGTGAAGCCGCAGCGCTTCACTTCCTGGTTCCCTGAGCGTGGATGGAGGGGGGAGCAGCAGAGAGACGAGCGATCGCTCGTGCTCTGCTGCGATCACCGCTGGACTCCAGGACAGGTAAGTGTCCTTATATTAAAAGTCAGCAGCTGCAGTATTTGTAGCTGCTGGCTTTTAATATTTTGTTCCCGTGGCACATCCGCTTTAAATTTATAGTTGAGATAATGTTTATGATCAACACTACCCCGCACCTAATGGTTTGGGAAATTCCTTGAAACTAATCACTGGAATTTAAGTTAAGCAATTTCTAATACTTTTCAAATATTATAGGATCTTATACTTGTGACCCTTTTTACGATAATATCTATGTATTAAACGGGTTTATATTGAATATATGATTAATACATAGATATACTGTGAAGATATTTAAAAGGAACATTATTTAAGATATATAATTGTGAATAAGCCCTTTGGTCTCATTATACAGAGACAACACTACACAGTCTGTACCAGTCCCCCCTTATCTACAGATGTCAAACCTTCACATTTATGGTCTGGGATATTTGGTATAACCACTTAAGGACCGCCTCCTGCACATATACGTCGGCAGAATGGTACGGCTGGGCACATATACATACAGGTACATCCTCTCCTAGTACCCAGCCGTGGGTCGCGGGCGCGCGACCCGGTCCGAAGCTCCGGGACCTGCGAACCCGATCGCCGATGGAGTCCCGCGATTGGTCCCCGGAGCTGAAGAACGGGGAGAGCCGTGTGTAAACACAGCTTCCCCCGTTCTTCACGGTGTCTCCGTCATCCATCGTGTCATCCCTTTTTATAGGGGGACACAATCGATGACGTCACACCTACAGCCACACCCCCCTACAGTTGTAAACACACTTCAGGGAACACATAACCCCTTCAGCGCCCCCTTGTGGTTAACTCCCAAACTGCAACTGTCATTTTCACAATAAAATTCGCTCTTAAAATAAAAACCGCAGAGGTGATCAAATACCACCAAAAGAAAGATCTATTTGTGGGAAAAAAAGGACGCCAACTTTGTTTGGGAGCCACGTCGCACGACCGCGCAATTGTCAGTTAATGCGACGCAGTGCCGATTCGCAAAAAGGGGCCGGGTCCTTTAGCTGCATTTTGGTCCGGGTCTTAAGTGGTTAAGACATAAAATGATTGTCTATTCATGAGCTTATGAACTTAATTTCAACCCTTAAAGAGAATATGGCTGCCCTTCTGTTCATAATATATGAATAAGAACAATATGAAAAATATACAATATGCGACTTTATATGTATTCTTTTAACCCCAAATGTTCTGACAACGTGATGAAAGTGATAAACACCCTCAGGGCTGTATTTATTACAGATAATGCCATTTGTCAAGGGTATATATGTACATGCTCTGTTTTATTGATTATCTTGCATTCTTCTTTAGATATGTTCTCTGTCAAAACCCTGATGAAGGAGAAAACTTTTTTTTTTTAAACGTGTCAGGCTCAGTAAATCTTATCTTCCATTGCCATTTTTTCATACTGTATCCATTTCTTATGTGCAATATATATATATATATATATATATATATATATATATATATATATATATATATATATATATATATATATATATATATATATATATATATATAATTTTTTTTTAATAAATCTTCTCTTATACTTTACAACTGTGTGGTAGTGCTTCCAAAATCCCACTATAGGGGTTCCCTCTCTTTTGATACTCTTTGATATTTGGTTATAGCACAAGATGGCGGCATTGGGTATAGAAAAGAACAACGTCAGGTTTAGTCCAATCAGTGAGACAGATGGGTCAGTGGGCATGCCACGCCCACTGACCACTAAATCCATGGGTAACATTTCCTGGTGGGTCAGTGAGCCTTACTAGTAAAACATTAGTGGCTCTATTATATGACTTCTAGAAGGATCTATAAATCCGACCACATTGTAATCATATCATTGGGTGGAGATGTCTGTCCTTTGCTGAATCGGGAACATTGTGACCAATCCCTGGAGCATAAATATAGAGCTGACCATAGAGATGAGGGATTATGGGAGAGTGATATTTATCTTTGTATAACACAGAACTGTACAGTAATAATGAAGAAATCTACAAGAAGGAGATCTCATAATATGACCACAAGATCCTCGAGAATCCAGAATCCCATCACCATCCCCCCACCTCCATCCCCGATCCCTACAAGACACAACACGGAGAAGATTCTAGAAGTCACCAAGAAGATGATGGAGCTGCTGACAGGAGAGGTGAGGAGGATTCTGGGACATTATCCAGTAACAGACAAGGGGTGTGTCTGGATGGTGACTGTATCATTGTGTGTGTCAGGTTCCTATAAGGTGTCAGAATGTCACTGTCTATTTCTCCATGGAGGAGTGGGAGTATTTAGAAGGACACAAGGATCTCTACAAGGACGTCATGATGGACAATCAGCCGCCCCTCACATCACCGGGTAAGAGGAGACTTTATTGTAAAGGAGAGAGCAGTACGGAGGCTCCACCTAGATCCCCCATCATCTGATAAACACATAGAAACAATGTATTCAGTCTCAGGAGATGGGAGGCAGCAGTGTGGGATCTCTGCAACTTGTCTCATGTGAACATTTAGGTCACCACTGATTACCAATATTATGTGTCCTGACCCTTACACAATATACTCTGTTATACATTACATACTCCTGACCCCTGTACTATATATGTTGTACATTACATCATTCTGATACTATATAGTCCTATCTGTTGTATCTTATACAATATGTTGTACATTACATAGTCCTGACTTCTGCTCTCTCCCCTCTACCCACTGCTATATATACACATATAGCCAGATTCACGTAGATCGGCGTATGTTTAAGCGGGCATAGCGCAGCTAATTTGCGCTACGCCAACGTAAAATAGAGAGGCAAGGCCAGTATTCACAAAGCACTTGCTCCCTAAGTTACGTCGGCGTAGCGAAAATGGGCCGGCGTAACCCTGCCTAATTCAAAGTAGGCAGGTAGTGGGCGTGCTACATTTAAATTCACCGTGACCCCATGTAAATGAACACGCATGCTCAGAATCACGTTGCAAATACTCCCTTAAGAAACGTTGGCTCAATGCTTTCGACGTTAACGTCACCTATGTCCAGCCCCATTCACGTACGACTTACGGAAACAACGTAAAATCCGACAGCAGTTCCGACGTCCATGCTTTGCATGGGCTGCGCCACCTATAGAGGTGTTTTATCTTTACGCCGGCGTATGTCTTACGTAAACGGCGTTGCTTACTGCAACGGGCGTACGTACGTTCGTGAATCGGCGTATCTTGCTCATTTAGATATTCGACACGTGAATCAACGTAAACGCCCCTAGCGGCCAGCGTAAATATGCAGCCAAGATACAACGGCATAGGAGACTTACGTCGGTTGTATCTTGGCCAAATTCAGGCGTATCTGGTTTCCAGAATACGCCTAAAGATATGACGGCGCACATTCGGACTTACGACGGCGTATCTACTGATATGTCGGCGTAAGCCTACGTGAATCCGGCTAATAGTATGTGTTCTTGTTGGTTAAACCCATTTTCTACCAGCTGGACATTTTATATCTGATGATTTGATTGGAACATGGTGATAATATCCTCAAACTGGAATCTTAAACAGAAAGTGATGAGGGAGGAGTCAATAACCCTATGATGGTGGTCTTCAGGATCAGTCCAGTCTTCATCTTGGTTGTTCTCCCCCATCCTCAGTCTCTGACCTCTGGTGCGGCTCAGCCCCGCTGTTATTCATGACTAAATCATGGGCTAAATAAGATCCATAAATAAAATAAAAAAATGAACTGGTAGGAGATTAGAGGACCCATTTACTAGTTACCTTGAGGGGGAATTGTAAGATTGTCAGAGACAAAGCTGCCTGATGTGGGCGGAGTCCTGGTTTAGGGGAACCAATCATCTCATGTCTAGTAATAATCTTTGTATTTCTATTTTAGTAGATGGACGGGAGATGAGGAAAACCTCAGAGGATTGTCTCACTTGGTCTTCAGACTGTAAAGTAGAAGATGAGGACATCACACAGTATAGTCCAGGAGAAAACCCGACTACCTCAAATGTCCATCCGGCACCACACAGTGTAGATGGACCATCGTATTCCTCTTATCCTGAGGAACCGCAGACTGTGAGGGACGGTGCCGGACCATCGTATTCCTCTTATCCTGAGGAACCTCAGACTGTGCGGGACGGTGCCGGACCATCGTATTCCTCTTATCCTGAGGAGCCTAAGACTGTGCGGGACGGTGCCGGACCATCGTATTCCTCTTATTCTGAGGAACCTCAGACTGTGAGGGATGGCGCCGTCCTTCCAACAGAGAAGAGGCTTTCCTGTACTGAGTGTGGGAAGTGTTTCCGCTTTAAATCTGATCTTAATGTGCATAAAAGATCTCACACAGGGGAGAAGCCATATTGCTGTCCTGAGTGCAGGAAATGTTTTTCACATAAGTCCAGTCTTTCCAAACATCAGAGATCTCACATGGGGGAGAAGCCGTATTCCTGTCCTGAGTGTGGGAAATGTTTTTCAGAGAAGTCCAATCTTTCCAGACATCAGAGATCTCACACGGGGGAGAAGCCATATTCCTGTCCTGAGTGCAGGAAATGTTTTTCACATAAGTCCAGTCTTTCCACACATCAGAGATTTCACACGGGGGAGAAGCCGTATTCCTGTCCTGAGTGCAGGAAATGTTTTTCACAGAAGTCCAATCTTTACACACATCAGAGATCTCACACGGCGGAGAAGCCGTATTCCTCTTATCCTGAGGAACCTCAGACTGTGAGGGATGGTGCCATCCTTCCAACAGATAAGAGGTTTTCCTGTACTGAGTGCGGGAAGGGTTTCCATTTTAAATCCCAACTTAATGTGCATAAACGTAATCACACGGGGGAGAAGCCGTATTCCTGTTCTGAATGCGGGAAGTGTTTTCTTTTTAAATCAAGACTTGACGAGCATAAAATATCTCATTCGGGAGAAAAAGCGTATTCCTGTTCAGAGTGTGAAAAATCTTATTCACGGGCCTCGCATCTTTATACACATCAAAAAGTGCACACGGGTGAGAAGCCGTATTCTTGCCCTGAGTGCGGGAAATGTTTTGCACTAAAATCAAAACTTTTAATACATCAGAGGTCTCACACGGGGGAAAAGCCATATTGCTGTTCTGAGTGCGGGAAATGTTTTTCATGTTTTTCGCATTTATCTTCACATCGGAGATCTCACACGGGGGAGAAACCGTATTCCTGTTCTGAGTGCGATAAATGTTTTTCAATTCGGTCCAATCTTGAAAAACATAAGAGGTTGCACACGGGGGAGAAGCCGTATTCGTGCCCTGATTGTGAGAAATGTTTTTCACAGAAGTTCAATCTTTCCAAACATCAGAGATCTCACACAGGGGAGAAGCCGTATTCCTGTCCAGTTTGCAGGAAATGTTTTTCAATGAAATTCGCTCTTTCTATGCATCAGAATTCTCACACAGGAGAGAAGCCATATTCCTGTCCTGAGTGCGGGAAATGTTTTTCAATGAAGGCCAATCTTTACAGACATCAGAGATCTCACACGGGGCAGAAACCATATTCCTGTCCTGTTTGCAGGAAATGTTTTTCAATGAAGCCCAATCTTTCCAGACATCAGAGATCTCACACAGGGGAGAAGCCGTTTTCCTGTGCTGAGTGTGGAAAATGTTTTACAGCAAAGTCCACTCTTTACAAACATCAGAGATCGCACACGGGGGAGAAGCCGTTTTCCTGTCCTGAGTGAGGAAAAATGTTCCTCACTGAAGTCCTGTCTTTCTGTACATCAGAGATCCCACAAAACCCTTGAGGTGTATTAGTGCCTTGAGTGCAGGAAATGTCTTGTATATGAATGTTGCTGGACATCACAGGTCTCATGTGGGGAAGAAGCACACCCTGATATACACTTCAGATATACTCCATGGCTGATCTTCATCATGTAAGAAACAGTTCATAAGGAGAACAGAGATCACCAAAGACATGGATAAGTGTTGTACCGTGTTGGCCATTGATAGCAGTATAAAAATATATGTGTTTGGGGGTTCTAAACAAATCTTAAAGTGGGGGTTCACCCGAATATTTTTTTTAACATTAGATTGAGGTTAATTATGCGAAGCAGAATCGGGTGTTTATTTTAAAATCAATGCAGTACTTACCGTTTTAGAGATAGATCTTCTCTGTGGCTTCCGGGTATGATCTTCGGGGCTGGGCGTTCCTATTTGATTGACAGCCTTCCGACGGTCGCATACAGCGCGTCATGAGTTGCCGAAAGAAGCCGAACGTCGGTGCGGCTCTATACGGCGCCTGTGCACCGACGTTCGGCTACTTTCGGAAACTCGTGAAGCCTGTCAATCAAATAGGAATGCCCAGTCCCACAGACCATAACCGGAAGCGACGAGAGAACATCTATCTCTAAAACAGTAAGTACTGCATTGATTTAAAAAAAAAAAAACACCCGATTGTGCTTACCGTAATTAGCCTCAATCTACTGTAAAAAAAAATATTTTTCGGGTGAACCTCCACTTTAAGGACACAAATGTACATTTTAACATGTGTGCAAAAAAATTTAAAAACAGCTCTGGAAGTAAAAGGGTTAATGTGAGCAAGATGGGATCACTCTGCTATGTTCAGTGTAATGTAACATTTCCATCAATACATTTAGCGCAATACACCATTATGACCACTAGATGGAGCAAATGATCATATGAAAAAAATATGACCAAAACTTGTCACATTCATTTAAAGGGGTTGTAAAGGTAAAAATCTTTTTCCTAAATAGCTTCCTTTACCTTAGTGCAGTCCTCCCGCCACACATGTCAGGGTGCTGGTGTAATCCTAGAATCTGACCTCTCTTTCAGCGCCCATATCCAATCACTGGCTACATCTTGCTGCCTTAACCTCCGCAACATCTCCAGAATTCTCCTCTTCCTGACTAATGATCCCACAAAACATCTTATTCACTCCTTGATTATTTTCCACCTCGACTACTGCAACTTCCTCCTCATTGGCTGACCTTTACACAGGCTACTCTCCTTCAGTCTATTATGAATGTTGTTTGTAGAATAATACACCTTACTAACCAATCCATGACTGCTGCTCCTCTCTGCCAATCCCTTCCCTGGCTTCCCCTCCCCCACCGTATAGAATTTTAAATCCTAATTGTGACAGACCTAGTCAGGACAGGGGCTTTTGGAGAGGACTGGGAGCAATCCTCTTACCCACTGAATATGGGCCCTGGCATTTAAGGGAACGCTACTCTTTGGAAGGTGTATGCCTGGGGGAATCTGTGGGGTGGTCTTGTTACTTTGGGTTCAAGTCCATGTCTCCCCAAGACACAGATCCTGGGTCTCTAAGCCGGGGTCCATGTTAAGGGCCTAGATGTCACATTTCCAGAAAGGACGGCTCCACACTATGGGACTCATAGCAAATGTTGATGTCATCAGCAGGCCACCTGTCTGGGGTTGTCTGCTATAATGTGTTTATTGCAAGTAGATCTAGTGTGCCCCCTAGGGATCTTCCACCCATTGTTATATGTGATAATTAACTCACCTTTTGTCTGTCTGCTAAGCAAACCATTGTGGGTTGGGTTTATACTTGTAATAATGTGTATTGCCCAGTACACTGTATTCAGTATTGTAGAAGTCGGCAAGTCTGACCTGGAATGAAAACCTCTGTCATTCAGGTGGCTAATTGCCATAATGTTTATAGTATATGTCTGTTCTAATTATATTCCTGTGTGCAGTTTGTATTGTTAGGGTAATATGATCAGGAGGGGGGATGTCCTCCTATGGTGTATATATTTTGTTAGTTTGTTCAAATAAATATGTTCCAGCTTTGCAACTAAACGAGTCCTGCCTAGTTCTTGGTTGCAATATGTGGCTATAATATCTGATATCTATCTTCAGACTGGAGGAAGTGGTATATGATGGAAGAACACAAGCGGAGTGGGAAGCGATTCCGTTACACTAACAACAACATAAAAAGCCATCCACAGTATCACCCCCAGCTACATCACCAACCTCATCTGCAGATATCACCCAAATTACCCTCTCCACTCCTCTCAACGCCTCCTGCTCCCTAGCTCCCTTGTTACCTCCTCTCATACTCACCCCCAGGACTTAAAAGTGTTGCACTAACTGTTGCTATATATTAATTCTGTAATAATAATTCACAGCTTCTCCGGCCACAGCGGTTAGAAATGATGGCAATTAACCCGGAAGTCATCTAATACATATCACTTCCAGGGTCATTCTAGCTATGGGGATCAGCAATCAAA
The DNA here is from genome assembly GCF_905171775.1 of Rana temporaria. NCBI lineage: Eukaryota > Metazoa > Chordata > Amphibia > Anura > Ranidae > Rana > Rana temporaria. Next base: position 5,242,189 of record NW_024404432.1, on the reverse strand, counting down.
TGTTCTCTGGTCCTTCTCTCTCTTCTACCCAGTGGCACCCACCATGCTAGGCCCATAGGTGGGATAGTGGAGCCCAACAAACATTAGGCGTATATGGAATCCATATAGAGTCAGTTTGGAAAGCTTGCCCTGTAAGGATGTCTGAGAGCGCACTAATACCTTGTACACACGATCTGATTTTCCATCGGGATAAACTCTGACGGATTTTTCAGACAGTACAACACTACGATGAGCCGAGAAAAATGAAGTTCAATGCTTCCGAGCATGCGTCGACTAAATTCTGAGCATGCGAGTTTTTTCTACATCGGAGTTCCTTACAGACAAACGGAATTTCCGATATAAATTTATCCGTCTGAAAAAAAGAGAACATGTTCTATTTCTAAATTCCGACGGAAAATAGTCTGATGGGGCACACACACGGTCGGAATATCCGATGAAAGAATTCCGTCTGACTTTTTCCATCGGAAATTTTGTGTGTACAAGGCATTAGTCTTCACCAGAATGTTCCAGAAGGGTGCTGCTTGTCTCTTTGACAAATTATTCCACCATTGTAGGTAGGTTTGGGAAGGTTTCCCTGAACATCATAATTTGGTGTTTGACAATTTCCACCATTGGCCATGTTTGTAAAATATCTAATCGTATCATAACCGAAAACAGAATAGGACAAAGAGGAGGTCGGCCTGACGGCGATCTACAAGAATCACCTTGCGATCACTAAACCAGTCCTTCAAAACCCTCTTCCATTCATGGAAACCCTTACTCTGCATCTGCAAACAAATTCCCAGCAGACCGTTCGTATTCTTCTCTGCTATAGACCACCCGGCCCAAAATCGCAGCTTACTTCATCATTGACGGAGTTTATCTCCACTTACACCCTTAACAGCAAACACCTTTTGCTGCTCGGGGATTTCAACCTTTGGGCCAATTCCTCACAAGATCCCGTGGCCGATGCCTGTATTGACCACCTCGAAGGTTTAGGGCTACAGCAATTAGTATGTGGACCCACACATACTTCAGGTCACATGCTTGATCTTATTTTCAGACAAGATCTGGAAATAAACATTTTGGAAAATGAACCGTTGCCATGGACAGATCACCATGCAATTAAATTCATAATCTCCAAAATCCCCCCCTTAACAAAAACATCAAAACCAGTGACAACGCACTGGACTAGATGCCAGAAGAAGCTCCATTCGGAACTCTTCAAAACCACATTAACCACTTGCCGACCGCGCACCGTCGAAATACGTCCACAAGGTGGCTCTGCTGGGCGAGAGCACGTAATATGACGTCCTCTCTCCCAGCCGCCACTAGGGGCGCGCGCGCCCCCCGCTCGCCCCCGACTCCCGCGCGTGTGCCTGGCGGGCGCGATCGCCGCCGGGCACACGCGATCGCTCGGTACAGAGCGGGGACCGGGAGCTGTGTGTGTAAACACACAGCTCCCGGTCCTGTCAGCAGGGGAAATGCTGATCTTCGGTTCATACAATGTATGAACCGAGGATCAGTGTTTCCCCTATTGAGGCCACCCCCCCCCCCCACAGTAAGAACACACCCAGGGAACATACTTAACCCCTTCCCCGCCCCCTAGTGTTAACCCCTTCACTGCCAGTGGCATTTTTATAGTAATCCAATGCATTTTTATAGCACTGATCGCTATAAAAATGCCAATGGTCCCAAAAATGTGTCAAAAGTGTCCGAAGTGTCCGCCATAATGTCGCAGTACCGAAAAAAAAAATCGCTGATCGCCGCCATTACTAGTAAAAAAAATATAATAAAAATGACATAAAACTACCCCCTATTTTGTAAACGCTATAACTTTTGCGCAAACCAATCAATAAACGCTTATTGCGATTTTTTTTTTCGAAAAATATGTAGAAGAAAACGTATCGGCCTAAACTGAGGAAAAAAAAGTTTTTTTATATATTTTTGGGGGATATTTATTATAGCAAAATGTAAAAAATATTCATTTTTTTCAAAATTGTCGCTCTATTTTTGTTTATAGCGCAAAAACTAAAAACCGCAGAGGTGATCAAATACCACCAAAAGAAAGCTCTATTTGTGGGAAAAAAAGGACGCCAATTTTGTTTGGGAGCCACGTCGCACGACCGCGCCATTGTCTGTTAAAGCGACAGAGTCCCGAATCGCAAAAAGTACTCTGGTCTTTGGGCAGCAATATGGTCCGGGGGGTAAGTGGTTAACGGAAAAAATAAAAACAATTTAACCCCATCAAACGGCCTTAGAAACACTAGACGCCATAAACATAGCCCTATTACAGTCAGCCGACTTAATAGCGCCGAAACGTAAAACCTGCATCCGGAAAAACACTTCCAGATGGTTTAACAACCAGATGACGTTACTGAAGCAAGAGCGCAGAAGGGCGGAAGCCGCCTGGAAAAGAAGCTCTTCAGAAGAAAACCTCACCATCTACAAAGCAATAACAAGAAAATACCACAAAGAAATCTTCATAGCCAAGAAAAACTATTTTTCCAAGGCTATCAATAGCGCCCTAATCCGCCCCCGTGAACTCTTCAAGATGGTCACTCAGACCATGAATCCGGTCTGTCTTGAACCCCCAAATTCAGATACCCAGGAGTTTTGCAATGAATTGTCGGATTACTTCATTAATAAAATTTAGGGAATCTGGGAAAGCATTCAGCAGAACAATAGCCCCCGAACCCCCCCCCCCCCGCAATTATTCACATAATACCCATAGAAATTCTCCACAATCAGGAAAGTTCACTCTAGAACCCATCTCCATCGATGCCACTAAAAATATCATCAGTTCTCTGCAAAACAGCACAGCGCCAACTGACATCATCCCCACCAAACTGCTGATGGAATGCGCCGACATCCTGGCACCTCCTATCACGCAGCTCATAAACCAGTCTTTCAAGGAAGGCTCAGTGCCCTCCCAGTTGAAAGAAGGCATAATCCAACCCATCTTGAAGAAACCCACCCTAGACCCCAAGGACCCACTTCACTGCCGTCCCATAACAGGCCTAAACGTTCTCTCCAAGGTAATGGAAAAAGCAGTGGTAAAACAGCTGCAACAGCATCTAGATACCCATAATCTACTTGATCCATTTCAATCGGGTTTCCGTCCCGGTTACGGGACGGAAACAGCATTGCTCAAAATATGGGACGACGCTCTCGAGGCCGCAGACGAAGGAGAATCTTGTCTTCTGGTTCTGTTGGACTTAAGCGCAGCCTTCAACACGGTAGACCACAAACTGTTACTAACTCGGCTAGCTGAAGTAGCCAGAGTCGCAGAAGGTGATTTATCTTCGTTCTCCTCTTTTTTGGAAAACCGATCACAAATAGTGAAATTGGGACCTTTCACTTCTGAGAAACGCACGGTATCGTACGGAGTCCCCCAAGGATCGCCTCTGTCGCCAGTGCTGTTTAACATCTATCTTCGCCCTCTTTTTGAAATCATTAGTAGCCAAAAACTACTGTATCACTCTTATGCAGACGACACGCAACTGTATTTCCGCATTTGCAACAAAAAGGATCACAATCTCAATCTAGAGACATGCCTCTCTTTGATAGAGAACTGGATGACGAAGAGTTATCTTAAACTCAACGGAGCGAAAACAGAACTTCTCCTGTTTCACGCCAAGCGTATGAATCAACCTGCAACAACTTGGACCCCCCCGCCCATTCTGGGCAAAATCATCTCCCCTAGCGCCAAAGTCAAAAGTCTTGGGGTCAGCTTTGACTCTCACATGACATTGGACGCACAAATAGGGTCAGTAGTCAGCGGATCTCACCATCTGCTGCACATACTTCGCAAACTTACTCCTTTTATTCCCAAAGAAGACCTAGCGGCCGTGGTGGGAGCGATTGTAAACTCCAGATTGGATTATGCAAACGCCCTTTACCTCGGACTCCCAAAGTACCAAATCGCTCGTCTGCAAGTCGTTCAAAATACGGCCGCTAGACTTGTGACTGGGAAAAAAACATGGGAATCAATCTCACCTTCACTGAGAACCCTTCATTGGTTGCCAGTAAAAAACAGAATTGCTTTTAAAGCACTCTGTCTAACGCATAGATGTATCTATGGGAATGCTCCCCATTATCTATGCGAAAAAATAAAAGCTCACAACTCCAATCGCGTTCTGCGATCCACCAACCAAAATCTGCTTCAGATACCGAAAACCAATTACAAGTCCAAAGGAGAAAGAAGATTTGCGGTCCAAGGTCCCAGACTATGGAACGCTTTATCAACCAGCATTCGGTTGGAGGAAAACTACTTAGCATTCAGGAGAAAGATCAAGACGCATCTCTTTTGATATCAAAGGAGACAGGAACAACAAGCGCCCAGAGGCGATTTAGTTCGCATGTGCCGCGCTATATACGTTTTTCATTCATTCATTCATTCAATCCGAATGTTTGCCGATACTCTGATACCGGTCTGGTAATATCATAGATTTCCTTAACCAGGAATGAGATGAGGAAGGATCCATATCCTGTCCAATCAGGAAGCAGATTTCTGGCCTCACTCACAGCTTTAGACCCCTTTCACACTGAGGGTGTATTGCAGGCACTATAGCGTTAAAAATAGCACCTGCAATTTGCCCTCAAACAGCTGCTCCATTGTCTCTGGGCTTTCACACTGAAGCGTTGCGCCAGCAGGACAGTAAAAAAAGTCCTGCCAGCCGCATCTTAGGAGTGGTGTGTTTACCGCTCCTGCCCATTGAAATCAATGGGACAGCACGGCTATACTGCTGCAGCAGCGCATTGCGGGTGGTTTTAACCCTTTCTCGCCCTCTAGTGGGGGTTAAAAATGCCCGCTAGTGGCCGAAATGCGCCGCAAATCTGCCCATAGCATCGGCGGTAAAAAATAGTGGAGTTTTATCGACAACGCTATGGGTGGCTCAGTGTGAAAGGGGTCTAACTGTCAGATCTAGAGGAGCCCTCCAATGTGCTCTAAGCAGTACAGTACAGGGCCAAAGTTATTTATTTTCCTTGGGGGGTAGTCTTTGGTATCCAGGAGAATAAATAGATGGTGCTCTGCAGTAAATTGTGGGTGTGCAAAAATTGCACTAATCTCCAGGTGACATCTGAACGGGCTGGGCGGGACACGTCATCAGTTGTTGGGACACAACTTTAAAGTTGGATAGTTGCTAACCCCCAAACAACCAGCCTGAGCTGCTATATTTCAGAGCAATAGTGTTACTGCAGTCAGAGGTTCACTGAGCTGAACACCTATATTATTCAGTTGTTTACCAAACCCCCAAACAAGCTAAATTCTGAATCTGGGTTCAGTCCAAACCTGGAGCTCATCTCTAGTGGTCAGTGTAGTGGCCTTTTTCATTGGTGACCAGTTGAAGAAGGATCCCATATCAGTTGTCATTGTAGTGGTCCCTTCCATTGGTGACGAATGGGAGAAGTGCCCCCTTATATCAGTGTAGTGGTTTCTTTCATTGGTGACCAATAAGAGAAGAGCCCCCTTATATCAGTGTAGTGGTTTCTTACATTGTTGACCAATAAGAGAAGAGCCCCCTTATATCAGTGTAGTGGTTTCTTACATTGTTGACCAATAAGAGAAGAGCCCCCTTATATCAGTGGTCAGCGGTAGGGGAAATTCTTACATCATCATCATCAGTGTAAAGACTTCTCCCTTACAGATCATTGATGTCAGTTAATACTGAGAGACAGAAATTGTTCATTTCTCAGGGAACCCCTAGAAATCTTTGTAGGACCCCTGGGTGAGAAAGGGTGGAATGCAGCGTGGCATGGAGGTGATCAGTCTGTGGCACTGCTGAGGTGTTATGGAAGTCCAGGTTGCTTTGATAGCGGCCTTCACCTCGTCTGCATTGTTGGGTCTGGTGTCTCTTATCTTTCTCTGGACAATACCCCACAGATTCAAGGCCAATCAAGCACAGTGGTACCATGATCATGTGACCAGGTATTGGTAGTTTTGGCCGTGTGGGAGGTGCCAAGTCCTGCTGGAAAATGAAATCAGCATCTCCATAAAGCTGGTCAGCAGAGGGAAGCATGAAGGGCTCTAGAATTTCCTGGTTGAGGGCTGTGCTGACTTTGGACTTGATAAAACACAGAGGACCAACACCAGCAGATGACACATCTCCCCAAATCATCACGGGGTGTGGAACATTTTGCATGGAGGAGTGGAGAGGCACAGAATCCAAGTTGCATGAGGTCCAATGTGAAGTTTCCACAGTCTGTGGACATTTCATTGCCGGCTTCTTTTTTTGAAATAGCACACACACCATCCAAAGGTCCCCCAAATACATAGAAGAACCTCAGGGGGTCAGTGTGCTGTTTTGGTAAAATTTAAAACACTTTTTCTTTTGTAGTTGTTGTAAAGAACATAGCATGCCCGCCTCCATTTTATATTCAGGTTGCCATGTTATAATTTAAAGGAAAGGTTTAAAAAAGCTTTACATGAAGTTATACCTTTCACCTAGATATGTATGAATGGAATTTCACCTTTGCTAATGTTTGTTTAAGATCTTAGGTCACATCCATATATTAACTGAACTTATACAACAGATACTATCTAATAGGAAATGATTAACCTGAATGTATTATTGTAATTACACTATGCCCTTGAGAAACTCCTCCTTTGTCCTTCTAAATCTGTATATATATGAGGGGCTAACTCAAGTAAAACAGATGTCATTTGCACACAACGCATGCTCGTTTTTCTTGTGTCAATTGATGTCTCCAGGGCCCGTTGGCTGATAAAATCTCTATCTCCGTCATTTGAACCTAACAACCTACCTGGGTGGTCTTATACAAGTGATTCGCCTAACAGCAATGGGGGCTCGTCCGGGATAAGAGCTGAAATCAACTGAGGTAAGAGTCTTTTTTTGTCTTTATTGACTGAATACTTCTTGCCTCAGCTCTGATTAAAGCTTTTTTAGAACCATAAAATTAGTAGGGGATAAGAACCATGCCAGGAGGTTAATAGAAGGGTTTTTGGTAAACCCACATAGAAGGGTTTTGGGCAAACCCATAGTAGGGTTTTTGGGAAACCCACAAAAGATAAGCAGTACTGCATAGATATTCCTTTAGGGAAGGAAAATTAAGTGGTTAATGAGGAAAGAGATTCCAACAGCCTAAAAATCTTTGCTTTTTCTTTCTATCGCATAGATGTATAAGTATTATTAGAAGTATAAGTATCATTTGTTGTGTGGATCAGAAGACTGTGTGGTAAGTCAGTCGTCTCCCACTTTCAATATGGGTCAGAAACAAGGTAAAGACGGTCCTCCCCCTCCACCCAACCCAGGGGAAATATGTAAGGATTTTGTAGCTAGAATTTGTGGTACTAATTATGAACTTATAGACCCATGGGTTTCAAATTAAGCGGGATGGACCACAGCCTTACACAGTGTAGACCCGTTCCCCCAAAAAGGTAGCAATACAGAATTCCACATAGATATGGTCAAAGGATTGTGTTTAAGAGATAAGAGAGCTTTCCCTTGGTACCCCGGGGACCCTCAATGGGATATGGATTATATGGAAAAGGGAGCAGAGAATTGGTTAAAATATGCCCCATATTGGTTCCCAAGGGAAAATATGAAACAGAAAAAGCCCACCAAATGTTTAAGTAAGGAAGATTATGATCAAAAACATAGAGAAGAAGCTAATAAAAGAGCCCCACCCCTGTCAATAGCCAGTCACCCTCCACCCTCATATGTACATGTCTGAGTTCAACAAAGGAAGATATTGATCTTCTGGCTGGACATCATGCAATCAGACAACAGCAGGCCCCCCCAGTTCTACAGCCACAACAGCAGGCTCCACAACCACAACAGCAGGCCCCGCCTGCTCTACAACCACAACAACTGCCCCCCCACTCTCCCTCCCGTTTTACAACAAGATAGACAGCGCCTACAGAGGCACAGACAGGAAGTCAGAGTCGAGGTAGCTGAACCAGAAGAAGATCAGGGAGCTATAGGAGGGGTAGGAGGGGTAGTTTCACCACCTGACCAAGAGCAGGAGGAAGAACAGGAAGACGCTGAAACAAGTAAAACATTTAGCCCTCCCTAAAACAAAGAGTGGAGCGGTATATAGTAACACTGACCTTTCATTGAAAGGAAAAAAAAAATTGCGCTAACAAATAATAAATCAATTAAGTGAATAAATATGGAGGCAGCAATTGCGTGACCTAACACAAAATAATAGAAAAAAGCAGAAAAATTGCGCCAACCTAATACATGCAATAAAGTCCTTATGTGTATCCACAAAAAATTATCAAATTATTTAAGGAGAAAATCGCACAAAAATACGTGCAAAAATAAATGTAAATGAGTCCTTAATAGTGCACATATGCAACATAAAAGTCCAAAATAGTGAAATCCAGAACAAACGACACCCAGTGTGTGATTAATGACATAAATGTGATCCGCCACCACATGGACTGAGGCTTACCACAAGGCAACCAAATAACAGCGTTATTTATGGTTAACACCATATGAGGAACAGCTTGAGTTGAACCCGGGATGTAAACAGACCACAATACATAGGAATCCTTGGCGGGATATATGAGATCTAATGTGTAGTACTCCTCCTCAAACCGTCTCTCCTCTGCTACCGATTCCAACAATGACTCTTTGGTTGCCTTGTGGTAAGCCTCAGTCCATGTGGTGGCGGATCACATTTATGTCATTAATCACACACTGGGTGTCGTTTGTTCTGGATTTCACTGACCTTTCATTGCCTTTCATGACGATTGGAAATGAAATTTTAAAAAAAGTAATTGACATTGAAGACATAGATAGGATAGTGAAACATTGCCCCAAACCCACCGCCTCTGCAGGAGGTACTTTAACGTACGTAAAAAAGGCATGTAAGGGGAGAAATTACACACAGGAAGACATGCACCTTATCATTGATGGCATTATAGGACACACCAGTTCCTGGAGCTGGGCAAATGTTCCAAGCATAAACACTATTGACACTGGAAATGCGGGAGCATATGGGTTAAACACAGTAGCAGGTATTAATACCATGTGGACAGAATTAGAGGCTGAAATGATGAATGTATTTAAAAATAAAAGTTCCCTTCCTACTGCCATAGCATGCAAACAAAAGTCAGAAGAAACTGTAGTTGAGTTCTGGAAAAGATTTCATGACAATTGGACAACAGAAGCTGGATTAGCTAAAACGGCTGATGTGGGAGCTTTGTTTATTCAAACCTATATGAATAATCTAAAGCCCCAGTTTGCCTTGTTGGTCAAACAGATGATATCTGAATGGACCACAAAGACGATTTACCAATTTCAGGAAACTTTAATGCAGAAAGAAGCAGCAGGATGTTTTGATGTAATAAGAGAGAAAGCGGTGAGTACCCATTATCAAGGTGGAGTGCAAACCCAGCCTCCCCAAAATAATGGAGGACAATGGGGTAGTGGAAATAGAGGCAGAGGAAGAATAAGAGGGAGAGGGCGTGATTTTTCTAGACCACCCCAGCAGTCCTGCACATGTTGTTTTAACTGTGGCCTGGAGGGGCACTGGAGAAATCAATGTCCCTATGAATGTAACAACTCAAATAATCAAGATCAAATGCATACACAGGGACCCCAATATAGGCAACAAAATCAAGTTGCCCCAAAGCAACAGGGTCTCCGATTCCCTATACAATGGAATCAACAACAACTGAAATGAAGCTGCCCGGAAGGTAGTATCCCAGCATTTCCCTTGATCTCACATTCTTACAACGAGCAACCAATTGTGACCCTATATGTTAAATATAAGCCGGTCCCCTTCCTCCCTGATTCAGGAGCAACTCGGAGCAGCATCAGTGAGGACTTCTACAGAGGTGAGACTAAAATTGCTGAACCTTATATGGAAATTAATGGGATACTTACCAAAACATACAAAACACCGCCTTTGCCAGTAAGTGATGTTGAAAGGGGAGGTGCAACAGTCTTGCACCATTGTTTCAGGATTATACCAAACTGTCCTGTGAATCTCTTGGGTAGAGATTTAATGGGAAAGTTGGGTATAACACTGAAAATTACCACTGACGGAGGGGTTTTCATACACTCCGAAGTAATACCAATATATTACATTGAGGATAGTGATCTCCCTCCACCATATGATCAGGTATGGTCCAAAAGCTCCTTGGATGTAGGTCTTATTTCCTGTACCCCATACAAGGCAGCTATGAAATCATGGGCACAGCCGGTTTATCACAAACAATACCCCATTTCAAAAGAAAAAGAGGAAGGAATTGCCCCAATGGTAGAGAGGTTCCTGCAACAAGGAATTCTTAAAGAGACACTGTCACCCTACAACACCCCCATCAACCCAATAAAAAAGCCAGACGGCTCTTACAGGTTTGTACAAGACCTCAGAGCTATAAACAACCTGGTGGTGCCCATTGCACCCATAGTGCCTCATGTGTCATCACTCCTAACCTCCATACCATCCGATGCAGAGTATTTTTCGGTCATTGACCTTTGTAATGCATTCTTTAGCGTTTCTGTTGATGAGGAGACACAGCCTATTTTTGCATTTAATTTAAAAAATCGCCAAATGACCTGGTGTAGAATGCCCCAGGGTTATATAGACTCCCCTGTAGTATACACAGTGGCCCTCCAAGCAACCCTGCGGTCTTGGACACCCCGCCATGGTTCCGTCCTACTCCAATATGTTGATGACTTATTACTGTCCAGTCCGAGCCGGGAAGCATGTAAAAATTATGGTTTAGATCTGTTACATTGGTTAGCAGACAATGGTCACAAGGTTTCTAAGAAAAAGCTACAATAGTGTCAGGAAACTGTTGAATACCTTGGTTTTGTACTCTCCAAAGGAGAAAGGAAAATCAGTCACAAGAGAGCTGCGGCTCTCATGGGTCTGCTTCGCCCACTCACTAAGAAGGACATGCTATCCTTTCTTGGTATGATTGGTTACTGCCGCCAATGGATACCTGATTGTTCCTACTATGATAATCTCCTGAGGCAAGCCACAGGTACTGACATGCCACATTGTGTAAAATGGAATGATGAAATGTAAAATGCTTTTTTGTATCTTAAAACTGCAATGGTCACGGCTCCTGGACTCGGACTACCTGAATATGGAAAAATGTTTCACTTGTTTGCAAGGGACAACTGTAAAACTATGGCGGGGGTCCTGGCACAGGAGCATGGGGGCAAACTGCGCCCTATTGCATTTTTTTCAAAAGTTGTGCCTATGCCAGTACAGGGCATGCCGGCGTGTCTCAGAGCTCTAGCATCCTGTGCGATGGTGGTGGAAATGGCTACATCATTCACTCTGGGTCATCCCACCACCCTGTATACTACACATAATGTATCAATTTTACTAAAGAATATCCATACCCAACACATGTCAACCCAACGGCTGAGTGGGTATTAGGTTATTCTTTTGTCCAACCCACAGCTTGAAATAAAGTACACCTCTCCTACTTCTGGCCCCGCCCCAATTCTAAATGCTTTGTTAGGGTTAAAAGGAGAACAGGATGAGCTTGTCCCACAACACAAATGTATAGATCTCATACATCAGGATACATCCCCAAGGCCAGACATGTCTTCTGTGGCTCTTCCAGATGCACAGAATGTCTTTGTGGATGGTTCCTGTTCCAGGCCGAATGACAACACATACCATGCTGGGGTCATATGGGAAAGGAGGGGCTACATAGCAGCGGATGGTAAATCAATTTCACATTCCACACTTGTCACAAATCTATTAGAAGCCATACAGTTGCCAAGGTCCATAGCTGTACTACACTGTAGGGCCCATACAGGGAAACAAAATGACATAGCTAAAGGCAATGCCTTAGCTGACAAAGCAGCTAGAGAAGCAGCATCCACACAGCCAGCAGACATCCAAATGCCATTGCTCTCACCTGAAATCCCACTCCTAGATCAAACATTGCATGACCTCCAAGCATATGCCACAGACCAAGACATCCAGCAATGGAACAAAATAGGTGTGCAGACAAGCCCAGAAACTGGCCTTGTCTGCCAAGAGGGGAGACCATGTATCCCTGTAGCCAGCGCACCCATTTTTATTTCACAATACCATGGCATAGGTCACAGAGGGTGGAAAGTCACATGTGAACTTTTGGATAGGGATTTTTACATTCCAGGTCTTCCCTCTCTCGTTAAGGCATATGTTTCCAGATGCATCACATGCATTCGGAATAATCCCAGGAACCCTCACGAGGCAAAACATGAACATCTGATATATCCATCCACACCATTCTCTCATTTACAAATTGATATTACACACATGCCCAAACTAGGTAAAAGACAGGAATATTTGCTAGTAATAGTGGACATGTTCTCAAGATGGATAGAAGTGTTTGTAACAACAAAGGAAGATGCACAAACAGTAGTAAAAATTCTCACACAGGAAATCATTCCCAGATGGGGATGCCCATTTCAGATCAACTTAGACAATGGCCCTGCATTTGTGGCCAAAGTTTGTCAAGATCTAGTAAAGACACTGAAAATAGAATACCAGAGCTCAGGTATAGTGGAGAGAATGAACAGAACCCTTAAAGATACGATCAGGAAGGCCACTGGAGGTACGTATGCAAATTGGAAGAAGGTCCTACCAGCTGTACTAGCCGAGGTAAGAATGACACCCTCTAAAAAGACAGGATACTCTCCTTTTGAAGTCTTAATGGGTAGACCATTCCCCACCCCATGGGCCAGACAGCCACTTACGTTAGAAAGAGGGGACCTAGATCTTATTCAGGAAGAATATGTAAAAAAACTTATTGAAACTTTAGATCAAGTTGAAAGGAATGTTGCTCGCTCCTCTCCATCTTCTTCACAGAAACCAACTCATAACTTTCAAGTGGGAGATGTCGTAGTGGTCCAGCAACTGAAGCGTACCAAGAAGGAAGAGTATCCATTTGGACCTCCGACTACAGTGATCGCGGTTACCCGAACAGCTATTCTGGTAGAGGGACAACAGGCTTGGATCCATGCCAGTCGTGTGAAGAAGGTGAACCAAACACCTAAGAAGCAAGCCAAGGATAAAGGAGGTGAAGAAGGTGACACAAATCCTCGAATAGCGAGTGAAGCAGGTGGAAAAAAAGTCTCTGAAGAAGATGACGTCGCTTATTTTACCACAGACTTCTGGGAAAGCCTTGTGCCTCTTATTCTGTGCTGCCCTGATCGTGTTCCTGCCAATTTGGCTGACAACTAACTGTATTTATCACCCTGAAGATTTGGGACACATAAAGAGCATTTGTGGAGCTTATAACACTCCACAACAGAATAATATGAATAATACACATGACAGACACAAGAGAAATGAAAACTCAGAAAGTTTTACAGATAAAATGCTATTATTGAAGTTTAAATATGCCTATGCACAGAAATCAGGATATGAAAAATTTTGGATATGTAGTAAATTACACCCCTTCACCGTTAGTATTCCTCTCATGGCTGTACCTTTAAATATCACAAATGTTCTATTATTGTTAAAATACAATTAGTACTACAATGGCAATTAGAACTAAGGAAGATCACCCCAGGGAAGAGATAGAGTGTTATCAGATTGTCAGATTAGCAGATTCGTATGATGCCAAGATGAGTGATATGAATGAGGAAAAGATATGTATCCACATACACCTTAAAGCGGAGTTCCACCCTATTTTTTAAGTTTGTATCATATGATGTAATACTGCCCCCTTAAATATATTTGGCATGTTTTTTTTTTTTATTTCTAAATACTCACTGTGCTATTCTTTTTCGTTTATTTCTCCCGCCGCGGCGGCAGAGGCCTCGCAGCGTCATCCCCAGCCCTGCTATTCCTCAGAAGTATCGCGGTACTTCCACCGCAATTGAAAGAAATCTCGAGCGAGCGGGTGGGTGGGCGTAGGCGGAGAGATGGTTAAAGCCCCGCCCACTGCTCTATGTATGTCCTGCTTCAGGGGGGTGGTGCACTTGCTGTCACTTGCTTAGGAGGGCGGGCTAATGTGGGCACAAACCCCCCCGCAGTTTGTGCGGGGTGTTTGCTGTCCCACACGATCTTAGCCCAGCTCTTCATGGCAGCCGACATTGCTTCCCGTCAGCTGCCTCTCTCACTAGCAATGCAGATGAAGGTGTCAGATCGGAGGAGGCGTGGTAGGGGCGGGGTCATCGGCATACACTGTGTATGCCGATGACCCCGCCCCTACCACACCTCCTCCGATCTGACACCTTCTGAGTACACAGACAGGAGGAGGAGCCAGGCAGGAGGTGGGATGCTGCTGTGCTAAAGGTCTGTGTGCAAGTAAACAGACAGACTATAGATGACACTTGCGTGGGGGAGCTCTTATATAATGAATTCCTGCAGTGATCTATGTGGGGGGAGAGGGTATGTGCTAGGGGGCGTTTTAGGAAAATCTGCCCCCACCCCTCCCCCAGCACATGTCCTCCCTCCTCCCAAAGTGCCTACTAACACATGCTGTACCCTTTCCCCCACCCCTGATTCAAAGAGATGCTGGCTGAGTTCCCGGGGCTGTACTCCTTCTGTGCTCATGAGGGGCTCCCACCATCCCTGTACTGTGCTCATGAGAGGTTGCCATCATCCCTGTGCTGTGCTCATGAGGGGTTCCCACCATCCCTGTACTGTGCTGAGTTCCCGGGGCTGTACTCCTTCTGTGCTCATGAGGGGCTCCCACCATCCCTGTACTATGCTCATGAGAGGTTCCCACCATCCCTGTACTGTGCTCATGAGGGGTTCCCACCATCCCTGTACTGTGCTGAGTTCCTGGGTCTGTACTCCTTCTGTGCTCATTATGAGAGGTTCCCACCATCCCTGTGCTGTGCTCATGAGGGGTTCCCACCATCCCTGTGCTGTGCTCATGAGGGGTTCCCACCATCCCTGTACTGTGCTGAGTTCCCGGGGCTGTACTCCTTCTGTGCTCATTATGAGGGGTTCCCACCATCCCTGTACTATGCTCATGAGAGGTTCCCACCATCCCTGTACTGTGCTCATGAGGGGTTCCCACCATCCCTGTACTGTGCTGAGTTCCTGGGTCTGTACTCCTTCTGTGCTCATTATGAGAGGTTCCCACCATCCCTGTGCTGTGCTCATGAGGGGTTTCCACCATCCCTGTACTGTGCTGAGTTCCCGGGGCTGTACTCCTTCTGTGCTCATGAGAGGTTCCCACCATTCCTGTACTGTGCTCATGAGAGGTTGCCATCATCCCTGTGCTGTGCTCATGAGGGCTTCCCACCATCCCTGTACTGTGCTGAGTTCCCGGGGCTGTACTCCTTCTGTGCTCATTATGAGAGGTTCCCACCATCCCTGTGCTGTGCTCATGAGGGGTTCTCACCATTCCTGTACTGTGCTCATGAGGGGTTCCCACCATCCCTGTGCTCATGAGGGGTTCTCACCATCCCTGTACTGTGCTGAGTTCCCGGGGGTGTACTCCTTCTGTGCTCATTATGAGGGGTTCTCACCATCCCTGTACTGTGCTCATGAGGGGTTCCCACCATCCCTGTACTGTGCTCATGAGGGGTTCCCACCATCCCTGTACTGTGCTGAGTTCCTGGGTCTGTACTCCTTCTGTGCTCATTATGAGAGGTTCCCACCATGCCTGTGCTGTGCTCATGAGGGGTTCCCACAATCCCTGTACTGTGCTGAGTTCCCGGGGCTGTACTCCTTCTGTGCTCATTATGAGAGGTTCCCACCATCCCTGTGCTGTGCTCATGAGGGGTTCCCACCATCCCTGTGCTGTGCTCATGAGGGGTTCTCACCATCCCTGTACTGTGTTCCCGGGGCTGTACTCCTTCTGTGCTCATTATGAGAGGTTCCCACCATCCCTGTGCTGTGCTCATGAGGGGTTCCCACCATCCCGGGGACTGTGCTGAGTCCCCGGGGCTGTACTCCTGCTGTGCTCATTATGAGGGGTTCCCACCATCCCTGTACTGTGCTCATGAGGGGTTCCCACCATCCCTGTGCTGTGCTCATGAGGGGTTCCCACCATCCCTGTGCTGTGCTCATGAGGGGTTCCCACCATCCCTGTGCTGTGCTCATGAGGGGTTCCCACTATCCCTGTGCTGTGCTCATGAGGGGTTCCCACCATCCTTGTACTGTGCTGAGTTCCCGGGGCTGTACTCCTGCTGTGCTCATGAGGGGTTCCCACCATCCCTCTGCTGTGCTGAGTACCCGGGTCTGTACTCCTGCTGTGCTCATGAGGGGTTCCCACCATCCCTCTGCTGTGCTCATGAGGGGTTCCCACCATCCCTCTGCTGTGCTCATGAGGGGTTCCCACCATCCCTGTGCTGAGTTCCCGGGCTGTATTCGTGCTGTGATCATTATGAGGGGTTCCCACCATCCCTGTACTGTGCTGACTTCCTGGGTTTGTACCCCTGCTGTGCTCATGAGGGGTTCCCATAATCCCTACAGCGCCAGGAAGTCAGCACAGCACAGGGATGGTGGGAACCCCTCATAATGAGCACAGCAGATACTATTAGTCCAGTTTTTTAAAAATTCATCATAACGAGTGTGGGTAATTGTTACGAAAAGTGAACGAATCTAACGAAAATTCGTATTTCGTACGAATCTGAATTGAGTTTCGGGCACGAAATACGAAAATAAAGGCTAATGCGAAACGGAACTAAACAAAATGAATTTATTGACGGCGCAAATGTCTAGTATATGTATGTGTGTGTATATATATATATATATATATATATATATATATATATAATCTTGTTTCTGTGCAGATATATCTACATAACAAATGATTTAGTATATTTACTGGTTCCTGGAGGGAGGAGGGGAGGAGAGTTTTGCATAGACAAGGGGCAGCAAGTTCCTCCCGTTGCTATGGAAACCTGACCTGAAACTATTACATGCTTGTGCAGCACTGAGCATGTGCGAGATCAAGGCTGAAATCCAGGAAGTCATACAGTCTGGCTTCATGATGCCCACACTTAAGATGGCCCCAGTCAATTTCTATTTTATAAAGTGTCTAAATGCTGTAACAACCTAACAAAACGGACCTTAGTTTACAGACTAACTGTCATAGAATACATTAAGCTTGTGTATTACAGGGGTTTTCATATTTAAAAAGTTTTTATTTTTAAAATTGTGGCCGGAACTCCGCTTTAAGAAGATCTTTGCTCCACATAGATGTGAAGTAGCACTGTGGACCCTTTGGTGTCATACTAGGTAGAGAAGATATGGTAGTGACCCCGCAATAGGGAACTGATAATGTTGAGATATATATATATATATATATCTATAAGGAAGTAAGCAAATTACAAGATGAAGCTAGAAATATTGCCAAGACATGGGATCCTTTTGCAAACCTAAGTTCTGGAGTAGGAATACTGACATGGTTAAAAAGTGCTGCCATAACCATCATTATGATTATTCTTTTTGTTTTGTTCCTATATGCTTGTTATAAGCTTATAATGTGCATAATTGTTAAGGCATCCCGAACATCTGATCCTGTGGCTGCGAATAGGATTTATCTGAGTATGTATTATGATAGAAGAAGGATTAAATAATTGTGAGACATGTTATGTCTCAAAGAGAGGATTTGTAAAGAACATAGCATGACCACCTCCATTTTATATTCAGGTTGCCATGTTATAGTTTAAATGAAAGGTTTAAAAAAGCTTTACATGAAGTTTTAGATGGTTATCTATAGATACCTTTCACCTAGTTATGTATGAATGGAATTTCACCTTTGCTAATGTTTGTTTAAGATCTTAGGTCACATCCATATATTAACTGAACTTATATAACAGATACTATCTAATAGGAAATGGTTAACCTGAATGTATTCTTGTAATTACACTATGCCCTTGAGAAACTCCTCCTTTGTCCTTCTAAATCTGTATATATATGAGGGACGTAAGTCGAGTAAAACAGATGTTATTTGAACACAACGCATGCTCGTTTACTGTGTCATTTGATGTCTCCGGGCCCGTGGGCTGATGAAATCTCTCTCTCCGTCATTTGAACCTGGGTGGTCTTATACAAGTAATTCGCCTTACAGACAATACACATTATTACAAGTATAAACACAACCCACAATGGTTTGCTTAGCAGACAGACAAAAGGTGAGTTAATTAGCACAAATAACAATGGGTGAAGGACCCTTAGGAGGCACACTAGACCTACTTGCATTAAACACATTATAGCAGACAACCCCAGACAGGTGGCCTGCTGATGACATCAACATTTGCTTTGAGTCCCATTGTGTGGAGCCGTCCTTGCTGGAAATGTGACATCTAGGCCCTTACCATGGCCCCCGGCCTTAGAGTCCCAGAATATGTGTGTCTTGGGGAGACATGAACATGAATCCAAAGTAACAAGACCACCCCACGCATCCCCTCACCTTCCAAAGAGTAGTGTTCCCATTAATGCCAGGGCCCATAGTCAGTGGGTAAGAGGCTTCCCCCAGTCCTCTCCAAAAGACCCTAGGTCTGTCACAATTAGTATTTCCAATTTTAAACAGTGGGGGAGGGGAAGGCAGTGAAGGGATTGGCAGAGAGGAGCAGCAGTCATGGATTGGTTAGTGAGGTGTATTATTCTACCAGCAGCATTCATAATAGACTGAAGGGGGAATAGCCTGTGTAAAGGTCAGCCAATGAGGAGGGAGTTGCAGTAGTCAAGGCGGGAAGTAACCAAGGAGTGAATACGTTATTTTGTGGGGTTGTTAGTCAAGAAGAGGAGAATTATGAAAATATTGTAGAGATTAAGGCGGCAAGATGTATCCAGTGATTGGATGTGGGGGCTGAAAGAGAGGTCAGAGCCTAGGATTACACCCAGCACCCTGGCATGTGTGGCGGGACCAATGGTTGTGCTGTTGATCTTTATGGTAAAGTCATAGGGAGGGGATCGGGGAGGAGGAAATATTACAAGCTCAGTCTTAGAAAGATTACGTTTGAGGAAAATGTGCGACATCCACACTAATATGTAAGTTTGTGATATGTGAGGAGATTGAGGGGGAAAGAATAGAACATGATCTGCTCTCCATTATCTTCAGTGGAGGGCAGGAGAGACATGAGGGGTCTGATAAACTCCTGATGTCTCATTAAAGAGAACCTGTCACAACAAAATGCTATCATATTGGAGTTTATTGGTCCCTTAACCACTTAAGGACCGCCTAACGCCGATATACGTCGGCAGAATGGCAAAGCTGGGCACAATCACGTACCTGTACTGAGGAAAAAAGTTTTTTTTATATATTTTTGGGGGATATTTATTGTAGAAAAAAGTAATAAATATTGCATTTTTTTTCAAAATTGTCGCTCTATTTATGTTTATAGCGCAAAAAAAAAAAGAGGCGATCAAATACCACAAAAAGAAAGCTCTATTTGTGGGAAAAAAGGACGCCAATTTTGTTTGGGAGCCACGTCGCACGACTGCGCAATTGTCAGTTAAATCGACGCAGTGACGAATTGCAAAAAGTGGCCTGGTCCTTTACCTGCATTTTGGTCCGGGTCTTAAGTGGTTAAGTGATAGCAATAAAGTTATCTGAGAAAATTAAATTTACATCCAAGCACTTAAAAACCCCACCCCAAAACATTTCCTTCTTATTTACAAACATAAACAACATTTTGCTGGTCTATATAAGAAACAAACATTAATTACACTACATATATT
Source organism: Rana temporaria (assembly GCF_905171775.1). Lineage (NCBI taxonomy): Eukaryota > Metazoa > Chordata > Amphibia > Anura > Ranidae > Rana > Rana temporaria. The sequence goes on along the minus strand of NW_024404432.1, from coordinate 5,222,626 downwards.
ACATAACGCCATGCATGTCAGAGTGAGGGAAATCATTCTACATCCATTATTCTGGGTTACCTCTACACACAGGACCTGGAAAGGCTTTTAAAGCGTCACCTGTGGGCACATTTTGAGTACCAAAGTCTGTTATCATTTCATCAGCACACACAATTTTAGGGCTGGACATGTTGGGTATCTATTTACTCGGCACAACCTCATCTTTTATATTTTATAAAAAAAATGGGTAACATATTGCAACTGTCCTCTAAAATTACACTTAATGTATTTCTTACTAAAATTTACACTTGAGCTGATATCATGTGACATAAATAAAATTTAACTACCACCCCTTATTCTACAGGGACTCTGGGCCAAATCCTCAAAAGGGATACGCAGGTGGAACTGCTGTTCAGCCTGCGCATCCCTGTGCCTATCTTTGGAACTGATCCTCAGAAGCAGTTTTCCAAAGATAGGCAGAAGATCCGACATCTGTAAGAGACTTACACTGTCGGATCTTAGGATGCAGTACCACATCCGCCGCTGGGGGCACTTTGTGTCGAAATGCCGCTTTGCAAATGAGGACTTACGAAGATCCACAAAGCTTTTCACCTTGTAAAAACAGACCTTTTTTTCGATTGCCGCGATTTTTTTTTAATTTTGCATTTTTTTTCCCGGCGCGTAACTTTTTTTTTACCCGACGCAACTTTATTGTCCCGTCGCAATCGACAAAGCCCGACGTAACGTAATTTTGCGCGCTGCCCGTCGGGAAAATGACGTCACGAGCATGCGCAGTACGGCCGGCGTGGGAGCGCGCCTCATTTAAATTGTCATCACCCCCTGCAGATGAGGACCGCCTTGCGCCGGAGACATTTAAGTTACACGGCCTGAAATTTCTAGGTAAGTGCTTTGTGGATCGGGCACTTAGGTAGAAATTTTAAGTCAGTGTAACTTAAATGGGAAAAGTTAAGTTAGGCAGGTTTTTTGAGGATTTGGCCCTCTGTTTTCAGAAAATATATGTTTGGGGGTTCTAAACTAATCTTCAGGACAAAAATTTACACTTTAACATGTGTTAAAAAAAAAAAAAGTAGTTGAACGAATGTTTAAGATAGACCTCTAAGGCCCCATACACGCTATTGTCTTCAGATTTACCGAAACCATATAATATGAGGTCAAACCCTAAGGCCCCGTACACACGATCGGTAAAACCGATGAGAACGGTCTGATGGACCGTTTTCATCGGACCGTTTTCATCGTGTGTGGGCGCCATCAGTTATTTATCCATCGGTTAAAGAAAAGGGAACTTGTTTTAAATTTAACCCATGGATATCTAACCGATAGCAAAAAAACGATCGTTTGTAGGCACGACCATCGGTTAAAAATCCACGCATGCTCAGAATCAAGTTGACGCATGCTTGGAAGCATTGAACTTCATTTTTTTCAGCACATCGTTGTGTTTTACGCCATCACATTCTAACACGGTCGTTTTTTAACCGATGGTGTGTAGGCGCGACTGACCATCAGTCAGCTTCATCGGTTAACCGATGAAAACGGTCCATCAGACCGTTCTCATCGGCAGGGCTGTGGAGTCGGAGTCGAGGAGTCGGAGTCGGGGGAAATTTTGGGTACCTGGAGTCGGAGTCGGCAAACAATGCACCGACTCCGACTCCTACTAAATTTAGATTGGAATAAAAAAAAAAAAAGCAAGTTTAAATGTCCCAATTCACAAAAAGTTATAATTAATGACTTCTCTACTGTAAGAATAAAGACCAATGCATGCAGTGCCTCACGTAACCGCAAAACGAACATGTTAAGTGACCGTGAAGAAGCATGCTTTTCATGTGCTTCACTATATGGCACGCAACGCACAATTAGGAGCTGCAATATTTATACTTTCTATAGTGTTGGGTTCTGCTTTTACAGGGAACGCAGCGTCCATGTGTAACCTAGACTCTCACTGATAAGGAATTAAGTAAATATGTTTTTTGCAGGACTAGAGAGTGAGACACTTGTATAAGTGAAGGGAATGGAGGGCCAATAGTTCAAGACTGAAGCTGTAAACCATTGGAAAAACTGCTGTCATTTAGCTAAGGCTATAAAAACTTGTAAACTCCGATTGTTAGCTTAAACTTTAAACACGACTATGGGATTCTCCTAGGAAAATCATGTTTTAGAATAAAAAACTTTGTTTTCATTGTGTTTGTCTTTTGCTTAAACTGTGCAATACAGTAGACTGTTGGCTTCCCAGCCAGTAGTCCTGTGGTAGGTTGCGTTTCTTTCCCTCAAGGAATGTATAAAATACATTCGCATATTAATACAGAGGAGTCGGAGAGTCGGAAGTACATAAAACTGAGGAGTCGGAGTCGGAACATTTATCTACCGACTCCACAGCCCTGCTCATCGGTTTGACCGATCATGTGTACGCGGCCTAAGAGTTTCAATTTGTATGCAATCAGCCAGGCCCTTGCACTACATGGTATTGGTAAATCTGAAGACAAAAATCTGCAGAAAATCTAATAGTGTGGGGCCTTAGTGTTTGTGAAAGTTTACACCACAAAATGTACTCAGCCAATGAGAGGTAATGACTCCATTTTTATTTTTCTACTGCTATCAATGGGCAACACGGTACAACACTTCATCCATGTCTTTGGTGATCTCTGATCTCTTTATGAACCATTTCTTACATGATGAAGATCAGCCATGGAGTATATCTGAGGTGTATATCAGGGTGTGCTTCTTCCCCACATGAGAGCTGTGATGTCCAGCAACATTTATATACAAGACATTTCCCACACTCAAGGCACTAATACACCAGACATTTCCCACACTCAAGGCACTAATACACCTCAAGGGTTGTGTGGGATCCCTGATGTACAGGAAGACAGGACTTCAGTGAGGAACATTTCCCTCACTCAGGACAGGAATGCGGCTTCTCCCTCTTGTGAGATCTCTGATGTGTGTAAAGATGGGACTTCTGTGAAAAACATTTCCCGCACTCAGGACAGGAATATGGCTTCTCCCCCGTGTGAGATCTCTGATGTGTGTCAAGAATGGACTTCCGTGAAAAACATTTCCCGCACTCAGGACAGGAATGCGGCTTCTCCCCTGTGTGAGATCTCCGATGTGTGTCAAGAATGGACTTCCGTGAGAAACATTTCCCACACTCAGGACAGGAATGCAGCTTCTCCCCCGTGTGAGATCTCTGATGTGTGTAAAGATTGGAAATCTGTGAAAAACATTTCCCGCACTCAGGACAGGAATACGGCTTCTCCCCTGTGTGAGATCTCTGATGTGTGGAAAGACTAACCTTCTGTGAAAAACATTTCCCACACTCAGGACAGGAATACGGCTTCTGCCCCGTGTGAGATCTCTGATGTGTGTAAAGATGGGACTTCCGTAAGAAACATTTCCCGCACTCAGGACAGGAATGCGGCTTCTCCCCCGTGTGAGATCTCTGATGTATGGAAAGACTAGACTTCAATGAAAAACATTTACCACACTGAGGACAGAAATATGGCTTTTCCCCCGTGTGAGATCGCTGATGTGTGGAAAGACTGGACTTCTGTGAAAAACATTTCCTGCACTCAGGACAGGAATACGGCTTCTGCCCCGTGTGAGATCTCTGATGTGTGGAAAGATAGGACTTCTGTGAAAAACTTTTTCCGCACTCAGGACAGGAATACGGATTCTGCTCTGTGTGAGATCTCTGATGTCTGTAAATATGCAACTTCTTTGAGAAACATTTACCACACTCAGGACAGGAATACGGCATCTCCCCCGTGTGAGATCTCTGATGTCTGTAAAGATGGGACTTCTGTGAAAAACATTTCCCGCACTCAGGACAGGAATACGGCTTCTCCCCCGTGTGAGATCTCTGATGTGTGGAAAGATGGGACTTCCGCGAGAAACATTTCCCGCACTCAGGACAGGAATACGGCTTCTCCTCTGTGTGAGATCTCTGATGTGTGTAAAGCTTGGACTTCATTGAAAAACATTTCCCACACTCAGGACAGGAATGCGGTTTCTCCCCCGTGTGAGATCTCTGATGTGTGTAAAGACTGGACTTCTCTGAAAAACATTTCCCACACTCAGGACAGGAATACGGCTTTTCTCCTGTGTGAGATCTTTTATGCCTATTAAGTTTGGATTTAGAAGGGAAGTACTTTCCGCACTCAGTACAGGAAAAGCCCTTCTCTGTTGGAAGGACGGCACCGTCCCGCACAGTCTGAGGTTCCTCAGGATAAGAGGAATACGATGGTTCGGGACCGTCCCGCACAGTCTGAGGTTCCTCAGGATAAGAGGAATACGATGGTCCGGCACCATCCCGCACAGTCTGAGGTTCCTCAGGATAAGAGGAATACGATGGTCCGGCACCGTCCCACACAGTCTGAGGTTCCTCAGGATAAGAGGAATACGATGGTCCGGCACCGTCCCGCACAGTCTGAGGTTCCTCAGGATAAGAGGAATACGATGGTCCATCTACACTGTGTGGTGCCGGATGGACATTTGAGGTAGTCGGGTTTTCTCCTGGACTATACTGTGTAATGTCCTCATCTTCTACTTTACAGTCTGGAGACAAAGTGAGACAATCCTCTGAGGTTTTCCTCATCTCCCGTCCATCTACTAAAATAGAAATACAAAGATTATTACTAGACATGAGCTGATTGGTTCCCCTAAACCAGGACTCCACCCACATCAGGCAGCTTTGTCTCTGAGGACCTTACAATTCCCTCCTCAAGGTAACTAGTAAATGGCTCCTCTGATCTCCTACCAGATCATTTCTTTATTCATGGACCTTAGTCAGAGAGTGAGGAAACAACGAGAACTGTCTTTTATAGAAGTGACAGTGATGAGGGGATTATAGGACGAGTGTCCCTACCCTCTCCATCACTCATTGCCATCTTCCCAACATAAGAAGTCCTGCACTTCCTTATTTAGTCCATGATGTAGTCATGAATAACAGCGGGGCTGAGCCCCACCAGAGGTCAGAGAGTGAGAAAGAACAACCAAGATGAAGACTGGACTGATCCTGAAGACCACCATCATTGGTTATTGACTCCTTCCCCTCATCATCACTTGTGTTTAAGGTTCCAAAGTTTGAGAATGTTATCACATTATTATCACCATGTAAAAGTCTGTGCTCCAATCACATCATCAGATATATCATTACCAGGTGGTAGGAAATGGGTGCAAAAGAAGTCAGGATTATGTACAATTTATTATGTAGAATACAACAGTTAGGATTTTATAGTATCAGAATGATGTAATGTACAACATAGAGTATATAGTGCAGGGGTCAAGAGTATGTAATGTACAATATAAATTATATAGTGCAGGGATTAGGACTCATAATATTGGTAGATACATTTTTTACATGAGACAAGTTGCAGAGATCCCACACTGCTGCCTCCCATCTCCTGAGACTGCACTCAGTGACTTGGGTCTGAGACTATACAGACTTATCCCTCCACCCGGCACAGCCAGCAGACAACAGAGCAAGTAATCCTGGGAGGAGAATTTGTCCTGTCAGAGATCTTGCCACACCCGGGTATGGGGCAGAAGACCTAAAACACATACCCCAGATCGAGTACCGCCTATGGTGAAAATTAACATTTTGCTGCCAGCTGAACCCCAGAATCTCCATAAATCCAGTCTAGAGACATAAATTGTGTCTGCAGCACAGAGAAGGAAGATTATCCGAGAGAAATACAGGAATACAGGACGGGGAACACAGCTCAGGAAAGTGACCAGGGGATTACAGGCTGATATCACCCAGTCCTTGGCCTACTCTGGACCAATCAGTGAGCAGTATGGGTGGAGGAATGGATTTAGTGTTAATGACCCACCTGTGCTGATCTCTGTAGGAGTGTCCTCCTCTATAAATGTCCCCGTTATTCCATCCTCCTCCATAGACTGCTGATCATCCCTCACATACGTCTCTTCTTCTTCTGATTTCACCTCAAATTCTATATCGATTGGATCTCCACTCTAAATCAAGAGAATGAGAGAGAATATCATCTGTAAACAATAGGATTTATTATTGTGACATCACACAAAAAATCCAAACATTGTTTCCACAAGTCCATGTTCTAGATACTCCGTCCTACCAACCTTGTAACAGTGGGGGATGGTGTGACCTTCCTGTGTGGAATCCCGGGAATACAGAGGACTAGGACATCTCTCTGGTGGGTTCCTGGTATTAGGTGGCTCCATCATATCCTTGTGTCCTTCTGAAAACTCCTCTATTACTCCATACTCCTCATCCTCCTCTTTAAACTCTTGTTTAACATCAATATTATCATCCCCGAGATTTTCACTCTGAAAGATGTATGAAAACATTCATTGTAACAAACATGCTGTGTATAGGGGCGTGTCAAGCTGCAGACCAAGATGGCCGCTCGGCTCTAGAACACCCTGCCACAACGGGGTCTATATCTCGGCTCACAGCGCACTAGACAGCCACTTTTAACATTGGGGAACTACCAGGCTATGTCCCGCAGAAGAAATCAGATACCGGGACCTTGCCGCCTAACAGATTTCTTCATGCAGACGACCAGCAAGCATGCACAAGATGGCACCCGGGAGAAAGGCCACTCTCCTCTTCCTCCTCACACAGAGCCTTTACCTCTTACAGCCTCAAACGATCTCTCTCGTACACACGACGGGACATGTCCGATGAAAACGGTCCGCGGACCGTTTTCATCGGACATGTCCGCTGGTGGATTTTGGTCTGATGGCTGTACACACTGTGACGGTATCGGTATGATATCCCCGTCAAGCATTCCCTCCTCTCCATACAAGAACATCACAGGATCCTCCACACATGAGTCAAGACTGAATGCTGGAACCAAGACTGATTTATTGGCAGCTTGCTGCTGGTTATAAATACAGTTTTACAAGCTAAATCCTTAATCAAGGAACAATGGGAGCTCCACCCCCTTTTCACCCACTCTGGAGTTTCTCATACAGAATATAGCCAGACAATTCGAAGCCGACCTGAGACACATTTTCTTTAAATAATGACATCAGGGAAGTTAATTACAAGGTGTACAGAACACATTAGCTGGGCAGCCTGGCACCGCATAATGAAGCAATCAGAATACATAACATGAGTCACCTCTAATCACAGTAACAGGATTAACATCCCTTTGAAATAAGGAGCTAGCTGCAGACGGGTCATTAACATGTCAATAGCTTGTAACACATGAATCCATTTTACCTCTAACCCACAATTTAACCAAGCAGGGAGATTTACACCGACATATCCTTCACAATGGCCCCCCTTTTTCTGCCTGCTCCGGCAAACCCGGTTGGACCTTCCCTGGTCCAGTAGGGTTGACGGGTTCAGAGCTTTTAGTCCGAGGTTAACTCCGTTTGGCGTGACTGACCTCCATTGGTAACTGCTTCCGACTCAGGGATGCCACCGGGTCGTCAGATAACACGCCGGTCAGTCCCCAAGTCTTTGTGCGATCTGCAGAGTCACCAGAAGTCAGTGTGAAGACGGCGAATGGGTCTGTGCGCCGCCGTCTAGGTGTCCCGCTATGGGAGGGGCAGGTTATGGCTCTGAAGTGACAATCACAGGAGGTTCATAAAAAGGAAAAGTTATATTTGTTGAAATGCTGTAGCACTGGTGCTCAGAGTCCGGGGGGGGGGGGGGAGGGGAATCAGAGCCCCATAAGGTCAGCCACCCCCTGCTCCCTCCGCAGCCGCCGGTTCTCCTCTTGGAGCTTCTCCAGCTCCATCTCCAGTTCATGGAGCCTGGGGGGGTCAGCCTGCTGTGACCTCAGGTGGTTGTTCTCCTCCTCCATGCGGCTTATGCACTCCTCCAGCTCCATGTATTCACGGATCAGCTCCTGCTTGCTCATGTCCTGCAGGCTTTCCACGTGGTCCTTCATCATCAGGAACTGGGTGGTGGTGTAAGGGGCCACCGGTGGGCCCTTGGCGAACATCTCGGCCCGCATCTGGGGCGCCCGCTGCGATTCCATCTCCTCCAGTCGCTTTTTCTCCTCCCAGGTCTGCTGGTTATATGACTTCCAGGACCTCTTCTTCTTGGAGGGTAGCTGGCGGTGCCTCTTTCTGCCCAGCTCCCTCCAGGGCCCCTCCGGCTCATGGCTGTCGCCCATGACCAGCTGACAATGGTGTTCCCTGTTGTCCGTAATAACAGATTGTACCATGAGGGCTTCGTAAGGGGTGCCCAATGGTTCTTCCTGACCCAGCTCCTGGGGATCCCAAGCCGAGTCTACACAATGGGCTGCTGCTGGTGGGCGGTACCCAGGTTGAGACCAATTTGACCTGGTGTTGTCATTCATGGGGCAATTCTGCTTGAAGTGACCCAACTGTTTGCACCGGAAGCAGCGTTGTTCGTTGTCCTCCTGGCGTGGGTAGCGAGGGCTAGATGTCATCGGTCTGTTAGGCGGTTGGTATCTAGCGGCTGGTGGGTGTGAGGGCGCCGTTGGTCGTGGAGGTTGTACCCGTGGTGTGACCTGGTTTGTCTTGCGAGTATCCGCATATTCATCCGCCAACTTCGCGGCCTCTGGTAGAGTCATGGGCCTGCGATCTCTCACCCAATCTTTGACGTCCGTCTGGATGTGATTGTAAAATTGCTCCAGGAGCATTAGTTGCAAAATGTCCTCTGCGGTGGTGGCCTGGCTGCTGTTAACCCAGTTAGAGGCCGACAGGGACAACTGGCATGCCCATTCCGCGTAAGAGTCTTTCGTGGTTTTGCGTGAGTCCCTGAACTTCTGTCGGTGGGATTCTGGGGTTACTGCATAACGAGCCAGGAGCACTTCTTTAACCCGAGCGTAGCTATGGATATCCTGATCTGGCACGGTCCGGAAAGCATCAGAAGCTTTGCCTGACAGTTTGCCTGACAATATTGCAACCCACTCTCTTCTAGCTATTCGGTGCAGGTTACATTGTCGCTCAAAATCCGCCAGGTAGTTATCAATCTCACAGTCCTTTTCATCAAAAGCTTTAAAAGCGCTAAACGGAATCTTCCTTGCGTCTGCTGTGCTGTACTCACTGTTTGGAGAATGTGCGGCTGCTTGTTGGACTGCTGCCAGTTTTAACTGTAGCTCTGCATCTCTTATTTGTTTATCCTCCTTCGCTAACAGGTCCATCACTTTCAGCACCACATCCGGCGTTGGGTTCGGGCCGAACCACGCTAGCTTCTCTCTCATTAGCTTGTTGGCTGGTGATTCCTCCTCCTGAATCACTGGTGTCTCCATCTCTTGTACTGCTGGCGTTGCTGCAATCACGTTCTCCTGGTCTAGCTCCATTAATTCTGCTATGATGACCCGCTTGGTTTTGTTGCTAGCAATCCTTCCACGAACTTCCAGTAGTTCTTTTAAGCAGGGTGTAGCAGCCTTCCATTCACTGTTCCCAGTGTCTGCTTTGAGTCCTGGTGTAAGGGAGAGTAGAAGGGAAGATCCCGCTGCTGCCAACCAATTGTGACGGTATCGGTATGATATCCCCGTCAAGCATTCCCTCCTCTCCATACAAGAACATCACAGGATCCTCCACACATGAGTCAAGACTGAATGCTGGAACCAAGACTGATTTATTGGCAGCTTGCTGCTGGTTATAAATACAGTTTTACAAGCTAAATCCTTAATCAAGGAACAATGGGAGCTCCACCCCCTTTTCACCCACTCTGGAGTTTCTCATACAGAATATAGCCAGACAATTCGAAGCCGACCTGAGACACATTTTCTTTAAATAATGACATCAGGGAAGTTAATTACAAGGTGTACAGAACACATTAGCTGGGCAGCCTGGCACCGCATAATGAAGCAATCAGAATACATAACATGAGTCACCTCTAATCACAGTAACAGGATTAACATCCCTTTGAAATAAGGAGCTAGCTGCAGACGGGTCATTAACATGTCAATAGCTTGTAACACATGAATCCATTTTACCTCTAACCCACAATTTAACCAAGCAGGGAGATTTACACTGACATATCCTTCACACACACCATCAGACCAAATTTCCCGCGAACAACGAACGCGGTGACGTGGCCGCGCCGATGATGCGGCAACGTGCGCGACCCTGGAAGGTCAATGCTTCCACGCATGCTTCCATCACTGCGAGGGCTTTCGGCCGAGCGGACATGTCCGGTGAGTCATACAGACGACCGAACATGTCAGACGGACAGGCTTCCAGCGGACATGTTTCTTAGCATGCTAAGAAACATTTGTCCGCTGGAAACCTGTCCGATCCGCTGGAAAATTGTCCGGTCGGCCGTACACACGACCGAACATGTCCGCGGAAACTGGTCTGACGGACCAGTTTCAGCAGACATGTTCGGTCGTGTGTACGAGGCCCGACATGGAGGACTTCTCACAGCAGCATGACAACCCCACAGCTTCTGATAGAGGTAAGAGAGCTGTAGAATCACCTGCACACTCTCCACAGAAACTTCCCTCAGCTAAGAAGTATCAATGGGAAGACATCCCTGAGTCAGCAGCAGACACTCCAGCAGAGCACACAGCACCCCCAGCTGCCTTCCCTGCTTAAAAGGGGTGTTCCGGGCAAAAATAATTAAAAGCCAGCAGCTACACATACATTCCTGAAAGTGGGAAAGGATACCTGTCTTTGACAGGTATCCTGTCCCCCCTCCCCCCGAAAGGTGCCAATTGTGACACCGGAGGGGGGAGGAATCCGATGAGCGGAAGTTCCACTTTAGGGTGGAGCTTTGCTTTAAGATGCCCCTGCCTCTGAAAACACCATTACAGCTATGTTATTATCCCTCCAGGCTGGTCTGCATTATGAGCTACGCTCCTCAGTGTCCCACCTTACTCACAGAATAGATGGCATTGAAGACCGCACAGATCACCTAGAATCAGTTAGGAGTGATCATAAAAAGCACATGGATGAAATGGTGGATGCTCATGAGGAACAGACGGACATGAACTACAAATTGAAAGTTGCAGATTTAGAGGATCGCTCCCGCCGCAATAATTTAAAAATAAGAGGGATCCCTGAAGCTGTTAAACCACAAGATTTCATACCTTACTTGCAGCAGCTTTTCCTAAAGCTTATCCCAGATCTCACACCTAGAGATTTACAAATATAGAGCACACAGGATCACCAAACCAACACATCTGCCTGAAACAGTCCCTAGAGACGTGCCAACGAGGATCCATTTTTATCATATCAAAGAACGCCTACTCAGAGCGAGCAGATCCTCCTGCGCACTCTCCCCTCCATACATGGGGATAGCCCTGTACCAGGACCTTTCTGCAGCAACCTCAAAATTGAGAAAAGAATATACCCCCAGCACTGCGAATTTGAGAGACCACAATATAGTTTGCCGCTGGGACTTCCCCACCAAATTGCTGGTCACATATCAGAGCCAACAAATCACCATCACAGCCCCTAAAGATGGCTACAAGATGCTCCATAACTGGGGCCGAACAACTTCATCATCTACAAGTCACCCAAGTATCAACGCAGATCCTGAGAGATATGCTGCATAGCAATCACAAAATCTACCTGATAACCTCATGACCACAAAGTCTACCTACTTCACCCTCAGACAAGATGTCTAGTTCATTACCCACTTGATCTGAGGCCCAGAATGTTATAAATTGTTCATCTGTTTAATCTTTTTCTGGTTATCACTGGCAAGAAGTATGATACGCACACAGCCTACATTCACTGCAATTGTTTCTATAATTGTTTTATTACAAGTGTTTGTTTAATCATAACCTACTGCTTATGATAATACTAACCTGAGTCCAGGTACTGTTCCTTACCCTCCCATGCACCTACAACTCGGTGGTACTTCTACCTGTCAATATGTCCATCCGTATTACCACTATCAATGCAAATGGCCATAATAGCCCCTACAAAAGGTCTAGAATGTGGCGAGAAGCCGTCACTCAAAAAACAGACATACTTTGAGTTCAAGAAACGCACTTTATGCAAAAAAATGCTCCCTCATGTCAACACCACCTCTACCCCCCCATACTTACTTTGCACATGCTATCAAAAAAACTAGGGGTGTCATGATTGTTATACATAAATCCCTAGCTTTCCAGCTCCGTCACCTGGAGGCTGATCCCTATGGCAGATACCTAATCCTAGATGCCCTCTTTGACAATATACCATATGTTATAGACAACATATATGCCTCTACTTCTCATCAAAAACAATAATGAATAATCCCATTACCTCATTACCCAAAGGAATGCATAATTTTATGCAGAGATTTTAATGACAGGATTGATACCACTCTTGACTCCTCTAACCAGTACAGACAAAGATCCACGGCCCTTTCCACACTCACACAACTGGAAGATCTTTATGATTCCTGGCGGTGTTTACATGGGACAGAGAGGGACTATACCTTCTACTCTGCCGCACAAAATTCATACTCCAGAATTGACCTTTTCCTGCAAACCATATCCCATGCAAAAATAGGCTTAATTACATGGCAAGACCACGCACCGGTTACAATGAACTTTTCGATCAATCGGTCCAATAAACTGTCCACCATCTGGTGCATGAAAACCTCCCTTTTATCCCAACCTCAGTGTCAGGAAAAGATCAAGCAGGAGTTGGAGACCTACTTTGTGTGCAAAATGAACTCTGTATCAATGTACTGCTTTGGAACTCCCATAAAGCCTTTATGAGAGGTGTTTTCATTAAGCTTGGGGCCCAAGAGAAACAAGAAATACAATATAATTCTTGATCAGATACGCAAAATTAGAAAAGACGAACAAATCCTCCCCTAATGATGCAGATACCACCTGCTTACATACACTCAGAGAGGAGTTTTGCCTCCTTTGATCACCACATAAAACGACAAAGTCACATGGTATACTTCTGGCAATAGACCAGACGTTCTCCAAGCCAGACAAAATTAAACGTAAAGCCATCGCCTCCAAAATCCCATACATGCAAACAGCCCAGGGCTGTAGAGTCAGTGATCCCGTAGACATTGCTAACTGCTTTCGAGATTTTAACACATCCCTATACAACCAAAATACCTACACAGATACCACTAATCCAGAAACCTCCCACATCTCCCAGTTACGCCCGATCAACGAGCAGATCTTAACGCCCCATTCTCTGTGCCAGAAATCTTAAAAAATCTGGTCACTACCCTTACATAAAGTCCCAGGAGCTGATGGCTTTTGTAATGAGTACTTTAAAACATATGCAGACACACCAACACCACACCTCTGTACTTCCTTTCATCACATTATGCAGACAGGCGACATCCCAAAAGAATCCTTATAGGTCCTCAATGTCACGATTCCTAAACCCGGTAAATCTGACGACAACCCAGCCAAACACTGATATTAAAATATATGCAAAGATCCTAGCATCCCTTTACTAATACATGCAGACCAGGTCGGATTTATTCCCAGGCGCCAAGCATCTGATGGCTCTAGGAGAATCTTAGACCTCATACAATGGGTGGAATTTTGGATGCAGAGAAGGCGTTTGACAGAGTCCATTGGTCCTACCTTAACTCAATCCTCCAAAAATGTGGATTTGCAGGCAACAACAACACTGCTATACTAGCTTTGTATTCACGCCCATCAGCGAGGGTTTGAAGGTCAGGTATGACCTCTGACCCTTTCACGATTTCCAATGGAGCAAGACAGGAACCTCTTCCCATTAATATTTGCTCTAGTGATGGCACCCCATCGCAGCAGCCATAAGAGCCCACCCGATGATCTCAGGATTACAAAGACACCACCCACAAGTTACGACTCTGCGCTGATGATGTCATTGAAGTTTTGACCGATCCTCTTCAGTCCCTACCAGAACTTCATGACCTGTTGATACAGTTTGGCCAGATATCCTTATACAAAATCAACTGCTCCAAATCAAATTTGATGGACATATGTCTAGATCAAGGTACAAAAACAAATCTCACTTGTCTATCCCCCTTTCCATGGGCCCCAGCCTCAATGCTTACGTCCTCTTCTTCTGCGGGCACCCCCATTGACTTCTAGGACCTGTGTGTGTCCCAGAAGACAAGCTGGCCATTCACAAAGTGCCACGGGACTCGCGTATGCGCAGTCAGAAACTGGCAGTGAAGCCGCAAGGCTCCACTGCTGGTTTCCCTTAGTTGGAATGGCGGTGCCTACACCCGATCTGATGGATGGATCGGCCTAGGGGGACTGACATTGTGGGCCTGGACAGGTAAGTGTCCTTATTAAAAAGTCAGCAGCTCCAGTGTTTGGAGCTGCTGACTTAAAAATAAAAAAAATAATTACGGCTGGAGCACCGATTTAAGAAACTACAGGATATCGGCACCTCCCTCCGAACCACCCAGGCTTCCTGGGCTGGGAAGATAGCACTTTACAAAATGTTCCTCTTGCCTCACCTGCTATATATGTTCCGAACTCTCCCAGTACCGCTACTCTCTTCTCAACTGGATACGCTACAACACACCATCAACAACTATATCTGGGATGGCAAACACCCCAGAGTTAGACACTCCACCATATGCACTGCAGCGGCCAAAGCAGGAATAGGAGCTCCTAACCTCAAGAACTACTACAAAGCAGTTCTCCTAAACCAAACCCAACATTGGTGGTCACAATCATCTCGCCCTCTGTGGGCGCAAATAGAAGAGTACCCCCACCAAAACTCTGCTAGCAGCCATATGGCTACAACATCGATTAACACCATCTTTCTTAAGCACAGTAAACGCAACCCTGAAAGTCTGGAGTTCAATTAATCGCCAAAATTCTCTCGGAAAAAGCAATGGAATCTCTCCCTCTGGCTGCGCTGGAAATAATATTCTCCGATATGTCCCTAGCCTCCTGGATAACAGCGGGCATTCCCACAATTGGAAACATTCTACATGAAGGGAAACTTCCAACACCCACATGAAGATTACAACATTCCCAATAAGGACTTCTTCAAGTACCTAAGGCCTCATTCACACTTGGCCGTTCGGGTCCGTCTGTCGGCGGACCTTAACGGCCGCTCCATGCATCGCTATGGAGCGTCGGATGTCAGCGGAGACATGTCCGCTGACATCCGACCCGATCCGACCTGCTAAAAACAGACGTATGGGGGCCACGTCCCCATCCGTCCATGCGGATCAGATCGGGTAAGATCTGATGAAAACGGACATGCTGTCCGTTTCCATCAGATCGCTCCATAGGGACACAGCGGTGCCCGACAAGCCCCTCCCTGCTCAGTGAGCAGAGAGGAGCTTGTCATCGTCGGCTCAGCGTAGATCTGCGGACTGATCTCCCGCTGAGCAGACGGGAGCAGGCGGACTCCGTAGCGACGGAGTCCGCCAAGTGTGAATGAGGCCTACGAGTGCGACATACTCTGTCCTCTCTCACAAAATAAGATCAACCCATCATGATGGGTCCATGGTACGTGTCTGGTGGTCCTGCCCTCTGCTCCTTCCCTTCTGGCAATCTGTTCAAACACTCATCACCAACATCACCGGCAACGCTACAAAAATCACACCCAACTGGCATTGCTAGGCTTGGGAATGGGAACATGGGATTCTTCTCATCATGTCATCCTTACTCACATCCTAATTGCAGCTAGACTTTCCATAACAAGTGGAATATCATATTGTCACCTTCTTCTCAACTAGTCTCCCAACTTCTATCTACATCTACAGATGGAACGTATGTTTGTCAAAGAAAACCTGACCCTACCTGAATTCCAGAGTGAATGGGCCCCATGGCTCAATTGCTTTCATATTGACACCGCCGCCTTACTTTGTCGATTACACAGTACTGCTCTCTGTTGTACCTGATGATGTCTATCCTATTTGCTGAACACAACCCTCTCTCTGCCGAATTCCTTAAGTATAAAGTTGTCCACTACCTCATCATAACACAGCACCCCCCCCCCCCCCCCCCCATTAACCTGGATCTGAAATCTGGACTCCATAACATATTGTCATAAGAATTCTGCTTTGATATATTTGTATTCACAAACGTTTTCTTGATTGTCATATTGTATATTGTATCATCTATGCCTTACCATGCACTCATAAGTGAAAATTTGTAAAATTTGCAATACTTTAATAAAAAAACATGTTGTGTATAAATTGTCACTCATCTACCTGATGATGGTGAGGGATGGTGTGACCTTCCTGTGTGGAATCCCGGGAATACAGAGGACGGGGACATCTCTCTGGTGGGTTCCTGGTATTAGGTGGCTCCATCATATCCTTGTGTCCTTCTGAAAACTCCTCCATCACTCCATACTCCTCATCCTCCTCTTTACACTCTTCTTTAACATCAATATTATCATCCCCGAGGTTTCCACTCTGAATATATAATAAAACATTCATTGTAATAAACATGCTGTGTATAAATCAGAACTACCAATAATTGTTCCTCATCTACCTGATGATGGTGGGGGATGGTGTGACCTTCCTGTGTGGAATCCCGGGAATACAGAGGACGGGGACATCTCTCTGGTGGGTTCCCATTACTGGATCCATCTGTAGGAAACACACACACTGACTGAATACATTGTTTCTATGTGTTTATCAGATGATGGGGGATCTAGGTGGAGCCTCCGTACTGCTCTCTCCTTTACAATAAAGTCTCCTCTTACCCGGTGATGTGAGGGGCGGCTGATTGTCCATCATGACGTCCTTGTAGAGATCCTTGTGTCCTTCTAAATACTCCCACTCCTCCATGGAGAAATAGACAGTGACATCCTGACACCTTATAGGAACCTGACACACACAATGATACAGTCACCATCCAGACACACCCCTTGTCTGTTACTGGATAATGTCCCAGAATTCCCGGCACCGCTCACCTCTCCTCCATCATCTCTCTGGTGACTTCTAGAATCTTCTTTGTGTTTCTCTATTCTATCAGGGAGGGAGGTGGAGGCGATGTGATGGTCATATGATCTCCAGTAAATGTGTATATAGACTGCGCTGCCATAAAATGAAAATCAAGATTATTAAACAGTTTGCCACATGTAAAAATTGTAATAATAAATGAATGACACCAGAAAATACAACTAATCTCCAATGTATTAAAAAGTCCCCTTCAAATATTAGTTGCTTGAAAAACAAGAGGTAGGTGATCAGGTGCTGTGCCATTAGTAACAGATAAACACGTGACCACTTCCAGGGGACCCCACATGGATGACACTCCCCACAATGGATGGATCTTCTATTACTAGATAGGTCTCACTGTGCATTTTTGGTTGGACCCGCTGTGTATCTTGTCACCAACTTGTCCATTCACATGTACCTGGATGTGATTTCTTCCAATGCCATACACTGCCACTCCCCCATTAATAGAAGTGGTATAATCTATTTAGTATAGACCAGTTGTGTCCAAACTGTGGCCGGGGGGCTGCATGCGGCCCTTTGCTTACCTTTATCTGGCCCTTGTGACACTATTCCATTCACTGACACTAACAATGGGGAATTATTCATGCCACTGACACCAACGACAGGGCACCATTCCTTCTATTGATATAAACAATGGGGCACAGTTCCTCCTACTAACACCAACGATGGGACATTGGGGTAGATTCAGTAAAGAATATCCATAGCTACGCCGCGTAATTTCAAAGCTGCACCGGCGTATCTTCTTTCTGTATTCAGAAAGCTAGATACGCCGACATTAGCCTAAGATACGACTGGCATAAGTCTCTTACGCCGTCGTATCTTAGGGTGCA
This sequence comes from Rana temporaria, assembly GCF_905171775.1. Lineage (NCBI taxonomy): Eukaryota > Metazoa > Chordata > Amphibia > Anura > Ranidae > Rana > Rana temporaria. Next base: position 5,204,992 of record NW_024404432.1, on the reverse strand, counting down.
TTCTTACGCTGGCCGCTATGGGGTGCTTTTGTTGTTGTCGGGGTAGAATATGCAAATTACCTAGATACGCCGATTCCCAAACGAACGTACGCCCGGCGCAATTTATTTACGTAGTTTACGTTAGGCTTTTTCGGCGTAAGGTTGTTCCTGCTATTAGGAGGCGCAGCCAATGTTAAGTATGGACGTCGTTCCCGCTTTGAAATTTGAATTTTTTTACGTCGTTTGCGCAAGTCGTTCGCAAATAGGGCTGGACGTAATTTCACGTTCATGTCGAAACCAATATGTCTTTGCGGCGTACTCGGGAGCAATGCACACTGGGATATGTACATGGACGACGCATGCGCCGTCCGTACAAAACATCAATCACGTCAGGTCATCATATATTTACATACACGCCCCCCTTCCACATTTGAATTATGCGCGCTTACGCCGGCCCCATTTACGCTACGCCGCCGCAACTTACGGAGCAAGTGCTTTCTGAATACTGCACGTGCTCCTGTAAGTTGCGTCGGCGTAGCGTAAATACAATACGCTGCGCCGCCGTAACTATGCACGCCTCTATCTGAATCAAGCCCACTGTTTACTTCCACTGGACATTTTCTACTCCCACTGGCCCCTCTAAAGTCTAAACTGGCCCTTTGTTTAGAAAGTTTGGAGACCCCTGATATAGACTGATGAGGTGAGAAGGTGATTGGTGGGAAAGGTGACACATCTCCAAAACGGATAGTTTTTTCCCGCCCTGTAAGTGGGGAAAAATGTTCTGCCCCTGAAGGGGTTAATCTAGGTCTCCACACTATATATGTGTGTATCATCATCTGCTGGAGATAAAAGACGTCACAGTGACTATGGAGGAAGAGGACGGACATGACGGGGTTACTGGGTGTAAATAGAAGATAAGATCTTATTACCTCCTCTACTGCCGGTTCCAACGTCTTCTCTCTACTTCCTCCCGACTCACCTCTCACCCGGAACTTCCTGTCTGTACCTGACATCACTTCCTGTCTGTCTTCCTGATAGAAGTGAGATATATTGAAGTGGCCTTGTGCTGTGTGTGTATGTACTGTATATCCATATAGATGGGTCATCTCCACTCCCACCAAGGGGGAGAGAAATATATTACTGACTAGTCCGGCCTTTATCAGCCAGGGATCCTCCAAAGGATTTTAGGGGTTCCCTGTGAATTGATCAATTTTTGTCTTTCAGTAACAACGATTTCATGATAATGTAAAAATGTCCTTCTTTCACTGATCACTGATATGAGGGGATCCTTCTCCCATCGGTCACCAATAAGGGACCAATAAACAGATCACTTGTTTGGTTTTGTTTGGGTTTGGAGTGAATTTGCCCTGTTTGGGGGGAGATAACGGCTGCACTGATTGGGTATTCAGCCAAGATGAACCTTCAGTTGCAGTATGACTACCAATGCTAAATGTGGCAGCTTCCCACCTCAGTGAGTGCAGATTTTAGTATTTCCTTTTAATAAAAGACATTACATGATGTGGGGTTCCCCTTTCTCTCCTCCCTGAGTGTGTATGAAGAGGCGGAGCTCCTGAGTGTGTATGAAGAGGCGGAGCTCCTGAGTGTGTATGAAGAGGCGGAGCCCTGAGTGTGTATGAAGAGGCGGAGCTCCTGAGTGTGTATGAAGAGGCGGAGCTGTGAGTGTGTATGAAGAGGCGGAGCTCCTGAGTGTGTATGAAGAGGCGGAGCCCTGAGTGTGTATGAAGAGGCGGAGCTCCTGAGTGTGTATGAAGAGGTGGAGTCCTGAGTGTGTATGAAGAGGCGGAGCTCCTGTGTGTATAAAGAGGCGGAGCTCCTGAGTGTGTATGAAGAGGTGGAGTCTTGAGTGTGTATGAAGAGGCGGAGCTCCTGAGTGTGTATGAAGAGGCGGAGCCCTGAGTGTGTATGAAGAGGCGGAGCTGTGAGTGAGTATGAAGAGGCGGAGCTCCTGAGTGTGTATGAAGAGGCGGAGCCCTGAGTGTGTATGAAGAGGCGGAGCTCCTGAGTGTGTATGAAGAGGTGGAGTCCTGAGTGTATATGAAGAGGCGGAGCCCTGAGTGTGAATGAAGAGGCGGAGCTCATGAGTGTGTATGAAGAGGCGGAGCTCCTGCTGGAAAAGCAGTCGGAGGAGGAAGCCGAGTCTAGGAGGGAGACTGACAGAAAGCGCAGCAGACTTGCAGGAGTGAGCGAGGAGGATCCATCGGAGGTGAGGAGAGTGGGAAGGATGTTGGTGACTCTGGTAGATGAAAAGCTGGGAGTCATATTGCTCTGGTGAGTGGGGAAGCACTACTAAGGGGGCGCCCTCACCATCACGTGTGTAAGAGGAGGAAGAAGGCGTGGCTACACTACAGCTGGCACAGTTTGGAGCACCGAGAACTTTCACACCTTATCAACTTCTCATTGATTGGTGGATTTTTCTGAACACTAAATTGAGCAAAAAATATTGTATGATTACATGAATTTGCACAGATTTTTAGTTTATTTATTATAGCAGCAAGTATTAGAAGATCAAAGAAGTAGGCACAAAGTGGAAGCCGCTTTTAGCAGCTGCAGGGAGAGACGCACAGGAGATCAGTTCTTATAATTGCCCCCCCTCACCCACCACACTGATCACATGCTCCTGTCCACCATGATTCCTCCTGCTGTCCTCTCTTATCTGTGGGGACACACGACTCTCCTCTCACATGGAGTGCAGAGCGGCGCTGTCAGTTTCCTTCAGTTTAGGTGCGGAAAACTGCAGACATGCTGCATAACCCCACACAGCTCCGCCCCGCACATCACACACGGGTTTGGGTGTGAACCAGACATAGAAAACAATTGTTATCTATGTGTCTTGCACAGATGTGCATTTCCCTAGTGCAGAACAAGGCAGATCTCTGCAGATGGTGAGAATAATGACCCCGAACTCTAAACTGATGACCTGTAAAGACTTTTATAGTGTCACCGATGAGAAATGTTTCATATCACAGATTTTCATCATTACACCCACACACACTCTTTATTTTTCTTCATTCAATAAACGTTTTATTATAATGTTACTTATAACAAGATTGCAGTCATAAAATCAGGGAATAGTAAAGGAAGAAATCCGATTGGTCAGGAAAATGACGTGTCTGGAATGTGGAGGCGGAGTCATTATTAATTTGTGTACAATACACAACGTGTTCCATTATTATAACAAAGTATTGTAGAAAAGATCACACCATAGAAAATGGGGGAAAGGAGAAAATAAACCCGGATATGAAGGTGACATTTGTGTACGAGGAACACCTTAACAATTACCACCATTTTATTCTCCAGGGCCTCTGCTTTCAGGAAATATATGTTTGGGGGTTTTATCTAATCTTCAGGCCCAAAATCTGCATTTTACCATGTGTGGAAAAAGAATGGAAAACCAGCTGTGGCAGTGAAAGGGTTAATGTGAGCTAGATGGGATCACTCTGCTGTGGTCACACTCTAATCATTAGAGCTCCCCCTAGCTGCAGCCTGGTAATAACATTGCTAGGAGGTCTATTCATTTATCTGCTACATACTTCCCATCTTTATATAAACGTCTCCTGACATTTAGGGGTCTAGTCATAAATAATTGTACAGCAATTTTCCGGGTGAAAATACATGTACATTCCTTCTGTGTGAATGAGGGGAAAATGGAGTTTAATTGGCTATTTGCTGGTCGAATAATTTCCATTGATTTAAAATAGAAAATACTACATTTGCCACAAGCTGGAGATAATTGCTATTATACTTAGCGCCATCTAAAGCCCAAACATAGTATTTCTCATTTTATATCAATGGTTAGTGTAATAGTGTTGTCTTATTGAAGTTCTATCCTTCAGTGTGTACTGTACTGATAAGTGTATGAGTATGATCTCAGGTATTAGTATGAAGACATGTCTGATGAAGGGAAATAAGACGTCTGTTTTTCAAAGAATTTATTGGACTAATGTGACAATCATTCATCCAGCTGTTACAATTTCTGGCTGTGATCTAACACAGTGATTTCCTATGATCATCAGCTCCATCTAGTGGCCATAATCGGGTATTTTTCCTGAAATACCTCAATTAGTGCAATACTGCATTATGGTCACTAGATGGAGTCAAGGAAATCAGAGTATGAAATAAAATACGGCCAATATTCATCACAGCTGGGTGAATGCCGGTCATAATCGTTCAACTATTTTTATTTTAAACAGACCTCGAAGTGTTTGTGAAATCTTCCACCACAAAATGTACTCAGCCAATGAGAGGTAATGACTCCATTTTTATTTTTCTCCTGCTATCAATGGCCAACACAGTACAACACTTCATCCATGTCTTTGGTGATCTCTGATCTCCTTATGAAGTGTTTCTTACATGATGAAGATCAGCCATGGAGTATATCTGAGGTGTATATCAGGGTGTGCTTCTTCCCCACATGAGAGCTGTGATGTCCAGCAACATTCATATATAACACTTCCCGCACTCAAGGCACTAATACACCTCGAGGGTTGTGTGGGATCCCTGATGTACAGGAAGACAGGACTTCAGTGAGGAACATTTCCCGCACTTAGGACAGGAATACGGCTTTTCCCCCGTGTGAGATCTCCGATGTATGGAAAGATTGAACTTCACTGAAAAACATTTCCGGCACTCAGGACAGGAATACGGCTTCTCCCCCGTGTGAGATCTCTGATGTTTGGAAAGACTGGACTTATATGAAAAACATTTCCTGCACTCAGGACAGGAATACGGCTTCTCCCCCGTGTGAGATCTCTGATGTGTGGAAAGATAGGACTTCTGTGAAAAACATTTCCCGCACTCAGGACAGGAATACGGCTTTTCCCCTGTGTGAGATCTCTGATGTGTGGAAAGATAGGACTTCTGTGAAAAACATTTCCCGCACTCAGGACAGGAATACGGCTTTTCCCCTGTGTGAGATCTCTGATGTGTGGAAAGATAGGACTTCTGTGAAAAACATTTCCCACACTCAGGACAGGAATACGGCTTTTCCCCTGTGTGAGATCTCTGATGTGTGTTAAGATAGGACTTCTGTGGAAAACATTTCCCACACTCAGGACAGGAATATGGGTTCACCCCCGTGTGAGATCTCTGATGTGTGGAAAGATTGAACTTGGATGAGAAACATTTCCCACACTCGGGACAGGAATGCGGCTTCTCCCCTGTGTGAGATCTCTGATGTGTGGAAAGATGGGACTTCTGTGAAAAACATTTCCCGCACTCAAAACAGGAATACGGCTTCTCCCCCGTGTGAGATCTCTGATGCACATTAAGTTCAGATTTAAAATGGAAACCCTTCCCACACTCAGGACAGAAAAACCTCCTATCTGTTGGAAGGACGGCACCATCCCGCACAGTCTGAAGTTCCTCAGGATAAGAGGAATACGATGGTCCGGCACTGTCCCGCACAGTCTGAGGTTCCTCAGGATAAGAGGAATACGATGGTCCGGCACCATCCCGCACAGTCTGAGGTTCCTCAGGATAAGAGGAATACGATGGTCCGGCACCGTCCCGCACAGTCTGAAGTTCCTCAGGATAAGAGGAATACGATGGTCCGGCACCGTCCCGCACAGTCTGAAGTTCCTCAGGATAAGAGGAATACGATGGTCCGGCACCGTCCCGCACAGTCTGAGGTTCCTCAGGATAAGAGGAATACGATGGTCCGGCACCGTACCGCACAGTCTGAGGTTCCTCAGGATAAGAGGAATACGATGGTCCGGCACCGTCCCGCACAGTCTGAGGTTCCTCAGGATAAGAGGAATACGATGGTCCATCTACACTGTGTGGTGCTGGATGGACATTTGAGGTAGTCGGGTTTTCTCCTGGACTATACTGTGTGATGTCCTCATCTTCTACTTTACAGTCTGGAGACAAAGTGAGACAATCCTCTGAGGTTTTCCTCATCTCCCGTCCATCTACTAAAATAGAAATACAAAGATTATTACTAGACATGAGCTGATTGGTTCGCCTAAACCAGGACTCCGCCCACATCAGGCAGCTTTGTCTCTGAGGATCTTACAATTCCCCCTCAAGGTAACTAGTAAATGGGTCCTCTCTGATCTACCAGATCATTTCTTTATTCATGGAACTTAGTCAGAGAGTGAGGAAACAACAAGAACTGTCTTTTATAGGAGTGACAGTGATGAGGGGATTATAGGACGAGTGTCCCCTCCCCCTCTATCACTCATTATCATCTTCCCAACACAAGAAGTCCTGCACTTCCTTATTTAGTCATGAATAACAGCGGGGCTGAGCCCCACCAGAGGTCAGAGAGTGAGGATGGGGGAGAACCACCAAGATGAAGACTGGACTGATCCTGAAGACCTCCATCATTTGGTTATTGACTCCTCCCTCATTATCACTTTCTGTTTAGTTTAAGGCTCCAAAGTTGGAGGATGTTATCACAGTATTATCACTGTGTAAAAGTCTGTGCTCCAATCACATCATCAGATATAAAATTTAATTTCCAGCTGGTAGGAAATGGGTGAAAAAGAAGTCAGGACTATGTAATGTACAATTTATTATATAAGATACAACAGTTATAATTTTATAGTATCAGAATGATGTAATGTACAACATAAGAGTATACAGTGTAAGGGTCAGGACTCATAATATTGGTATTTAATAATCAGTGGTAACCTAAATGTTTACATGAGACAAGTTGCAGAGATCCCACACCGCTGCCTCCCATCTCCTGAGACTGCACTCAGTGACTTGGGTCTGAGACTATCCAGACATATCCCTCCACCCGGCACAGTCAGCAGACAACAGAACAAGTAATTCTAGGAGAATTGTCTGTCAGAGATCTTGCCATACTCGGTAGGGGGCAGAAGACCCAAAACACATACCCCAGTCGCCAGGTCTAGTAACATCTATGGTGAAAATTAACATATTAACATATTGCTGTCAGCTGAACCCCAGAATCTCCATAAATCCAGTCTAGAGACATAAATTGTGTCTGCAGCACAGAGAAGGAAGATTATCACCCAGTCCCCGCCCTACTCTGGACCAATCAGTGAGCAGTATGGGTGGAGGAATGGATTTAGTGTTAATGACCCACCTGTGCTGATCTCTGTAGGAGTGTCCTCCTCTATAAATGTCCTCGTTATTCCATCCTCCTCCATAGACTGCTGATCACCCCTCACATACGTCTCTTCTTCTTCTGATTTCACCTCAAATTCTATATCGATTGGATCTCCACTCTAAACCAAGAGAATGAGAGAGAATATCATCTGTAAGATATAAGCTTTATTATTGTGACATCACATCTATAAAATCTACAAATTGTCTCTATAAGAGTGTTTTATAATCTCAGTCCCACCAACCTTGTAACAGTGGGGGATGGTGTGACCTTCCTGTGTGGAATCCCGGGAATACAGAGGACGGGGACATCTCTCTGGTGGGTTCCTGGTATTAGGCGGCTCCATCATATCCTTGTGTCCTTCTGAAAACTCCTCCATCACTCCATACTCCTCATCCTCCTCTTTATACTCTTCTTTAACTTCAATATTATCATCCCCGAAATTTCCACTCTGAAAGATATAATAAAACATTCATTATAACAAACATGCTGTGTATAGGGGCGTGTCAAGCTGCAGACCAAGATGGCCGCTCGGCTCTAGAACTCCCTGCCACAACCGGGTCTATATCTCGGCTCACAGCGCACTAGACAGCCACTTTCAACATTGGGGAACAACCAGGCTATGTCCCGCAGAAGAAATCAGATACCGGGACCGCGCCGCATAACGGATTTCTTCATGCAAACGTCCAGCAAGCATGCACAAGATGGCACCCGGGAGAAAGGCCACTCTCCTCTTCTTCCTCACACAGAGCCTTTATCTCCTACAGCCTCAGACGATCTCTCTGATATGAAGGACTCCTCACAGCAGCATGACAACCCCACAGCTTCTGATACAGGGGTCAAGTCCTGGTGAAAAAAAGTGTGGGAACTCCCACCCAAGATCCACTCCCCCACCAAAAAAAAAAAAAAAAAAACGATGATATGCTTATATGCATAATTACTAAACCACATGTTTTTTTCCCCATCCACTGTACCTTAGTAATCCTTTATGTTACTGGCCGCTTTAAGCAAGTTCTTTCTAAATCCCGCAATAACTCGTGGCAGACCTCCACAATGTCTCCTGGGAACAATGACAAAAGGCCCCAGGAGACATTGCGGCATCGAGGAAGTGACGGAATACCCACACACTACCCGATGAATCCATATACAGGAAACAGCCAGTAACTTAAAGGATTACTAAGGTTCGCCTGCCCCTGACAGTGACTCGAGCTGGGCATCGCTGCTTAGTGAAGGATTGGTTCGGGCGGCTCGGCTGCTCTGGCTGCTCTAGTCCTGCAAAGGGAACTGCGTTCCTGCTGTGAAAAAAGTGCAGGGACTCCATTCCCACGCGTTCCCACAGGACTTGTTCTGATAGAGGTAAGAGAGCTGTAGAATCACCTGCACACTCTCCACAGAAACTTCCCAAAGCTAAGAAGCATCACTGGGCAGACATCCCTGAGTCAGCAGCAGACACTCCAGCAGAGTTTACAGCACCCCTAGCTGCCTTCCCTGCTTAAAGGGGTGTTCTGGGCAAAAAAAATATTAAAAGCCAGCAGCTACACATACATTCCTGGAAGTGGGAAAGGATACCTGTCTTTGACAGGTATCCTGTCCCCCCCTCCCCCCGAAAGGTGGAGCTTCGCTTTAAGACGCCCCTGCCTCTGAAAACACCATTACAGCTATGTAATTATCCCTCCAGGCTGGTCTGCATTATGAGCTATGCTCCTCAGTGTCCCACCTTACTCACAGAATAGATGGCATTGACAACCGCACAGATCACCTAGAATCACAGTTAGAAGTGATCATAAAAAGCACATGATGAAATGGTGAATATAAAGGTTGTCCCCTGTTTCTGTTGCTGTGATCTGGTAATGCTTTTGCTGTTCATTTAATAAAAGACAACCTGTACGGTTTTTGGAGTGCGGCCATCCATCCTTCATTCAACCTTTATGCTTGCCTAGTGCACCGCCAGCACCCTTGGAATCCTGTACCAGTGCATGACCATATAGTAGACCCACCTGGAGCGGTGACTTTCTTTCTTCTATGAAATGGTGAATGCTCACGAGGAGTAGACGGACATGATCCCTAAACTACAAATTGAAAGTTGCAGATTTAGAGGATCGCTCTCGCCGCAATAATTTAAAGATACAAGGAATCCCTGAAGCTGTTAAACCACAAGAGCTCATCTCTTCCTTGCAGTCGATTTTCCTAAAGCTTATTCCAGATCTCACACCTAGAGATTTACTAATGGATAGAGCACACAGGATCCCCAAACCAACACATCTGCCTAACACAGTCCCTAGAGACATGCTAACGAGGATCCATTTTTATCATATCAAAGAACGCCTACTCAGAGCGAGCAGATCCTCCTGCGCACTCTCCCCTCCATACATGGGGATAGCCCTGTACCAGGACCTTTCTGCAGTAACCTCAAAATTGAGAAAATAACATACCCCCAGCACTGCGATTTTGAGAGACCACAATATAGTTTGCCGCTGGGGCATCTCCACCAAATTGCTGGTCACATATCAGAGCCAACAAATCACCATCACATCCCCTAAAGATGGCTACAAGATGCTCCATAACTGGGGCCCAAAACCTTCATCATCTACAAGTCACCCAAGTAACAACGCAATCCATAAATCATGAGAAATATGCTGCATAGCAATCTAAAACCTACCTGATTCTCTCATGATCACAAAGTCTACCTACCCCCCCTCAGACAAGATGTCTAGTTCCTCATTACCCACTTGATCTGAGGCCCAGAATGTGGATGAAAATGTTATAACTTGTTCATCTGTTTAATGTTGTTCTGGTTATCACGCATCCTGGCACAAAGTATGCTACATTCACTGCAATTGTTTCTATTATATTTTGTGCTAATTATGATTGTTAAATCATAACCTACTGCTTATGATAATACTAACCTGAGTCCAGGTACCGTTCCTTACTCTCCCATGCACCTACAACTCGGTGGTACTTCTACCTGTCAATATGTCCATCCGTATTACCACTATCAATGCAAATGGCCTTAATAGCCCCTACAAAAGGTCTAGAATGTGGCAAGAAGCCGTCACTCAAAAAACAGACATACTTTGCGTTCGAAAAACGCACAAAAAAAACTCCCTTGTGTCAACACCATCTCTTTCCAGCTCCGTCACCTGGAGGCTGATCCCTATGGCGGATACCTAATCCTAGATGCCCTCTTTGACAATATACCATATGTTATAGCCAACATATATGCTTCTACTTCTCATCAAAAACAATAATGAATAATCCCATTACCTCATTACCCAAAGGAACGCATCATTTTATGCCGAGATTTTAATGACCGGATTGATACCACTCTTGACTCCTCTAACCAGCGCAGACAAAGATCCACGGCCCTTTCCACACTCACAACTGGAATATCTTTATGATTCCTGGCTGTGTTTACATGGGACAGAGAGTGACTATACCTTCTACTCTGCCGCACAAAATTCATACTCCAGAATTGACCTTTTCCTGTTACACCAAAGTACCCTGCAAACCATATCCCATGAAAATATAGGCTTAATTACATGGTCAGACTACGTACCGGTTATGATGAACATTTCGATCAACTGGTCCAATAAACTGTCCACCATCTGGCGCATAAACACCTCCCTTTTATCCCAACCTCAGTGTCAGGAAAAGATCAAGCAGGAGTTGGAGACCTACTTTGTGTGCAACAAAAGGGGGAGTATAGCCTCATATAGAAAAAAATAATATAAATGAAAACGTACCATCATCCCAGTTACAGTAGAAAAAAAGGGGAGAGTGGGGGCAAGGGAATAGTAGCTGAGGGTTTGTGTGCAAAATGATCTCTGTATCAAATAATGTACCGCATTGGAAATGTGTGCGAAACGAGAAATACAATATAATCCTAGATCAGATACGCAAATTAGAAAAGACAAACAAATCCTCCCCTAATGATGCAGATACCACCTGCTTACGTACACTCAGAGAGGAGTTTTGCCTCCTTTGATCACCACATCAAAACGACAAAGTCACATGATATACTTCTGGCAATAGACCAGACGTTCTCCAAGCCAGACAAAATTAAACGTAAAGCCATCACCTCCAAAATCCCATACATGCAAACAGCCCAGGGCTGTAGAGTCAGTGATCCCGTAGACATCGCTAACTGATTTTTAAATTTCTACACATCCCTATACAACCTAAATACCTTCACAGATACCACTAATCCAGAAACCTCCCATATCTCCCAGTTACGCCTGATCAACGAGCAGATCTTAACGCTCCATTCTCTGTGCCAGAAATCTTAAAAAATCTGGTCACTACCCTTACATAAAGTCCCAGGAGCTGATGGCTTTTGTAATGAGTACTTCAAAACATACGCAGACACACCAACACCACACCTCTGTATTTCCTTTCATCACATTATGCAGACAGGCGACATCCCAAAAGAATCCTTAGAGGTCCTCATTGTCACGATTCCCAAACCCGGTAAATCTGATGACAACCCAGCCAATTATAGGCCTATCTCACTCCTAAACACTGATCTTAAAATCTATGCAAAGATCCTAGCCTCCCGTATATCACGTCACATCCCTTTACTAATACATGCAGACCAGGTCGGATTTATTCCCAGGCGCCAAGCATCTGATGGCTCTAGGAGAATCTTATACCTCATACAATGGGTGGAATTCCACAAAACGCCTTCTCTGCTCCTCTCTTTGGATGCAGAGAAGGCATTTGACAGAGTCCATTGGTCCTACCTTAACTCAATCCTCCAAAAATGTGGATTTGCAGGCAACACCAACACTGCTATACTAGCTTTGTATTCACACCCATCAGTGAGGGTTTGATGGTCAGGTATGACCTCTGACCCTTTCATGATTTCCAATAGAGCAAGACAGGACCCTCTTCCCGTTAATATTTGCTCTAGTGATGGCACCCCATTGCAGCAGCCATAAGAGCCCACCCGATGATCTCAGGATTACAAAGACACTACCCACAAATTACGACTCTGCGCTGATGTTGTCATTGAAGTTTTGACCAATCCTCTTCTGTCCCTACCAGAACTTCATGACCTGTTGATACAGTTTGGCCAGATATCCTTATACAAAATCAACTGCTCCAAATCAAATTTGATGGGCATATGCCTAGATCAAGGTACAAAAACAAATCTCACTTGTCTATCCCCCTTTCCATGGGCCCCAGCCTCAATGCTTACTTACCTAGGGATACAGTTAACTGTTCCCTCCTGCAACATCCTCCATACAAATTATGATGCACTTATTAAAGCAGAGTTCCACCCACTTTTGAGAGGTGGTCTTAAACCAAAGCCCATCTCTCCACCCATTGTTTTTGGATATTGCATTTTTTTTTACAATAGTACATTTTTTACAGTACAAGTGGCTCAGGGCTTCACTTCCTCATCTTCTGTAAGCACCCCCATTAACTTCTAGGACCTGTGTGTGTCCCAGAAGACAAGCTGGCCATTCACAAAGTGCCACGGGACTCGCGCATTCTCAGTCAGAAACCGGCCGTGAAGCTGCAAGGCTCCACTGTCGGTTTCCCTTAGTTGGAATGGCGGTGCCTGCACCTGATCCGATGGATGGATCGGCCTCGGGGGGCCGACATTGTAGGCTCCCTGGACAGGTAAGTGTCCTTATTAAAAGTCAGCAGCTCCAGTGTTTGTAGTGGCTGACTTTAAAAAAAAAATTGCAGCTGAAACACCGATTTAAGAAACTACAGGATATCGGCACCTCCTTCCAAACCACCCGGGCTTCCTGGGCTGGGAAGATGGCACCATCCAAAATGTTCTTCTTGCCTCACCTGCTATATATGATCCGAACTCTCCCAGTACCGCTACTCTCTCCTCAACTGGATATGCTACAACGCACCATCAACAACTATATCTGGGATGGCAAACACCCCAGAGTTAGACACTCCACCATGTGCACTGCAACGGCCAAAGCAGGAATGGGAGCTCCTAACCTCAAGAACTACGACTAAGCAGTTCTCCTAAACCAAACCCAACATTGGTGGTCACAATCATCTCGCCCTCTGTGGGCGCAAATAGAAGAGTACCCCCACCAAATCTCTGCTAGCAGCCATATGGCTACAACATCGATTAACACCATCTTTCTTAAGCACAGTAAACGCAACCCTGAAATTCTGGAGTTCAATTAATCGCCAAAATTCTCTCGGAAAAAGCAATGGAATCTCTCCCTCTGGCTGCGCTGGAAATAATATGCTCTGATGTGTCCCTAGCCTCCTGGATAACAGTGGGCATTACCACAATTGGAAACATTCTACATGAAGGGAAGCTTCCAACACCCACATGAAGATTACAACATTCCCAATAAGGACTTCTTCAAGTACCTAAGAGTGCGACATGCTCTGTCCTCTCTCACAAAATAAGATCAACCCATCATGATGTTTCCATGGTACGTGTCTGGTGGTCCTGCCCTCTGCTCCTTCCCTTCTGGCAATCTGTTCAAACACTCATCACCAACATCACCGGCAACTCTACAAAAATCACACCCAACTGGCATTGCTAGGCTTGGGAATGGGAACATGGGATTCTTCTCATCATGTCATCCTTACTCACATCCTGATTGCAGCTAGACTTTCCATAACAAGTGGAATATCATATCGCCACCTTCTTCTCAACTAGTCTCCCAACTCCTTAATCTACATCTACAGATGGAACTTATGTTTACCAAAGCAAACCTGACCCTACCTGAATTCCAGAGTGAATGGGCCCCATGGCTCAATTACTTCAATATTGACACCACCGCCTTACTTTGTTGATTACACAGTACTGCTCTCTGTTGTACCTGATGATGTCTATCCTATTTGCTGAACACAACCCTCTTTCTCTGCCAAATTCCTTAAGTATAAAGTTGTCCACTACCTCATCATAACACCCCCCCCCCCCCCCCCATGTACCTGGATCTGAAATCTGTACTCCATAACATATTGTCATAAGAATTCTGCTTTGATATATTTGTATGCACAAACGTTTTCTTGATTGTCATATTGTATATTGCATCATCTATGCCTTACCATGCACTCATAAGTGAAAATTTGTAAAATTTGCAATACTTTAATAAAAAAACATGTTGTGTATAAATTGTCACTCATCTACCTGATGATGGTGAGGGATGGTGTGACCTTCCTGTGTGGAATCCCAGGAATACAGAGGACGGGGACATCTCTCTGTTGGGTTCCTGGTATTAGGAGGCTCCATCATATCCTTGTGTCCTTCTGAAAACTCCTCCATCACTCCATACTCCTCATCCTCCTCTTTATACTCTTCTTTAACATCAATATTATCATCCCCGAGGTTTCCACTCTGAATATATAATAAAACATTCATTATAATAAACATGTTTGTGTATAAATCATAACCACCAATAATTGTTCCTCATCTACCTGATGATGGTGGGGGATGGTGTGACCTTCCTGTGTGGAATCCCGGGAATACAGAGGACGGGGACATCTCTCTGGGGGGTCTCTGTAGATGGATGACTCCACCATGGTGTCCTGGTACAGATCTTTGTCTTCTTTTCGAGACTCTGACTCCTCCATCACCCCGTCCTCATCATCCTCCCCTTTTATCTCTTCTTTAATCTCAACTTTAGGATCTCTCAGGTTTCCACTCTGAATATAGAATAAAAATGACATCAATGGTAACAATGCAGATAATGTACAGATCCTAACGATACTATCAGTGATTGTTTCTCATCTACCTGATGATGGTGGGGGATGGTGTGACCTTCCTGTGTGGAATCCGGGGAATACAGAGGACGGGGACATCTCTCTGGTGGGTTCCCATTACTGGATCCATCTGTAGGAAACACACACACTGACTGAATACATTGTTTCTATGTGTTTATCAGATGATGGGGGATCTAGGTGGAGCCTCCGTACTGCTCTCTCCTTTACAATAAAGTCTCCTCTTACCCGGTGATGTGAGGGGCGGCTGATTGTCCGTCATGACGTCCTTGTAGAGATCCTTGTGTCCTTCTAAATACTCCCACTCCTCCATGGAGAAATAGACAGTGACATCCTGACACCTTATAGGAACCTGACACACACAATGATACAGTCACCATCCAGACACACCCCTTGTCTGTTACTGGATAATGTCCCAGAATTCCCGGCACCGCTCACCTCTCCTCCATCATCTCTCTGGTGACTTCTAGAATCTTCTTTGTATTTCTCTATTCTATCAGGGAGGGAGGCGGAGGCAATGTGATGGTCATATGATCTCCAGTAAATGTGTATATAGACTGCGCTGCCAAAAATATAAATAAAGATTATTAAACAGTTTGCCACATGTAAAGAATAAAGAAATGAATGACACCAGAAAATACAACTAATGTCCAAAGAATCAAAAAGTCCCCTTCAAATATTAGTTGCTTGAAAAACAAGAGGTAGGTGATCGGGTGCTGTGCCATTAGTAACAGATAAACACGTGACCACTTCCAGGGGACCCCACATGGATGACACTCACCACAATGGATGGACCTTCTATTACTAGATAGGTCTCACTAAACTTATGGTTGGACCCGCTGTGTATCTTGTCACCAACCTGACCATTCACATGTACCTGGATGTGATTTCTTCCAATGCCAAACACTGCTACTCCCCCCACTAATAAAAGTGGTATAATCTGTTTAGTATAGACCAGTGGGATCCAAACTGTGGCCTGGGGCCGATGCGGCCCTTTGCTTGCCTTTATCTGGCCCTTGTGGTACTATTCCATCCACTGACACTAACAATGGGGTATAATTTATCCCACTGACACTAACGATAGGGCACCATTCCTTCCTACTGACACCAACGATGGGGCATTGTTTACTTCCACTGGACATTTTCTACTCCCAATGGCCCCTCTAAAGTCTAAACTGGCCCTTTGTTTAGAAAGTTTGGAGACCCCTGATATAGACTGATGAGGTGAGAAGGTGATTGGTGGGAAAGGTGACACATCTCCAAAATGGAGTGTTTTCCGGCCCTGTAAGTGGGGGAATGTTCTGAACCTGAAGGGGTTAATCTAGGTTTCCACACTATATATGTGTGTATCATCATCTGCTGGAGATAAAAGACGTCACAGTGACTATGGAGGAAGAGGACGGACATGACGGGGTTACTGGGTGTAAATAGAAAATAAGATCTTATTACCTCCTCTGCTGCCGATTCCAGCAACGTCTTCTCTCTACTTCCTCCTGACTCACCTCTCACCCGGTACTTCCTGTGTGTACCTGACATCACTTCCTGTCTATCTTCCTGATAGAAGTGAGATCACCATCTTGTGGAGCTCAGAGGAACTGCAGTCCTGAGAAATATATTGAAGTGATCTTGTGCTGTGTGTATGTACTGTATATCCTTATAGATGGGTCATCTCCACTCCCACCAAGGGGGATAGAAATATATTACTGCCTAGTCCGGCCTTTCTCAGCCAGGGTTCCTGTAAAGGTTTTTAGGTGTTCCCTGTGAATTGATAAATTTCTGTCTTTCAGTAACAACAATTTCATGATAATGTAAAAATGTCCTTCTTTCACTGATCACTGATATGAGGGGATCCTTCTCCCATCGGTCACCAATAAGGGACCAATAAACAGATCACTTGTTTGGTTGTGTTTGGGTTTGGAGTGAATTTGCCCTGTTTGGGGTGAGATAACGGCTGCACTGATTGGCTATTCAGCCAAGATGAACCTTCAGTTGCAGTATGACTACCAATGCTAAATGTGGCAGCTTCCCACCTCAGTGAGAGCAGATTTTATTTTTTTATTTTAATAAAAGGCGTTACATGATGTGGGATTCCCCTTTCTCTCCTCCCTGAGTGTGTATGAAGAGGCGGAGCCCTGAGTGTGTATGAAGAGGCGGAGCCCTGAGTGTGTATGAAGAGGCGGAGCCCTGAGTGTGTATGAAGAGGTTGAGCTCCTGAGTGTGTATGAAGAGGCGGAGCCCTGAGTGTGTATGAAGAGGCGGAGCTCTGAGTGTGTATGAAGGGGCGGAGCCCTGAGTGTGTATGAAGAGGCGGAGCCCTGAGTGTGTATGAAGAGGCGGAGCTCTTGAGTGTGTATGAAGAGGTGAAGCTCTGAGTGTGTATGAAGAGGCGGAGCCCTGAGTGTGTATGAAGAGGCGGAGCTCTGAGTGTGTATGAAGGGGCAGAGCCCTGAGT
The DNA here is from genome assembly GCF_905171775.1 of Rana temporaria. Classification (NCBI taxonomy): domain Eukaryota; kingdom Metazoa; phylum Chordata; class Amphibia; order Anura; family Ranidae; genus Rana; species Rana temporaria. The sequence goes on along the minus strand of NW_024404432.1, from coordinate 5,187,755 downwards.
GTGTATGAAGAGGCGGAGCTCTGAGTGTGTATGAAGAGGCGGAGCCCTGAGTGTGTATGAAGAGGCGGAGCCCTGAGTGTGTATGAAGAGGCGGAGCTCTGAGTGTGTATGAAGAGGCGGAGCCCTGAGTGTGTATGAAGAGGCGGAGCCCTGAGTGTGTATGAAGAGGCGGAGCCCTGAGTGTGTATGAAGAGGCGGAGCCCTGAGTGTGTATGAAGAGGCGGAGCCCTGAGTGTGTGAAGAGGCGGAGCTCCTGCTGGAACAGCGGTCGGAGGAGGAAGCCGAGTCTAGGAGGGAGACTGACAGAAACCGCAGCAGACTTGCAGGAGTGAGCGAGGAGGATCCATCGGAGGTGAGGAGAGTGGGAAGGATGTTGGTGACTCTGGTAGATGAAAAGCTGGGAGTCATATTGCTCTGGTGAGTGGGGAAGCACTACTAAGGGGCGCCCTCACCATCACGTGTGTAAGAGGAGGAAGAAGGCGTGGCTACACTACAGCTGGCACAGTTTGGAGCACCGAGAACTTTCACACCTTATCAACTTCTCATTGACTTGTGGATTGTTTTTGGAGCAAAATAAGTTAATTGAAGTAGATGCAAAGTGGAAGCAGTGGACTTGCAGAGAACACTATATTGAGCACAAAATATTGTATGATTACATGAATTTGCACAGATTTTTAGTTTATTTATTATATCAACAAATATTATAAGATTAAAGGAGTAGGTGTAAAGTGGAAGCAGTGGATCTGCAGGGAACATCATCCTGAGTACAAAGCTCTTTATGTTGTATATGAATTTGCACATGGATCAGATTACTTCATTTATTGATAAACACCATAAGATGAATGAAGTAGGTGTAAAGTGGAAGCAGTAGATCTGCAGAGAATATTATTGGGGCCCCTAGCACTTTATATATGAATGTCTCCACATATTTTAGTGTATTTGTGATAATTGATGGGCGGCACACACAATAGGACAGCGCTGTGACACATAATGCTCTTCTAGGTGATAAAGGGAAGACTTACCTTTGTTACAGCAGCAGTCCGGTAGAAGTTATTTCTGGAGGTATTTGAGTTGTTACACATAGCGCAGGTTTTTTTCTATTTATATTGGGGACATAATTGCCCAAATCTGGGGATCAGGAGCCATTTCCACCCTTTACTCTCGGCTGGGGTTCTTTGTATCCATATAACAGATGTTCTACATGACTAAATCTCACATCAATTTTACTGCAAAATCAAAGGGGCCAAAATGTCTCCCCCCCTCCCACGAGCAGTAATATATTTCTATCCCCCTTGGTGGGAGTGGAGATGACCCATCTATAAGGATATACAGTACATACACACACAGCACAAGGCCGTGTTCACACTACGAGATGTTTCTGCAGTTTCTCTGAGCTCCACAAGGTGGTGATCTCACCTCTACCCAGACAGGAAGTCTCTATGGAATACAGACAGGAAGTCTCTATGGAATACAGACAGGAAGTCTCTATGGAAGACAGGAAGTGATGTCAGATAAAGAGAACAAAGCACATTCCTTAGGACGTAGTGAGGAGACACGTTGCTGGATCTGGCGGCAGAGGAGGTAATATGAAGATTAACCCCTTCAGGGGAATCAGTTGATGAATAATATATCTTGTTTCCAGAGTTGGCCATTCATGGTTCAGTTTTATCGTTCATCCAGTGGAGTGAGAGGAAAAAACAAGTGATTCCCTCATCCACACATAGGAGGGGGATGGGGGAATGCTCCCTGCTGCACTGTTGTATTATGACAATGGGGGGCGCTCCTCCGCTCTCAGAATACACAGATCAGTGATGAAGATATTGCCTGCAGCTGCTGATCGAGTGACTTTTATCCGGCAGTGACCACACATTAATGAAAATGTGACCGATCCCTGCTGAACCAGCTGAATTTCCATGTATCTATGGTCTCCTGAAGATGAGCTCCGGTGTTTTCGCGAAGCCTGTGTGCAGAGCCCGCCAGGAAGTCGGCACTGTGCTAATCACAGGCAGTAGACATTGTCCCGATGTACGGATGCAGATATCAGGAAATGTCTCACTGCCTGTGATTAGCGCAGTGCTGACCTCCTGGCGGGCTCTGCACACAGGCTTTCTAAACACGCCAGAGCTCATTCTTACTGACGTCAGGGCACAAATCCCAGGTCACCACGGTGACTAGAAATGGCGTCCTGGCCCCTGGGCTCTTGTCAGCCCATTCTCACTGTTGGTCTGAATAATGTTTCTGCCTGAAACCCGGACACATTATTCAGACAGGAATGTGCCTCGGAGCGGGGCCAAGCGGGAGGGTGAGGGGAGAGGACGCCACCCTTCTCTTGCATCCTGAAGGTCCTGGGGTGATCTACACTCTTTTCTGGTACCCTGTGCCCCATTCTTCACCTTCTGCCCTTCCCCTGCACTCCATATCCTGCATGCTGCACCCTTTTCATGTATCCCATATGATGCAGTGACCTGCACTCCATGTCCTGTATTCTGCACCACATGTCCTTCATTTTTCTACTGCACCCTGCTCCCTATGTCCTGCTTTCTGCACACTGTACCCTTCCCCTACACCCCATGTCCTGTGTTATGTACCCTTCCCCTACACCCCATGTCCTGTGTTATGTACCCTTCCCCTACACCCCATGTCCTGTGTTATGTACCCTTCCCCTACACCCCATGTCCTGTGTTATGTACTCTTCCCCTACACCCCATGTCCTGTGTTATGTACCCTTCCCCTACACCCCATGTCCTGTGTTATGTACCCTTCCCCTACACCCCATGTCCTGTGTTATGTACCCTTCCCCTACACCCCATGTCCTGTGTTATGTACCCTTCTCATACACCCCATGTCCTGTGTTATGTACCCTTCCCCTACACCCCATGTCCTGCATTCTGCACCCTGCACCCCATGTCCTGCATTCTGCACCCCATGTCCTGCCTTCTTCACCCTACACCCCATGTCCTGCCTTCTTCACCCTACACCCCATGTCCTGCATTCTGCACCCTGCACCCCATGTCCTGCATTCTGCACCCCATGTCCTGCCTTCTTCACCCTACACCCCATATCCTGCATTCTACACCCCATGTCCTGCCTTCTGCACCCTACACCCCATGTCCTGCATTGTGCACCCTGCACCCCATGTCCTGCATTGTGCACCCTGCACCCCATGTCCTGCATTGTGCACCCTGCACCCCATGTCCTGCATTGTGCACCCTGCACCCCATGTCCTGCATTGTGCACCCTGCACCCCATGTCCTGCATTGTGCACCCTACACCCCATGTCCTGCATTCTACACCCCATGTCCTGCCTTCTGCACCCTACACCCCATGTCCTGCACTCTGCACCCTACACCCCATGTCCTGCCTTCTGCACCCCATGTCCTGCCTTCTGCACCCCATGTCCTGCCTTCTGCACCCCATGTCCTGCCTTCTGCACCCCATGTCTTGCCTTCTGCACCCCATGTCCTGCCTTCTGCACCCCATGTCCTGCCTTCTGCATCCTGCACCCCATGTCCTGCACCCTACACCCCATGTCCTGCATTCTGCACCCCATGTCCTGCCTTCTGCACCCTACACCACACGTGTCCTGCATTCTACACCCTACACCCCATGTCCTGCATCCTGCACCCCATGTCCTGCCTTCTGCACCCTACAGCACACGTGTCCTGCCTTTCTGCACCCTGCACCCCATGTCCTGCATCCTGCACCCCATGTCCTGCATCCCATGTCCTGCATCCTGCACCCCATGTCCTGCCTTCTGCACCCTACACCACACGTGTCCTGCCTTCTGCACCCCATGTCCTGCATTCTACACCCCATGTCCTGCATTTTGCACCCCATGTCCTGCCTTCTGCACCCTACACCCCATGTCCTGCATCCTGCACCCCATGTCCTGCATCCCATGTCCTGCATTCTGCACCCTACACCCCATGTCCTGCATTCTGCACCCTACACCCCATGTCCTGCATTCTGCACCCTGCACCCCATGTCCTGCCTTCTGCACCCCATGTCCTGCCTTCTGCACCCTGCACCACATGTCCTGCATTCTGCACACAGCACAACATGTCCTGCACCTTGCACCCCATGTCCTGCACCTTGCACCCCATGTCCTGCATTCTACACCCTACAACCCCATGTCCTGCATCCTGCACCCCATGTCCTGCCTTCTGCACCCTACAACCCCATGTCCTGCATCCTGCACCCCATGTCCTGCATTCTGCACCCTACACCCCATGTCCTGCATTCTGCACCCTACACCCCATGTCCTGCATTCTGCACCCCATGTCCTGCACCCTGCACCCCATGTCCTGCATCCTACACCCCATGTCCTGCATTGTGCACCCTGCACCCCATGTCCTGCACCCCATGTCCTGCCTCCTGCACCCCATGTCCTGCATTCTGCACACAGCACAACATGTCCTGCACCTTGCACCCCAAGTCCTGTGTTCTGCACCTCACAAATTACTTGCCCTGCCCCAGGCCCCGATAACCCACACTTCCCTTTAAAAAAAATGTCCTAACTTTTTAGCTGGCTCATAGATTCAAAGCAAATTTATCAAGCCCCGCCTTAAGTGACTTCCTCCCCTCCCCCTCATCTCCTTCATTATGTAAGTCATGCTGAGATAATCTCCCATTGGCTGAGCAATATTCTCATTTGTCTCTGAGCTCCTTCTTGCTATTCCCCGTCCTGCTGTTGTTTCCTTGGATTGATTTTCTGTGTAGTGACCCTGGCTTCATCTCTTGGATGCGCTCGTCTGTTGCTTGTCCTGACCTTTATCCTGATTCATGGATCTCCTCCTCATCTCTCCTCCATATCCTCTTACACAGCTTTTCTCCACACCTGCAGTGATCCTGGGGGGTGGAAACTTGGCACCGGCACTCAGCAAAATCCATCCCCACCATTAGGAGGTGTGGAGAAAATTGTCTGGTGTGTACACTCCGTTCCTCCGCACGTCACCTGATCACATGAGAGCATTACATTCACAGATCACTGACAGATTTCTGTATGGTAAAGGTCAAAGTTCACTCTTCAGTTTAGGAGAGGTAGGGGACACCCAGGAACAATGATTTAGTTTGCACAGGAGCCTCATATAGAGGACCCCTCAAATCTCCCCATCCAAATGTCCCTCTATCCAGCGCCCATATGTCCTATGACATCACACTGACCTCACAGCTCCTCCTCCCAATGTCCCTCCATCCGGAGTCAGAGAATCCTATGACATCACACTGACCTCACAGCTCCTCCTCCTAATGTCCCTCCATCTGGCTTTCTTCTGATGCTCTTAGGATGTGGGCGGACCCTTGTCATCCTCACTTGCAAAGTTGGACTGTTGGTCCTGCATTGTATGTAATGATATCAGAATACCTGAAACAAGCTTTTATCCTGCATAGTGTGGGGGTCCTGTCTGGGTAAATTATATCTCAGTCTGAGGTGGGGCTTTAATAAAATGGAAACCTGAATGGTGAGGTGAGGAGGATTCTGTCATTTGATTTTACTATATGTGTTCAGATCTAGAGTTTTCCTCCTGTGAAGTCTGGAGATCCTATGATAATCACATTGCCTCCACCTCCCTCCCTGATAGAATAGAGAAATACAAAGAAGATTCTAGAAGTCACCAGAGAGATCATCAAACTGCTGACAGGAGACATGAGCGGTGCCGGGAAGGACGTCATGATGGAGAATCGGCCGCCCCTCACATCACCGGGTAAGAGGAGACTTTATTGTAAAGGAGAGAGGCTCCACCTAGATCCCCCATCATCTGATAAACACATAGAAACAATGTATTCAGTCAGTGTGTGTGTTTCCTACAGATGGATCCAGTAATGGGAACCCACCAGAGAGATGTCCCCGTCCTCTGTATTCCCGGGATTCCACACAGGAAGGTCACACCATCCCCCACCATCATCAGGTAGATGAGGAAAAATCACTGATAGTATCATTAGGATCTGTACATTATCTGCATTGTTACCATTGATGTCATTTTTATTCTATATTCAGAGTGGAAACCTGAGAGATCCTAAAGTTGAGGTTAAAGAAGAGATAAAAGAGGAGGATGATGAGGATGGGGTGAAGAGTGGAAACCTCGGGGATGATAATATTGATATTAAAGAAGAGTATAAAGAGGAGGATGAGGAGTATGGAGTGATGGAGGAGTTTTCAGAAGGACACAAGGATATGATGGAGCCACCTAATACCAGGAACCCCCCAGAGAGATGTCCCCATCCTCTGTATTCCCGGGATTCCACACAGGAAGGTCACACCACCCCTCCTTATTTAAAGGTTGGTGGGACGGAACATCTAGAACATGAACTTGAGGAGACAGGGGGGTTTATCTACTAAAGGTAAATCCACTGTGCACTTGGAGGTGCAGTCGCTGTAGATCTGACGGGAACATTAAAGGAAATTAAAAAAAATGCATTTCTCTTATCGTCCATGGACGGACACAGCTCCTTAAATCTTGACAAGTGGGTTATGTTCCCTGTTTACAGGAGAGGACTAGGCAGAAACATGTTAAATACATGTTACATTAACAGAGTTGAACAGCCCCGCCCAGAGGGCGGTCCCTCCAGACATGACCCTCCTCACTGCAGCCTCAGTTTCGTTCTGCCTAGCAAGGAGAAGGACGTATGGCTCCCTTTGGGCCCAGCGCCCTGAGGAGAAATTTTATTTTATTTTACTTTTTCTTGAAGAATCTTTTTTCAACTGTCGGCTGAGAGACAGGCTGGATAATATAGATCCTTGTAGTCTACTCAGTCCGACCAGCAAGCGTGGGCACACCTTTGCAAAGAGGCTTGGTCTGCCATGCCATACCCCATGACTCCTGGGGGGCCGGTGAGCTTTGCTCCGAGGTCCACAAATGACTGGGCTGTGGTGTTGTCTCACTCACAGTGGACCGGGCCTCGATTTCGGTTGTTGTTCTGTCTGGAATGCGTCAGCGAGTCCTCGCTTGGACGGGTAAGTACAGTCCCTCCTGCTTCGGTGGGTTGGTACGGCTGGGCATTCCTGGGGTTCGGGGGTCCCTTCTCCTCCCTGCTCCATTCCCTTGCTGCATTGCTTGGGTTTTCAGCTAGGAGCTCGCACTTATCCTAACTTTGTTGGGACAGCGAGGCTTTGCAGCTTCTGTCTCCGACCTAGTGGATGGATTATTCCCATTCAGACCCTCCGAAGATTCGGGTGGGTGTTAAACGTTTAGGCCAGAAGGTGTAGCTCAGTGGCAGCAAGCCTGCCCTCCATGTGTGCGACCCAGGGTTCAAATCCTGGGCATGCTAGGTTCCGACTCGGCGTTGGAGTATCTAGTGTTGATCCGGACTCCTCGGTGGCAAAGGTCCTTCTTCCCCTGGAGAAATTGCAGACTCTTCAGTCTGCGGTGAAGGTATTGGCATCACGCAATCGGTCTTCTCTCCGGGCGCCTGCTGGTTCGGGGCCTGTGGGTAGCCTCCTTCAAGGCGGTACTGTATGCCCAGCTCCACACCCTGGTTTTCCAGGGGAAATACTGTCCAGGTGGTAAAAATCTCTTGTCTCTGAAATCATCAGATTCCTGTGCGCCACCTAGTCAGTCTCTCTAAGTTGGTGACGGAGATCCCCGACTCTTCGGTCTGGGAAGTTGTTTTTTCCTTCCAGTGGTCGGTGTTTACGACGGATGCCAGCTCACGGGTTGTGAACCTGGGGGGTTCACAAAACTGGGGGGTCCAGTTGGCCCTGAGTCGCTGGACTTGCGTGGACCTACGGCCACACCTCCCTGAATGTGTCTGGTCTCGGTAGCTACCCAGGGTCGGGCCTGGCTAGTGCCTGGTGGGAGACCACCTGGGAATACCAGGTGCTGTCTACTGTTCATTGTCCTACTATTTTAGGCGATCAGGCTATGCTTCTCCTTGTGGTCGACAGATCTGGTTTCAGCCGGACAACGCCACGGCCGTGGCTTCGGTCTACCATCAGATATGCCAGCAGGCGGACTACTGGAGCCGCCAGATGCTGGACCAGGGCGACTGGTCTTTGTGCTTGGGGTGTTTCGGCTCCCTTGCAGGAGGTGAGCCTCACAGGGCATGGATCTCCTGGCCGCTCGTCTACGCCGCAAGGGTGTCAAAGTTAGTGGCCAGGTCTAGTGATCAGGTAGAGATGCGTCAGTCGCGCTGGTAGTCCTGTGGGGTCTGTATCGTGACTTTTTATCGTTCCTCCATGGTAGTTGCTTCCTCGGCCGCTCCACAGAGTGGAGGCTGAGAAGATCCCGATGATTCTAATCGCTCCAGATTGACCTCGGCGTCCTTGGTACGCTGATATCGGGCGCCTGGTAGTGGAGGCACCCTGGCGGTTGCCAGGGCAGGAGGTCCCTCTGTCTCAAGGTCCCATACTTCCTCCTGTTGTACGGTCACTGACTTGCTCAACATGGTTATTGGAAGCCAGACTTTAGGTGACCGGGGTCTGTCTGACTCGGTCATCTCAACAGGGCACCTTAGTCTTCTCCCGCAGGATCTACTGTCACACCTCTCTTGGTGCGAAGGGATGGAGTGACGTACTCGGTGTCCAGGGTCCTGCTGTTTTTAAAGCTTGGAGTGGATCTAAAAATTGCTTAAAGCACCGTTTGGGGGCAGATTTCAGCCTTGGCTGTGTTCTTTCAGTGGCTTTTTTGCGGCCCGTTCCCTGGTGGGTCCCCTTTTTTTGTGTGCAGGGGGTTTGTCATATACTTTCCCCTCTTGGCCCATCTCTTCCCCCATGAGTTCTGACTCTGGTGCTCTCGGTTCTTCAGGAACCTTCCTTTTGGAAACATCAGAGAGATTTTCTCTTGACACTATCTCAGAAGGTGGCCCCTTTAGTGGCCTTTACCTCTGTTAGAGGGGTTTCTGAGTTGGCGGTCTTGTCTTGCAAGCCGCTATGCTTGATCCTCCATAAGGATTAGGTGGTGGTGCGCCCATGACCTTCCCTTCTTCCGAAGGAGGTTTTTGCCTGTCATACTTTAGGCATGGTACGCGCTTTGCGGGTATACCAGCCTACTAAGGCTCCGTTTCAGAGCCTCTGACTCTCTTTTGTGTCGGTGCCTGGTCCACAAAAGGGCCTGGCGGTCTCGTCGACCACCATTTCTCGGTGGATCAGGCAGGCCGTCATACAGGCCTATGCTCCTAAGGGGCGGGCCTCCCTTTCCGGTCACGGCACTTTCGACCAGGGCAATTGGTGCTTCCTGGGGGTTTTTTTTCCGACATCATGCGTCGGTCTCACAGGTGTGCGAGGCGGCGATTTGCTCGTCCGTTCGCACTTTTGCCAGAATTTACATGGTTGCTGTGAGTGCATCTTATGATGTTTTTTTTCAGCCGCTATTTTTTGCCGGCCGCTGTTTAAAGTTGCACCTCCTCCGTTGAGGAGCTCTGCTTGTTTTGGGGTGAAGTTAAAATTGTTTTTACTGATGTATTTCCCACCCCTCGTTTTTTGACACTGCTTGGGGACGTCCCACTTGTCAAGATTTAAGGAGCTGTGTCCGTCCATGGACGATAAGAGAAAATAGGATTTTTTGTACTCACCATAAAATCCTTTTCTCTGAGTCCATGGACGGACACAGCACCCTCCCCTCCTTTTTAGGTTTGTACTGCTTGTTACGAACTAAGGCTGCAGTGAGGAGGGTCATGTCTGGAGGGACCGCCCCCTGGGCGGGGCTGTTCAACTCTGTTAATGTAACATTTATTTAACTATTTAACATGTTTCTGCCTAGTCCTCTCCTGTAAACAGGGAACATAACCCACTTGTCAAGATTTAAGGAGCTGTGTCTGTCCATGGACTCCAGAGAAAAGGATTTTACGGTGAGTACAAAAAATCCTATTTTTTGCTTGTATATGATTGAATGATAAAAATCAGCAGAGCTTCCCCTCATTTCAGATCTTCCCCTCAGATCTACAGCGACTGCACGTCCAAGTATACTTGTAGTGTAGTGGATTTGCCTTTCGTAAATCAACACCAATGAGTGGATTTTATAGATGTGATGTCACAATAATAAAGCTTATATCTTACAGATGATATTCTCTCTCATTCTCTTGGTTTAGAGTGGAGATCCAATCGATATAGAATTTGAGGTGAAATCAGAAGAAGAAGAGACGTATGTGAGGGATGATCAGCAGTCTATGGAGGAGGATGGAATAACGGGGACATTTATAGAGGAGGACACTCCTACAGAGATCAGCACAGGTGGGTCATTAACACTAAATCCATTCCTCCACCCATACTGCTCACTGATTGGTCCAGAGTAGGGCGGGGACTGGGTGATATCAGCCTGTAATCCCCTGGTCACTTTCCTGAGCTGTGTTCCCCGTCCTGTATTCCTGTATTTCTCTCGGATAATCTTCCTTCTCTGTGCTGCAGACACAATTTCTGTCTCTAGACTGGATATATGGAGATTCTGGGGTTCAGCTGGCAGCAAAATTTTCATTTTCACCATAGATGTTACTGGACAGCTGGGGAATATACAGTGGGATTTTGGTTTAACGAGTAACGCGGTTAACAATCATTTTGAGGGGTCGTGGCCGGATGGTGAAGAGAGCAGTCGCATGGACACACTGCTCCGGCTCTCAACCGACATCCTTACCTTATCCTGGGTCCGTTTTCCTCGCCAAAGGCACCGATCTGTTCCCCAAGGAGGTGGGCATCTGGCAGGCTGAAATGGTAAAATACGGGCCGCCCTGTCCCCCATCCGTGGTGGAGCAACTGACACTGTTCAAGACTCAAGATGGTGCCGGGACACATGCAGGGCAGACAGACATGCTGCAGGCCTCCTCCTCTGCTGACAAGAACCATGCCACAGGGGTGAGTGCTTCTATTCCTGCCCTCTCGCTCTCAAGCAGACCCCCTGCTGTCCCAAGACTCCCAGCAATTCACTGTGACTGGCCTGTCTGTGGATTCTCCAACTTCTGCTGAACCTACACTGTCCACCATTATGCTAGCTATCAAGGACTGTAAGGCCTCCCTTTCTACTCAGATCACATCTATTCACATGGACTTTCACTAAAACAGGATGTCCAGAACCTCCGTGATAGAACCGGAGAGGCAGAAAAACGGATTCGCTCCCTGGAGGACACTGTCAATCCTCTATCAGTTAATGTGCGGGATGTCACTAGCGAGATGGCGTCACTCCGCGCCAAAATCGACGATTTGGAAAATCATTCTCGCAGGAACAACCTCAGATTTGTAGGGTTCCCATAAAGGGCTGAGGGCCCTCATCCTGAAAAAAATCTTTATTCCTGGTTGCGGGATATTTTTGGTACAGATGCGCCCTCATTCTCCCATGTCATTGAACGCTCGCATCGCACCCCAACCCCTGAAGGTGCCCCACCACGTTCTATTATTGCTCGCATCTAGGGCTGCACGATTCTGGGAAAAATGAGAATCGCGATTCTTTTGCATAAAATAAAGATCACGATTCTAAAAATTTTTTTTAATTTAAAGTGGTAGTAAGCCCTGTTCTTGGTTTTTATTTTTTATTTTTTTTAAACCTACCTGAAAGCCATAATGAGCTAGTATGCACCGCATACTAGCTCATTATGAAATACTTACCTTGGAACGAGTCGTAGGGAACTTGGTCCACGCCAAGGGAGATGTCATCTTGCCTCGGCGTGTCTTCCGGGTATCGCCGCTCCAGCGCTGTGAGTGTCTGGAGTGTCGATGTGGTCACGCACGGGAGACTTCTTGCCGGCAAGGTCTGGCGGCTGCCGGGCCTTTAGCCGAGGATCCCCGCTGCGCATGCGCCGATGCAGTCAGCAGCGCATTGCGAGGGGAATATCTCCTAAACCGTTCAGGTCACATTAGCAAGCATGTGAGGTTTGCTGCGGCTTTTAAAATGTAACATGGAAACAGCCTGTCAGATTTTCATATACTGTATTTAAGCACATAAGCTCTGTTTTGTGTTGAAAAATAACTGTGAAAGTTATTACTCTGTTGGGTGTAACAAGATGTCCGCTTGCCCCTCTTCTAACTAACAATACTGTACAGGCATGTGGGGTGGAGCAAGATGGCGGTGACGAAACCTCACTTCCTGACGAGACAGCCGCCGCCGGGTGTACCAAGATGGCCGTGCTCCGGAGCTAGGCCAAAGCCGGGGACTTTCCTATGGTCGCACCCGAAAATCGCGGGTCATCCGGCCTGGAGATCGTCGGGGTGGGTGAATCGAGATCGCGATTAATTTACGATTTAATCGTGCAGCTCTACTCGCATCCTCAACTTCCAGGATGAAGTCACCATCTTGCACCTAGCTAGGGAGAAAGGCCCCCTCAAATTTAATCGGAACACCATCTCTGTCTATCCTGACTTTTCTGCCGAAGTTCAACGCCAGCGAATCTCCTTTTCTGCAGTAAAATCTCACCTGCGCACGGAAGGTCTGTCCTATGCCATGCTCTTCCCTGCCAAACTGCACATCATTTATGATGGTAAGTAGTGTTGCTCAAGAATATTCGTATTGCGAAAATTCGTTACGAATATTGCATCTTCGAGTATTCGCGAATAACTCGAATATCGCGGTCAAAATTCGCTATTACGAATATTTGTATTTCCCAGAGCGTCTTTCAGGACAGCACCTCGAGATAGTGGCTCCTCCCTCTCCAACAGGAAACGCCTTCATTCCAAACTTTAAAGGGAGGCTCCTCCCAGCACACTTCAGTTTTTGTGTTTCCTCCGACCCGGAGGGAACATCTTCAAGGGAGTTCTTAGAGGCCAGGGAAGCCCTGGATTACTCCCGTTTTTTCATACCTTTTACAGGCTAAGATCCTGGGAGACTCCGCTCCCCGAGCTACCCGTTCGGCGACGGTAGTAGCCGGGCTCTCCCCTTCCATGCATCCGGGGTCCGGGTGCTACAGGCAGGCGAGGTGTGCTCAGTGGAGCCACAAACAGCAGGGGATGGCGTCCGGTGGCCGCGCGCGCGATTCGTGCCATTCTGTTTACAGCGCGGGCGCCGGCCGATGCGTCATTTCCAGCGCGCCGGCCAGGAAGGGGCGGAGCGGGAGCTGGTGCCGATTTCCGCTTCCGGTCCGGCGCAACGGCGCTATAGGTCTCCGGAAGCCGGTCAGTGAAGCCACGAGTGAAGCGCTGGTATTCTGCGATGGAGACAGCAGAGAATCCAGCGGTGGGGACAGGCACAGGCACCAGCAAGACCTCGGCGGGAAGCAGCACAGTGAGTGTTTTTTCCTTCCTTATGAGTTCTGCCTGTTTTTTTCCTTTTTTTACTGTCAGGTGGATGGTCAGTCTCAAAATCCTTTTTTCTCCCCCCCAGTGGTTTGGGGGCCTGTCTGGGCACTGGTTGGTTTTTATTTCTTTCCTAGTGCACCTATTATGGGGGTCCATAAGTGTGAACAGGGTTTCTCACTAAGGTCTCCCTGCCTTCTCTTCCCTGTTGTTTTTTCCTTGCAGGCTAAGTCTGACTCTAAAAAGAGATGCCCATCATGTAAAACTAAGATGAGTGACAGCTGGAAGAAGGCACTTTGTAAACCATGCATTGATTCTTTGATACAGGAGGAGTCAGCCGCTATGCGGGATGAACTGATTTCCTCAGCAAAGAAAGAACTACTGTCCACATTTCAGTCCTTACATGAGTCATTAGTTCCGCCTACCACCCCTCTAGCCTCCACTTCCCAATCCTCTCAGGATTCAGTGTCAGTACCGGAACTGATTTTGGGAACAGTTGACGCAGGTCCCGGGGAAGGGGGCTCTCAGGTACCAGACAGCGAGGACTCAGAGGAGTCAGAAGGGGAGTCTGTGGGGCACCCCTCAAAATTTAAACTATCCCTGGAGGAAGTGGACGGCTTAATCAGGGCTATTCATTTAACTCTAGGCCTGAGTGAGGAAAAAAGGGATCTAACCTTGCATGACCGCATGTATGCGGGTCTGGGTGAGTCAAAGGGGCGGGTCATTCTGGTCCATTCAGTGATTTCTGAGACCATAGTTAGAGAATGGCAGGACCCAGAGAAAAAACCCTTTTTCCCTAAAGCACATAAGAGGCGCTTTCCCTTTGAGGAAGATCAAACAGCAGTTTGGAATAAAGTTCTAAAACTCGATGCGGCTTTTTCGCAAGTATCTAGGTCCACGGACCTAGCCTTTGAGGACATGGGCGTTCTAAGGGACCCCATGGATAAGCGCATGGATCTCCTCCTCAAAAGATCTTGGCAGTCAATCATGAATGGTTTAAAGCCCGCCATGGCCACAACCTGTGTTGCCCGGAATCTAGAATTCTGGACAAATCAGCTGAAGAATCATATTTCGGCTGATTCGTCGAAGGAGGAGATTCTGGAATCGTTTTCTACTCTGACCGCGGCAGTAGCCTACATTGCAGATGCCTCAGTGGAGGCCATTAAAATGTCAGCAAGGTCAGCGGCCCTGGCTAATTCGGCCAGGAGGGCGCTTTGGCTAAAAACCTGGCCAGGGGATGCTGCATCAAAGAACAAACTTTGCGGTATCCCTTTCTCAGGAGATCTCTTATTTGGTCCAGACTTGGATAGTATCCTGGACAGGACCGCAGATAGAAAGAAATCTTTCCCGGTCAAAAGGAAAAGGCAGCCCCCTAGACGTTTTTTTCGTCAGCAAAGGGCACAAGATAAGGGTAACAAACCCCAAGGGGACAGGAGAGGTTGGGCACAGAAAGCCAAAGAAAAGAAGGGAATCCTTTTCAATCCTCCTGCACAGCCCCAAAAAACGCAATGACTCGGCGTCCCGGGTTGGCGGAAGATTACAAGGGTTTCTTCCGCGATGGTCAGAGATAACCACCAATCAGTACATTCTGACCACCCTGTCCCGGGGTTACGAGATAGAGTTTTCAGAAACTCCACCCCAAAGATTTCTGGTGACAAATTTCCCGAGGGATCCAGCAAAATCCCTGGCCATGAAATCCTCTTTAAAGGAGTTGAGGCAGCAGGGGGTAATAATAGAGGTACCTCAGGCAGAACAAGGCCTGGGTTTCTACTCCCATATTTTCCTGGTAAGGAAACCGACAGGAAAATTCAGGATGATCTTAAACCTGAAACCCTTAAACAGGTCAGTCAGGTACAGGAGGTTCAAAATGGACTCTATTTTCTCGGTCCGGAATCTATTGACGCCAGGTTGCTTCATGGCGTCGATAGATTTAAGGGACGCCTACCTGCACATCCCGATCTCTCCGCAATCCCAAAGATACCTCAGGTTTGCGGTAAGGAGAGGGGGGATAGTTCAGCATCTGCAGTACAGGGCTCTGCCTTTCGGGCTCTCATCCTCACCCCGGGTGTTTACCAAGGTGATGGCGGAAGCCTTGGCCCCGCTGCGGCTACAGGGAGTAGCAGTGGTCCCATATCTAGACGACCTGCTATTTTTTGCCCCATCAAGGGAAAAATTACTGATAGACGTGGCCACGGCTCAGACTCACCTGGAGTCCCTGGGATGGATCCTGAACCTTCAGAAATCCCCATTGGTACCTGCTCAGGATATTCTGTTTCTAGGATTTCAGGTGAACTCTCTGAGCCAAAGTATATTTCTGCCCCAAGAAAAAAAGATCAAGGTCCACGAGACAATCTCTCGACTTCAGTCCTATCAACCCATATCCATAAGGCAAATAATGGCGGCCTTAGGACTATTAACCTCAACCATGCCTGCAATCCAGTGGGCAAGGCTGCATTTTCGGTGCCTACAAAGTTTTCTGTTAAAGTCATGGGATCACAACCTCAATTCCCTGGACAGTCTAGTAAAGATTCCATCTCGGGTAAAAAGATCCCTATATTGGTGGAAGGACCAAAGGGTGCTCTCGAGAGGTCTGAGTTGGTCCTTTCCGGTGGGGGAAAGGATAACGACAGATGCCAGCGCCTGGGGATGGGGAGCCCATTTGGGAAAGAACTTTGTTCAGGGCCGATGGTCAAAGGAGAAATCAGCTCGATCCTCGAACTGGAGGGAGTTGAGAGTAGTCTCATTAGCTCTAGAGAGGTTTGCTCCGGATCTTCTAGACCAACATGTCCAGGTGTTGACGGACAACGCTACGGCCGTAGCGTATTTGAACAGGCAGGGGGGCACCAGAAGCAAGTCCCTGCTGATGTTGGCCGAAAGCACTCTATTATGGGCAGAAAAAAATCTGCGATCCCTCTCGGCAATACACCTGAAGGGATCCCTGAATGGGGTGGCAGATTTTCTGAGCAGGCGTCAGGTTCAGGAGTCGGAGTGGTCTCTAAACCCCGAAGTCTTCGCAGAAATAGTCAGCAAATGGGGTCAACCAGAGGTAGACTTATTTGCTTCGAGAGAAAACTCCCAGGTACCTCTGTTCTTTTCTCTAAACAGACTGGAGGGCTCCTTAGGGGTGGATGCCCTGGCGCATCCCTGGGGATTTCGCCTCTCCTTCGCTTTCCCCCCGTTCCAACTGATTCCACTGGTCCTGAGAAAGATTCAGAAGGAGGGAGTCCCAGTAATCCTGATTGCTCCGTTTTGGCCCAAGAGACCATGGTTCTCGACACTCCTAAGCATGGCTACAAGACCATGTTGTCACCTACCTTGCAGGTCAGATCTTCTGAGTCAGGGTCCAGTGTGTCATCCGGACGTATCCAGGCTCTCCCTTTCAGCTTGGTTTCTGAAAGAAAGATCCTAGAGGATAAGGGGTTTTCGGATCGGTTAGTCTCTACCCTATTAAATAGCAGGAAGAAGGTCACAAGAGCCATCTACGCTAAAGTTTGGAGAGTATTTACGTCCTGGTGTCACACTGCTAACATGGAACCTAGCAGTTTGAGGGCCATTCTAGAATTTTTGCAAAACGGAGCAGATATGGGGTTAGCGGTCAGCACTCTGAAAGTGCAAGTATCCGCCTTAGCAGTCTTCCTAGAAAGATCAATAGCCTCCGAACCGTTGGTTTCAAGGTTCTTTAGAGCCCTCTCGAGGGCTAGGCCGCCACAGGTCAGGGGTTTCCCGAAGTGGGATTTGTCAATTGTTTTGAAAGCTTTAGCTGGAAAGCCTTTTGAACCTTTGGGTGATGCTTCTCTTAGAGATGCTACCTTAAAGGTTCTTTTTTTGGTCGCTATCACCTCAGCCCGTAGGGTGAGCGAACTACAGGCCCTGTCAATAAGGGAACCGTATTTTTCTTTATTTTCGGATAGGGTTGTGCTTAGAACAGACCCAAAATTCTTACCAAAGGTAGCCTCAGCAGCCAATCAAGCTCAAGAGATTGTGCTACCTACGTTTTGTTCAAACCCCTCGGGGGAAAAAGAATCGTTTTTTCACATGTTAGATGTGAGAAGGGCTCTGTTATGCTACCTCAAAATAACAGAGTCCTTCAGACAATCAGATTCACTATTTGTTTTGTTTGGGGGCAAAAGAAGGGGCCATCCAGCCTCAAAGGGCACGATAGCCAGATGGTTAAAGCTAGCCGTCAGGGAGGCCTATTTGCATGCAAAGATTGTCCCACCAGATGGGATCTGTGCCCACTCTACAAGAGCGCTTGCGACCTCATGGGCAGAGAGAGCTGGTGCCACCCTGGAACAAATCTGCAGGGCGGCGACGTGGTCAAGCTTTAACACGTTTATACGGAATTATAGATTGGACCTGATTTCTGCCAAGGACCAAGCATTTGGCAGAAAGGTCCTACAAGCTGTTGTCCCGCCCTAAGGTGGTAAGTCTCTGGTATCCTCTCGAGGTGCTGTCCTGAAAGACGCTCTGGGAAAAAGCAAGTTAGGCTTACCGGTAACTTGTTTTCCAGAAGTCTTTCAGGACAGCAGCAACCCGCCCGTTTGAGATACTTGTTAAATGTGCCATGCTGTGACTAACCTATGTGTTTATATGTTCCAGCCGGGGCCGGAGGTTTCTCGGTAACAACTGAAGTGTGCTGGGAGGAGCCTCCCTTTAAAGTTTGGAATGAAGGTGTTTCCTGTTGGAGAGGGAGGAGCCACTATCTCTCGAGGTGCTGTCCTGAAAGACTTCTGGAAAACAAGTTACCGGTAAGCCTAACTTGGCTTTTTTTTCAAATTTATTTTTAAAACAGATCACATCCTAGTGATCTCCATCGACGTCTAAAAGCATTGCTGGTATGATTAGAGACCCTGGGCCGAGTAGCTGAAGCGATCCTTTTATGTTGACGAATATTCGCTGCCTGCGAACCTGCCTGCACGACCATTATATAAGATCACTCCCAGCAGTATTTCAGTGCAGATTCACAAGGTGGCTAGAGAGAGTGGAGTGTTTCTGTGCGATCTTACAGCTTAGAGCATTGTGCTTCCTATAGTGCTTTCAGTTTTGAGTTTCCTGCTTCTATAACCAACTGCTTTTTTCAAAGCAAAAGACCCAACAGCTTTTCTAAAAGCTCAGATTTGTGTTGTTTTGTCCAGGTTAGTGTAGCTTAGTGTTAGATAGATTTCTGTGTAGTTAGTGTAAGTGTACATTTCTTTAAGGTAGTTTAGTGTGTGTTTAGTCTCTGTGTTTTGTGTATAAAAAAAAATAATTGGCTTTAGTTTAGTCATATAAGTTTGTGTAAGTAGAGTTAGTGTTTAGTGCATATTAGTTTAGTATTAGTTTTAGGTGTAGTAGTTTTATTCTAGTTTAGTAGCTGTCTGCGTCTTTGTCTGCGTCTTTGTCTGCGTGCCTGTCTTGCTAAAAAAACACTCCTTTCTCACATTCCCCCCCCCCCCCCCACATCAGCAAGTATGAGCAGCATACGTGGCCGTGGCCCTGGCAGCAGGGGTAGGGGAGTTACTCCCAGTGCTGGGTCACTGCCAGCACGGGGTACCTCTCGCGCCCCTACTAGTGGTAGAGGATCAGGTGGAAGGGGAGTCCGCCTCATCCGCAAGTTTTTTCCCTCGGGCAGCCGCCCGATATTGCCTTCTCAGGCTCCAGTAGTGTTGGAGTATATGGGGCACAGCAGTGCCACTGAATCGTCGGTCCCGACTCCCAGTAGCACCACCAGTACACCGGTGCCTTTAGGACCCACCCCCAGCCCCCAAGAGTCCAGCCTCTTACTGTTTGACAGCGACAGTGAGAGGGATATCTTGGGGGAGGCCCTGCATCAGGCAGACATCCAGTTCTGTCCTGATGGTCAGGACCTTTTGGAAGGGATGGAGGAGGAGGATGGGGTACCTGCTGTCAGTATCCCAGAGACATTCCTTCCAAGTGGTGCTGGTGTTTTTGGTCAGGAAACACCCGCACCTAGTCAGACCCAGGCGTCGGTGAGGGGACAGCGGAGCCAGGCTAGCGGCTCCATGTCGGCTGTTTCCCTCAGCCCACCACATTTCAGCCCTGGGTCTGACATATCTGGGGGCGAAGAGGAGGGTGACCCAACATGGGTGCCACCTCCCTTGTCGGTTCACAGCAGCAGTGACAACGAGGAAGGTAGGCACCCTGGGGAAACGGTGCGCCAGGTCACCAGGGAGACCAGCGTCAGGGTCTCCACTGGTGATGGCAGCAGGAGGTGTCAGCAGCAGCAGGCAGCTCCACCTGTGCGCACCGAGTCCCAGCAGGTGCAAGTCAGCGTCACCCCATCTGACAGGAGGGCGGCGCTGAAGTCACCTGTCTGGGCCTACTTCACCCTGGTAGCAGATAACCAGACCATAGCCATCTGCCATATCTGTCGTGCCAGGGTGAAGAGAGGGAAGTGCTTGGCTCGGCTGGGTACCACCGCTCTGAACCAGCATCTGCGAGTCAACCACTGGCGGGAGTATGACCAGATGAAGCGTGGTGGTGGTAGCAGCGCCACCACCACAAGTGTGCAGGGTACAGCAGCCCCTGCCACAGCTTCATCTGTTCCCAGCAGGTCATGCCCCCCCGCTCCCTCTAGTAGAGGTACTGGTACCGGCAGCCAGACCTCTACTTCCACAGCACCCTCCTCTTCTGTGTCCTGCACTGCCGTCCGGCGCCAGGCGTCGCTTTCCGACGCCTTCGAACGCACCACTCCCTTCCCCCCTGGAGACCGACGTGTGCGTTCCCTCAATGGGCTCTTGGCAAGGGTTATTGCCCAACATCTGCTTCCCTTCAACATTGTTGACTGCAACCCCTTCAGGCAGATGTTGGAGCAGGCCCAACCCCAATGGCGTGTCCCCAGCCGCCATTTCTTTGCCGGGACTGGTGTCCCTGCCCTACAACAGCACATTGTGCAGAATGTAACCCTGTCGCTGGATCACACTGTCAGCGACAGGTTGCATCTCACAATGGATGGCTGGACCAGCAGGCATGGGCATGGCCGGTACATCAGCTTCACGGCCCATTGGGTTTCCCTCCGAGGCGCCGGGGAGGGATCGGCGGCATCAGATTTTGTGGTGCCGCCCCGGGGTGTCCAGGGGAGAACTGCTGGTCTCCCTCAAGCCACTGTCTCCGCAGCTGCTGAGCCTCCCAGCAAGCGCCCCCGTAGCTACTCAAGTGTGGGGCACGTGCGCTGTCAGGCCGTGCTCCAGCTTGTTAGTTTAGGGGACCGGAGACACACTGGACAAGAAGTACTGACCGCACTTCAGGCTCAGGTCCAGAAGTGGCTGACACCCCGAAGGCTCCAGGCAGGTATGGTTGTCTGTGACAACGGCAGCAACCTACTCTCCGCACTCCAGGCTGGCAGTCTGACCCACGTGCCCTGTCTGGCACATGTCCTCAACCTTGTGGTGCAGAAGTTCCTGCGCACCTATCCCGAGTTGAGTGACATTGTGCTAAGGGTACATAGGATTGCCAGCCACTTCAGGCGCTCCCCAACCGCTACCGCGTCCCTGTCCAAGTTGCAGCGGGACAACAGCCTGCCCCTTCACAGGCTGATTGTGGACAGTGTGACGCGGTGGAACTCCACCCTCCACATGCTGAAGAGGTTGTGGGAGCAGCGAAGGGCGGTGAAGGAATACCTGCTGGAGCAAGGCACTGCCGGGCCATCACAAACACTCCCGTACATCACCAGTGCGGAGTGGGGGCAGATACACCAGGTCTGCCATGTGTTGGCCCCTTTCGAGCAGGCGACCAAGATGGTCAGCAGGGAGCATGTCGGCCTCAATGACGTGCTCCCTATAGTGTTCCTGCTGGGCAGGGCACTAGATCGCCTGCTCGAAGCTGGGGAGAGTGCCTTGGTGGAGCAGGAGGAGGCAACACTGCTCCACCAGGCCCAGGACGAGGAGGAGGAGGAGGAGGATGATGATGAGGAGGTTACTGGTGATGTCCTGGAGTCAGGGCCTGGTCAGGAGGGAGAGCCGGTGTTGGGGGCACCGATAGTCCGGAGGTTGGGCATCATTGAGCGCGAGCAGCAGCGCCTCCAGCATGAAGAGTCAGACGTCATGGACCCGGGCAGCCATGAGGAGTCACAGCGGGCTGTGCTCTTCCCCATGGCTGCCCACATGCTGAGATGCCTCAGGAGGGACCCCCGGGTTAAGACTATCAAGGAGAGGGATGAATTTTGGATGGCCACCCTTTTAGATCAAAGATGCAAGGGGAAACTGGAGCAGTTCCTCCCAGCCAGCCGGAGGCAGCACCGGATGGAGGAACTGCAGGCACGCATAGTCAGCCGGTTGGAGCAGGCAACTCCCCGGCCTCCAGTTGTCCCCCCCTCATCTCACCCAGCAGGTGGCTGCACCCAGCAGCAGCCGCCGAGCAGGGGACCTAATTGGTGAGATGAGGATGTTCTTCCAATCTGAGCGACCCAGTACCAGCAGCAGCAGTCACCACCAGCGGCTGGCCCGCATGGTGGCAGACTACATGGGGTCCGTCGGTGCTTCTGACAGTATGAGCACCGACGACCCCATGGAGTACTGGGTTGCCAGATTGGAGACCTGCCGCGAGCTCGCTCAGTATGCGCTGGAGTTATTCTCTTGCCCCCCCTCCAGCGTACTATCTGAACGGACATTCAGCGCGGCAGGTGGGGTGGTCACGGACAAGAGGACCCGTCTGTCCACAGACTCCGTGGACAGACTCGCATTCATCAAGATGAATGAGTCCTGGATCGGCGGTGACTTTCTGGCACCTGCCGTCAGTTCAGGGCGCTGAAGGGTCCCTTGTCATTCATTCCCTCTCCTTGGCTCTCCCTCCACCAAATCCGTTGTTGTTTTTTTAACTTTTTAATTATTTATTTTATGTATTTATTTATGAATTTATTTATTATATAATAATGTTCTAATAGCTTGATATATTAATTTGATGAGGAATTTATTCATTTTATAATCATGGTTTAATATAGTAAATTGATGATAGATTTATTTTATAATCATGGTTTAATTTATATATTATATCTAATCATGAAATTAAGGGAAAAAATCAGTACATTTGATTATAATTATTTATCGATTTATTTCACTGTTTTTAATAAATTCCCCTGAAATCCACACCATTATGTAAGAAAGATAAAACTATAATCATGAACCTTTCAGGACCTCACCATATATACTGGTGCATGACTGAGGTATTATATATATATATAACATATACAGATACAGATATCTATCTAGATAGATAGATATAGAGGAATTTTTTCTTTTTTTTTTTTGTGACAAGTGATTAGATTGTCTTTTTTTCTATTACACATTAATACTGCAATGATTTTTCCATTATGAGTAAAGCTATTTTTTTTTACTCTGGACTGAATCATACAAATCTGTTAATGCACTTTCAAACTGTCGGCCTTTGCTACCAACATCTCACTGTTTTTTGACCTTATGGGGTCAGACGCCACTCTGTTGGAGCTCTTGTCTTGCTGACTTGAGCAGCAAACCCAAACGGAGTGGGACAGTGGAGACGGTGTTTTTCAATCCATCATACGGCCTGTTGCAAAACGGTGCCCACTGTCCTCCCCTGTTAGAGATGACCCTATGCAGGACATAAACAACTTACCTAATTCTATCCAAACATTTGGAGACTTCTATTTTTTGTCTGTGAGTGAGAAGTTTAAAGGCCGATATCAACATACTTTCAACCTTAATAGAAATTATCATTGCAGTAATTTTTTATTTTTATTTTATTTTTTTAAATGAAATTCTAATCTATATTAAGTTTCCTTATATTGTTATATCAATTAAATATATTATTACAATACCACAGTCATGCACCAGTATCACTGGTGATGTTTTTGACAGTAATTTTGTTTTATTAGGCATTCCCAATAACTGTTTTAATAAGCACTTTGCACTTTGATTTATTTACCTTTGAAACTCATAGTGGGCAGGTAGTGTTAAGGGCATACATATTTCCATGCTGTGTCATTAAGCCACTATAAGGAGTCCTGATGCTGCTGCCACATTATTTTGAAAAGTAATTGCTCATCATGAATTTAAAAAGTCACGTATAGCATAGAAATAACGTTAATCAAACTTTTAAATTATGAGGCACTATGGTATAGTCAGGCTACAGCTACTTAAGGCCTGTGTCATTCTGCTTTTCAAATTTAATCACCATGCTACTGCAACTTCAAGCTTTTGTAATTTTGCCACGATATGGGCTCCTACTGCTAATGCCAAAAGGCTGAGTGATTATGTACCGATATATTACTCATACTGCTGCTGTCACCTTTTGTCCGAGTGATTTGCCACTTTCTATTACTACTGCTGCTGCTGATGGCACCTCTTGCCTAAGCTATTTGCCATTTTTATTACTCTTACCGCTGCTGCTGCTGCTGCTGATGGCACCTCTTGCCCGAGTGATTTGCCATTTTTATTACTCTTACCGCTGCTGCTGATGGCACCTCTTGCCCGAGTGATTTGCCATTTTTATTACTCTTACCGCTGCTGCTGCTGGCACCTCTTGCCCGAGTGATTTGCCATTTTTATTACTCTTACAGCTGCTGCTGATGGCACCTCTTGCCCGAGTGATTTGCCATTTTTATTACTCTTACCGCTGCTGCTGATGGCACCTCTTGCCCGAGTGATTTGCCATTTTTATTACTCTTACCGCTGCTGCTGCTGGCACCTCTTGCCCGAGTGATTTGCCATTTTTATTACTCTTACCGCTGCTGCTGATGGCACCTCTTGCCCGAGTGATTTGCCATTTTTATTACTCTTACCGCTGCTGCTAATGGCACCTCTTGCCCGAGTGATTTGCCTTTTTTATTACTCTTACCGCTGCTGCTGTTCATGCCACCTCTTGCCCGAGTGATTTGACACTATATTGTCTACTATTACTACTACTGCTGCTGCTCACGACACCTATGTCACGAGTTATTTGCCACTATATACTACTATTACCACTACTGCTGCTGTCAAGTCTTGCCCAAGTGTTTAGATGCTATCTAGTACTATTACCACTACTGCTTGTAAATGTTGCCTGTGTGATAATTACATTATATTTTAATACTACTGCTGCCGCCTTCATGCTGAGTAATGCTTCATGACCTCTCTGGCACAGCGGATCCACCAACAGCCTCCGCTACAAGCTACCAGACCGGATCGTAACAGCAAGTGTGACTAAAACACTGAACTTTATGTTAAACCCTGGTTTGCGGCCTTTATACTGCAACCATTAGCCTGTCTGCAAGAGCAAATCTGCACTCTCTCTCTCTCTCTCTCTCTCTCTCTCTTTCTCGTTCTCTCTCTCTATATATATATATATATATATATATATATATATATATATATATATATATATATTGTAGCTTTTGTTATAGTAATTTTTCAACAGTTTAGTTTGTGTTAGTAGTGTCTGTGTCCGTGTATTTTAGTTTGTCTTAGGTTTGTGTTAAATAAAATAATAGTATAAAATGTTTTTGGTTATTATGAAGTTAGATGTGTTGATGTTGATGTGTTAGATGTGAAGTTAGATGTGTTGAAAAACCTAACAATCTCAATAAGAAAGGAAACATTTTAAAAGAATAACATTTTTTATAACAAGAAAAAAGAATTTACATATATTTTTGATTGAGCTTGTGAAGCTCAGCCATCGCGTCAAAATTCTTCCTCTGCTGTTGCTCCAGCTGTTGGTTTTGGAGGTCTAATATCCGCATTTTCCGGCGATTTGAGCGGATTTTGTCATTAGTCCTCTGGATGAGACTGTGGTTTTCTTCCATCTTTTTGAAAACTGTTAGGATATAAGAAAAAAAAATAGGATTTCAAAGACCGTTACCAAATAAATAAAATATTTGTTGCTTATTAAACAATCATTATCATGTCTATACAATTGTTATGTGTCTAGTAGTGTTGCTCACGAATATTCGCATTGCGAATATTCGTTACGAATATGGCATATTCGAATATTCGCGAATAACTTGAATTTCGCGGCC
Source organism: Rana temporaria (assembly GCF_905171775.1). NCBI lineage: Eukaryota > Metazoa > Chordata > Amphibia > Anura > Ranidae > Rana > Rana temporaria. The sequence goes on along the minus strand of NW_024404432.1, from coordinate 5,162,643 downwards.
AAAATTCGCTATTCCGAATATTCGTATTTTTTCAAATTTATTTTTAAAACAGATCACATCCTATCGACGTCTAAAAGCATTGCTGGTATGATTAGAGACCCTGGGCCGAGTAGCTAAGCTGAGGCGATCCTTTTATGTTGCCGAATATTCGCAATCGCGAATATTCGATTTCCGAATATTCGCGAATACTTTCTCCGCCCTTCTTTTGCATCAGAGCCAATCAGAGTTCTCCTACCACAGTTGTCAAAATTTCGCAATCAATTTCGCATTAGCGAAATTTCGCAAAAATATTTTTTTGATAAAATATCACGAATATTCGATTTTAGCGAATATTTCACGAATATTCGTCTATATATTCGTGATATATCGCAAAATCGAATATAGCGTATTCCACTCAACACTAGTGTCTAGCACATATACTTCTATCATAAATACCATATTATTGTTCTGAAATCTGACGGGTGCGCTTTAAATGCTGTCCATTTTTATATCTACATCTTATTGTTGAAATGTTATTAATCTTTGTGCACATATTTACCCTCCTGACTGAGGCTCACAGGAACCGTCTCATCCTCCTGCTCCTCTTCTCCATCACCCGATTCACCAGGAGTTTGGGGGGGGGGTTGCAGCTCCTCCTTTTGCTCCTCAACAGGAGCTGGGGGTGGTGAACACTGGGAGGGCCCTGGCTGCTCCTCATCCCTCTCCTCCTGTGCATCCTCCTCCTCTGCGGCCTATCGCCTTGTGCGCACAGATGGTAGAGGAGCTCCTATAATAACACAATGTTCATATATGTAAAAATGATTTCTAATAACGTATGCAAATTCTGTGTACTCTGCTGTATTGTATATGAATACAAATTTATTTATATAGACAGTTAACCAATGGGATAATGTTATATTAAAGGGTCTTGCTGGCACTACAGGGGACTGAGTGTGAGCTGGGCTGCCACCATGGTAAAATGAGCTGTTTGTGTTTCCTTTGCATTATTCTGACGATCTCATGTTAAAAAAAGGGCCTGATGGAGTACACAGGATTACTATGATTACCCCACGCCTAGCACAGGAATTTAGTGGTAATTGAGTTATAAAATACCACCCCTTCCCCTTTAACCCACCACACCACCACTTTAATTCCATGGTTTAACTTGATGGAATAATGTCTTTTTTCAACAATACTATGAATACCTTGGGTGGTGATATATGTTACCACAACATGGCGTCTGGGTTAACAACATCTGCCCTAAGGTTAATTACATATGACCTCACCAATAACTTACCTGGATGAAATTCATCTCGGATCTGTCTGACCCGGGCCATGTGGCGCCTCTTTAGGTCAGACCACTTTTTTAGGATGGCCATGTGGTCATGTGTGCGGCCATGAACTTTACGTAACTCCCGCAATAGGGAGCGGACTATTTTTTTTTTTTGTCCTGCTGCCTCCGAATTTGATCATATCCCTGTTGCAGGAAACTCTGCAAGATGAAGAACAAAGTATATTATAATACTTTTGTTTAAACCCTTATGGATATATGACATAAATGTATGGTATTCAACAATTGGAAGCATTCTCGCCTTATTAATCAATGACAGGGGTAACATGACAGATTTTATATCTTACCATTTTGGTCGCCACCTTTTTTGCATAAATATAGCAGCCATTATCATTTGCATAATTATGTATATATGAGTAACAACACAGGATACACGTATAGGGGAGAAATGCGCTGCTATTCATCTGACCGCTATAATTATTTTTTGACCCTTATAATGGGCCTGTACAATAGATTATTTTTTTTCATCCCTATCTTTTATATAGGAACAATAATATGTTTGTTTCTTTTGACTTTTTGATGAATTAATTTTGAATAAATAATGGAGTTGATGTTATTTAAAAACTACAACTACCAGCATGCTCTGATACACCATGTAGCTCACCGTCACCAGCTGTACAACAATTATACTTTAACTCCCAGCATGCCTGGACAGTTAATGGCTGTCCGGTAATAACGGGGAGTTGTTTTGCAACAGCTGTAGGCTCCGTTTAGGAAATAGTGCCGTACCAGACGTTTTTCTTTTTTATTGTGGAGGGGAGGGTGGTTATGTAGGGGTATGTGTATATGTTGTGTTTTTTAATTTTTATTTAGTGTGGTGTAGTGTTTTTATGGTACAGTCAGAGGGGCGTGGGGTTCACAGTAGTTTCCCGCTGAGGGTTTGAGCTGCAGCGCCAAATTTGCTTCAGCTAGAAGCACACTGTAAGCCCCAGTCCATGTGAATGTACCCTGTACATTCACATTGGGGGAGAGGGGGGGGGGTTATTGCAGCCAGTTGCATGTAGGGAGTTGTAGTTTTGCAACAGCTGGAGGCACAATGGTTGCAAAACACTGCGAGTTTGTTACCTAACTCAGGGTTTCAAGACCAGTGCACCTCCAGCTGTTGCAAAACTACTACTCCCATCAGCCATGGTCTGTCAGTGCATGCTAAGAATTTTACTTTTGCTGCATCTAGAGTGCCACAGTTTAGAGACCCGTGTATAGTGGTCTGAAAAATGTGGGCCTGCAGAACTTGCAAAACTAGAAGTCCCAGCATGCCCAGGCATGCTGGAAGTTGTAGTTCTGCAACATCTAGAGGGCAATATGTATTCGAACGTCCTTGGGCCTTAAGGACCCTGAAGTCAGGATGTTTGCATACGTCCTATGTCCACAACATGTTAATTATGCTAAATAGCGAGGAAAGTGCCTAAATACACATTTACCAACCAGGGTGTCTGCAGCTGTCCAGGCATGCTGGGAGTTGTAGTTTTGCAACAGCTGGAGACACACTGTTTGGGAAATACTAATATCTGATCTTATAGACTAACTTTTAAACTAGACTAAAATGCAGTTAAAGATAATGAAATAACAGTGGTGAAATTACTTACACAAATCAGCAGTTTTTCCTCACTGGATGAAAAGTTTATCCCCACCGTCTTCGCTTCGCTGGGCAGCACAAAATAGCGATCCGAAAATCGACTGGCAAAGATCCAGGAAATGATCTCCGTTCTCGCGTGTTCTTAGTGCGCATGCGCGGACGAAAAAAATAATTATTTTTTTGATAAAATATCACGAATATTCGTCTATATATTCGTGATATATCGCGAAATCGAATATGGCGTATTTCGCTCAACACTAGTTGATTCCGTCTTGACAATGTAACGGAAAGATGAAAGGGAGGTGGCCAGTAGAGAGGTTCCGGGGCGTTCAGGCACCTGTCCCCTGTAGATGATATTACGCAGAGTCTCCAGGGAGGACACTATAGCCCCCTTTGTGGAGGTACAGGCATTTTCCGGGACTGGACACAGCCAATCATGGATGTGCACCAGCTGGGATCCTAAGTAATAGAGGAAAAAATTTGCAAATGCCAGGCTCGCCAAGTGTGCCGGTAATCTTAATGTTTCAAGTGCCACCCTGGGGGAGCCGCCTTTCCACAGGAAAGTCGTGCAGATCGTGTCTATGCGTTTAAAGATAGCTTTAGGCACCTTGCAAGGGGAGTTAGCAAGGATATAAAGCAATCTTGGTAAGTAAATCATTTTTAAGACATTGGCCCTTCCCATGAGGTCCAATGGCAAGTCCATCCACTGCTTGGTCTGCTCCTGAAGGCGGACCAATCGGGGATCTAGCTTATTGGCGATATAGGAAGATAAAGGGGTTTGCACCACAACCCCAAGGTACCTAAAGCAGGACACTACTTGAAGCTTGGAATCTGGGTGAATTAGGGGGGCACAGCTACGTCCAGAGGAAAAAGACTGGACTTATCCCAATTCACCCGGAAGCCTGAATCATCACCAAAGGTGGTCATCTCCAACAATAAAGCTTGCAGGGACCCATCTGTATCAGCCAGATACAGCAATGTGTCATCCGCATATAGTGAAATACGTTCTATAGTGGCAATTGGGAGACCCCTGATGTAAGGGGAGGACCGGATATGTACTGCCAGTGGCTCCATGGCCAGGGCAAACAAGAGGGGCGATAATGGGCACCCCTGTCAGTTGCCCCTAGTTATCGGAAAGGGTTCAGTGATAGAGGAGTTGGGTGAGTGAGTGAGTGAATAACTTATATAGCGCTACAAATGCGAACAAAATCACCTCAAGGCGCTTGGCATCCATTTTTCGTTCTGTTTATCCTTCAGAATGGGTGAGTTTTGAGTTTTTTCCTGAAGGCCAGGTGATCAATTTCCGTTCGGATGTTAGTCGGTAATGCGTTTCACAGTCGAGGCCCTTGGACTGCAAATCGTCGTTCTCCTTTGGTCTTGTAACAGGCTTTGGGGATTTGTAGTAGTTTTTGATTGGTTGATCAAAGAACGCGATTGGGGTTTTGGGGTTTTATTTTCTCACTTAAATATTGGGTGGCGGTTCCGTGCACACATTTGTGCATCAGGCAAAGGGACTTGAATGTGACTCGGTCCTTTACGGACAGCCAATGGAGGGATCTCAGGGACGGAGTGATTGATTCCAAAGGTCTTTTCCCTGTTACCAGCCGTGCCGCCGTGTTTTGGACGACTTGGAGATGGGCAATCTGGTATTTTGGGAGTCCGAGGTAGAGGGAATTTGCATAATCTAATCTGGAGTTAATAATTGTCCCTACCACTACTGCTATGTCTTCTTTCGGGATGAAGGGAACAACTCTTCGTAGGAGACGTATTAGATGGTGAGATCCGCTAACAACTGATCCTATTTGTGCATCCATTGTCATGTCAGAGTCAAAAATGACTCTGAGGCTTTTGACTTTGGTGGTTGGGGGGGGTGGTTTGTCCCAGAATGGGTGGTGGTGTCCAGGTAGTTCTAGCCAGTCTCTTTCGGTTTGCATGGAGTTGAAGGAGTTCTGTTTTTGCTCCATTGAGATTTGAGGTGACTCTCCGTCATCCAGTTGTCTATGAGTGAGGCATTGTTCTAATAAGGGCTATTGGTTCTTTTTTTCGCTGATACGAAAATAGAGTTGCGTGTCGTCTGCGTAGGAGTGATAGAGAAGGCCTTGGTTACGAATAATTTTTAAGAGTGGTCGGAGGTAAATGTTGAAAAGTATGGGCGATAGGGGTGATCAGTAGTGTTGAGCAGAATATGCCATATTCGATTTCGCGATATATCTCGAATATATATTCGAATATTCGAGATATATTCGCTAAATTTGAATATTCGTGATATTTTATCGAAATTAAATGATTGCGATTTTTCGCTATTGCGAATGCGAAAATAATTGCGAATTTTTAATAACTGCTGTAGGAGCACTCTAATTGGCTCACAATATTCTTGATATTTTGTCGAAATTTCGCAAAATGCGAATGCGATATTGATGGCGAAATTTCGACAACAGCGCTAGGAGCACTCTGATTGGCTCAGAATATTCGTGATATTTTATCGAAATTTCGCAAAATGCGAATGCGATATTTATTGCGCAATTTCGACAAATGCTGGAGGAGCGCTCTGATTGGCTCAGAATATTCGTGATATTTTATCTAAATATCGCAACATGCGAATGCGATATTTATTGCGCAATTTCGACAAATGCTGTAGGAGCGCTCTGATTGGCTCACTCTGAAATCGAATATTCGAGATATTTTAACACAATTTCACAAAATGCGAATGCGAAATTGATTGCAGATATTTCGAAAACTGCTGTAGCAGCACTCTGAAATCGAATATTTATGATATTTTAGCCAAAAACATATTGCAATTGCGATTTTTCGATCGCGCATGCGCAATAGCGCGAACAACACGCGACCATTTCCTGGACCCTTGCCAGTTTCCAACTTTATGATCGCAACGCAATCGCAGAGCAAGATGGTTGGAAGTAATTTCACTGTATCTGAGGAAAAGATGCTGATTTGTGTAAGTATTTTGACCACTGTTATTTCATTATCTTCAACTGCATTTTAGTCTAGTTTAAAAGTTAGTATATATGATCAGATATTAGTATTTCACAAACAATGTGTCTCCTGCTTTTACAAAACTACAAGTCCCAGCATGCCTGGACAGCTGCAGACACCCTGGTTGGTAAATGTGTATTTAGGCACTTTTCCTTGTTATTTAGCATAATGAATTTAACATTTTTTTGGACATAGGACGTATGCGAACGTCCTGACTTCAGGGTCCTCAAGGCCCAAGGACGTTCGAATACATATTGCCCTTTAGATGTTGCAGAACTACAACTTCCAGCATGCCTGGGAATGCTGGCACTTTTAGTATTGTAAGTTCTGCAGGCCCCCATTTTTCAGGCCTTTATGCACGGGTCTCTAAACTGTGGCACCCTAGATGCAGCAAAAGTAAAATTCTTAGCATGCACTGACAGGCCGTGGCTGATGGGAGTAGTAGTTTTGCAACAGCTGGAGGTGGACTGGTCTTGAAACCCAGAGTTAGGTAACAAACCCGTAGTGTTTTGCAACCATTCTGCCTCCAGCTGTTTTTTTCCTGTTGAAAAGCCTGTGGCGTGCAAAACACAACCCAAAAACTCCACCCGGATGCAGTGAAAAATGTGTACACACCTAAAGAGTGACATCACAAAAAACTGCGACGGGTACATACGTCAGTGGCCCTCCGAAAAGGTCCCGTCTCTGACCCCCGGGGCGTTAGGCTCCTGACAGGGAAAAGAGTTAGCAACGCATATCTCCCCTATACGTGTATCCTGTGTTGTTAATAATATATTCATAATTATGCAAATGATAATGGCTGCTATATTTATGCAAAAAAGGTGGCGACCGAAATGGCAGGATATAAAATCTGTCATGTTACCCCTGTCATTGATTAATAAGGCGGGAATGCTTCCAATTGTTGAATAGCATACATTTACGTCATATATCCATAAGGCTGTCAACAGAAGTATTACAATATACTTTGTTCTTCATCTTGCAGAAGTTCCTGGAAACAGGATACGATAAGCTGCGGAGGCAGCCAGAGAAAAGGGCTGTGGTCAGCGCCCTAATCGCTGACTTTGGCGGCCAACACGACCACAATGCAATTGTGAAGAAGTGGTCTGACCTGAAGAGGCGCCAAATGGATCAGGTCAGACGTCTTCGGGCTAAATATCATCCAGGTAAGTTATTGTTGACAGTTATGTTTTTTTTTTAAAAAGTGTATTTTGTGCGTGAACTCGAAAGAGAGAGGAGCCGGCCTGCAGGAGTTGGGAGGCCTCCCCCAGAGGCAATCTGCCACCTTTCTCCATGCCCCGGTTGGCAATGGCGGGTGTGAGGGGGTCCTCCCAACCCAACCTCGCATAGCACACCCACCAGGGGCGGGGCTGAGACCACCAAACTCAATTCACAGGTAGCCGAGAGCGGGATCCGAACCCCTAGCTGCAGAGGTGAATCACTTGTCAGTGCAGTGGCAATCGCGTGGAGCCACCGCAGCTCCTTTGGTGACAGTTATGTAAGGTCATATGTAATTCATGTAAGGTCAGATGTTGTTAACCAAGATGCCATGTTGTGCTAACATATATCAGCACCAGCCAAGGTATTCATAGTACTGTTGAAAAAAGACATGGGACAGCAGACAGGAACACAGAAGTTATGTGGGAACATAATTTTCCCATTGCTTTGCATGGGACTTTAAAGAAAAACCCCGACCATGGCAAATGGGGGTGGGTAAGGTTTAAACCACCTATCCTATGTTTGTGGCTGACATATAAGTAACCTGTGTGCCAAGTTTCATATAAATATCTTTAGCCGTTTGTACGTGATGCTGGAACATACATACATACATACATTTATGCACACACACACACGTTGAGTTTTATATATATAGATTACCACTAAATTCCTGTGTTAGGAGTGGGGTTGTTATAGTAATCCCGTGTGCTCCATCAGGCCCTTTTTTTAACATGAGATGGTCTGAACAAAACAAAGGAGACAAAAACAGCTCATTTTAACATGGTGGCACCCCAGCTCACGCTCAGTCCCCTGTAGTGCCCACAAGACCCTTTAATATAACATTGTCCCATTGGTTAACTGTCTATATAAATCAATTTGTATTCATATACAATACAGCAGAGTACACAGAATTTGCATACGTCATTAGAAAACATTTTTATAATATATGAACATTGTGTTATTATAGGAGCTCCAATGCCAGTTGTCCGCGCCAAGCGCAGAAGGCGCCAGGCCGATGAGGAGGAGGAGGAGGATGCGGCAGAGGAGGATGCGGCAGAGGAGGAGATGCATGAGGAGGAGCAGCCAGGGCCCTCCCACTCCCCAACCCCAGCTCCTGTTGAGGAGCAAGCTGAGGAGCTTCCCCCCCCCACCACCCCAACTTCTCAAGCAGAAGAGCAGGAGGAAGAGAGCGGTCCTGTGAGCCTCATTCAGGAAGGTAAATATGTGCACAATGATTAATAACATTTCAACAACAAAATGTAGATATAAAAATGGACAACATATAAAGCGCACCTGTCAGATTGTAGAACCATAATATGGTATTGATGCTAGAAGTATACAGGTAGTGCATAATTATTAGGCAAGTTGTATTTTTTGCGGATTCATTTTATTATTGAACATCAACCATGTTCTCAATGAACCCTAAAAACTCATTAATATCAAAGCTGAATTTTTTTGGAAGTAGTTTTTAGTTTGTTTTTAGTGTTAGTTATTTTCGGGGGATATCTGTGTGTGCAGGTGACTACTATTACTGTGCAGAATTATTAGGCAACTTAACCAAAAAATAAATAGATGGCCATTTCAATGATTTATTTTTAACAGTGAAACCAATATAACATCTCAACATTCACAAATACACATTTCTGACATTTAAAAACAAAACAAAAACAAATCAGTGACCAATATAGCCACCTTTCTTTGCAAGGACACTCAAAAGCCTGACATCCATGGATTCTGTCAGTGTTTTGATCTGTTCACCATCAACATTGCGTGCAGCAGTAACCACAGCCTCCCAGACACTGTTCAGAGAGGTGTACTGTTTTCCCTCCTTGTAAATCCCACATTTGATGATGGACCACAGGTTCTCAATGGGGTTCAGATCAGGTGAACAAGGAGGCCATGTCATTACTTTTTTTTATTTAATACCCTTTCTTGCCAGCCACGCTGTGGAGTACTTTGACACGTGTGATGGAGCATTGTCCTGCATGAAAATCATGTTTTTCTTGAAGGATGGTGACTTTTTCCTGTACCACTGCTTGAAGAAGGTCTCTTCCATAATCTGGCAGTAGGACTGGGAGTTGAGCTTGACTCCATCCTCAATCCGAAAAGGCCCCACAAGCTCATCTTTGATGATACCAGCCCAAACCAGTACTCCACCACCACCTTGCTGGCGTCTGAGTTGGACTGGAGCTCCCTGCCCTTTACCAATCCAGCCACGGGCTCTTCCATCTGGCCCATCAAGACTCACTCTCATTTCAGCAGTCCATAAAACCTTAGAAAAATCTTTCTTGAGATATTTATTGGCACAGTCTTGACGTTGCAGCTTGTGTGTCTTGTTCAGTGGTGGTCGTCTTTCAGCCTTTCTTACCTTGGCCATGTCTCTGAGTATTGCACACCTTGTGCTTTTGGGCACCCCAGTGATGTTGCAGCTCTGAAATATGGCCAATCTTGTGGCAAGTGGCATCTTGGCAGCTGCACGCTTAACTTTTCTCAGTTCATGGGCAGTTATTTTGCACCTTTGTTTTTCCACACGCTTCTTTTGTTTGATGATCACGCTTCAGAAGCTTTGCAACTTTAAGAGTGCTGCATCCCTCTGCTAGATATCTCTCTATTTTGGACTTTTCAGAGTCTGTCAAATCCTTCTTTTGGCCCATTTTGCCAAAGAAAAGGAAATTGACTAATAATTATGCACACCTGATATAGAGTGTTGATGTCATTAGACCACACACCTTCTCATTACAGAGATGTACATTACCTAATATGCCTAATCTGTAGTAGGCTTTCGAGCCTATACAGCTTGGAGTAAGACAACATGCATAAAGAGGATGATGTGGTCCAAATACTCATTTGCCTAATAATTCTGCACTCCCGGGATGTGTTAGACACATAACAAGTGTATACACATGATAATGATTGATTAATAAGCAAAAAAAATATTTATTTATTTGGTAACGTTATTTGAAATCCAAATGTTTTTTATTATATCCTAAAAGCATCAAGAGATATGAGGAGACAGAACAGACTCATCGAAAAGACCCACCAGAGGATCCTGCAAAACCAGCGGAAGATGAGCTACCTCACCCAACAAAATGCTCTGCTAGAGCAGCAGCTATCGGGTCATATTGCGGAACTGCACCGCATTCAGAAACGCATTGATAGCTATATTTAAATTTATTTTTGTATTAAAAAATCTTATTTTTTGGAAATGTTTCATTTCTTTTTGAGATAGAGTTGTAGGTTTTTCAACACATCTAACTTCACATCAAACAAATCAACATCAACACATTTAACTTCATAATAAGCAAAAACATTTTATACTATTATTTTATTTAACATTAACCTAGGACAAACTAAAGCACACGACACAGACACGACGAACACAAAATAAACTGTTGAAAAATGAACATAACAAAAGCAACAATATATATATATATACAAAGAGAGAGAGAGGGAGAGCAAGAAAGAGAGAGAATGCAGATGAGCTCTTGCAGACAGCCCAATGGTTGCAGTATAAATGCCGCAAAACAGGGTTTAACATAAGGTTCATTGTTATAGTTACACTTGCTGTTTAGATCCGGTCTGGTAACTTGTAGCAGAGGCTGTTGGTGGATCCGCTGTGCCAGAGAGGTCATGAAGCTTTACTCAGCATGGAGGCAGCAGCAGGAGTATTAAAATATAATATAACTAGACAATGCATTTCCTGAGGAAAATGCGAGTGGGAATGCTGAATAGCTTAATTGGTGAGCCCCTTGCCAAAGACATTCACCATAACCACTACACTATCTTTAGGACACACAGCTTCTTTCTCTATCTGCAAAGTATAGAGTATGCTGACTTCCTGGTCGCCCCTCCTCCCTCAATAGGTTTCCCCTCCCCCCCAGGTCAGTGAGGAGGAATATTGCACTGAGGTCAGGAAAGTTATTTATGGAAAGAAATAACATTACAAACGCTTTTAATTCACAGATCTAATACATGATTTAAGCCTCCAAACAAAGCTTAATAAATCCTCAAACGTACATGCAATTGATACAACGACTACACCGTTTGAAATACACGGCCCTTGTAAACGCATCGATATGAAATTTATGTAGATAAACTTAAAAATGTGGCCATGTCTGCGATTTAGAAAAGAGCGTCTTTGTGAGTTCTGCAGCAACATTTTTTAGATAATTTCACATGAGAGTCTATGAGACATAATTTCTGGCTGTTGCTCCAATAACTAAAACTAAAATACGTATCGCAGAATTGGTCACATTGCCATAAACCAGACAAGCATAGCTACGTTTTGATATAAAAATTGTGTATTAAAAGTAGATCTTGTGGGCGTGAGACCAATTTGTTTCCCCTTTTTGTAAAGATATTTTTAATTACAAAGATCTCCAATGTTAAGGTCACATGACAGACTCTAAATCCCCTCCATAGGATTACATTATAACCTATTGCATTTTTGTGAAAAATTCGCAAAACGTAAATTGCGTTTTCACCAAAAAATTGTAAACGATAACGATCTGAAAAGTCCCAGCCGGATAGCTAAATATTTTGTGACCGCTTTAAAGTTTTTTCAGTGTCTGTAAGTGAAAGTATGAAGTAGCTGAAACTTTTGGCAGGGCATATGAATTCAAAGGGGAAAAGGATGTTCTCATTGACTTCAATGTTAAAAAAAAGGGTCTAAAAGCTTAAAATTTATAAAAGTGTAAAAAGTAGAAAAAAACTTGAAGAAGTCCCATCATTAGCTGAACGAGACGAACATTTTTACAGTTGAATGGTCTCAATAGCTGAAAGTATGCCGAAGTTACGCAGAACCAAAAAACGTAAGGAATAATAAGATTACTAAATTTACGTATATCAATACTGGAAATGTTTATTAAAGCATTCACACTAATTAAGATTAATACATTTACGGGTATCCATACTGGGAATGCTTATTAAAGCATTCCCACTAAGTATCACACAGGCATGATTTACAAGCAGTAGTGGTAATAGTAATACATAGCATAAAAACACTTGGTGAATACTTTACAGCATCAGTAGTGGTCATAGTAGTCAATAGTGTACCAAAAAATTGGGACACAGGTGTCTTGACTGAGCTGTAATAGTAGTAGTAGACATTGACAATACAGTGTCAAATCACTCGGGCAGGAGGTGCCATGATGAACAGCAGTATTAATAAGAGTATATAGGGTGTGAAATAACTGCTGACATAGGTGTCTTGACTGGGCAGCAGAAGCAGCAGTAGTAGTATTAACAGTAGTAGTTGATACAGAGTCATATCACATGGGCAGGAGGTGCCATGATGAACAGCAGTAGGAATAGGAGTATATAGAGTGTCAAATAACTGCTGACATAGGTGTATTGACTGGGCGGCAGCAGCAGCAGAAGCAGCAGTAGTAGTATTAACAGTAGTAGTTGACACAGAGTCATATCACTTGGGCAGGAGGTGCCATGATGAACAGCAGTATTATTAAGAGTATATAGTTTGTGAAATAACTGCTGACATAGGTGTCTTGACTGGGCAGCAGAAGCAGCAGTAGTAGTATTAACAGTACTAGTTGATACAGAGTCATATCACATGGGCAGGAGGTGCCATGATGAACAGCAGTAGGAATAGGAGTATATAGAGTGTCAAATAACTGCTGACATAGGTGTATTGACTGGGCGGCAGAAGCAGCAGTAGTAGTATTAACAGTAGTAGTTGATACAGAGTCATATCACATGGGCAGGAGGTGCCATGATGAACAGCAGTAGGAATAGAAGTATATAGAGTGTGAAATAACTGCTGACATAGGTGTCTTGACTGGGCAGCAGCAGAAGCAGCAGTAGTAGTATTAGCAGTAGTAGTTGACACAGAGTCATATCACTTGGGCAGGAGGTGCCATGATGAACAGCAGTATTAATAAGAGTATATAGGGTGTGAAATAACTGCTGACATAGGTGTCTTGACTGGGCAGCAGAAGCAGCAGTAGTAGTATTAACAGTAGTAGTTGATACAGAGTCATATCACATGGGCAGGAGGTGCCATGATGAACAGCAGTAGGAATAGGAGTATATAGAGTGTCAAATAACTGCTGACATAGGTGTCTTGACTGGGCAGCAGAAGCAGCAGTAGTAGTTGATACAGAGTCATATCACATGGGCAGGAGGTGCCATGATGAACAGCAGTAGGAATAGAAGTATATAGAGTGTGAAATAACTGCTGACATAGGTGTCTTGACTGGGCAGCAGCAGCAGAAGCAGCAGTAGTAGTATTAACAGTAGTAGTTGACACAGAGTCATATCACTTGGGCAGGAGGTGCCATGATGAACAGCAGTATTAATAAGAGTATATAGGGTGTGAAATAACTGCTGACATAGGTGTCTTGACTGATCCAGAGGAGTCATGGGAGAAAATCATGTGGTCAGATGAGACCATAATATAACTTTTTGATCATAATTTCACTAACCGTGTTCGGAGGAAGAATAATGATGAGTACAATGCCAAGAACGCCATCCCTAATGTGAAGCATGGGGGTGGTAGCATCATGCTTTGGTGGTGTTTTTCTGCACATGGGACAGGGTGACTGCACTGTATTAAGGAGAGGATGACCGTGGCCATGTATTGCGAGATTTTGGGCAACAACCTCCTTCCCTGAGTTAGAGCTTTGAAGATGGGTCGAGGCTGGGTCTTCCAACATGACAATGACCCAAAGCACACAGCCAGGATAACCAAGGATTGGCTCTGTAAGGAGCATATCAAGGTTCTGGCGTGGCCTAGCCAGTCTCCAGACCTAAACCCAATAGAGAATCTTTGGAGGGAGCTCAAACTCCGTGTTTCTCAGCGAGAGCCCAGAAACCTGACTGATGTAGAGAAGATCTGTGTGGAGGAGTGGGCCAAAATCCCTCCTCCAGTGTGTGCAAAGCTGGTGTAAAACTACAAGAAAGGTTTGACCGCTGTAATTGCAAAGAAAGCCTACTGTACCAAATATTAACATTGATTTTCTCAGGTGTTAAAATAGTTATATTCAGCACTGTAAATACATCAGGTCCGGGGCTCCATCAGGGAATGCATGACAAGGGACCCTTCAGCGCCCTGAACCGACGACGGGTGCCAGAAAGTCACCGCCGATCCAGGACTCATTCATCTTTATGAATGTGAGTCTGTCCACGGAGTCTGTGGACAGACGGGTCCTCTTGTCCGTGACCACCCCACCTGCCGCGCTGAATGTCCGCTCAGATAGTACGCTGGAGGGGGGGCAAGACAATAACTCCAGCGCATACTGAGCGAGCTCGCGACAGGTGTCCAATCTGGCAACCCAGTACTCCATGGGGTCGTCGGTGCTCATACTGTCAGAAGCACCGACGGACGCCATGTAGTCTGCCACCATGTGGGCCAGCCGCTGGTGGTGACTGCTGCTGGTGCTGGTACTGGGTCGCTCGGTTTGGAAGAACATCCTCATCTCATCCATTAGGTCCCCTGCTCGGCTGCTGCTGGGTGCAGCCACCTGCTGGGTGAGATGAGGGGGGACAACTGGAGGCCGGGGAGTTGCCTGCTCCAACCGGCTGACAATGCCTGCCTGCAGTTCCTCCATCCGGTGCTGCCTCCGGCTTGCTGGGATGAACTGCTCCAGTTTCCCCTTGCACCTGGGATCCAAAAGGGTGGCCATCCAGAAATCATCCCTCGCCTTGATGGTCTTAACCCGGGGGTCCCTCCTGAGGCATCTCAGCATGTGGGCAGCCATGGGGAAGAGCACAGCCCGCTGTGACTCCTCACTGCTGCCCAGGTCAATGAGGTCCGACTCTTCATCCCTGAGGCGCTGCTGGTCACGCTCAGAGATGCCCAAACCCCGGACTATCGGTGCCCCCAACACCGGCTCTCCCTCCTGACCAGGCCCTGACTCCGGGATGACACCAGCAACCACCTCCTCCTCCTCATCATCATCATCATCCTCCTCCTCCTCCTCCTCGTCCTGGCCCTGGTCTCGGTGGAGCATTGCTGACTCCTCCTGCTCCACCAAGGCACTCTCCCCAGCTTCGAGCAGGCGATCTATTGTCCTCTCCAGCATGAACAGTATTGGCAGCACGTTATTGAGGCCGACATGCTCACTGCTGACCATCTTGGTCGCCTGCTCGAAGGAGGACAACACTTGGCAGACCTGCTGTATCTGCCCCCACTCCGCACAGGCGATGAAAGGGAGTTGTGGTGAAGCCCTCTCAGTGCGTAGGTCCATCAGGTACTCCCTCACCGCCCTTCGCTGCTCCCACAACCTCTTCAGCATGTGGAGGGTGGAGTTCCACTGCGTCACACTGTCCACAATCAGCCTGTGAAGGGGCAGACTGTAGTTCCGCTACAACTCGGACAGGGACGCGGTAGCGGTTGGGGAGCGCCTGAAGTGGCTGGCAATCCTACGCGCCTTTGCCACAATGTCACTCAACCCGGGATAAGTGCGCAGGAACTTCTGCACCACCAGGTTGAGGACATGTGCCAGACAGGGCACGTGGGTCAGACTGCCAGCACTGAGGGCGGCGAGTAGGTTGCTGCCGTTATCGCAGACAACCATACCTGCCTGGAGCCTTCGGGGTGTCAGCCACTTCTGGACCTGAGCCTGAAGTGCTTTCAGCACTTCTTGTCCAGTGTGTCTCCGGTCCCCTAAACTAACAAGCTGGAGCACGGCCTGACAGCGCACGTGCCCCACACTTGAGTAGCTACGGGGGCGCTTGCTGGGAGGCTCAGCAGCTGCGGAGACAGTGGCTTGAGGGAGACCAGCAGTTCTCCCCTGGACACCCCGGGGCGGCACCACAAGATCGGTTGCCGCCGATCCCTCACCGACGCCTCGGAGGGAAACCCAATGGGCCGTGAAGCTGATGTAGCGCCCCTGCCCATGCCTGCTGGTCCAGCCATCCATTGTCAGATGAACCCTGTCGCTGACAGCGTGATCCAGCGACAGGGTTACATTCTGCACAATGTGCTGGTGTAGGGCAGGGACACCAGTCCTGGCAAAGAAATGGCGGCTGGGGACACGCCATTGGGGTTGGGCCTGCTCCAACATCTGCCTGAAGGGGTTGCTGTCAACTATGTTGAAGGGCAGCAGATGTTGGGCAATAACCCTTGCCAGGAGCCCATTGAGGGAACGCACACGTCGGTCTCCAGGGGGGAAGGGAGTGGTGCGGTCAAAGGCGTCTGAAATTGACGCCTGGCGCCGGACGGCAGTGCGGGACACAGACGCGGAGGGTCCTGTGGAAGTAGAGGTCTGGCTGCCGGTACCAGTACCTCTACTAGAGGGAGCGGGGGGGGCATGACCTGCTGGAAAGAGATGAAGATGTGGCAGGGGCTGCTGTACCCTGCTCACTTGTGGTGGTGGCGCTGCTACCACCACCACGCTTCATCTCGTCAAACACCGCCCAGTGGTTTATCCTCAGGTGCTGGTTCAGGGCTGTGGTACCCACCCGAGCCAAACACTTCCCTCTCTTCACCCTCACTTTACAAATCCGGCAGATGGCCACGGTAGGGTTGTCTGCCACCAGGGTAAAGTAGTTCCAGACAGGTGACTTCAGCACCGCCCTCCTGTCAGATGGGGTGACGCTTACTTGCACCTGCTGGGACTCGGTGCGCACAGGTGGAGCTGCCTGCTGCTGCTGCTGCTGCTGCTGCTCCTCCTGACACCTCCTGCTGCCATCACCAGTGGAGACCCTGACGATGGTCTCCCTGGTGGTGACCTGGCGCACCGTTTCACCAGGGTGCCTACCTTCCCCGTCACCACTGACGTAGTGAGCCGACGCGTCAGATGGCAACCATGATGGGTCACCCTCTTCGCCCCCAGAGATGTCAGACCAAGGGCTGAGATGTGTTGGTCTGAGGGAACCAACTGACATGGAGCCTCTAGCCTGGCTCCGCTGTCCCCTCACCCACGCCTGGGTCTGACTAGGTGCTGCTGTTTCCTGCACCAAAACAGCAGCACCAGTTTGAAGGGATGTCTCTGGGATACTGCCAGCAGGTATCCCATCCTCCTCATCCATCCCTTCAAAAAGGTCCTGACCATCAGGACAGAGCTGGAGGTCTGCCTGATGCATGGCCTCCCCCAAGATATCCCTCTCACTGTCGCTGTCGAACAGTAAGATGCTGGACTCTTGGGGGCTGGGGGGGGGATACTACAGGCACCGGTGTAATGGTGGTACTACTGTGAGTCGGGACCGACGACTCAGTGGCACTGCTGTGCCCCATGTAGTCCACCACTACTTCAGCCTGAGATGGCAATATCGGGCGGCTGCCCGATGGGAAGAACTCCCGGATCAGGCGGACTCCCCTTGCACCCGATCTTCTACCACTAGTAGGGGCACGAGAGGTACCCCGTGCTGGCAGCGACCCAGCACTGGGAGTAACTCCCCTACCCCTGCTGCCACGGCCACGGATGCCGCTCATGATTGCTGATGTGTGTGGGGGGGGGGTAAACTTTATTGGGGGGGGAAAATGTGAGGAAAATGTGTTTTTATGTGTTTTTTTTACAAGACAGGCACGCAGACAAAGACGTACACAGACAGCTACTAAACTATAAGAAAAGTAGTACACCAAAGACAAGGACTACAAAATTAAAGAAAAAAAAAAAAGCACTAAACAAACACTAACTTTTTTATTATTTTTTTTTAAACACAAAACACAGACACTAAACACACACTAAGCTAAGCTAGATGAAATAAATGTACACTAAGGCCGGGTACACACGGACAAACATGTATGGTGAAAGCGGTCCGTCGGACCGTTTTCACCATACATGTCTGCCAGAGGGCTTCTGTACGATGGTTGTACACACCATCGTACAGAAGTCCGCGCGTAAACAATACGCGGGGCGTGTCCGCGGTGTCGCCGCGTCGATGACGCGGTGTCGCCGCGACAATGACGCGGCGACGTGGGCGGCCCGCCTTTAAAATGCTTCCACGCATGCGTCGAAGTCATTCGACGCATGCGAGGGACGGCGGGCGCCTGGACATGTACGGTAGGTCTGTACTGACGACCGTACATGTCCGAGCGGGCTGAATTCCAGCGGGCTGTTTTAAAACAAGTCCAGGAATATTTGTCTGCTGGGAAAAGGCCCGGCGGGCAAATGTTTGCTGGAATTCGGCCCGCTCGCGCCCACACACGACCAAACATGTCTGCTGAAACTGGCCTGCGGGCCAGTTTCAGCAGACATGTTTGGTTGTGAGTATGGGGCCTAACAGTGTGTACACTTACTACACAAAATTTAACTAAACTGAACACAAAACTTAGCTTTTAGAAAAGCTCTTTTAGAAAGCTCAGCAAAATGTGCACTGAAATCACTAGCAAATATCACTGAACAGCAAAGATGCAAGATCAAACAGTAACACAAGATGAACAAAACAGCACAAAACAGCACAAAACGTAGCTTTGAAAAAAGCTCTTGGGTCTATTGCTTTGAAAAAAGCAGTTGATATACTGGAAAAGATGCACTGGAATCACTAAATAGCAATGCAGCACTATGCTGATGATGATATAAATCAATCAGGAACAAAGACACAGGAACACAGAAACAGCCTCCACACTCTCTAGCCAGCTTCTGAATCTGCAATGAAATGGTGCTGGAAAGTGACCTTATATAATGTCCGTGCAGGCAGGTTCCTATTGGTTGCTAACCTCTGACGAGTGTGGAAGGAGAACTCTGATTGGCTCTGATGCAAAAGGGCGGAGAAAATAATCGCGCAATATTCCTATTGCCGAATATTCGCATCGCGAATATTCGGCAATATAAAATGATCGCTTCAGCTACTCGGCCCAAGGTCTCTAATCATACCAGCAATGCTTTTAGACGTCTATGGAGATCACTAGGATGTGATCTGTTTTAAAAATGAAACTGTAAAAATCGCTCTGATGCGGAAGATAGGGGCGAAGAAATTAATCGCGCGATATTGCGATTGCCGAATAATCGCATTGCGATTTTTCGGCAAAATTCAATGAACGCTTCAGCTACTCGGCCCAGGGTCTCTAATCATACCAGCAATGCTTTTAGACGTCGATGAAGATATCTAGGATGTGATCTGTTCTAAAAAAAAAATTGTAAAAAATCGAATATTCGGAATTGCGAATATTCACCGCGAAATTCGAAATATAGCGCGATTTCTCGAATATGCTATATTCGAGTCGAATATTCGCAATGCGAATATCCGTGAGCAACACTACCCCTTATCAGACCTTGTGGAATCTTCTCATATTACACCTATGACCCTGTGGAAGTATCGCCAGCTGGTGGCCTTTGTCCGCTCTCTGCCAAAACCCCTCCGGGGCATCGAGGACTTAACTCAGGTATAGAATCTGCTTTTGTTGAAGATCAACCGGTAGAGAGACCCCTCTCGTTCTTTTATAAAGCTTTACACTATATGTCTAGAAAGGAAACCCCAAATTGTTTGCTCAATTGGGAGAAAGATCTTCACAGGGAACTCTCTCTTTTTCTTCTTGCACATACATCCTCCCTCTCTTCTAAAATTGCTGAAGTTAACTACAAACTGCTAACTAGGTGGCACTACACCCCGGTGGTGCTCCACAAAGCTTTTCCCCTGTCTTCTCCGCTTTGTTGGCGTGGATGTGGTGAACATGCAACACATGCGCATGTTTGGTGGCACTGCACACATATTCGCCCATTCTGGTCGTCAGTTTTGCATTGGATGAAGGAAATTCAGGGCTTTGAAACTCCAGGGGACCCTTGGGTACTTTTGTTGCACTGTACTGCTGAACCAATCTGATCATATACAAAATCATTAACACCTCATTTACTGAATGCTGCAAAGTCTCTTATTCCGCGATTTTGGAAGCAGACTGTTGGCTGGTGGAAGTGGATCGTATTTATTACATGGAGGATCTTACTTATTCTCTCAGGAACAAATCTAATCTGTTCCGGAAAATATGGTCCGGTTGGTTTGCTTTCAAATATATTATATATGTGATGATATGCTATGCCTAGGGGTTGTTTGTTTGTCCGCTTGCCTTTTCTTTTTCCGACACAGGATGGCATCTGGAGGCGGAGGATCCCTTCCCACGCCCCCTCTCTTTTTTCCCACTCTTTATTCTTGTCTTTTCTTTTTTTTTGTTTCTCTTTTCTTATTTATGTTACTTCCCATGAGTATTTTTTTTTCTTATGTGGTGTGAAGGGCGGACTAAGGTTATGATCTGTTTGTTGTCCTTCAGAATATGGGGTTTTGGGAGCTACATGTTCCTGGACTTGTTGCTCTTATCAGTCCGCCAGTGCACTCTTAAAGTCATGTAAGTTATATATGCGTGTTTACTTATGGATTGTGCTTTGTGGTCGTGTTTATTTTTGTCATTTGTCTTTTTTCCCTTCAATAAAAATGTACTGAACAAAAAAAAGTCATCCCGCTACATCACGCAAAATTACAGTAAGAGAAGCAGTTCTCAGGAGTTTCCAGCCGTTTGTAGATCGCTCCTCATCTCAACATGAGAATCAATCTACAAAGCTTCATAAACAGGCACTCAGAGGAGAACGATCTCCCCTGAGAGTGCCTGAGAACTGAATAGCGGTATTTTACCGCACTTTCATAAAAAAGACGTTTCTCTGGGCTGCAGTTCCTCTGAGCTTCACAAGATGGTGCTCTCATTTCTACCATAGAGAGAAGTCTCTATGGAAGACAGGAAGTGATGTCAGGTACACACAGGAAGTTGCGGGTGAGAGGTGAGTCGGGAGGCAGTAGAGAGGAGACGTTACTGGAAGAAGCAGCAGAGGAGGTAATAAGATCTTATCTTCTATTTACACCCAGTAACCCCGTCATGTCCGTCCTCTTCCTCCATAGTCACTGTGACGTCTTTTATCTCCAGCAGATGATGATACACACATATATAGTGTGGAGACCTAGATTAACCCCTTCAGGGTCAGAACATTCCTCCACTTACAAGGCCGGAACATTCTCTTCATTTCAGTTTATACTAACAGATTATCCGATAATACGGGTTGGGTTTTTTTTTTTTTTTAGAGGTGGATTTATGATACGTGTGTTTGATTTTATAATCTTTATGGAGGAGGAAATAACTATTCCTGATGTCTGTGAAGGTTCAGCACAAGGGATGTGTCTGGATGATGACTTTATCTTTGTAAGTATCAGGTGATGTCACTGTCTATTTCCCTATGTAGGAGTATTTAGAAGGACACAAGGATCTCTACAAGGACGTCATGATGGACAATCAGCCGCTCCTCACATCACCGGGTAAGAGGAGACTTTATTGTAAAGGAGAGAGCAGTACGGAGGCTCCACCTAGATCCCCCATCATCTGATAAACACATAGAAACAATGTATTCAGTCAGTGTGTGTGTTTCCTACAGATGGATCCAGTAATGGGAACCCACCAGAGAGATGTCCCCGTCCTCTGTATTCCCGGGATTCCACACAGGAAGGTCACACCATCCCCCACCATCATCAGGTAGATGAGGAACAATCACTGATAGTATCATTAGGATCTGTACATTATCTGCATTGTTACCATTGATGTCATTTTTATTCTATATTCAGAGTGGAAACCTGAGAGATCCTAAAGTTGAGGTTAAAGAAGAGATAAAAGAGGAGGATGATGAGGATGGGGTGATGGAGGAAGAACACCCCATCCCCCACCATCATCAGGTAGATGAGGAACAATTATTGGTGGTTATGATTTATACACAAACATGTTTATTATAATGAATGTTTTATTATATATTCAGAGTGGAAACCTCGGGGATGATAATATTGATGTTAAAGAAGAGTATAAAGAGGAGGATGAGGAGTATGGAGTGATGGAGGAGTTTTCAGAAGGACACAAGGATATGATGGAGCCACCTAATACCAGGAACCCCCCAGAGAGATGTCCCCGTCCTCTCTATACCCGGGATTCCACACAGGAAGGTCACACCATCCCCCACTGTTACAAGGTCGGTGGGGCGGAGCATCCAGAACATGGACTGGTGGAGATGATGGGCCAGATTCACAAAAGAGATACGATGGAGTATCTCAGATACACCATCGTATCTCGGATTTTTTCTGGTCCTATCTATGCACCTGATTCATAGAACCAGTTACGCATAGATAGGGCTGAGATCCGACAGTGTCACACTGTGTTACACTGTCGGATCTTTTTTTTGATTTAAAAATGGCGCCGGGGGCGTTCCCGCTGATTTACACTGAATAATATGTAAATCAGCGAAATTCACGAACGTACGCGGACCCGACGCTGTGTTCTTACGTCGTTTCCGTAGCGGTTTTCCGTCGTATACTTACCCTTTCTAAAAGCAGGGGTAAGTATTGTTAAGTATGGCCGTCGTTCCCGCTTCGATTTTGAAATTTCCTACGTCGTTTGCGTATGCCGATTCACGAACACGCGCGTCGCAAGTCCCGCTCACGTCGCAACCACTGACGTCCTATTGACGTCAGTGGGAGCAATGCACGCCGGGAAATTCCCCGGATGACGCATGCGTATTTAAATCGGCGCGGGAGCGCGCCTGATTTAAATATGACACTCCCCTAGCCGCGGAATTTGAATTCCGTTGGGGGAGTTAGGATCCGCTGTCGCAAGTTTGGAGGTAAGTGTGTTGTGAATTTGACACTTTCCTCACAAACTTGCGAGGGCGGATCTTAATTCACATAGGTTACACGGATCTAAAGATCCGCTAACCTTTGTGAATCTGGCCCGATGTGTGGATTTTGTATGTAAGTTTATATCTTACAGATGATATTCTCTCTCATTCTCTTGGTTTAGAGTGGAGATCCAATCGATATAGAATTTGAGGTGAAATCAGAAGAAGAATAGACGTATGTGAGGGATGATCAGCAGTCTATGGAGGAGGATGGAATAACGGGGACATTTATAGAGGAGGACACTCCTACAGAGATCAGCACAGGTGGGTCATTAACACTAAATCCATTCCTCCACCCATACTGCTCACTGATTGGTCCAGAGTAGGGCGGGGACTGGGTGATATCAGCCTGTAATCCCCTGGTCACTTTCCTGAGCTGTGTTCCCCGTCCTGTATTCCTGTATTTCTCTCGGATAATCTTCCTTCTCTGTGCTGCAGACACAATTTCTGTCTCTAGACTGGATATATGGAGATTCTGGGGTTCAGCTGGCAGCAAAATGTTGATTTTCACCATAGGGTTTGCTTGACCTAGACACCTGGGGTATGTACCTTGGGTCTTCTGCCCCATGCCCGGGTCTAGTGAGATCTCTGACAGAACAATTTTCCCGGGTTACTTGCTCTGTTATTTGCTGGCTGTGCCGGGTGGAGGGATATGTCTGTATAGTCTCAGACCCAAGTCACTGAGTGCAGTCTCAGGAGATGGGAGGCAGCGGTGTGGGATCTCTGCAACTTGTCTCCTGTAAACATTTCATCCGCCACTGATTACTGAATACCAATATCATGAGTCCTGACCCATCACTATATACTCTATGTTGTACATTACATACTCCTGACCCCTGCACTATATACTCTATGTTGTACATTACATACTCCTGACCCCTGCACTATATACTCTATGTTGTACATTACATACTCTTTATTATCTCTGAACAAGAACGGTTGGAGAGCCGGTTTAGGGCCAGGACACATTTGAGTAGATGCAATGACAATTGGCAGACTCCGAGACTTCTATAGGTAGACTGCTATACAGTGGAAGGCCTCCAGCCGGACACCACTTCTGTATAGGTAGGACCGCGGTGTCCTATGGTAACAAATCTTGTTACAGTCATTAACGCTAGTTCTACATAACTCTTGGTAACACAGAATAGTTCTCTTCTTCTCACACAGTCTCTCACTGCAGATCTTCTCTCCCTGAGCTCCCGGTCTCTCATTAGTAGGAATGAGCTTCATGTTCGGGTCGAACATGAGTTCCACTTGAACATTGGCTGTTCGCCCGTTCATCGAAAAACGAACATTATGGGGCGTTCGTGCCAAATTCGAGCGCCGCGTCATGCAGATCGCAGTGCATTGCTGTATGATGATAGGCCAAATCATGCACTATGACCCGCATGCTTTGGCCAATCCCAGCGCCGTCAGCAAAGAGAGCCATAATTGGTCAAAGGCAGGGTGCCTTTGGCCAATCATGGCTCAGGGGAACTAAGTCCACACCCCACACTATATAAGTCTGCATGCACGTTCCCGACCCCTGTTGCTAAATCGTAGAAAGAAGTTTGGTCCCAGCCATCCACATGCTCAGCGTCTGAATGCTACCTTGGCTACTGCATCTGCACTGCAACTGCTGCCTTTTCAGCTGGTAGACTCTGCCCCCTTTTGTGAATTTGTGGAATGTGCGGTACATCAGTGGCAGGTTCCCAAACGCCATTTCTTTTCACGGAAGACCATTCCAGTTCTCTACCAGCATGTGGAAGGCAATGTCTTGGCCTCGTTGGACAGGGCGGTCAGCAGTAAGGTGCATATTACTGCTGACTCATGGTCCAGCAGACATGGACAGGGACGTTGCCTTTCTTTCACGGTGCACTGGGTAACTCTGCTGGCAGCTGGGAAGAATTCAGGACAGTGTGCAGTATTGTTGGGGCTTGTTCTGCCACCACACCTCTAAAATGCTAGTGGTGGCTCTCTCCACCCCCTCCTCTTCTTCTTCTATGGCCTCTTCCTCTGCAGATTTCTCCTCCTGAACCAGCGATGCTCCATAGACGTTCAAGGGGTTCAAGCACTCAGGCAAAAAGATGCCATGCGGTGCTTAAGTTGGTCTGCTTAGGGAACAGGAGGCATACTGGGGCAGAGATTCTGTCAGCTCTGCAGGGGCAGGCTCAGAGGTGGTTGATGCCACGCCAGCTTCAGCCAGGAATGGTTGTAGGCACCAACCTCCTCTCTGCCCTCCGACATGGACACTTGACCCATGTGCCCTGTTTTCAGGAACTTTGCCAGAATTTATCCACCCTTTGCAGAGGGAGCAGAGGATGAAACATCTTTGGGAGGCCTTGCAGAAAGGTTTGTGCAATGTGTTTCCAGAGCCTGGGAGGTTACAATTTCCTGGTGCTGGACATCGTGTTACTGAGGCTTCGTTCAATCACAGAAAGAGCGGTGGAGAAGGTGGCTGTCTGACCGATGCCTTCAGACAATTCTTCAGTCCGCAGCCCCAAGGTCTGATCGGTTCCAGCAACCATCGCCAGTGTCTGAATTACATGGTGCAGGAATATCTAGGGGCAAGGTCAGACTTGGAGACCTTTCCAACAGAAAATCCTCTGGGTTACTGGGTCTTGAGGATGGTCCACTGGCCAGAGCTTGCACAATATGCAATTGAGCTACTGGCCTGTCCTGCATTTGGCGTTCTTTCTGACCGCACATTCCGTGCTGCTGGAGGCTTTGTAACCGATTACAGGGTGCGCCTGTCCACAGACTGTTGATCGGCTCACCTTCATAAAAATGAATCGGTCTTGGATCACCAGCTACCAAGCACCTGATGCTGATGTAACTTATTGATTTTTCTATGGATGTGGGGGTCCCTTGAAGACTGCCTATGCTGAGTGACTATCCTATTATGCTGAGTGACTATATTATTCCTCCTCAATGTTCATGTTGATGGCTTCTAAGAATATTTTTGTTTCAGGGCACTACCACCTAAGGCCCAATTTTTCTGCCCCTGTTTACATGCCCCTGTTAATTACCATTTTTGATCTAATATTTCACAGCAGGGCTCGTTCCTGCACCCAACAAGAGTAACAGTGAGGGCTTACAGTGTTCTGGTACCACCAACACCTAAGGCACGATTTTCCCCTACTTTCAAACATCCAACTTACAAACGACTCCTACTTACTAACGGAGGGAGACAACAGGAAGTGAGAGGAAATCTACCCCTAGGAAGGGAAATTCTCTCCTGTAAGAGTTGATATGGGAAAAAGGTGTCTCCTCTCCACTGATGCTTTATCACCAATCCTTGTTTCCTTAATAACCCCAAATTTTCTAAATCCAATTGTCATTGGGACAGAAAGTGAGGTGAAATCTTCTGAACATGGGGCACAGACAGCAAAACAAATGTTACAGGGGTGATAACCCTTCCCTATGTTTTCCAAAAAGCTTCAAATTCGATTTTTTTTGTCTGGAGCTACACTTACAAAATGTACCAGTTCCAAATTACTAACAGATTTAACTTAAGAACAAACCTCCAGTCCCTGTCTTGTTTGTAACCCGGGGACTGCCTGTATACCGCTGTTCAGAGTATATAGAGCCTGCGGGCACTTTTCATTTTTCACGTTTGGGCCCCAAAAACTTTAACGGTATTCGAATGTTCGCAAGAACTTTCAGTCCATTCGCTTGTCTTGCTGCGAACCATGAGGTGTTAGGCCCCTCCCTACTCACTGGACTTCCAGATTCAGTGGCCACTGAATCTCCTGAGCTCTTCTACAGCTAACCCGCTGTCTATTCCTCAATCGCCACCCCCGCTATCCTGCTGGGCCCCTGGCTTGACACTTACTGATGCTCCTTAAGCGTCACCCCCGCTATCCTGCTGAGCCCCTGGCTTGACACTTACTGATGCTCCTCAAGCGTCACCCCCCCT
This sequence comes from Rana temporaria, assembly GCF_905171775.1. Classification (NCBI taxonomy): domain Eukaryota; kingdom Metazoa; phylum Chordata; class Amphibia; order Anura; family Ranidae; genus Rana; species Rana temporaria. Next base: position 5,136,037 of record NW_024404432.1, on the reverse strand, counting down.
ATCCTGCTGGGCCCCTGGCTTGACACCTGCTGAAGCTTTCCCACTTCTTCACTGTCCCAGGCTGGTGAGAAGATTTCTCTGGTACTGGCTCCAGCTTACTAACTGTAGTCTCCGGTAACAAGGTGGATGGTCCCTTAGTGGCGACAGCTTCCCCTCCACCTCCGACCACAAGTGGTTCCCCGTTCGGCTGAACATTTACTGTCAGTTGGACTCCAACCCTGCAGTCCCAACCCTGCGCTGCTTCTCTTGCTCCTGGATAGGCCTCAGGCTTCCGGCCCAGCAACCCGGGTGACATAACACATGTCCACCCAGACAGCCGTCCAAGTGGCACAGAACCTCGATCACCTGACTCCACCCAAATAGGCTCTCCCAGCAGGCCAAGGGACCAAAGAAACCCCTGCAAATTGGCTGAGACTCCCCATCCATTCATAATCCGACCTTGCTACACCCTTGTCTATCTAGTGCCACCTAGTGACAGAAGAGAAAAGGTGCAGCCATCCAAAGTTAGAGAGAAATCAGTAGATCTCCTAATAAGCAAGGATAACTACCACCTGGTGAACTCAATTTAATAGCCACCCTTCCTAAACACCAGGGTGCTACATGTTCATTACATACTCCTGACCCCTGCACTATATTCTCTATGTTGTACATTACATACTCCTGACCCCTGCACTATATACTCTATGTTGTACATTACATACTCATGTCCCCTGCACTATATACTCTATGTTGTACATTACATACTCCTGACCCCTGCACTATATACTCTGTTGTACATTACTGTGATACATTTGCCTATATGTCTCAGTGTACTGCTCCCTGCTTGCCATGTCTGTAGAGGTAGAAAGGAATTTCATGTGTGATTCATTGCTCTGACAGGTTATTGACGTGCTAATGTCCCCTCACTATTCTAAAGGTTAATTGATCTATTGTGTTGTGTAAAGAAGATCTGTGTTTACCCTTAAAAGATGAGTATTGTATCATCAGGCTAAATGATTAGAGAAGTAGTATGTTAATTATTCTGATTGCTTCAGTGTATTAATTAACTCCCCTGATGTCTTTATCTAAAGAAATGTGTCTGCATGGTCGGCTCCGACTTGTCTCCTATAATCTGTATGGGAAACCCCACTGTGTGAGGGGGGCGTTCCTAACAGGCTGTAACCACATATAAGCTGAGTTTTTGTGTCAATAAAGTGTCTTGGTTCCAGCATCCAGTCTTGACTCATGTGTGGGGAATCCTGTGATGTTCTTGTATGGAGAGGAGGGAATGCTTGACGGGGATATCATACCGATACCGTCACAATTGGTTGGTAGCAGTGGGATTTTCCCTTCTACTCTCCTTCACACCCGGATTCCAAGCAGACACTGGAAGAACTACTGGAAGTTCGTGGAAGGATTGCTAGCAACAAAACCAAGCGGGTCATCATAGCGGAATCAATGGAGATAGACCAGGAGGACGGGATTGCAGCAACGCCAGCAGTACAAGAGATGGAGACACCAGTGATTCAGGAGGAGGAATCGCCAGCCAACAAGCTAATGAGAGAGAAGCTAGCGTGGTTCGGCCCGAACCCAACGCCGGATGTGGTGCTGAAAGTGATGGACCTGTTAGCGGAGGAGGCCAAACAAATAAGAGACGCAGAACTACAGAAGGATAAACAAATAAGGGACGCAGAACTACAGAAGGCTAAAGAAATAAGAGACACAGAACTACAGAAGGATAAAGAAATAAGGGACGCAGAACTACAGAAGGATAAACAAATAAGGGACGCAGAGCTACAGTTAAAACTGGCAGCAGTCCAACAAGCAGCCGCACCTTCTACGAACAGTGAGTACAGCACAGCAGATGCAAGGAAGATTCCGTTTAGCGCTTTTAAAGCTTTTGATGAAAAGGACTGTGAGATTGATAACTACCTGGCGGATTTTGAGCGACAATGTAACCTGCACCGAATAGCTAGAAGAGAGTGGGTTGCAATATTGTCAGGCAAACTGTCAGGCAAAGCTTCTGATGCTTTCCGGACCGTGCCAGATCAGGATATCCATAGCTACGCCAGGGTTAAAGAAGCGCTCCTGGCTCGTTATGCAGTAACCCCAGAGTCCCACCGACAGAAGTTCAGGGACTCACGCAAAACCACGAAAGACTCTTACGCAGAATGGGCATGCCAGCTGTCCCTGTCGGCCTCTAACTGGGTTAACAGCAGCCAGGCCACCACCGCAGAGGACATTTTGCAACTAATGCTCCTGGAGCAATTTTACAATCACATCCAGACGGATGTCAAAGATTGGGTGAGAGATCGCAGGCCCATGACTCTACCAGAGGCCGCGAAGTTGGCGGATGAATATGCGGATACTCGCAAGACAAACCAGGTCACACCACGGGTACAACCTCCACAACCAACGGCGCCCTCACACCCACCAGCCGCTAGATACCAACCGCCTAACAGACCGATGACATCTAGCCCTCGCTACCCACGCCAGGAGGACAACGAACAACGCTGCTTCCGGTGCAAACAGTTGGGTCACTTCAAGCAGAATTGCCCCATGAATGACAACACCAGGTCAAATTGGTCTCAACCTGGGTACCGCCCACCAGCAGCAGCCCATTGTGTAGACTCGGCTTGGGATCCCCAGGAGCTGGGTCAGGAAGAACCATTGGGCACCCCTTACGAAGCCCTCATGGTACAATCTGTTATTACGGACAACAGGGAACACCATTGTCAGCTGGTCATGGGCGACAGCCATGAGCCGGAGGGGCCTTGGAGGGAGCTGGGCAGAAAGAGGCACCGCCAGCTACCCTCCAAGAAGAAGAGGTCCTGGAAGTCATATAACCAGCGGACCTGGGAGGAGAAGAAGCGACTGGAGGAGATGGAATCGCAGCGGGCGCCCCAGATGCGGGCCGAGATGTTCGCCAAGGGCCCACCGGTGGCCCCTTACACCACCACCCAGTTCCTGATGATGAAGGACCACGTGGAGAGCCTGCAGGACATGAGCAAGCAGGATCTGATCCGTGAGTACATAGAGCTAGAGGAGTGCATAAGCCGCATGGAGGAGGAGAACAACCACCTGAGGTCACAGCGGGCTGACCCCCCCAGGCTCCATGAACTGGAGATGGAGCTGGAGAAGCTCAAAGAGGAGAACCGGCGGCTGCGGAGGGAGCAGGGGGTGGCTGACCTTATGGGGCTCTGAGTCCCCTCTCCCCCCCCCCCGGACTCTGAGCACCAGTGCTACAGCATTTCAACAAATATAACTTTTTCTTTTTATGAATCTCCTGTGATTGTCACTTCAGAGCCATAACCTGCCCCCTCCCATAGCGGGACACCTAGATGGCGGCGCACAGACCCATTCGCTGTCTTCACACTGACTTCTGGTGACTTTGCAGATCGCACAAAGACTTGGGGACTGACCGGCGTGTGATCTGACGACCCGGTGACATACCTGAGTCTGAAGCAGTTGCCAAGGGAGGTCAGTCATGCCAAACGGAGTTAACCTCGGACTAAAAGCTCTAAACCCGTCAACCCTACTGGACCAGGAAAGGTCCAACCGGATTTGCCGGAGCAGGGAGCAAAAGGGGGGCCATTGTGATACATTTGCCTATATGTCTCAGTGTACTGCTCCCTGCTTGCCATGTCTGTAGAGGTAGAAAGGAATTTCATGTGTGATTCATTGCTCTGACAGGTTATTGACGTGCTAATGTCCCCTCACTATTCTAAAGGTTAATTGATCTATTGTGTTGTGTAAAGAAGATCTGTGTTTACCCTTAAAAGATGAGTATTGTATCATCAGGCTAAATGATTAGAGAAGTAGTATGTTAATTATTCTGATTGCTTCAGTGTATTAATTAACTCCCCTGATGTCTTTATCTAAAGAAATGTGTCTGCATGGTCGGCTCCGACTTGTCTCCTATAATCTGTATGGGAAACCCCACTGTGTGAGGGGGGCGTTCCTAACAGGCTGTAACCACATATAAGCTGAGTTTTTGTGTCAATAAAGTGTCTTGGTTCCAGCATCCAGTCTTGACTCATGTGTGGGGAATCCTGTGATGTTCTTGTATGGAGAGGAGGGAATGCTTGACGGGGATATCATACCGATACCGTCACAATTACATACTCCTGACCCTCGTCCTATAATCCCCTCATCACTGTCACTCCTATAAAAGACAGTTCTCGTTGTTTCCTCACTCTCTGACTAAGGTCCACGAATGAAGAAATGATCTGGTAGGAGATCAGAGGAGCCATTTACTAGTTACATTGAGGGGGGTATTGTAAGATCCTCAGAGACAAAGCTGCCTGATGTGGGGCGGAGTCCTGGTTTAGGGGAACCAATCAGCTCATGTCTAGTAATAATCTTTGTATTTCTATTTTAGTAGATGGACGGGAGATGAGGAAAACCTCAGAGGATTGTCTCACTTTGTCTCCAGACTGTAAAGTAGAAGATGAGGACATCACACAGTATAGTCCAGGAGAAAACCTGACCACCTCAAATGTCCATCCGGCACCACACAGTGTAGATGGACCATCGTATTCCTCTTATCCTGAGGAACCTCAGACTGTGCGGGACGGTGCCGGACCATCGTATTCCTCTTATCCTGAGGAATCTCAGACTGTGCGGGACGGTGCCGGACCATCGTATTCCTCTTATCCCGAGGAACCTCAGACTGTGCGGGACGGTGTTGTCTTTCCAACACATAAGAGGTTTCCATGTCCTGAGTGCGGGAAATGTTTTTCAATGAACTCCCAGCTTTCCACACATCAGAGATCACACACGGGGGAGAAGCCTTTTTCCTGTTCTGACTGCGGAAAATGTTTTTCAATGAAGTCCAGTCTTTCCACACATAAGAGATCTCACACAGGGGAGAAGCCTTTTTCCTGTTCTGACTGCGGGAAATGTTTTTCAGAGAAGACCAATCTTTCTACACATCAGAGATCTCACACGGGGGAGAAGCCTTTTTCCTGTTCTGAGTGCGGGAAATGTTTTTCACAGAAGTCCCATCTTTCCACACATCAGAGATCTCACACGGGGGAGAAGCCGTATTCCTGTTCTGAGTGCGGGAAATGTTATTCACAGAAGAACCATCTTTCTGCACATAAGAGATCTCACACGGGGGAGAAGCCTTTTTCCTGTTCTGAGTGCGGGAAATGTTTTTCAATGAAGTCCCATCTTTCCATACATCAGAGATCTCACACGGGGGAGAAGCCTTTTTCCTGTTCTGAGTGCGGGAAATGTTTTTCAGAGAAGTTCAGTCTTTTCACACACCAGAGATCTCACACGGGGGAGAAGCCTTTTTCCTGTTCTGAGTGCGGGAAATGTTTTTCAAATAAGTCCAATCTTTCCACACATCAGAGATCTCACACGGGGGAGAAGCCTTTTTCCTGTTCTGACTGCGGGAAATGTTTTTCAGAGAAGACCAATCTTTCCACACATCAGAGATCTCACACGGGGGAGAAGCCTTTTTCCTGTTCTGAGTGCGGGAAATGTTTTTCACTGAAGTCCAGTCTTTCCACACATCAGAGATCTCACACAGGGGAGAAGCCTTTTTCCTGTTCTGGGTGCGGGAAATGTTTTTCACAGAGGGCCAATCTTTCCATACATCAGAGATCTCACACGGGGGAGAAGCCGTATTCCTGTCCTGAGTGAGGGAATTGTTCCTCACTGAAGTCCTGTCTTCCTGTACATCAGGGGTCCCACACAACCCTCGAGGTGTATTAGTGAGTGCGGGAAATGTCTTGTATGTGAATGTTGCTGGACATGTGGGGAAGAAGCACACCCTGATATACGGGTGAAATTCGAAAAATTTGAATATGGTGCAAAAGTTCATTTATTTCACTAATGCAACTTAAAAGGCGAGACTAATATATGAGAGAGACTCATTACATGCAAAGCAAGAGGGTTCAAGCCGTGATTTGTCATCATTGTGATGATTGTGGCTTCCAGCTCATGAAAACCCCAAATCCACAATCTCAGAAAATTCCAATATTCCATGCAATCAATAAAACACGGATTGTACAGAGAACGATATCGCACCTCTGAAAAGTAGAAGCTGCGTATTAATTGTGTGAAAATAGTGCAGCGCTGCGTATCTATAAATCTTATAGAAACAAATAATTATACATTCCATAAAACTATTTATGAAAAAAGAAATAAATGATAAAAAAACAGTTCATATGGAGGTTTCCAAAGGTGTCACCGCTGTGAAAAATCTGATTTAAATGGATCCAATATTCAGTGCGCACCCCCACCTGCTAAAATGCATGCTCACCTCAAGGGTGAGTATAAAACTCATAGACAGATCACTCCTTGTGTCCGATCACGATCCGTCCACTTTACCAATGGTAGTAATTCCTACAGTCTCCAGACTGCACCTCTGTGTGGGGAATCAACGTATAAATTGTCTCCAAACACCACCTTCCTCCATTCACTTATTAATAATCAATTCCACTTCTATATCCCGGGGGGAAGGACATGAAAGAAAAAACACAAGTACCATAGTGCTCTCTGCTTCTGAATTTATTATAAAAGCCCCCCCTAAAAAGTTACACAGGAACAAAAATTGTCTCTGGACAGCCGCACTCTGAACAAATTGTCGCCTTTATTAAAAGAAGGACAGCACTACAAGTCACCGCAAAATAAAACCCGACTGCTGACGCGTTTCGCAATGAAACTAGTGCTTAGTCATAGCTAGAGTTCCCTAAAAAGTTACACTTACAAGAAATAACAATAAGCACCAGCTCATTCACCGCCGATCTAGACCCACGGTGCTTCGCCTGACATCACAGATAGGGCTCCTCCCTTCTAACGCGTGTCGGCCTCTCATTGGCCTTCATCAGTAGATGGGTGGGTCAAGTGAGGTGAAACCTTATATACCTGCCTGTTGCCTAGGCAACCCTTCAGGCGTCACCACAGTCTGTGTGGACACGCTCTCTTCCTGTGACTACAGAGCTCACATTCATAGAGCTGGAGAGCGTGTCACCCGAATCTGCAAACCAGCAGGGCGCTCTCACTCGATCACACCGCTGAGCTCCGTGGTAATGTCCCGTTTCAATCTAATCTCCACATGAGTGTGCGATGTATCGCCATATACATACTAGGGTTGTCCCGATACCACTTTTTTAGGACTGAGTACAAGTACCGATACTTTTTTTTATGTACTCGCCGATACCGAATACCGATACTTTTTTTTAAATGTGTCCCCAAATGCAGCCATGTCCCCCCACATATGCAGCCATGTCCCCCCCACAAATGCAGCCATGTCCCCCCACAAATGCAGCCATGTCCCCAAACATATTGCAGCCATGTCCCCCATATAACCAGCCATGTCCCCCACATATCCAGCCATGTCCCCCTACATGCAGCCATGTCCCCCCATATCCAGCATTGTCCCCTGTATATCCAGCCATGTCCCCCGTATATCCAGCCATGTCCCCTGTATATCCAGCAATGTCCCCCATATATCCAGCATTGTCCCCAGTATATCCAGCATTGTCCCCAGTATATCCAGCAATGTCCCCAGTATATCCAGCAATGTCCCCAGTATATCCAGCAATGTCCCCCGTATATCCAGAAATGTCCCCCGTATATCCAGAAATGTCCCCAGTATATCCTCCAGCAATGTCCCCAATATATCCTCCAGCAATGTCCCCAGTATATCCTCCAGCAATGTCCCCAGTATATCCTTCAGCAATGTCCCCAGTATATCCTCCAGCAATGTCCCCCGTATATCCTCCAGCAATGTCCCCAGTATATCCTCCAGCAATGTCCCCAGTATATCCTTCAGCAATGTCCCCAGTATATCCTCCAGCAATGTCCCCAGTATATCCTCCAGCAATGTCCCCAGTATATCCTCCAGCAATGTCCCCAGTATATCCTCCAGCAATGTCCCCAGTATATCCTCCAGCAATGTCCCCCGTATATCCTCCAGCAATGTCCCCAGTATATCCTCCAGCAATGTCCCCAGTATATCCTCCAGCAATGTCCCCAGTATATCCTCCAGCAATGTCCCCAGTATAACCTCCAGCAATGTCCCCCGTATATCCTCCAGCAATGTCCCCAGTATTCCCTCCAGCAATGTCCCCAGTATTCCCTCCAGCAATGTCCCCCGTACCTGTTATGATGCGGTCGCCGCCGCTGCCACGTTAATCACCGCGGCGCGTGGAACATTTCAGACAGCTTTCTTTTCAACAGCTGTTTTCCCTGCCGCGCTGTGTATAGAGACACTCCCCCTTGCTCGCGATTGGACAGATCCGTCCAAGGGGGAGTGTCTATGCACGGCGGGGAAAACAGCTGTTGCAAAGAAAGCTGTCTGAAATGTTCCCCGCGCCGCGGTGATTAACGTGGTGTCGGCGGCGGCGGTGGTGTCGGCGGCGGCGGTGATGGCGTCGGCGGTGGTGGTGGCGGCGGGGGGACGGGGGGGGAAAGTATTCTATTCTAGTATCGGCGGTATTAGCGGGAGTACGAGTACTCCCGCTAATACTCGGAATCGGTCCCGATACCGATACTGGTATCGGTATCGGGACAACCCTAATACATACAATAAAAAAACAAGTCTAAAATAAAATGAAAAGATGTTCCTATGTATATCTTTATCTACCGGGACAAATTCTATCTTTATTAGGACCTCGTTGTCCATTCATTAAAAATTATTATAGAAAACATAAATATGTATGAATCAATCACATATATGAAAAATCAATTGTACACCGATCCTAAAAAATAATAATAATAATATATAAAACTACGGCTTGTCCAGAATTTGAACACGGGACCTCTCGCACCCCGAGCGAGAATCGTACCCCTAGACCAACGAGCCGAGTTACCCCTCCCACATTTCATGAGCTTATATCACTTTATAAACATATTACAATCAATCATTAATAAAATCTAATGTGAATGTCGATCGGCGGTGAGTGTGCTGGTGATCTGATACTTGCTGTTTTTATTGTAAGTGTAACTTTTATAATAAATTCAGAAGCAGAGAGCACTATGGTACTCGTGTTTTTTCTTTTATGTCCTTCCCCCCGGGATATAGAAGTGGAATTGATTATTAACCACTAAAGGACCGGGGCCTGTTTTTCAGACTTTGTGCTTTCAAAATTAAACTTAAAACCCCCAAACATTATATATATTTTTTTCTAACACCCTAGAGAATAAAATGGTGGTGATTGTTAAGGTGTTCCTCGTACACAAATTGTACGACTCCGCCTCCACATTCCAGACAAGTCATTTTCCTGACCTATCGCATTTCTACCTTTTTACTATTTCCTGATTCTATGACTGTAATCTGTTTAAAAGTAAAAATTATAATAAAAAAATGTATTGAAGAGAAAAAAAAGTTGTGTGTGTCGGTGGAATGAGAAGAATTGCTGGTGGTGTTGTCACCTGTCACAGCCGTCACACCTGGTTTCCCGGCCAATGCACCAGATAAATGTTGCAGAAAAACGGCTCTTTGAGTTCTGGGAAACCAGGAATGGACTCCGGACACGGACTCCAGGAAAACAAACCTTTTATTTCACCAGGGAAAGGAGCGACTCACGCCAGGATGCCAAGTGGCCTCTTCTAGGCGTTTACAACATATAGATTTCCTCTTGTATAGACATTCCTTGGAACTTCGTAAAACATCTAAAAGCTTGTTAGCGAGTGACATCTGCGGCTTCTCAGTTATCTGTCTAATTTATCATCTACTAAGCTGTAGACATGTGCACTGACCAAACATTTCTTTGTTTTCCTTTCATTTGTTTCTTCATTTTTCGGGTCATTAGTTATGATCGACATTCATTCATTTGAATAAATTTGAAAATCCGGAAATTCAAAATTCGAAAATCCGAAATAATAACAAATTATCGGTATCGGAATTTTCTCATCAAATTTAGCTGTTAGTGAAAGTAATGAATATGAATTTTTCCTAAGTAACGAATTATCCGAAATAACAAATGCCGCTTCTAAACGAATGGAACGTAATGATTTATTAATAAATAACAAAACATTTTTCTTTGTTTCTGTTATAAAATTTTTGTAAATGGGTACGTTTTCTCCTTTACTGATGGGCACTGATGAGGTGGCACCAATGAGATGGCACTGGTGGGCACTGACAATGGCCACTGATATGCAGCACTGATGGGCACTCATTGGTGGCACTGATAGGCAACACTGATGGGCACTGAAAGGCTGCACTGATGGATATATATAAGTGGCACTGATAGGCATCACTGATGGCACTGGCAGGCATTGTAATGGGCACTGATTGGCATATCGCTGGTGGTCCAGGGTAGCATACCTGGTGGGCATCCTTTGTAGGCATCCTGGGTGGGGGGGCTGCACTGATAAACAATCAGCACAGACCACCCTGTGAGGAGAGCAGCCGATCGGCTCTCCTCTACTCTCGTCTGTCAGATGCGAGTGAGGAGAAGTCAATAAACGTCTCTTCCTGTTTACACTGTGATCAGCCGTGATTGGACACAGCTGATCATGTGGTAAAGAGCCCCCATCAGAGGCTCTTTATCGAGATCGGTGTTGCGGCGTGTCAGACTGACACACCACAACAGCGATCGCCGGGCTGTGTGCACCGTAGGGCACGCAATTGCGGCTTATCCTGCTGGACATCATATAATGGGCAGTCAGGATAACTGAACCACTTCCCGGCTGTCATTTTGCTATAGGCCGGGTGGGAAGTGGTTAAAAGGTAACCCTGAATAATGGGCCTAGAGTGCAGTGGTCAGGAGTATATCATATACAGGGGTCAGGAGTATATCATATACTGAGGTCAGGAGTATATCATATACAGAGGTCAGGAGTATATCATATACAGGGGTCAGGAGTATATCATATACAGGGGTCAGGAGTATATCATATACAGTGATCAGGAGTATATCATATACAGGGGTCAGGAGTATATCATATACAGGGGTCAGGAGTATATCATATACAGGGGTCAGGAGTATATCATATACAGGGGTCAGGAGTATATCATATACAGGGGTCAGGAGTATATCATATAGAGTGGTCAGGAGTATATCATATACAGGGGTCAGGAGTATATCATATACAGTGGTCAGGAGTATATCATATACAGGGGTCAGGAGTATATCATATACAGTGGTCAGGAGTATATCATATACAGGGGTCAGGAGTATATCATATACAGTGATCAGGAGTATATCATATACAGAGGTCAGGAGTATATCATATACAGAGGTCAGGAGTATATCATATACAGTGATCAGGAGTATATCATATACAGAGGTCAGGAGTATATCATATACAGAGGTCAGGAGTATATCATATAGAGGGGTCAGGAGTATATCATATACAGGGGTCAGGAGTATATCATATACAGAGGTCAGGAGTATATCATATACAGGGGTCAGGAGTATATCATATACAGGGGTCAGGAGTATATCATATACAGTGGTCAGGAGTATAGACATGTGCATTTCGTTTCGTTACTAATTCGAATTCGGACACATTTTTAATTATTCGGAAATTTGTATGCATCCGAATTACAAAATTAACGAATTTAAACAAATTCGAAAAACGCAAACGAAATTCGAATCGAATTCGAAAACAAATTCGAATTGAATTTGAAAAAATAGAAATCGATTTTCTAAAAACTACAATAAAATAGAATATAAAACAATAAAGCAATAGAATCAAAAAGAATAGAATAGAAGTTAATAGAATGTAATAAAATAGAACATGACAGTCTTCCGAAATTCGAATAGTATAAATTTGAATTCTAGAATAGATTGGAAAATAATTAAAATGTATGGAAACTAAAATATAAAAGAATTGAAAAACAATATAACAGAATAGATTAGAAAAAATCTACTGCATTCGGAAAAGTTCTACCACATTTGAAAAAAAATCTACCGAATTAGAAAAAAATACAGCATTTGAAAAAAATCTACTAAATTAGAAAAAAATGCCACATTCGATTTTTTTTTTTTACATATAACCATTTTCCAAAATTCGAATTTCATAAAGAATGAAATCGAATTGGAATAGAAAATATTAGAATAGAATAGAAAATAATAGAAAAGTTAATAAACTACAAAAACAATAGAACAGAATAGAATCAATTATAATATATATTATATTATATTTTATTCTATTCTCTTGTTTTTCTTTTCTATTCCATTCTAATCTTTTCTATTCGAATTTGAATTCATTTTATACAAAATTCGAATTTCTTATTGAATGAAATTGAATTTGTATAGAAAAGATTATAAAAGATTAGTTTCATATTAGAATTTGAAAAAAATTTGACCGAATTCATAAAAAGTCCATCAAATTTGAAAAATGTAATTAGATTAGAAAAAATCTACTGCATTCGAAAAAATTCTACCACATTTGAAAAAAATCTACTAAATTAGAAAAAACTACCACATCCAAATTTTTATTACATATAAACATTTTCCAAAATTTGAATTTCATATAGAATGAAATCGAATTGGAATAGAAAAGATTAGAATAGAATAGAAAATAATAGAAACGTTAATAAACTAGAAAAACAATAGAACAGAATAGAATAAAATATAATATTTTATTCGCTTTTGTTCTATTGTTTTTCTAGTCTATTCTTTTGTACTCTATTCTAATCTTCTCTATTCAAATTCAATGTATATGAAACTTGAATTGCGGAAGATGTTTTTATAAGTTCTGTTCTATTTGTTTTTCTATTATTTTAGATTATACCCTAATCTTTTCTATCCAAATTCGTTCTACAGTATATGAAATTCGAATTTTGGAAAATGTTCGAAAAAATTTAATATATACGTATTTATCGGCGTATACCGCGCACTATTTTTCCCTGAAAATCAGGGCAAAATCGTGGGTGTGCGATATACGCCGATACCCGCTTTCCCGCCACGAGTTTGAATACTGCGCCGGCATATACCGAGCGCAGTACACTCGGGTATCTTCGGGCAGTCTCGGCGCCTCTCGCACTGACGTCCTGAGCGTACAGGACGTCAGCGCGACAGTTGCAGAGCCTGCCCGAAGATACCCGAGTGTACTGCGCTCGGTATATGCCGGCGCAGTATTCAAACTCGTGGCGGGAAACGAGCAGGGAGGACGCCGCAGAAGGACGCCGGACTCGCCGAAGAGGACACCCGACCCGCCGAAGAGGACACCCGACCCGCCGAAGACGGACGCCGGACCCGCCGAAGAGGACACCCGAAGCCGCAGAAGGACGCCGGACCCGACGAGGCCGCCGATGGACGCCGCGCAAGACATCAAAACTGTAAGTACAATAAAAACAAAAAAACTTTTTTTCCACAGGTTAGGGGGCCACTTTAGGGGTGCGCGGTATACGCGGGAGCGCGTTATACCGCGATAAATACGGTATATGACATCTTCCAAAATTCGAATTTTGCATATAATGATTTCGAATATGAATACAAAAGATTAGTATAGAAAATAAAAGAATAAACTAGAAAAACAAATTACATTTTATTCTATTCTGTTCTATTGTTTTTCTATTCTATTTATATATATATATATATATATATATATATATATATATATATATATATATATATATATATATATATATATATAAAACGAAATTCGAATTTCATATAGAATGAATCTGAATAGAAAAGATTAGGATAGAAAAAAATAGAAAAGAATAGACTGGAAAAACAATAGAACAGAATAGAATGAAATATAATATATGTTATATTTTATTCTATTGTGTTCTATTGTTTTTCTATTAAATTTTCTATTCTAATCTTTTCTTTTCCAATTCAAAATCATTCTATACGATATTCGAATTTCCGAATAATGGATATATATGTTTATATGGTTATATGTTTTTTTTTCCTCTCTCCCCTTTTTGGGAGGGGGAGGGAAAGGAAAGGGCAGAGGTAGAAGTGAGATGAAAAATCAGGAGGATGTAGGATTGACCCATATTGTTGTTATTTATGTTCCTGTAATGTTCGAATTCATTTTAAAAAGTGATTCCTTTTGTACGCTTATTGGAAATGAAATGTAAATTATATCTGTGTTTTAAAAAATCGAATAAAACAAATGTAAACACTAATGGATATATATATGTAAATATTAGGGTTAGGATTAAACCTAACCCTAAGAGCCCTTTCACACTGGTGCATTTTTGCTGCGTATTTGCGGTAAAAATAGCGCTATTAAAATGCTGATAAAACGCTCCCCATGCATCTCAATTGACCCTTTCACACTGAGGCGTTGAACTGGCGGGGCGTTGAGAAAAGTCCTGCAAGCAGCATCTTTGGAGCAGCTTTTGAGCTCCAAAAACGCCCCTCTCCATTGAAATGAATTGAAAATGCGGTAAAATCACGGTAAAAACGCTGTAAAAACGCGGTAAATCGCTGTAAAAACTCGGTAAAACAGCACTAGTTGTGGGATGGTCACATGATTACACTGAAGTGTAGGATGCTGGGTAATCAGGAAATCCTGTTTGTAGCTCCCAATAGTCCCAAATGCCTAACCCTAATCCCGCTTCCACTAGTCCCAAATCCCTAACCATAATCCCACTTCCACTTCCACTAGTCCCAAAACCCTAATCCCACTTCCACTAGTCCCAAATCCCTAACCCTAATCCCACTTCCACTAGTCCCAAATCCCTAACCCTAATCCCACTTCCACTTGTCCCAAATCCCTAATCCCACTTCCACTAGTCCCAAATCCCTAATTCTAATCTCTCTCCCAATAGTCCCAAATCCCTAACCCTAATCCCACTCCCAATAGTCCCAAATCCCACAGCCACTAGTCCCAAATCCCTAACCCCACTTCCACTAGTCCTAAATCCCTAACCCTAACCCCACTTCCACTAGTCCCAAATACCTAACCCTAACCCCACTCCCAATAGTCCCAATTCACTAACCCTAATTCCGCTCCCAATAGTCCCAAATCCCTAACCCTAATCCCACTAGTCCCAAAACCCTAACCCTAATATCACTCCCAATAGTCCCAAATCCCTAATCCTAATCCCACTCCCAATAGTCCCAAATCCCTAACCCCGCTCCCAATAGTCCCAAATCCAGAACCGTAATCACATTCAGTATTGATGTTTGAAATGTATTAATTATATAATTTAAATTTTTTTTTTTTACATTTATTATGTTTATTACATGTCAAAAATAATCACACAATATACAGTGTGTAGTACACTCAAAATACTATATACTCCAAAAGAGACAGAAAAATTAATATTTTAAAGTATGTTAAAATAGATCTAATAATGAATATGTTTATACTACTGTAGGTTTATAATTTGGGACTATTGGGAGCGGGATTAGGGTTAGGGATTTGGCACTATTGGGAACGGGGTTAGGGTTAGGGATTTTGGACAATTGGGAGCGAGATTAGGGTTAGGGATTTGGGACTATTGGGAGCGGGATTAGGGTTGGGGCTAGGGATTTGGGAGTATTGGGAGTGGGATTAGGGTTAGGAAATTGGGACTATTGGGAGCGGGATTAGGGTTGGGGCTAGGAATTTGGGACTATTGGGAGTGGGATTAGGGTTAGGGAATTGGGACTATTGGGAGCGGGATTAGGGTTAGATATTTGAGACTATTAGGAGCGAGGTTAGGGATTTACTACTATTGGGAGCGAGATTAGGGTTAGGGATTTGGGACTATTGGGAGCGGGATTAGGGTTAGGGATTTGAAACTATTAGGAGCAAGGTTAGGGTTAGGGATTTGGGACTATTGGGAGCGGGATTAGGGTTAGGGATTTGGGACTATTGGGAGCGGGATTAGGGTTAGGGATTTGGGACTATTGGGAGCGAGGTTAGGGTTAGGGATTTGGGAGTATTGGGAGTGGGATTAGGGTTAGGGATTTGGGACTATTGGGAGCGGGATTAGGCTTAGGGATTTGGGACTATTGGGAGCGAGGTTAGGGATTTGGGAGTATTGGGAGTGGGATTAGGGTTAGGGAATTGGGACTATTGGGAGCGGGCTTAGGGTTGGGGCTAGGAATTTGGGACTATTGGGAGTGGGATTAGGGTTAGGGAATTGGGACTATTGGGAGCGGGATTAGGGTTAGATATTTGAGACTATTAGGAGCGAGGTTAGGGTTAGGGATTTGGGACTATTGGGAGCGGGATTAGGGTTAGGGATTCGAGACTATTGGGAGCGGGATTAGGGTTAGATATTTGAGACTATTAGGAGCGAGGTTAGGGTTAGGGATTTGGGACTATTGGGAGCGAGATGAGGGTTGGGGTTAGGGATTTGGGACTATTGGGAGCGGGATTAGGGTTAGGGATTTGAAACTATTAGGAGCAAGGTTAAGGTTAGGGATTTGGGACTATTGGGAGCGGGATTATGGTTAGGGATTCGAGACTATTGGGAGCGGGATTAGGATATAGATACTTACGTTGCAATGCTCATCCGAGTGTAATTTCTGAACTTGTCTGGGCGCACTCTCAAGTCCTCATATAGCAACGCAAATTGTCTTATGGAGGTGTGTGCTTGGAGGATGAGATGAACCCAATAGCGATGTTTCTGCCTCTGTTGGTGGATATGCTCCCAATAGAGGAGGAGCACAAACAACAACAAAAGCTCCATAAACTCCATCTTCTTTCTGTACCTTCTTCTCACCTCCACCAGATACCAGGAAGTAAACAGGAAGTGATGTAGAGAGGTGAGGTTGTCCTTTGACGCCCATGCTTCAATAACGCTTGTAAAACGGCCGCAGCGTCGCGGTAATTTTACCGTGAATGCGGGGAAAAAACGCGGTAAAATAGCAGAGTTTTATCAATATTTTAACGCTCCGCTATAGGCGTTTTTGGTGTGAAAGGGCTCTAACCCTATTATATATATATAAATAACCATTTTCCGAAATTCTAATTTTGTATAGAATGAATTTGAATTTGAATAGAATAGAGTAGAAAAGAATGGACTAGAAAAACAATAGAACAGAATAATATATAATATATATATATATTATATTTTATTCTATTCTATTGTTTTTTCTAGTCTATTCTTTTCTACTTTATTCTAATCTTTTCTATTTGAATTCTAATTCATTGTATACGAAATTTGAATTTCGGAAGATGTTTTTTATATATATATATATAATTTTTCTTTTTCTGTTCTGTTGTTTTTCTATTATTTTAAATTCTATCCTAATCTTTTATATCCAAATTCGAATTTTGGAAGATGTTTATATATAACATCTTCCAAAATTCGAATTTCGTATAGAATGAATTTGAATACAAAAGATTAGTATAAAAAATAATAGAAAAGAATAAACTAGAAAAACATATATTCAATTTTATTCTATTCTGTGCTATTTTTTTCTATTCTGTTCTATTCTTTTCTTTTCTATTCTATTCTAATCTGTTTTATTCTAATTCAAAATCATTCTATATGAATTTTGAATTTCAGGAAATGGTTATATATAGTTTTGTTTAAATGTGGTAGCATTATTTCGAATTTGATAATTTTTTTCGAATTCGGTAGATTTGTTATCGAATGCGTTAGAATTATTTCGAATGCGATAGAATTTTTTCGAATACGAAATGAATCCCGAAAACGAATGTAATGAATTCAACTAACTTAACTAAACAAATTTAATTAAATAACGAATCGAAACGAAACAAAACTAATTTTTTCATCCTGCACATGTCTACTGTTTCTGCATGGGATGATCTTGGATGGAGGAATGTGCCTGTCCAGCAGTATGCCAGAGAATCGGCAGTGGAAAATCTGGAGATTGCCGTCCCCAGAGCTGAAGAGTTCTGCTAACCTCTGCCCAGCACCGATAGCATCTTCTGGGTTCCACGGACAGGAGATGGTGAACCTCTATCCCCAGACACCAGTTGCAGAGACAGGGGACTTGATAGAGTTTTCTGCTGAGGAAGAACAACCTGAGGAACCTCCAGCAGAAGAGCTGGTATCAGGGCCACACTTCACTGTGCTCTGCCCAGCACCAACAGCAGTATCTGTGGAGTTGCAAGGAACTTCCCCAGCTGAAGCACTGGTCACCGGACAGAGGGTTCAAGACCTCTGCCCCACACCTGTGGCAGTTCCGGAGGCTCAGGGTGAGAAGGTGGAGATCAGTTCCCAGCAGCATACACAGGGGGGAGAAGGGAGAGGAGGTGCTCATCGTCCCTCCCCAATAGTTGGCCAGGGTGGAGAATGCAGTCTTTCCTCCCCAGCAAAGATCCGTGCACCTGGGAGACAGTACCACAGACATGTTGTCCCAACAGCCAGATGAGGGAACGGAAAAGGAAGCAGCCAGCTCACCTCCCCAGTGACAGCTACACAGTTTAGGCGTGGAGGAATCCAGCCTCCTTCCCCAATGGTTAGCCAGAGCGGATGATGGGGAGTCCCCAGCAGAAGTGCTGGCAACAGGGCAGAGTGCTACCAACCTCTGCCCAGCAATGGCAACAACTGTGGAGTCCCAGGGAGCCGGGGGAGTCGGCCTCCCTCCCCAACAGTTAGCCGGAGCAGATGGTTTGGGATTTCCAGCAGAAGGGCTGGCAACAGGGCAGAGTTCCGCTGGCCCTCAACTAACAGGAGTTCCTGTGGTAGTGAATGGGACTTTGGTCTTCACTGACACAACCCCAGAAAATAGTGCGACACTGAGACAGGAGGATGTCAGCCTTGCTTTGCGAGCACTGGGGGATTTTCATCTACCACAAGTGGATGGGACTTTAGTCTCCATGTGTATACCCCAGGGATGCTGGGCAGTCGGTCCAGATCCCCAAGAGCATGAGGGAGTGAGCCCAGTCACCCTGTCTTCTCTCCAGCGGATGAAAGGACTCCAGGGAGAAGGGCCAGTCCAGGTCTCTCCCCAGCGGCGGGTATGTTCTATGAGAGAGGCAGAGGTTGGCTGGGTGAGTAATGCTCTGTTTGGAACAATATGTTTTGGGTTACTGTGTGGGTACAGGCATTAGAGGACTGGAACTATGGACTAACTTCAGAGTCAACCCGTCTGGGGTCTCCTCCTGTGTTAAGCCCTGTACACACGATAGGATATCTGATGGAATCTAATCCGATGGATCATCAGTCTTGTCTACACACCATCGGTCAAAAATCCGACCGTGTCCAAATGCGGTGACGTAAAACACTACGGCGTGCTGAGAAAAATGAAGTTCAATGCTTCCGAGCATGCGTCGACTTGATTCTGAGCATGCGTGGATTTTTGACCGATGGACTTCCACACAGACGATCGTTTTTTATCCATAGGAATAATTTAAAACATGTTCTATTTTTTTCAACCGATGGAAAACAAACTGATGGGGCCCACACACGATTGGTTTGACCGATGGACTGTTTTCATCTGACAAACCGATCGTGTGTACAGGGCTTCAGTCTTCTGCTGAAAGGGGAGAGATGTGATGGGAGGGCCCGTGGAACCCAGAATCCCTTGGAAAATATGGGATACTCTTGTTTCAGCTCCCCGTGCACCTCTTATGTCTAAGTTACCCTGTGCCAGGATGGGTGACTGAGAAAATATGTCTTGGATTACTTAAAATGGGACAGTCATATTTCTCCATAATATCTGCCAGGATAGATGTAAAGACTATTCTTAGTTGTTAATTCTGAACAACATGCTAATTGAAAGAGCTGATCACATTGGCCCCTGTACAATGTAGGAGACGAGCCGACACCTACTGGAAGCTCCTGCTATTGTGTGAAGATGTCCTTGTACTTATGATAATGTGTATTGTATAGCCGGTGAGCGAGGAGATGTGACGTCTACCCTAAAAGGTCATATCTGAGTCACCTCGTCTGTCTAAAGGATTAGTTCATTAGCTCATGTTAATTTATGTTCTGGTTACCTCCTCTTTAACTGTGTATAAGACTTGATTTTGTTTCTAATAAACACTCCATGTTCAGCAGACAAACAAGTCTCGTCTCGTTGTGTGCTTGTGAGCAGCTGGAATATCTGATATCTATATCCAGACTGAGAGGAAGCGGTATATGACGGAAGCACTCAGCGGAGTGTGGGGGACGTTCTGTTACAGTGGGCACAGTGAGCAGAGGCTACAATGGTGGGCACAGTGAGCAGAGGCTGCAATGGTGGGCACAGGTAAGGCTGCAATGGTGGGCACAGTGAGCAGAGGCTGCAATGGTGGGCATAGGTGAGGCTGCATTGATGGGCACTGGTGAGGCTGCACTGATAAAGTTGTTAATATTAATTTTTTTAACTAAATTCTGCATAACACATTTAAGTGTCATTTCATGAGATAATTTATGAGGGTGTGTTTAGAGGTGGAATTAGGGGCGGTGGAGGGTAGGGATCGGTTGGGTCAACTGGTGGCATAAAACCCTTAAGGCCTAGCTAGTAGCTCAGGACTTGAAATTTTGAGAATTGCTGGCAGTGCCAGCAGAGCTCAAAGGACGCTCTAGGGTGTCTTAGATCAGAAAATATATCAAGTTTTGGGGGTTTTATATAATGTTCAGGCCTAAAATGATTCTTTAACTCCTTCCCACCCGGCCTATAGCAGAATGACGGCCAGACGGGGTTCCATTATCCGGACTGGATGTCACATGACATCCAGAAGAATAAGCCGCTCGGGCACAGGGCGATCGTTGGTGTTGTGTGTCGCTCTGACAAACCGCATCTCCAGTCTCGGTAAAGAGCCTAATGCCTTGTACACACCATCGGAAATTCCGACAAGAAAAACGTGGATTTTTTACGACGGAATGTTGGCTCAAACTTGTGTTGCATACACACAGTCGCACAAATTCTGAACGTCAAGAACGCGGTGACGTACAATACGTACGATGAGCCGAGATCAATCAAGTTCAGTAGGCAGTTCTGCTCTTTTGCTTGACTCTGAGCATGCATGTTTTTTGCGCGTCAGAATTGCATACAGACGATCAGAAGGAGGCTAGTCTGGCACTTTCTCAGCACACCAGCTGATCCCGCACGCCGCTGCAATTGAACAACGCGCATCTTCACACAGCAACCCACACAGCTGAGGGTCCTGTTAGACGCATGCAGTCCTAGTGCCGGGCAGGCACTCTCCAAGTAAGGGGCCAATCAGCTTTTTATGTTATGTGATTTTAAAATAAACGGTAATGCACTATAGCTTTTCTCTCTGTCAATGTTTTTGGATGGAATCCTGATCATCACTGGCATTGAATCTGCAGTCTGCACGTTATCATCAGTGTGCAGGCACTAACACCTGTTCAGCTTATCTGACCCAATTCATATGAAAGGGGTCCACTGCCTTTGGTAAGCCTCCCTTTTAGCAAGATCACTTCGGGTGCAAATGTATTAATGGTGGTGGCTGTAGCAACACTCAAGATCCGTTTTTGCATGCTCCAATGATCGTTTGGATTTGTCAATAAGCACACATGGACTGTTTTATTTAATTTTGCATATGGTTTTGAGTACCGCAATAAGACGCACTATTTGGATAGTGTTTTTTTGGACTTTCACTGAGGTCACCAGTGTGTGTGCTATATTAGCACAGTGATTGCATATGGTCAAATCAAGATATTAATTGTTTAGACATTAGAGTGTATCACATACACATTTCCCACATATACCATTTGGGATCACGTTTTCAACACCCCATTAGAGGTATTTTTTATTAGCGCCCTCTTCCCCCATTAGATTCCATTGCACAATATATCGTTTATGTTTTGACACAGAGGAGCAGCTGGATATTAAGTAGTAATTCCCAGCAGAGAGCAATTCACTTATCACTAAGTGGTTAATTGATTTCATTAGTGAATTATAATTATACTTAAATAATTTGGCGCGGAAACACATCTCACTTGATCAGAATTTCCGACAAGAACTTTTTCCGTCTGAAAAATTGAGGACCTGCTCTCAATCTTTTGTTGGCGTAAATTCCGACAGCAAATGTCCGATGGAGCATAAACACGGTCAGAATTTGAAACCAAAAGCTCACATCGAAGATTTCCTGCCGGAATTTCCGATCGTGTGTATGCAGCATAAGACGTTGGCTCTTCACCATGTGATCAGCTGTGTCCAAATCAAAGCTAATCACATCGTAACCAGAAAGTGCCGGTTATCGGCTTTCCTTTATTCATGCTGACAAGGCGTGAGTAGAGGAGAGCCAATCCGTGTCTCTCCTGACAGGGGGGATCTGCACTGATATTCAGCATTCATTATTAGTACAGGCCCATCGCCAGTGATGACCACCAGTGCCCACAGGCATGCTAATCAGTGACCACTAGTGTTGAGCAGAATACGCCATATTCGATTTTGCGATATATCTCGAATATATAGTCGAATATTCGAGATATATTCGCTAAATTCGAATATTTGTGATATTTTATCGAAATGAAATGATTGCGAATTTTTGCTATTGCGAATGCGAAAATAATTGCGAATTTTCCATAACTGCGGTAGGAGCACTCTGATTGGCTCAGAATATTCTTGATATTTTTTCGAAATTTCGCAAAATGCGAATGCGATATTTACTGCGCAATTTCGACAAATGCTGTGGGAGCACTCTGATTGGCTCAGAATATTCGTGATATTTTATCGAAATTTCGCAAAATGCGAATGCGATATTGATGGCGAAATTTCGACAACAGCGCTAGGAGCACTCTGATTGGCTCAGAATATTCGTGATATTTTACAATACAAAATAATTGCGAATATTCGGCAAATGCGGAAGGAGCACTCTGATTGGCTCAGAATATTCTTGATATTTTACAATACAAAATAATTGCGAATATTCGGCAAATGCGGAAGGAGCACTCTGATTGGCTCAGAATATTCTTGATATTTTACAATACAAAATAATTGCGAATATTCGGCAAATGCGGAAGGAGCACTCTGATTGGCTCAGAATATTCTTGATATTTTACAATACAAAATAATTGCGAATATTCGGCAAATGCGGAAGGAGCACTCTGATTGGCTCAGAATATTCGTGATATTTTACAATAGAAAATAAAAAGTGTTTTGCATTGGTGGTGATTCTTTACTCTATCCATCTGTCACAGCCGTTTGTCAATCAAACACCTTGAAGATTGAACACGTTCATGCTGCATGCTTTGGACTTTTTTTCACTTCACATATCAAAGACATTTTTATGAAAGATTATTTTTCTATTATTGGGACTATATTTCTTTATATATTTGTTTCACTGTGTATTTCACAAGTTATTTGTGCTTGCTTATTTTATAAATTGCCCACATGTCTTGTCACTAGACATATTTTTTATTCTTGTAGAGCGACTCCATTTTCTGTCTTGTATTAATTTATGTTGTATAACATTTTTGAGTTGCTGCTGTATTCTCCCCTTTTTTTAAGGTATGCGCAATTTTTTCCTTCTTACAAAAAAAAATAATATCAAACATACAAATATTCATAACAGAAACATACACAAAGCCCCCCCCCCTTTTGCATCAGAGACAATCAGAGTTCTCCTACCACAGTTATCGAAAATTCGCAATCATTTTCGCATTCGCATTAGCGAAAATTCGCAATTTTTTTTTTTTTATATTCGGCAACATAAAAGGATCGCCTCAGCTTAGCTACTCGGCCCAGGGTCTCTAATCATACCAGCAATGCTTTTAGACGTCGATAGGATGTGATCTGTTTTAAAAATAAAATTGAAAAAATGCGAATATTCGGAATAGCGAATATTCACCGCGAAATTCGAAATATATCGCGAATACTCGAATATGCCATATTCGAGCCGAATATTCGCAATACGAATATTCGTGAGCAACACTAGTGACCACCAGGGATGCCAATCAGTGATCAGGCATGCCAATCAGTGCCCACCAGGGAAGCCAGTCAGTGCCCATCAGTGAAATAGAAAACTTACTTATTTACAGCATTTTTTTATTCTTTTTATTAAGCTTTTAAAGATTATATTACATCAACAAAGCCTATCGGGAATACCCAGGCTAGAAATAAATACAAAAACACACACACACAATTATAACCTAATAACACAAGGTATATTTACAAAAAAATGTAACAGAAATAAAGAAAAACTAAATTTTTTCAACATTTTCTGTCTTTTTTGTATTTGTAGCACAACAAATAAAACCCCAGAGGTGATCAAATACCACCAAAAGAAAGGTCTATTTGGGGGGGTAAAGATAAAAAAGATTATTTGGTTACAGTGTTGTATGACAAGTGTGAGAGAGCTGAAAATTGGCCTGGGCAGGAAGGGGGTAAAAGTGCCCGGTATTGAAGGGGTGTTGAATGTGTGCAAAAAAAAATGCAAAACCATCTCTGGTAGTGAAAGGGTTAAAGGATAAGTTCACCTTCGGGAAGATGTTACATGTTCCTGTTCCTACAGCGGCTCAGCGAGCCAAGACATTTCCCACACTCAAGGCCCTAATACACCTCGAGGGTTGTGTGGGACCCCAGATGTACAGGAAGACAGGACTTCAGTGAGGAACATTTCCCTCACTCAGGACAGGAATACGGCTTCTCCCCCGTGTGAGATCTCTGTGTGGAAAGACTGGACTTCTGTGAAAAACATTTCCCGCACTCAGGACAGGAATACGGCTTCTCCCCTGTGTGAGATCTCTGATGTCTGGAAAGATCGGACTTCTGTAAAAAACATTTCCCGCACTCAGGACAGGAAAGTGGCTTCTCTCCCGTGTGAGATCTCTGATGTCTGGAAAGATCGGACTTCTGTGAAAAACATTTCCCGCACTCAGGACAGGAATACGGCTTCTCCCCCGTGTGAGATCTCTGATGTACAGAAAGACTGGACTTCTCTGAAAAACATTTCCCGCACTCAGGACAGGAATACGGCTTCTCCCCCGTGTGAGATCTCAGATGTGTGGAAAGATTGGACTTCTTTAAAAAACATTTCTCGCACTCAGGACAGGAATACGGGTTCTCCCCCGTGTGAGATCTCTGATGTGTGTAAAGATGGGACTTCTCTGAAAAACATTTCCCGCACTCAGGACAGGAATACGGCTTCTCCCCCGTGTGAGATCTCTGATGTCTGGAAAGATCGGACTTATATGAAAAACATTTCCCGCACTCAGGACAGGAATACGGCTTCACCCCCGTGTGAGATCTCTGATGTGTGGAAAGATTGGACTTATCTGAAAAACATTTCCCACACTCAGGACAGGAATACTGCTTCTCCCCTGTGTGAGATCCCTGATGTCTGGAAAGATCGGACTTATATGAAAAACATTTCCCACACTCAGGACAGGAATACGGCTTCTCCCCCGTGTGATATCTCTGATGTGTGTAAAGATTGGACTTATCTGAAAAACATTTCCCGCATTCAGGACAGGAATACGGCTTCTCCCCCATGTGTGATCCCTGATGTCTGGAAAAATCGGACTTATATGAAAAACATTTCCCACACTCAGGACAGGAATGTGGCTTCTGCCCCCTGTGAGATCTCTGATGTCTGGAAAGATTGGACTTCTCTGAAAAACATTTCCCGCACTCAGGACAGGAATACGGCTTCTCCCCATGTGTGATCCCTGATGTCTGGAAAAATCGGACTTATATGAAAAACATTTCCCGCACTCAGGACAGAAATGTGGCTTCTGCCCCGTGTGAGATCTCTGATGTCTGGAAAGATTGGACTTCTCTGAAAAACATTTCCCGGAATCAGGACAGGAATACGGCTTCTCTCCCGTGTAAGATCTCTGATGTGTGGAAAGATCGGATTGAAAACGGAAACCCTTCCCGCACTCAGTACAGGAAAGTCTCTTATTTGTTGGAAGGACGGCACCGTCCCTCACAAACTGAGGTTCCTCAGGATAAGAGGAATACGATGGTCCGGCACCGTCCCGCACAGTCTGAGGTTCCTCAGGATAAGAGGAATACGATGGTCCGGCACCGTCCCGCACAGTCTGAGGTTCCTCAGGATAAGAGGAATACGATGGTCTGGCACCGTCCCGCACAGTCTGAGGTTCCTCAGGATAAGAGGAATACGATGGTCCGGCACCGTCCCGCACAGTCTGAGGTTCCTCAGGATAAGAGGAATACGATGGTCCGGCACCGTCCCGCACAGTCTGAGGTTCCTCAGGATAAGAGGAATACGATGGTCCATCTACACTGTGTGGTGCCGGATGGACATTTGAGGTAGTCGGGTTTTCTCCTGGACTATACTGTGTGATGTCCTCATCTTCTACTTTACAGTCTGGAGACAAAGTGAGACAATCCTCTGAGGTTTTCCTCATCTCCTGTCCATCTACCAAAATAGAAATACAAAGATTATTACTAGACATGAGCTGATTGGTTCCCCTAAACCAGGACTCCGCCCACATCAGGCAGCTTTGTCTCTGAGGATCTTACAATTCCCCCCTCAAGGTAACTAGTAAATGGGTCCTCTGATCTCCTACCAGATCATTTCTTTATTCATGGACCTTAGTCAGAGAGTGAGGAAACAACGAGAACTGTCTTTTATAGGAGTGACAGTGATGAGGGGATTATAGGACAAATGTCCCCTCCCCCTCTATCACTCATTACCATCTTCCCAACACAAGAAGTCCTGCACTTCCTTAATTAGTCCATGATGGAAAAACGTATTGATTCAAGTATAAGCCTAGGGTGTCCATCTGCATGCCTCACTGTATCCATGTGCATGCCTCACTGTGCCCATGACTAGACTTACATTTAACATGAGAGTATATAGAAGGGGTGCCTGAATTTGAAAACTTGGTGCTCCCCGGCCGTAGGTCCCCCGGACAACAAACTTTGCACACTTGTAGAAGAGTGGGGCTATATGTGTGCCAAGTTTGGGGTCCAGGGGACCTACGGCCGGCCGGTACCGGGTCCCCAAAGTCCGGGAGATCAGGTGCAAAAAGGTGACTCAAGTACAAGCCGAGGGGGGCAATTTGAGCACCAAAAAATGTGCTGAAAAACTCGGCTTATACTCGAGTATATACAGTATTTTTGTTTTATTTCTAAAGACGTTCCATATCACAAGGGCTAAATGTGTGTCTGTAGTGCGTGTTCAATCCTTCATACCAGAAATAAGAAGATCTGATTGGATTTTTACTCCAGGAGTATATCATGGGTTTGGCAATTCTAGAGAAAGGTGTAAATAATGATTGTGAACGGAGCGAGGGAGCGGCGAGGAGACAGGACACTGTGCATGTCTACCGATGTGTGTGACAGATATTTCTATGGAATAAAGTCAGAGATCTTATAGATCTATACTATGTGGAGAGTTCTTCTTGTCTTGGGTCTGAGACTATACAGACCTATCCCTCCACCCGGCACTGCCAGAAAACATCACAACTAGTAACCCCGGGAGAATTCCTCTGTCAGAGATCTCGCTAGATCCGGGTATGGGGCAGAAGACCTAAGACACATACCCCAGATGACTAAGACAAGCAACACCTATGGGGGGAAAAATGAACATTTTACTAGCAGCTGAACCCCAGAATCTCCATAAATCCATCCTAGATACATGAACTGTGTCTGCAGCACAGAGAAGGAAGATTATCCCAGAGAAATACAGGAATACGGGGAACACAGCTCAGGAAAGTGACCAGGGGATTACAGGCTGATATCACCTAGTCCCCGCCATACTCTGGACCAATCAGTGAGCAGTATGGGTGGAGGAATGGATTTAGTGGTAATGACCCACCTGTGCTGACCTCTGTAGGAGTGTCCTCCTCTATAAATGTCCCCGTTATTCCATCCTCCTCCATAGACTGCTGATCATCCCTCACATACGTCTCTTCTTCTTCTAATTTCACCTCAAATTCTATATCGATTGGATCTCCACTCTAAACCAAGAGAATGAGAGAGAATATCATCTGTAAAGATATAATCTTTATTATTGTGACATCACATCTATAAAATCCACACATCCCCCCACAAGTCCATGTCTAGATGTTCCGTCCCACCAACCTTTAAATAAGGAGGGATGGTGTGACCTTCCTGTGTGGAATCCCGGGAATACAGAGGACGGGGACATCTCTCTGGGGGGTCTCTGTAGCTGGATGACTCCACCATGGTGTCCTGGTACAGATCTTTGTGTCCTTTTGGAAACTCTGACTCCTCCATCACCCCATCCTCATCATCCTCCTCTTTTATCTCTTCTTTAATATTGACCAGTGTGGAATCCTGAGGACGGGGACATCTCTCTGGTGGGTTCCCATTACTGGATCCATCTGTAGGAAACACACACACTGACTGAATCCATTGTTTCTATGTGTTTATCAGATGATGGGGGATCTAGGTGGAGCCTCCGTACTGCTCTCTCCTTTACAATAAAGTCTCCTCTTACCCGGTGATGTGAGGGGCGGCTGATTGTCCATCATGACGTCCTTGTAGAGATCCCTGTGTCCTTCTAAATACTCCCACTCCTCCATGGAGAAATAGACAGTGACATCCTGACACCTTATAGGAACCTGACACACACAATGATACCGTCACCATCCAGACACACCCCTTGTCTGTTACTGGATAATGTCCCAGAATCCTCCTCACCTCTCCTGTCAGCAGCTCCATCATCTTCTTGGTGACTTCTAGAATCTTCTCCATGTTGTGTCTCTCAGGTTTTAGGGAGTCACATGGAGGCACTGTGATGGTCATGTGATCACCTGACTTCACGAGAGGAAATCTCTGTATTGAGGAACCAATAGAAATATCATGTTAGAATCCCAGAATCCTCCTCACCTCTCCGGTCAGGTCTGTGTATTATTAATAGAGATAAGAGTGATGTCATGTGACCTCCCAGAATCCTCCTCACCTCTCCGGTCAGGTCTGTATTATTAATAGAGATAAGAGTGATGTCATGTGACCTCCCAGAATCCTCCTCACCTCTCCGGTCAGGTCTGTGTATTATTAATAGAGATAAGAGTGATGTCATGTGACCTCCCAGAATCCTCCTCACCTCTCCGGTCAGGTCTGTATTATTAATAGAGATAAGAGTGATGTCATGTGACCTCCCAGAATCCTCCTCACCTCTCCGGTCAGGTCTGTGTATTATTAATAGAGATAAGAGTGATGTCATGTGACCTCCCAAAATCCTCCTCACCTCTCCGGTCAGGTCTGTATTATTAATAGAGATAAGAGTGATATCATGTGACCTCCCAGAATCCCCCTCACCTCTCTGGTCAGGTCTGCATTATTAGAGATAAGAGTGATGTCATGTGACCTCCCAGAATCCTCCTCACCTCTCCGGTCAGCAGGTAGATGATCTCCAGGGTGAGGTTTAGAATCCTCTCAGTCATGTGACTCCGGTCCTGCTCCATGCTGATTGGTCATGTGATGTATACAGATTTACCTGTGGACCAATAATTGATAAGAGAGAATGATCTGGACTGTACTAGTTGTATAATATTAGGATGGGGGTGTATGGGGGATAATATGAGGGGTTCTATCATGTAAGAACGCCCCCCAGTGGTCTTACACACAGAGGAACATTCAGTTTAGTGTTTGATATGTTTCTGGGGTCTGGGATCCTCCTTCCCTTTGGCCTTTAACATTTCCCCACCTATGGGGCCGGAACATTCTCTTTATATTGGAGATGTGGGGGGGATAGGGCTGTGTTATGTAGACATAAAGTTTATGTCTATATAAACCTTCCCTATCCTCCCCACATCTCCAATATGAAGAGAATGTTCCGGCCCCATAGGTGGGGAATATTCCGATCCTGAAGGAGTTAATCTACATTTCCACACTATATATGTGTGTATCATCATCTGCTGGAGATAAAAGACGTCACAGTGACTATGGAGGAAGAGGACGGACATGACGGGGTTACTGGGTGTAAATAGAAAATAAGATCTTATTACCTCCTCTGCTGCCTCTTCCTGCAACGTCTTCTCTCTACTTCCTCCCGACTCACCTCTCACCCGAAACTTCCTGTCTGTACCTGACATCACTTCCTGTCTTCCATAGAGACTTCCTGTCTGCCATCTTGTGGAGTTCAGAGGAACTGCAGAAACGTCTCGTAGTGTGAACACGGCCTTGTGCTGTGTGTGTATGTACTGTATATCCTTATAGATGGGTCATCTCCACTCCCACCAAGGGGGATAGAAATATATTACTGCTCGGGGGAGGGGGGGGGGGGGAGACATTTTAGCTCCCAATGTCGGAGCGTTTGTCGGACCAGTGTGAACCCGGCCTTATTGCCAAAGCTTAATAGAACAGGCTGAAGTTAGAGGTCGATTGGCTACTATGTAGTGCTAAATCAGATTCTGAGCGCATCAGCCTTAGTAAATCTCCCCCCATTGATACCAGAACTAGTGCAATTTGTTTAATTCCAAATTCATTTACCGCTTCAGCCCCGGACCATTTTGCTGGTCAAAGACCGGGCAACTTTTTGCGATTCGGCACTGCGTCGCTTTAACTGACAATTGCGCGATCGTGCGACGTGGCTCCCAAACAAAATTGCCGTCCATTTTTTTCCCACAAATAGAGATTTCTTTTGGTGCTATTTGATCACCTTTGCAGTTTTTATTTTTTGCGCTTTAATCAAAAAAAGAGCGCCAATTTTGAAATAAATGCAATATTTTTTACTTTTTGCTATAATAAATATCCCCAAAAAAGATATAAAAAACAATGTTTTTCCTCAGTTTAGGCCGATACGTATTCTTCTACATATTTTTGGTAATAAGCGTTTATTGATTGGTTTGCGTAAAAGTTATAGCGTCTACAAAATAGGGGATAGTTTTATGGCATTTTTATTAACCACTTCATTACTGGGCACTTAAACCCCCTTCGTGCCCAGACCAATGTTCAGCTTTCAGCGCTGACGCATTTTGAATGACCATTGTGCGGTCATACAACACTGTACCCAAATTATATTGTTATTTTTTTCCCACACATAGAGCTTTCTTTTGGTGGTATTTGATCACCTCTGCGATTTTTATTTTTTGTGCTATAAACATAAAAAACAGAAAATTTGGAAAAAAAACACAATGGGCCAGATTCACGTAGAGCGGTGCAAATTAAGTTACTCAAAACTTATGTCATTTAAGTTACGGCGCCTTAATTTTGTGTCGTAAGTGCCGTATCCACAGCGCATTTGCGCCCAAATTTGCGCCAGCGTAACTTTAATCCCGACGCGTAAGGCGGGGTTATTGCAAGTGGGAAGGAAGTGGGCGTGCTTCATTGTAATGAGCCGTGACCCCATGCAAATGAAGGGCCGGCCGTACTGCGCATGCGCGCACAAATCTGCACCTCACTGGGCATGCTCAGAACTCAGCTCGGCGCAAATCAGTGAGATAGGTAAAAGGCCAAGCGTACTTAGTTTGAGAATCGCCCTGTGTATAAATAGCCCCAGACAAACGCACTTCCCTTGCAAAAGTACATCCCTGTGTTCCCCTTTCCTCAAGCAAGTTGCTTTTGCTCTGTCGTCTGTTGGTGTGTGTTGGTGAGTTTAGTGTTGGATAAAAGATTTGGAGGAGTAGTAGATTGTAGTAGCTGTTTTTTTTTTATTTCTGAGTGTTTTTTCGGTGTTTGTTTTTGAATTTGTATTAGCTGTCTGCTTGTGTGGTTTGATTTTTGTGTGTGTTTGTTCTTTGAGTATTTGTGTTTGTTTGTTCTGTGAGTATTTGTGTTTGTTTTTTGTGTTTGTTTGTTGTGTTTGTTTTTTTGTGTTTGGTGCTGAGTGTTGGGTGTTATGGCACCGAAGCGCAGGAAGTTGAATTTTTCTGTGAGAGAAAAGCAGATACTTGCTAGGGCCATCACCCGTTTCGGGTGTTATTTACATGGCCCTGAGAGCCGGGACACCACCCCGGCCAGGAGGAAGGAGATCATTCAGCAAATTACTGACGAGATCAATGCGGCGGGGGGGGGGGGGAGACGAGGACCCCCAGTGGGATTTAGAAGAAGATCAACGATCTTAGGAGCCTGGTCCGTGACAAGATGGCCAACATAAGTGCCCATGCCACGGGCACTGGAGGAGGACCACCCTGCTCCATCAGGCTGACTGAGGAGGAATGGGCAGTGGCCCGGTGAGGACAGGTAATTTTTGGGTTTTTCTATCTGGTGAGTAGCATGTGTGGGTGGGGGAAGGGAATATGTGCCAAGTGTGTGGATCCTCCAACCTGTGGATGTTTTGTGTCCTCCACAGATGGCCAGGAGATTGCTGGGCCATCAGGCCAGGCTGCACCACCCCCAGGACAACAGGCTGCAGAAGAGCCCCAAGAAGGGCAGGAGTCCCCATGGGAGGGGAGTGGCCACACCTCACATCATGAGGAGGTTGAGGGGGAGGAGAATGAAGGGGGGGAGGATGAGGATGAAGATATGGACATTGCCAGGGAAATCCTTTTGGCTTCGGATGTGGTTCCCCCTGGGGCTGGCAGCAGTCAGGCCACCATCAGGGGTAGCCTATCTAGCGTATTTTGCACTCGAAGAAGCGCCGGTGTAATTTTTTTAGGTAGGACGGAAAAAACTGGATTTCAGGCGTATCTCGGCACGGTGCATTTTTCAATTATGCCGCGCATCTCGAGATAAGTCGGCGTAAGTGCTTTGTGAATCTGGCCCAAAGTAATTAGCACACTTGCACTATAAACCAAGTGGGCTTAGGTGCAAAGTAATTAGCACACCTGCACTATAAACCAAGTGGGTTTAGGTGCAAAGTAATTAGCACACCTGCACTATAAACCAAGTGGGTTTAGGTACAAAGTAATTAGCACACTTGCACTATAAACCAAGTGGGTTTAGGTGCAAAGTAATTAGCACACTTGCACTATAAACCAAGTGGGTATAGGTGCAAAGTAATTAGCACACTTGCACTATAAACCAAGTGGGTTTAGGTGCAAAGTAATTAGCACACTTGCACTATAAACCAAGTGGGTATAGGTGCAAAGTAATTAGCACACTTGCACTATAAACCAAGTGGGTATAGGTGCAAAGTAATTAGCACACTTGCACTATAAACCAAGCGGGTTTAGGTGCAAAGTAATTAGCACACTTGCACTATAAACCAAGTGGGTTTAGGTGCAAAGTAATTAGCACACTTGCACTATAAACCAAGTGGGTATAGGTGCAAAGTAATTAGCACACTTGCACTATAAACCAAGTGGGTATAGGTGCAAAGTAATTAGCACACTTGCACTATAAACCAAGCGGGTCATAGTGCATGCTTTGTAAAAATAATAGTGCAGCGCAAACAAATGAATTACATAAGAGGGAAAAAATATAACAGTGAAAAAATATAAACAAATATCAGCAATGTGAAAATAAATTCCATAAAATGCTCATGTGCAGATATAAAATTAAGCGATAAGATAAAAGGTGCAAAATCCAAAGTGTGATGTCCAAAAGAACCTCCACCGAATAGTAAGGATGGCCCCTCACCTTATTACTTAGACCTACAATAGGTCACTCAGCATGGTATAAACAGAGAACATCCTGTTCTCAGAGAAACGGCAACAGATGTGACAGCTCAATATCGCAACGGCAGACTCAGGGACAAGCTAAGGCAATCAGGGCATATAAAAAAAGAAGAGAGGAGATCTAGTGCTCTCTGAAGCCAAACCAACAATTTATTAAAAGGATAAAAATTAAACTCACATGTTAAAGCACTCTCCACTGAGTGCTGAGTACAAGCATATCACAGATCATGGCATCCAACAGCTTAGATCACACGTGGGTTGGCGATCGCGGGTGACGTCATACGTAGCCCCTCGTACGCGTTACGTCCCTATGGGCGGGACTTCCTCAGCGTGGGGTGAAGAAGGAGAATGTAGACGCCCCGCTGTCTCTGTCTATATAGCGTGCGGCTGTCATGGCAACCATGACAACGACAAACAGTCCTGCACACCTAATCAGCTCAACTCCTCCCATGTCAGAAATACAAAGAGCAGCC
The DNA here is from genome assembly GCF_905171775.1 of Rana temporaria. Classification (NCBI taxonomy): domain Eukaryota; kingdom Metazoa; phylum Chordata; class Amphibia; order Anura; family Ranidae; genus Rana; species Rana temporaria. The sequence continues at coordinate 5,102,356 of NW_024404432.1, read as the reverse complement.
GCTCTTGTATGGTAAGTGCCAGCGGCGCTGGAAAAACATATATATATATATGACAAACTGAGTGAGCAATTATAAGATGGAAATAAACTGCAGGCATTACAAGCAATAACCGCAGAATATATAAAGAGCTATGAATATACAAAACATCCATGCTCTTGATAATTAAAAATACATAATTAAAAATTACATAATTAAAAATTAAATATTAAAAATAAGACTGACGTCATCCGCGATCGCATCCCAAGTAAAGCCATAATTACATACAATTATAAATATAAATAACCGTACAAAAAACGTTGTTTTTAACCCCTCAGGGTCCAAAAAACATTACGAGTAACACTAAAAATGTCTCTCATTGAAGTCCTGTCCTGAAGTCCTGTCGTGATGAAACAATCGTAGGGTGCCGGGACGTCATCGCGTTCCGTCCTGAGTGTCGGCAGTGTTTGCCTGAGTAGCGAGAGGCATCGGAGAGGAGACACTACAGCTCCTCAGCACATGTTATGCTGCACTGTCATCTTCTAATTGTAAGTGCATTACTTTATTAAAACCCCCTTCATTTTATACGTAATACGCTATGAGAGTCCCTTTTTTTATATCATTTCTGCATCAATCCTGGATCCATTGCTGAGTCCTATCCGGCCACCATACTGACTGGTTCATGGGAGACCTGACTTCCCTGCGCGCTATGAGACTGATGCAAAGCAATCTCTCCCTTTGGTAAGCAGGCAGTCCTAATTCACGGGTGTGAAGATCTATCCTAAGTGTAGAAGATTGGCGTTCATTTGATGACTCTTCATTGTTGTTCTTATCACAAGATTTAATGTTGGACTTTTTTCCACTTAACCCTTCTTCACTGAGTGGTCTTTGGAGATTTTCCTTCTGTTACACTGACTTTTTCCCTTTTTTTCTTTTTCTTTGTTTTGGGATGAGTTGTTAATTACATATATTTTCAGAATTTATGTATCTTTTTATTATGCATATCACATATTAGCGCTGCACTTCTTTTGTTTTTTCTATTTTGTATTGAGTTGGTGTACACAACTTTTTAGTGCTAGCAGCTCACAGTTCATAATATTTATTGTCATTTATTCACTCAATTTCTTTATTGCTAGCGCAGCGTCAGCCTTCTGGCTTTTTTATTTTATTCTCATTGATACTAGATAAGAAAAAACAGACTAAAAAATGTAAATGAATTACCAAAGTTACCTATTAGAAATAAAACAGTTCAGATCGAACTCCACATTTAAGCCGGCTGGTGAAGATACTTTGGTTTCGTAAATCCAATAAGATTCACGTCGGCTTAGTTGGCGGATATAGTGTCCCCCTCGCCAGTGTTTCGACACTTTTTCAATACCCCAACATTTGAGGCCTCTGGGATCTCTCTGGTGACACTGCCTAAAGTGTTTAGAGACACTATGATTCCTAATTCCCCTTTTGATGTTACTAATATGTTCCCCAACCCTGACATGTAATGCACGTGAGGTGCGTCCAACATATTGTAAACCACACTCACATTCGAGCATGTACACCACACCTATCGTGGTACACGTGACCAGCTGTTTGATTGGGTACTCTACATGGGTAACATTAGAACAAAAACTTTTACGTTTCTTGATGTTATGCTGAACATGCTTGCAGGTCGCACAGCGACCACAAGCATAAAAACCAGATAAGAAATTAAAAAGCTTAGGTTGGGCCACCACTGGTGGATCAATAACTCCTGGGGCTAAGGCTGTCCTTCAAAGAGGGAGCCTTTCTGTAGATAAATTGAGGGCGGTCAGGGAGGACCGGACCCAAAATGTCATCTCCTTTCAAAATAGGCCAATGCTTGGCCACAATTTTCTCAAATCTCTTATGCTGGATATTAAAATCCAGCAGCATTTTGAAATTGGTATGTTCCTTCTCTACAGTTCGAGGTTTATCAGCTACAATACTACTCCTCTCTATGGCCGTAACTTTCTCAATCTCTTGCATGATTAAAGGGTGGGAATAACCTTTGGACACGAACCTAGTGGATAACTCTTGGGACTGAATAAGATAATCAGACATAGTGCATGCTTTGCCAATCATCAGCGCGCATTGCCGCTGTGAATTATGGGCCATGGCGCGTTACTCCAATTTGGCGCGAATGACCCGTTTTGTTCGAATTTCGACGAATGATCGAACTTACGTTCGACTCGAACACAAAGCTCATCCCTACTACCAACCAGTAATCACACATTTCTACAATGCTACCAGTAAAGTAATACTAATGTTCACACACTTCAAAGTACTTCCAAAGCACCTGACCTGAGGCGTTTGTCCTACAAGGGTGGGAAACTTAGGAGTTAACCAACTCTGTCACCAAAGCGGCCTGCACCCTCCCCAACAAAAATACCCAATAAAAACAATTCTCCTCTATTAATCTAAGTACCTATGAAATTTAATCTATATTAAAAATATTATCTAATTACCTGAGTATTTAAAACTCTAACACCAAACTGTTAGGCCGCGTACACACAATCGGAATTTCCGTTGAAAAAACCTTGGATGAACCGTCAAGAACGCGGTGATGTACAACACTACAACGAGCCAAGAAAATAAAGTTCAATGTTTCCGAGCATGCATAGGAATTTTGCATGTCGGAATAGCATACGGACGAACGGAATTTCCGATCTGAAACTTTTTTCACCAGAAAAATAGAGAACCTGCTCTCAAACTTTTCTTGGCGGAAATTCCGACAGCAAAAGTCAGATGGAGCATACACACGATCGGAAAAGCTTACATCAGGCTTTTCTTGTTGGAATTTCCGATCGTGTGTACACGGCATAGGGAGCACCTTTACCTATAACCACTAGTCCTGACTATTTTCCTTTATTATTATCTAATTAGAATTATCTCATCGTCGGCCATTTCCGTTGTTCTCACCCAAAATCTTCTATGCATAGGGAAGAGCGTATATAAATAATTGACAAAACACACGTTGATTCACCATACACTGTTCTTCGGATTTATTCCCTCGGACAGGGTGTTATATGAATGAAAGATGGGCATTACCAACCATGTTCACATGACATATTTCCTTTACACATACATTTAACCAATCATAATGTCATATATTTACCTCTTTACATCTCTGTATCTAAGCAAACTCATATGGATTAGGGTGTCATGTAGGTGGGATGGTCTTCAAAGCGTTGGTCATATATTGAATATTATTGGCCATGGTTATGGATTAGGGTGTCATGTAGGTGTGATGGTCCTCAAAGTGTTGGTCATATATTGAATATTAATGGCCATGGATTAGGGTGTCATGTAGGTGGGATGGTCCTCAAAGGGTTTGTTATATATTGAATATTATTGGCCATGGTTATGGATTAGGGTGTCATGTAGGTGGGATGGTCCTCAAAGTGTTGGTCATATATTGAATATTAATGGCCATGGTTATGGATTAGGGTGTCATGTAGGTGGGATGGTCCTCAAAGTGTTGGTCATATATTGAATATTAATGGCCATGGTTATGGATTAGGGTGTCATGTAGGTGGGATGGTCCTCAAAGTGTTGGTCATATATTGAATATTAATGGCCATGGTTATGGATTAGGGTGTCATGTAGGTGGGATGGTCCTCAAAGTGTTGGTCATATATTGAATATTAATGGCCATGGTTATGGATTAGGGTGTCATGTAGGTGGGATGGTCCTCAAAGTGTTGGTCATATATTGAATATTAATGACCATGGTTATGGATTAGGGCAGAGGTGGGCAAACTACGGCCCGCGGGCCGTATACGGCCCGGCGGACCTTTTAATCCGGCCCCCGGGCAGATTGCTAGAAATAGCATTGTAGTGGATGGCCATGGCGGAACTACCACCATAGCGACCCACGCGGGCGCTATGGGGCCCGCAGCTGAGTGAGGTTCGGGGGGGCCCGCAGTCCGATATTTGTTTATGACCGTGCCGCACAGCGGGAGGTAAGCGGGGACCGCGGCCTGGAGAGGGTTAACACAGGCCGCGGTCACCGCTTACCTCCCTCTATGCGGCTGTGCCTGTGTCTCCTCTAGTCTCCAGGCTCTCCTGCCCAATGTCATCTATCATCAGAGCAGGGCTGGGAGAAGCCGGAGACACTGAACAGCATGAGTGCTGTGCAGGGATCCGTGGTTGCTAGGAAGCAGGTCGGATCCAATCAAAACAGCTATTGCTGTCCCCGCACACGCTCTGCTGCCTGCAGTAGCTAGGCAACGCCGACGCTGCCAGGGCTGGGGCCGCTGATGACGTATGACGTCTGGAGACCCCGCCCACCCAGACAGATTACGTCCATTCAAAAAACAACAGGAGGGAGGAAGACACGTGTGAAGTGAAGCCATCAGATCGGGAGACAAGTAAAGGAGACACAGAAGAAGCAAAACAGGTAAACGAGAAAGGGGGTAATGGAGGAGGAGACAGGAAAGTGTAAATCGATAAAGATGAATGGTGGCACTGGCAAAAAGGAGATAAGAAAGGGGGAAGAAGAGGGAAGAACAGATAGAAAAAAAAGGGGACTATATAAAGAGAAAAATAAGGAAAACACAAAAGCAGAGGAAAATAAGAGAAAAAATACGAGTGAAAAATAAAAAGATGATAGAGAAATGAGAATAGGAAAAAAGGAAGAAATGAGTGGGAAAACGAGACAAATTAAGAGGATAAGGTACAACTGAGAAAAATGTATGAAAATAAACTTAAAAAAAAAAACTGGTGGCACACTGGCAGCAATTGATGGCACACTGGCAGCAATTGATGGCACACTGGCAGCAATTGATGGCACACTGGTGGCACACTGGCAGCAATTGATGGCACTCTGGCAGCAATTGATGGCACAATGGCAGCAATTGATGGCACAATGGCAGCAATCGATGGCACACTGGCAGCAATTGATGGCACACTGGCAGCAATTGATGGCACACTGGTGGCACACTGGCAGCAATTGATGGCACACTGGCAGCAATTGATGGCACAATGGCAGCAATTGATGGCATACTGGCAGCAATTGATGGCACACTGGCAGCAATTGATGGCACACTGGCAGCAATTGATGGCACACTGGCAGCAATTGATGGCACACTGGTTTATGTATGTCTTAGTGATTGATTAACATCACAACTTCATTGATTTGAAATTGATACCCTTATTTTTTGTATGATTTTTACTTTTGCTCATCACTGCCACACACATGCAGCCATGCATTGCACGTGTGTGGCAGTAATGAGCAAAACTAAAAATCATACAAAAAATCATACAAAAAAAAGCTATCAATGAAGTTGTGATGTGAATCAATCACTAAGACAATAAGACATACATAAACCATAATTTTCACTAATATGAGTCACAAATAGTGAAAAATGTTCATTGTTTTGGGAAATTTTGTTTAATAAATGTTTTTTTCTTGGAAGGCAACCTCACTTTTTCATTGTTTAACTATAACAAGTACTCGTACCAGTTGTCCAACAATGATATTTACTGCTTTTTATAAAGAAATACAATTGATTTTATGCAGTATTGAGTTTAGCCTTTTGGCCCGGCCCTCCAAAATATTTTTAGTTTCTCATGTGGCCCCATCGAAAAAATAATTGCCCACCCCTGGATTAGGGTGTCATGTAGGTGGGATGGTCCTCAAAGTGTTGGTCATATATTGAATATTAACCACTTGCTGACCGGCTCACAGCGATATACGTCGGCAAACTGGCTCTCCTGGGAGAACCGCCATACTCATACAGCGCTCATTCCCGCAGCGATCAGATTCATTACAGAACTGATCAGACTACAGGTCCAGGCCAATGATTTCTGGCCTGGACCTGCTGATTGGTTCTGAATAAATGAAATGCTTCCTCTGCCTGTGTAGTGTCAACACAGGCAGAGGAAGTGATATCATCTCCCCTCGTGGAATCATTTTCAGTTCCAGAGAGAGGAGATGGACCTTTTACTTCCTGTCACAGTGTCCCCAAGTGCAGTTTTCAGATTTTTCACTGACCTCTGTATTGGTGTCACTGGTGATGTCAGTTCCCAGCCGGTGTCATTAGTACAGTGACAGTGCATAGTATTATCACTGATCTCTGTATTGGTGTCACTGGTGATGTCAGTTCCCAGCCGGTGTCATTAGTACAGTGACAGTGCATAGTATTATCACTGATCTCTGTATTGGTGTCACTGGTGATGTCAGTTCCCAGCCGGTGTCATTAGTACAGTGACAGTGCATAGTATTATCACTGATCTCTGTATTGGTGTCACTGGTGATGTCAGTGAGTGTCAGTTCCCCCAGCGTCAGTTAGTGTCAGATTGTCCGTCACACTTTGGCAGTCCCATTAGAAGTCGCTGATCACCATCATTAGTAGTATAAACAAATAAAAATTCCAATATATTCCATAGTTTGTAGACATTATAATTTTCACACAAACCAGTCAATATACACTTATTGGGATTTATTACCAAAGACATGGAGCAGAAGAGATTTTGGCCAATATTTATGAAGAAATTCAATGTTTTTATTTTTCTGTTGGATGTTTTATAGCGGAAAGTAAAAATATTGTTTTTGTTTTTAAATTTTATTTATTTTTTGTTTATATAATAAAAAATAAAAGAACGCAGAGGTGATCAAAAAACACCAAAATAAATCTCTATTGGTGGGAAACAACAATATAAATGTCATTTGTGTACAGCGTCACATGACTGAGCAATTACCAGGTAAAGGAGCGCAGTGTTAAATAGCAAACAATGGCCTGGGCTGGTCATGAAGGGAGGGGGGTAAAACCTTCCCAAGGCTGAACTGGGTAAAGAATATATAAGTCCAACATTTCCTCTTCCTGATCTGTGTCTGCTGTCCCATGTACTGGTATGAAGAAGTCTCCTGTTCTCTTTGTATTGCTTCCTTTGTGTGAAATCCCTGGTGATCCTGCCACTCCCTCTACTTTCCGGGTAAGAACTGACCACACTAGGCAGGAAAGCACAACATGGTCAGTTTGCTGGCTGTGCTGAGCTTGGAAGTCAACCTGCTCTCCTCCAATGATCAGACTTGTGCTTACAACCTCCCCCCTGCACAGCCATTCACTGGGAAGACCGGTGTGTTGCTGTTTCTCCTATCCCAACTCTTATGCAGCTGAGAACAGAGGGAATGTGATCACTTATAAAAAAGGGGAGAAAAGTACTTCTAATATATTTTATATCTATACACAAATGTTTTGCCTTTCATTTCTATTATAAACTGAATGGGTTGTATTAGAAGGTGAGGCTTCCATACACTTTCCCTTCTATCCCCCAATATCTGCTGTACTGATAAGTGTATGAGTATGATCTCAGGTATTAGTATGAAATCATGTCTGACAGAGCAAACTGAGGGCTCTACTTATAGGAAATTCATTCAGCTCTTACACATATTGCTAGAATGTAACACAGTGATTTCCTATGATTGTCAGCTCCATCTAGTGGCCATAAAACTGTATTTTTCATTAAATACCTCAATCAGTAAAAATAGCACAATAACGCTTAATGGCCACTAGATGGAGCCAAGGAAATCAGAGTATGAAATAAAATACATCCAATATTCATCATGGCCGCTCACATTCATTCAACTATTTTTATTTTATACCGACCTCTAAGTGTTTGTGAAATCTTCCACCCCAAAATGTACTCAGCCAATGAGAGGTCATGACTCAATTTTTATTTTTCTCCAGCTATCAATGGCCAACACTTCATCCATGTCTTTGGTGATCTCTGATCTCCTTATGAACTGTTTCTTCCATGATGAAGATCAGCCATGGAGTATATCTGAGGTGTATATCAGGGTGTGCTTCTTCCCCACATGAGACCTGTGATGTCCAGCAACATTCATATACAAGACATTTCCCGCACTCACTAATACACCTCAAGGGTTGTGTGGGATCCCTGATGTACAGGAAGACAGGACTTCAGTGAGGAACAATTCCCTCACTCATGACAGGAGCTTCTCGCCCATGTGAGATCTCTGATGTGTGGAAAGATTGGACTTCTGTGAAAAACATTTCCCGCACTCAGGACAGGAATACGGCTTCTCCCCCGTGTGAGATCTCTGATGTTTGGAAACATCAGACTTCTGTGAAAAACATTTCCCGCACTCAGGACAGGAATACAGCATCTCCCCCGTGTGAGATCTCTGATGTTTGGAAAAACTGGACTTCTCTGAAAAACATTTCCCGCACTCAGGACAGGAATACGGCTTCTCCCCTGTGTGAGATCTCTGATGTGTGGAAAGATTGGACTTATCTGAAAAACATTTTCTGCACTCAGTACAGGAATACGGCTTTTCCCCCGTGTGAGATCTCTGATGTTTGGAAAGACTGGACGTCTGTGAAAAACATTTCCCACACTCAGGACAGGAATACGGCTTCTCCCCTGTGTGAGATCTCCGATGTGTGTAAAGACTGGACTTCACTGAAAAACATTTCCCACACTCAGGACAGGAATACGGCTTCTCCCCCGTGTGAGATCTCTGATGTTTGGAAACATCAGACTTCTGTGAAAAACATTTCCCGCACTCAGGACAGGAATACGGCTTCTCCCCTGTGTGAGATCTCTGATGTATGGAAAGACCGGACTTATCTGAAAAACATTTTCTGCACTCAGTACAGGAATACGGCTTTTCCCCTGTGTGAGATCTTTTATGCACGTTAATATCAGATTTCAATCGGAAACACTTCCCGCACTCAGAACAGGAAAACCTCTTCTCTGTTGGAAGGACGGCACCGTCCCTCACAGTCTGAGGTTCCTCAGGATAAGAGGAATACGATGGTCCGGCACCGTCCCGCACAGTTTGAGGTTCCTCGGGATAAGAGGAATACGATGGTCCGGCACCGTCCCTCACAGTCTGAGGTTCCTCAGGATAAGAGGAATACGATGGTCCATCTACACTGTGTGGTGCCGGATGGACATTTGAGGTAGTCGGGTTTTCTCCTGGACTATACTGTGTGATGTCCTCATCTTCTACTTTACAGTCTGGAGATAAAGTGAGACAATCCTCTGAGGTTTTCCTCATCTCCCGTCCATCTACTAAAATAGAAATACAAAGATTATTACTAGACATGAGCTGATTGGTTCCCCTAAACCAGGACTCCGCCCACATCATACAGCTTTGTCTCTGAGGATCTTACAATTCCCCCCTCAAGGTAACTAGTAAATGGCTCCTCTTATCTCCTACCAGATCATTTCTTTATTCATGGACCTTAGTCAGAGAGTGAGGAAACAACGAGAACTGTCTTTTATAGGAGTGACAGTGATGAGGGGATTATAAGACGAGTGTCCCCACCCCCTCTATCACTCATTGCCATCTTCCTGCACTTCCTTATTTTGTCCATGATTTAGTCATGAATAACAGCGGTGCTGAGCCCCACCAGAGGTCAGAGAGTGAGGATGGGGGAGAACAACCAAGATGAAGACTGGACTGATCCTGAAGACCTCCATCATTGGGTTATTGACTCCTCCCTCATTATCACTTTCTGTTTAAGGTTCCAAAGTTTGAGGATGTTATCACATTATTATCACCACTTAAAAGTCTGTGCTCCAATCACATCATCAGATATAAAATGTCCAGCTGGTAGAAATGTGGTGTATGAAAAGAGAATACATATTATGTGTATATATAGCAGAGGGGAGAGAGGAGAAGTCAGGACTATGTAATCTACAACATATTGTATAAGATGCAACAGATAGGACTATATAGTATCAGAATTATGTAATGTACACCATAGTATATAGTGCAGGGGTCAGGAGTATGCAATGTACAATATAAATGATACAGTGTAAGGGTCACGACTCATAATATTGGTATTCAGTAATCAGTGGAAGGTTAAATGTTTACATGAGACAAGTTGCAGAGATCCCACACCGCTGCCTCCCATCTCCTGAGACTGCACTCAGTGACTTGGGTCTGAGACTATACAGACATATCCCTCCACCCGGCACAGCCAGCAGACAACGGATCAAGTAATCCTGGGAGAATTGTTCTGTCAGAGATCATGCTAGACCCGGGTATGGGGTAGAAGACCCAAAGCACATACACCAGGTGCCTAGGTAGAGCAACATCTATGGTGAAAATCAACCTTTTGCTGATCCCCAGAATTTCCATAAATCCAGTCTAGAGACATAAATTGTGTCTGCAGCACAGAGAAGGAAGATTATCACTCAGTCCACGCCCTACTCTGGACCAATCAGTGAGCAGTATGGGTGGTGGAATATATTTAGTGTTACCCACTTAACGACCGGCCCATAGCCAACTGACGACTACAGAGCGGTTCAGTGCGTACATTGACGTCATCCCAGAATCGCATGCCCTGGGTGGACGTCAATCATGGAAAATGGCGCCTGATAGCGGCCGTTTACCACGTGATCGCTCCATCAAATGACAGAGCGATCACTTGTAAACAAACCGGCGCCATGTCCTGACGCCGCTTCCTCTCTCCCCCTCTGTGGACCGATCGGTACAGTGTGAGAGGAGAGATTGTGGCAGCAGCACTGTGGGCTGGATCTGTAGTGCCCACAGCGCTGCTCAGTGACAATTGCAGTCACATCCATCCCTCCATGCTCAGCCATCCCTCCATGCTCATCCATACTCTACCATACCTGGCCGCACTCTGCCATACCCGGCCGCACTCTGCCATACCCGACCGCACTCTGCCATGCTCTGCTGTACTCTGCCATACCCAGCCATACTCTGCCATGCTCTGCTGTAATCTGCCATACCCGGCCGCACTCTGCCATGCTCTGCTGTACTCGGCCATGCTCTGCTGTACTCGGCCTCTGTATGTGGCCAGGCTGTGGAAGTCTCACACATGTGGTATCGCCGTACTCAGGAGGAGGAGAATGTATTTTGTCATTTATGGTATGTACATGCTATGTGTTAGAAATATTGTATAAATGGACAACTTTGTGTTAAAAAAAATGCGTTTTGACCACTTCCCGCCCGCCGGCCGTCATAGGACGTCCTTGACTTTGTGCGGGGATATCTGAATGATGGGTGCAGCTACAGGCAACATTCAGTTATCAACTTTTTCAGCCAGCGATTCCCTACACCATAAGAATGATCCTAGCGGCTTTTCGACTGTCCCTATCCCCGTGTGCTTGCATGCAGATGCGAACGCATCCGTAAGTCCCGCCCACATATAAAAACGGTGTTCAAACCACACATGTGAGGTATCGCTGCGAATGTTAGAGCGGGAGCAATCATTTTGGCCCTAGACCTCCTCTGTAATTCAAATCATGTAACCAGTAAAAAAATAAAGCATCGCCTATGGGGATTTTTAAGTAGCGAAGTTTGGCGCCATTCCTCGAGTGTGTGCAATTTAGAAGGGTGACGTGTTGGGTATCTATCTACTTGGCATAACTTCATCTTTCACATTATGCAAAAACATTGGGCTAACTTTACTGTTTTTTTTAAAAAAAAAGCATTTGAAAAATTGCTGCGCAAATACCGTGCAAGATAAAAAGTTGTATTCTCTAAGGTGTTTGCTAAAAAAAAACATGCATAATGTTTTGGGGTTCTATGTCATATTCTAGCAAATAAATTATGATTTTTACATGTAGGAGAGAAATGTCAGAATTGGCCTGGGTGCTCCAGAACGCCTGAAGGTGCTCCCTGCATGTTGGGCCTCTGTATGTGGCCACGCTGTGTAAAAGTCTCACACATATGAAGGTGCTCCCTGCATGTTGGGCCTCTGTATGTGGCCACGCTGTGTAAAAGTCTCACACATGTGAAGGTGCTCCCTGCATGTTGGGCCTCTGTATGTGGCCACGCTGTGTAAAAGTCTCACACATGTGGTATCACCATACTCAGGAGAAATAGCAGAATGTGTTTTGGGGTGTAATTTGTGGTATGCATATGCTGTGTTTGAGAAATAACCTGATAATATGACAATTTTGTGAAGAAAAAAAAAACTAGAATTTTTATAACAGCTTAACTGTAAAATCCTTTTCTTGGAGTACACCACGGGACACAGATTCTCTATTCATTACATAGTGGGTTGTATAGCTCACCAAAGGTGAATGGACACTGGCACAACCAATTAAGACAAGTTCCTCTCTTTATAACCCCTCCCCTAAGTGAAGTACCTCAGTTTTGTAGAAAAGCAGTAAGGATCCCATGAGAAGGGGGGGGGGGGACCTCTGTGTCCCGTGGCGTACTCCAAGAAAAGGATTTTACAGGTAAAATCCTATTTTCTTTATCGTACATCATGGGACACAGAGCCTCTATTCATTACAAAGTGGGACGTCCCAGAGCAATGCTCAATGAGGGGTGGGACACAGATCAAGCAGGCCGCTAACGGGCAAGAAGCCCTATACTGCTGCCTGCAGCACACTTCGCCCAAAGGCGGTATCCTCATGTCCTTTCACATCTATTTGATAGAATTTGGTGAATGTATGGACTGAAGACCAAGTTGCAGCTTTACAGATCTGAGCCATCGAAGCCTGGTGATGCACTGCCCATGAAGCACTTATTGCCCTGGTCGAATGCGCCTTAACAGAAAAAGGAGGAATCTTGTTGCTTAAACCATAAGCTTGAACAATTTCTTGTCGAATCCACCTAGCAATGGTGGATTTTGATGCCGTCTGGCCCTTCTTGGGACCATCTGGCACAATAAACAAAACATCTGTTTTACGTATCTGAGCCGTTGCCTGCAGATGAACTTTTACTGCTCTCGCTACATCTAGGGAGTGCAATAACCTTTCCCCCGCTGTCTGCAGCTCAGGAAAAAAGTAAGATAAAACAATGTCTTGACTTAACTGAAACGTCGTCACCACCTTTGGTAAAAAGGTAGGATGAGGGCGTAGTACAATTTTGTCTTTGTGACAAATTAAATAAGGCTCTTTACAAGAAAGAGCTGCTAATTCTGATACTCTCCTAGCAGAGGAGATAGCAATCAGAAAGGCCAATTTCCTGCTCAAAAGAATCAACGGAATATGGCAGATTCAAAAGGTTGCTTTTGCAAGACTGACAATACTAAATTCAAATCCCAGGGACATAAGGGAGACTTGACTGGCGGATTGATCCACAGTACCCCCTGAATGAAAGCCAAAACTAGGGAATGAGATGCCAGCGGTCTCTGAAAAAAGACTGATAGAGCCGATATTTGACCCTTGATGGTACTCAGGGCTAATTTCATATCCACTCCTAATTGGCAAAAGGTGAGAGTCCTACTTATGACATACTTCTGAGGATTCCACCCTCTGGATTCACACCAGGAAACATACGCCTTCCAGACTCTGTAGTAGATAAGCCTGAAGGCTGGCTTTCTAGCATTAATGAGCATGGAAATAACTGGACCCGAGAGCCCTCGCTTCTTCAAAATGTAGGTCTCAGTAGCCAGACCGTCAAATTTAGCTTTTGTAAGGAAGGATGAAACACTGGACCCTGTGACAGTAAGTCGTGACGAAGTGGAAGCACCCAAGGTCTTCCTACCACCATCTTTATGATCTCAGCGTACAAGGGCCTCTTGGGACAATTTGGGGCCACTAGAAGTACTGCTATTCCCTCCTTCTTGATCCTGCCCAGAAATCTCTGTAAGAGAGGGATTGAGGAATGCATAGATCAGTGAAAACTGATTCCAAGGAATTTTCAGAGCATCCGTTCAGTAGGCCAGAGGCTCTCTCATCCTTGACACAAAGTTGTCCAACTTCCTGTTGAGCCTGGAAGCTAGCAAATCTACATCCAAGGTCCCCCATCTCTGGCATATGGCCTGAAAGACATCGGGGTGGAGAGACCATTCTCCTGGTGACAGCTGCTGGCGACTCAGGTAGTATGCTTGCCAGTTCACTACCCCTGGAATGAAGATTGCAGAAAGACAAGGTACATGATATTCTGCCCATGCCATAATCCGATTCACCTCCTTCTGAGCATCCCGACTTAGGGTGCCTCCTTGGTGATTGATATAAGCTACTGCAGTAGCATTGTCAAATTGAATCCGAACAGGGTGGCCCTGTAACCTGGGTGTCCAGGTTCTGAGGGCTAAGTATACTGCCAGAATCTCCAGTATGTTGATGGGCAGGCTCTCTTTGGTCTTGGCCCAGGTTCCTTGGGCTGAAGCTTCTTCTAACACTGCTCCCCAGCCCAACAGGCTGGCATCCGTAGACACCACCTTCCAGGTGACTGGGAGAAAGGATTTTCCTTTCCGCAAGTTCTCGGTCTTTAACCACCAACTGAAGCTTTGGCACCCCTGTGGAGACAGGCACATGGGTAAATCCAGGGCTTGGCTTCTCATGTTCCAGGTAGATAGAATACTTCCTTGAAGTAGTCTCGAATGAAACTGGGCATAAGGAACAGCCTCGAAAGAGGCCACCATCTTCCCTAATGGCCTCATGCAAAGGCAAATAGATGGTCCCTTCTTCGCCCTGACCTTGTGGATCAATTCTCTTAGAGACTTGATCTTTGGCTCTGGCAGGAATACTCTACTTTGGGCTGTATGATCATGCCCAAATACTCTACTCTATCCTTGTTAGGGCTTGTAGAGAGGATTTCTGTAGGTTTATGATCCATCCTAAATGCTCCAGGTATTCTACCATCCTTATCACAGCTTGGATTTAATCCTGCCACTGAATAATCTATCACAAGTAGATCATCTAGATAGGTCATCACCGCTATGCCCCGTGCCCTCAGCTTTGCCCACAGAGGGGCTAGAACCTTTGTAAATACCCGGGGCGCAGTTGCCAAACCAAAGGGCAGAGCTACAAACTGGAAGTGAATGTTCTACCGCGAACCTTAGGAACTTTTGGCAAGTGGGATGGATAGGCACATGTAAATATGTTTTCTTGACAAGTCAGGTTCTTATTTACACAAGAAATAGCTGCATCTACAGAGGGCAGACTCCAGTTCTTGGTAAACTTCTCCTCCATGGGATAAAAAACCGTGGGCCAGATTCACAGAAGACATACGACGGCGTATCTCCTGAGCTTGTCGTATCTATGCGGCTGATTCATAGAATCAGTTCCGCATAGATAGCCCTAAGAACGTCGGAGTGGCTCTATACGGCGCCTGCGCACCGACGTTCGGCTTCTTTCGGCAACTCGTGACGCGCAGTATGCAACGGCCGGAAGCCTGTCAATCAATTAGGAACGCCCAGTCCCGCAGAAGACATACCCGGAAGCGGCGGTGAAAATACAGTATGTACGGGGAAAAAAGAAAAAAGGGCCGATTGTCATCAGGACAACTCGGCTGAATGTAATGTTAAAAATTTATTTTTGGGAGAACCTCCATTTTAAGATTAATGCTTAGGACTCTTTTCTGGCTTACCTTATCCCTGCCGTAGGTGTGCTGAAGACCAGACAGAACCAATCTTCACCCATCACAGTGAATATGTGTGCCAACCTTCAGGAATATGGGTTCCTACTTAAAGGAGACCTCTTCCCAGGGCCTTGTAAAAGACTTTGCCAGGACTTTAAGCAAATAGTTTAGCGAAAGTGCTGGACACTAGAGCCCAATCCACCAAAGAGAGACATTATAGGCAACACCTCATCCATGAGGCCCGGATAGCATCCAGTTTTGGCGTAATAATTTAGGCGTCTTGGATGGACCCGAAAGTGTAGCTCTTTTACCCCCAGAGGGCTTCTTTGGCAGAGCTTCCTTAAGCACATCCTAATCGCATCCAACACCTTAGATGCTGGCGAAAAAACTGAGGCACTTTCCTTAGTGGAGGGGTTAAATAGAGGGGAACTTGTCTTCATTGGTTGTGCCAGTGTCCAATCACCTCTGGTGAGCTATACAACCCACTATGTAATGAATAGAGGCTCTGTGTCCCGTGGTGTACGATAAAAAAAAAAAATTGATTTTGCAAAGAATTGTGGGAAAAAAATGACAAAATTCAAAAAAACTCATCATGCCTCTCCTAAATACCTTGGAATGTCTTCTTTCCAAAAAGGGATCATTTGGGGGGTATTTGAACTTTTCTGGCATGTTAGGGTCTCAAGAAATGAGATAGGCCATCAGTGCTTCAGGTGTGATCAATTTTCAGAGATTGGCACCATAGCTTGTGGACTCTACAAAAAAAGTGGCGTTTGGGAACCTGCCACTAAGGTACCGCACATTCCACAAACTTACGGAAAGGGGGCAGAGCTTACCAACTGAAAAGGCAGCAGTTGAAGTTTTAGCAATTTAGTCAAGCTAGCATTCAACCGCTGGGCATGTGGATGGCTGGGAGCAAACTTCTTTCGCTGATGCAGCAGCTGGGTCAGGGAAATTCGCCTGGTACAATCGGACATTGGTGTACCAAAAGAAGATTGCCCGCAAGTACTTGGCAGTGACACACCTAATTCTACACCTTCAGTTCTATCAGTGCAGGTTTCTGAGAGGACTGAAGGTATAGTGAGGTTTGAGATCCCAGCTGATGAAAAGCAAGGGGAGGTCTGCTTTGTTCTTTGGTGTGGATCTTTTATGTACGCTTGCCAACGAACTGCATGGCAGGTCGACATATGTTTGGTCAAGCATGTGGTGCCCAAGCGGGTGATGTTTTGGCCACGTGAGATACGCTTGAGACATATGTTGCAAATAGCAGCGGTGCAATCTGATGCACTCGTCTCAAAAAAGCCAACACCAGAGAACTTTTGGAATAACGCTGAGAGACAGCAGCGCCCTGCACATGAGGAGCTCTGCGGTGTGATGCAGTTGGTGTGCTGTCCTTAGGTTGGCCCCTGGAGGGCATCCTGCCTCGTTGGAGATGTGCCTGTGCCTCCTCCTTCTCTCAGGCACCCACGTGGAGTCAGTGACCTCATCATCCCCTCCCTCCTCATCACTGTAGAAAACCTGGCAGTATGCTGCAGCTGGGGGAACATGACTGCCAGATTGCTGTCCATCTTGGACACCCCCTTTCTCTGGGCTTATGTTACTGCCTTCCTCTAGCTGGGTACCATCATCGGAGCCTTCAAAACGCTGGGCATCCTCATGCAGCATGTACCCAACACTGTGGTCAAACAGTTCGGGGGACTCCTCAGGAGGACATGGTGAGGCTAGGAAAGGAGTGACTGATGCCATTGAGCCGAGGGAAGAGGCCGCTTTGGCAGCTGCTTTGGCAGACAAAGTACCCTGAGGCTGGGTGAGAGAGGATGAGGAGGATGAGGATGGCTTGGTCATCCACTCTACCAACTCTTAGGCCCCGTACACACGACAGAGTTTCTCGGCAGAATTCAGCGAGAAACTCGGTCAGAGCCGGATTCTGCCGAGAAACTCTGTCGTGTGTACACTTTCGGCCCGATGGAGCCGCCGAGGAACTCGTCGAGAAAATAGAGAACATGTTCTCTATTTTCTCGTTGTTCTATGGGAGAACTCGGCCCGCCGAGCTCCTCGGCGGCTTCAGGGCTGAACTCGCCGAGGAACTCAATGTGTTTGGCAAGTCGAGTTCCTCGGCCGTGTGTACGGGGCCGTATGCATGTTGCGGCTCAACATGGCCAGCTGCTGAAAAAAAGGATAAGCGTGTCCCATGGCCACGTGCTGATGAGGATGCACCGTATCCATGACCAGCACTGTTGCCTGTAGACACAGAGCCTGCTTGCCCTCTTTTATTGGCCTGTGAGTGTCTGCAGCTTCTTGTTGTCCTTCCAGACATATTTAGCTAGATTCACGTTCGGCGGCGTATCTTTATGCCGGCGTAGCGCATCCCATTTGCACTACGTCGACGTAACATAGTGAGGCAAGTACTGTATTCACAAAGCACTTGCCTCCTAAGTTACGTCGGCGTAGCGCAAATGGCCCGGCGTAACCCCGCCTAATTCAAAATAGGCAGGTAGGGGCGTGTTGTATGGTAATGAATCGTGACTCCATGTAAATAAGGGCCATTGGTACGGCGCATGCTCAGAATCACGTCGCAAATACTCCTTGCTTTCGACGTGAATGTAACCTACGCCCAGCCCCATTCCCGCACGCTTACGCATGGGCTGCGCCATCTTTTTGGTGGTTTATCTTTCCCCCGGAAAAACGCCTTACGTAAACAGCGTATAGGGGCACAAGTCCGTTCGTGAATAGGCATATCTTGCTAATTTACATATTCTAGGCGTAAATCAACGTACACGCCCCTAGCGGCCAGCGTAAATATGCAGCTAAAATACGACGGCGTAGGAGACTTACGCCGGTCGTATCTTAGCAACAGAGAAGCGTATCTCAGTTTGAGAATACGCTTATAGATACGACGGCGCCGCATTCGGACATACGACGGCGTATCTACTGATACGTTGTCGTAAGTTTTTATAAATCTGGCTAACTGACTGCAGCTACCTGAATCGCCTGCCTGCTCTAACTGAAATTAAATGACACTCTGACTCTCTCTTTCTATCTCTCTCACATGCCGCAACACACTGCACAAGGCAGACATGCAGGCAGTCTTATATAGTGTGGGGCGTGTCCCTACTCCCCTGAGCCATGATTGGCCAAAGGCACCCTTCCTTTGGCCAATTATGGCTCTCTGTGCTGACGGCGCTATGATTGGCCAAAGCATGGGGGTCATAGGGCATGCTTGGCCAATCATCAGCCAGCGATGCACTGCGATATCGCAGTGAATTATGGGCCATGACATGCCACTCGAATTTGGCGCGAACGGCCCATAATGTTCAAAATTTGGCGAATGAGTGAACAGCCGATGTTCGAGTAGGACATGAGTTTGACTCGAACACGAAGCTCATCCCTATTCGCTACACATCATGGGTTTCATACGCAGGCTCATTTGGCTATCCCTACAGTTTAGGTTCCACATCCACTGCAGGTTTATTAGTGGGGTGCAGAATTCCGCAGCAGACGCTCTGTCTCGTTTTGATTTCTCGTCCTTTTTCCAGCAGGTTCCGGATGTAGACCTCTGTGCCACCCCGTCCCTGCATGTCTCGTTGTTGAGGGTGGATTAAACACGCACTGGGCAGGGGCATTAGGGTTGGTTGACAGGTGACTGTCTATCAACACAAGGAGGGCTTACAGTACAGCCTGGAGAACATTTCAGACTTTCCTAACTCGGTACCCTAGGTCGGATTGTTTTGATAATCACTACCTTTTGTCTTTTGTGGCCTACTGTCATTTTCAACTGAAATTGTCCCACAATACCATCAAGGGGTATTTGGCAGGTAGCCAACATTTTATTTCTCTACTTCATCCTGGTAGGCAGTCATTGTTTGCAGCTCATTCTGTTAAAGCTATCCTCAGGGGTATTCAGAAGAGCAACCCCCCCGAGCCCTACTAACAGGCTGCCTATCGCAGGGCACATCTTCTGGGCCATATCAGATATTTTGTCTAGGTCTCCTTTTGGGCAGCTACCTAGCCTGGTGCTGAAGGCGGCTATTTAGCCTTTTATGGTTTCCTTAGAGCGGGGGAGTTCGCTTGTACGGGAGATAATTCCTGTACACTGATTAGTCAGTCGATCAGGTACCCTGACCATTTCGTGTTACACCTAGAGGCATGTAAAACGCAGCAAACTGGGGCTGGTACCGATATCAGGTATTTCAAGATTGAGGCTGGTTGGTGCCCGGTTTCACACAAGTCCTCTTTTGACGGTTAACGGGACCCCTCTCACCTCTGCACTTTTCATAAAGTATTGTTGCACCCTCTTAGGGAATCTGGGGTTGAATCCCATGTCCTGCTCAGGTCATTCATTTAGGGTTGGGGCCACTTCCGCGGCATCGCGCCAGGGTGTCCCGGTTCACATTATTAAAAGGTTAGGCAGGTGGAGGTCATCATGTTACTCCAGGTACACCCCGGAGCCACTCATTGAGAGGTCTCAAGCATTTGTCCATTTGGCCAATTAATTTGGATTGTTTCAATAAACCTCCTTTATATACTCCTCCTAATGTCTTTTGTTTTTACCCCCTTTTATGCATACTGACCACGGCACACCCCAGGTCACCTTTCAGCTTTCTTCTGTTTCCTTCCCCTAGTTCCACAAGAGGCTCTGAGTACAAATAAATTGTGTCTGCATCACAGAGAAGGAAGATTATCACCCAGTCCCCGCCCTACTCTAGACCAATCAGTGAGCAGTATGGGTGGAGGAATGGATTTAGTGTTAATGACCCACCTGTGCTGATCTCTGTAGGAGTGTCCTCCTCTATAAATGTCCCCGTTATTCCATCCTCCTCCATAGACTGCTGATCATCCCTCACATACGTCTCTTCTTCTTCTTCTGATTTCACCTCAAATTCTATATCGATTGGATCTCCACTCTAAACCAAGAGAATGAGAGAGAATATCATCTGTAAGATATAAGCTTTATTATTGTGACATCACATCTATAAAATCCACACATCCCCCCCCCCCCAAGTCCCACCAACCTTTAAATAAGGAGAGATGGTGTGACCTTCCTGTGTGGAATCCCGGGAATACAGAGGACGGGGACATCTCTCTGGTGGGTTCCTGGTATTAGGTGGCTCCATCATATCCTTGTGTCCTTCTGAAAACTCCTCCATCACGCCATACTCCTCATCCTCCTCTTTATACTCTTCTTTAACATCAATATTATCATCCCCGAGGTTTCCACTCTGAATATATAATAAAACATTCATTGTAACAAACATGCTGTGTATAAATCAGAACCACCAATAATTGTTCCTCATCTACCTGATGGTGGTGGGGGATGGTGTGACCTTCCTGTGTGGAATCCCGGGAATACAGAGGACAGGGACATCTCTCTGGGGGGTTCCCATTACTGGACCCATCTGTAGGAAACACACACACTGACTGAATACATTGTTTCTATGTGTTTATCAGATGATGGGGGGGATCTAGGTGGAGCCTCCGTACTGCTCTCTCCTTTACAATAAAGTCTCCTCTTACCCGGTGATGTGAGGGGCGGCCGATTGTCCATCATGATGTCCTTCCCGGCACCGCTCATGTCTCCTCGATGATCTCTCTGGTGACTTCTAGAATCTTCTTCGTATTTCTCTATTCTATCAGGGAGGGAGGTGGAGGCAATGTGATTATCATAGGATCTCCAGACTTCACAGGATGAAAACTCTAGATTTGAACACATATAGTAAAATCAAATGACATTCCCAGAATCCTCCTCACCTCACCAATCAGGTCTCCTTTTTTATCAAAACCCCACTTGGGATATAATTTACCCAGACAGCCCCCCCCCCCCCACTCTGTAGGTTAAAAGCTTATTGCAAGGAATTCTGGGACCAACAATCTTGCTTTTGCTTGTGAGAGGGACATTGGGAGGAGGAGCTGTGAGGTCAGTGTGATGTCATAGGACTCTCTGACTTGGATTGGAAGGACATTGAGAGGAGGAGCTAGCTATGAGGTCAGTGTGATGTCATAGGATTCGTTGACTCTGGTTGGAGGGACATTGAGAGGAGGAGCTGTTAGGTCAGTGTGATGTCATAGGATTCTCTGACTTGGATTGGAGGGACATTGAGAGGAGGAGGTGTGAGGCCAGTGTGATGTCATAAGTAAGGATGAGCTCAAGCGTGTTCGCATGGTACACGTGCAGAGCCCGCCAGAAAGTGTGCACAGCGCTGTGCTAATCACAGCCAGGGAGACATTTCCCCATCTCTGCAGCCGAGCATCAGGACAGTTTCACCCTGGTGGTGATTAGCGCAGCGCCGTGCACACTTCATGGCGGGCTCTGCATGTGTACCATGCGAACACGCTGGAGCTCATCCTTAGTCATAAGATTTTCTGACTGTGGATAGAAGGACATTGAGAGGAGGAGCTTTGAGGTCATTGTGATGCCATAGGATTCTCTGACTCTGGTTGGAGGGAAATTGAGAGGAGGAGCTGTGAGGTCAGTGTGATGTCATAGGATTCTCTGATTGGAGGGATATAGGTAGAAGGAGCTGTGAGGGGCGCTCTGTGAGGTATCTGTACACAGAGTCATTTCTCCCGGGTGCGTCCCACCTCTCCTAAATAATAGATGAACGTTGTCTTTAGGCTTTGCCAGGACACATCATATTCCTGTGATCTCCGTCTACTCCGGAGACTTTACTGATCACATTTTAGGATGAAGATCTGAGACTGGGATCCTTATGGAGACATTCGTTTTCAGGACATTTACTACAAATAATATTTTTCCCTCTTTCTTCCTATTTGAATCTTATAAAATAAAGACATACACATTCCAATCCCCCCCCCCCCCATCTCTAATAAACGTCATATAACTGTTAGTATAGACTGAGGAGGTGAGAAGGTGATTGGTGGGAAAGGTGACACATCTCCAAAATGAAGAGAATGTTCCGGCCCCACAAGTGGGGGAATGTTCCGATCCTGAAGGGGTTAATCTAGGGTGACCAGACATCCCCGGTTTCAGGGGACAGTCCCGGATTGAGGACACTGTCCCCGGTCCAAGTCTGTCCCCGGTTTTGTCCCCGGATTGGATTTGAACAGGGACTGGGGCAATTTCAAAGACAATCAGTGCAGAATAAAAAATATTAATTCTGAATTACACACCTCCACTCATACTAGCTTAGGGGGGTGTATATTTTTCCATTATCTGTGCCCCTTTCTGATGATCATGTGCTGGTCGGAGTGGAGGGAATATTTCTTCAGTTTCAGGCGCATGCCCATTCCGCTCCGCTCACATGTTCTTCTGCCTTGGCTCAAGTCCCGGACACCCGCCTGCCTGTTTATCTCCTTGCCTTCCCTGGTGGAGGGATCCTCCTCCGCACACCACTCAGTAGTAGCCGGGGGCCCGGAGTGTGAGACTTGACCGGCTGTGAGACGGGCGGCGACAGGCAGAGAGTCGCTGATTGCCGCCAGTACTAGTAAAAAAAAATATGTCCCCGGATTTCATTTAAAAAATCTGGTCACCTTAGGTTAATCTAGGTCTCCACACTATATATGTGTGTATCATCATCTGCTGGAGATAAAAGACGTCACAGTGACTATGGAGGAAGAGGACGGACATGACGGGGTTACTGGGTGTAAATAGAAGATAAGATCTTATTACCTCCTCTGCTGCCTCTTCCAGCGATGTCTACTCACTACTTCTTCCCGACTCACCTCTCACCCGGAACTTCCTGTCTGTACCTGACATCACTTTCTGTCTTCCATAGAGACTTCCTGTCTGCCATCTTGTGGCGATCAGAGGAACTGCAGAAACATCTCGTAGTGTGAACACGTCCTTGTGCTGTGTATGTACTGTATATCCTTATAGATGGGTCATCTCCACTCCCACCAAGGGGGATAGAAATATATTACTGCTCGGGGGAGGGGAGGAGACATTTTGGCCCCTTTGATTTTGCAGTAAAATTGATGTGAGATTTAGTCATGTAGAACATCTGTTATATGGATACAAAGATCCCCAGCCGAGAGTAAAGGGTGGAAATGGCTCCTGATCCCCAGATTTGGGCAATTATGTCACCAATATAAATAACAAAAAACCTGCGCTATGTGTAACAACTCAAATACCTCCAGAAATAACTTCTACCGGACTGCGGCTGTAACAAAGGTAAGTCTTCCCTTTATCACCTAGAAGAGCATTATGTGTCACAGCGCTGTCCTATTGTGTGTGCACATAAATTTTCCTCACATCTCGTGTGTAAGAGGTGGAAGAAGGCCGTGACTACTCTACAGCTGACACAGTTCGGAGCACGGAGAACTTTCACACCTTATCAACTTTTCATTGATTTGTGGACCTTTTGGGGAAAATTAGTTCATTGAAATTGATGAAAAGTGGAAGCAGTGGACTTGCAGAGAACACTATATTGAGCACAGAATATTGTATAATGATGTAGCACCCTGGAGTTTAGTCAGGGAGCTCCTCACAAATTTACTTGCCAGGAGTAGTTATCCTGGTTGATTGTTGGAAATCTATTGATTTCTCCCTAAATTTGGCCTTGTTGCCCTTTTCTCTTCTACCACTAGGTGGCCGGGTTCTTGGTGGTAATAGATATGAGAAGGACAGCCCAAGGTCAGGTGATGGGTATGTGGGGTGTCTCAGCCAATGGGCAGGGGTTTTCTTGGATCCCTTGGCCTTCTGGGAGAACCTAAATATTTGGGTGGGGTCAGGTGATCGATGTTCTGTGACACCTGGACGGCTGTCTGGGTGGACGTGTGTCGTGTTCCTCCCCGGCTGCTAGGCTGGAGATTGGGCCTATCCCAGGGGAGTCTGGCTGCCAGGCTGTCTGAGGGACTATCCAGAACTAAGAGAGCAGAGCAGGGTTGGGATTGCAGCTTGCAGTCCAATCAGAAGTGATGGTTCTGTCGGCCGGAGAAGCTGTCGTGGTTGGAGGTAGAGAGAAAGCTGTCACCACTAAGGGGCCATCCACCTTATTACCGGGGGCCACAGTGAGTAACTGAAGCAAGTACTGGTGCAGTATTGTCACTGAACGGGCATGGTGGAGAATTGGAGAAACTTCAGGCATTAATCAAGTCAGGGACCCAACCAGCAGAGGAGCCTTGTGTGCCAAGTCAGAGGCTGAGCAGGCCAGTGGAGGTGAAGCTTGAGAAGTATCTGGAGTGCCAAGCTAGGGACCGAGAAGGGAAGCGGGGGGTAAAGCTTGAGAAATATCTGGAGTGCCAAGCTAGGGACCCAGCAGGGAAGCGGGGGAAACTTGAGAAGTATCTGGGGTGCCAAGCTATGGGCAGAGCAGGGAAGCAGGGGTGAAGCTTGAAAAGTATCTGGGGTGCCAAGCTAGGGAACGAGCAGGGAAGCGGGGTGAAGCTTGAGAAGTATCTGAGGTGCCAAGGTAGGAACCCAGCAGGGAAGCAGGGTGAAGCTTGAGAAGTATCTGGGGTGCCAAGCCAGGAACCGAGCAGGGAAGCGGGAGTGAAGCTTGAGAAGTATCTGGGGTGCCAAGGTAGGAACCCAGCAGGGAAGCAGTGTGAAGCTTGAGAAGTATCTGGGGTGCCAAGCTAGGGACCGAGCAGGGAACCAGGGGTGAAGCTTGAGAAGTATCTGGAGTGCCAAGGTAGGGACCCAGCGGGAGTGATGCTTGAGAAGTATCTGGAGTGCCAAGGTAGGGACCCAGCGGGGGTGACGCTTGAGAAGTATCTGGAGTGCCAAGGTAGGGACCCAGCGGGGGTGAGGCTTGAGAAGTATCTGGAGTGCCAAGGTAGGGACCCAGCTGGGGTGAGGCTTGAGAAGTATCTGGAGTGCCAAGCCAGGAACCGAGCAGGGAAGCGGGAGTGAAGCTTGAGAAGTATCTGGGGTGCCAATCTAGGGACCGAGCAGGGAAGCGGGGTGAAGCTTGAGAAGTATCTGGGGTGCCAAGCTAGGGACCGTGCAGGGAAGCGGGGGTGAAGCTTGAGAAGTATCTGGGGTGCCAAGCTAGGGACCGAGCAGGGAAGCGGGGGGGAAACTTGAGAAGTGTCAGGGGTGTCAAGGTAGGGACCCAGCGGGGGTGACGTTTGAGAAGTATCTGGAGTGCCAAGGTAGGGACCCAGCGGGAGTGACGCTTGAGAAGTATCTGGAGTGCCAAGCCAGGGACCGAGCAGGGAAGCGGGGGTGACGCTTGAGGAAGATACTAAAGTGGAGATTGGAGGAGCTCTAGGGAGTCAGTGAGTCAGAGGGTCTAGTGAGAGACCGGGACCTCAGTGGGCTGAAGAACTACAAGGAGAAGTTGTAGTGAAGGTGAGATAACTGTTACACTTTGTGTTAGGAACTGTTAAAGACTGTTGCCATAGGAGACAGCATTCCTGCACTTGCAGATGTGGCGCCTTTCTGGGACCTTTCCCTGCATGGCTGTCTGTCATGATCTGTGTTATGGCTTCGGTCACCTACTGGTGGCACTATTGCTTCCAGCAACAAAGGGTGTAATTCTGGTGGCCACCAGCGGGTGTCTCCCAGTAGATGGACTTTCCATTGATCAAGCTGCACTTGATGTGAGCTGCTGGGAGTATATAAGCCTGTCCTTCACTGAGGTTCAGGGCTTCAGTATCCTCTCTGCAAGCCTTGTGCCTGCTTGACCTGATCTGCTTCCCGCCCCTGTTCCTGATCTGCTTCCCGCCCCTGATCCACTTCCCGCCCCTGTTCCTGATCTGCTTCCCGCCCCTGTTCCTGATCCGCTTCCCGCCCCTGTTCCTGATCCGCTTCCCGCCCCTGTTCCTAATCCGCTTCCCGCCCCTGTTCCTGATCCGCTTCCCGCCCCTGTTCCTGATCTGCTTCCCGCCCCTGTTCCTGATCCGCTTCCCACCCCTGTTCCTGATCCACTTCCCGCCCCTGTTCCTGATCCACTTCCCACCCCTGTTCCTGATCCACTTCCCGCCCCTGTTCCTGATCCGCTTCCGCCCCTGTTCCTGATCCGCGTCCCGCCCCTGTTCCTGATCCGGTTCCCGCCCCTGTTCCTGATCCGCTTCCTGCCCTGTCCTGGACTCTGCTTCCTGTTCCCTGTCCCTGAGTCTTGTCCCCTGATTCCTGCTTCCAGCCTCCCCTTGCTATTGCTCCCTCCATCTGGCCGCCTGTTCCCCCTTGTCTCTCGTCCCGGCCTTGCTGATGTATATGTGTTCCTGTTCTTGTGTATATATTAGTTAGATTCGGTGTTTTGGGGTTTGTTGTGTTTTCTTGTATGTATTTCTTGTATGCTTTTCTTGTTTTTGGCTTGCTGTTGTTTGATTTGCACGTGTGCCTTTATCTTTAATAAATATATATTTCTCACTTACTTGCCTGATTCCTTAAGTGCAGCCCACTGATCTGTTCTCTGTGTTGGACGCCTGTGTTGGGCACCCCTGACAGAATGCTGAAGCCATACAAACAGATCGGCTGCACTTGGGAATTGGGTCTGGGCACTTGCTATTGCTGGAATAAAATGCATCTGGAAGATATTGTGTATCTGTCGCTCCTGGCAACAGATGACAGAGAGTTTTGTCATCAGACATAAGTGAATACACTAGAGAGCGGTTATTGGAATGTATTCGTATATCTCGTCTCTTTGTTGATCAGGGCAGTGTTCAGTATGAGGACGTGCAGCCATTGATTCGGATCTGTACAGAGTTGGCCCTGTCTGATGCCTCTAGTGGAGGTGATGATTATTACACCCCCTTTTAGTGCAGCTCAGGTAGAGTCTTTGGTGTGGCTGTTGGAAGATGACTCGGCCTTTTTCCATGAGCAGTACTCGGCTTCTCCTTCAGCAGGTGCTTGCAGCATGCATTGATTCTGTGCAGTCTCCGGTCAGACAAGCCGTGTGTACGACCATTATTACAGGCTTGGTCACGTTTGTTGTACTCGGCCCCTGTCAGCTCCCAACCATCAATTTCTATGTCTAGACACCAACCTGTTGGGGTGTCTTCCTCTCCTGTACCCCAAATTCCCACTTTTGCTGAACAATACACCCTGCTACCAATGAAGTACCAGTCCCCTGTTTCCTCTGCTGCACCTACCCTGCCTTTCACCCTTCCGCTTCTTCTCGGCTGCCTTCCACCAAAATCCCCTTCAAAGTTTGCACCCTCTGTTTCACCATCCCCCCGCTCTTCACCTCTACCAGCTGCTTCCATTACCTACAGCCCTGTATCCATATACAAATCCTCAGTGGATAAACCAAAGAAGAAACAGACATTTTTCCAACCCATTCAATACTGCCACTACCCCAATCTGCCTCCACTCCAGCCAACTTGCTTCAGTCTGTTCCCGTACCAATAGAGCTGCTCCAGCCTGATTTCTTGCCAACCAACCTGCTCCGGTCCATCTTCATGCCAGCTGATCCTGAACCTGATGACCCACCTAATCCTGCCAACTCTCTGCCTGCTGCCCAGTCTAAAGTTCCAATACCTGCTGCCCAGTCTGATGCTCCAGTGCCGGATGTTCAGTCTGATGCTCCAGTGCCGGATGTTCAGTCTGATGCTCCAGTGGCGGATGTTCAGTCTGATGCTCCAGTGCCGGATGTTCAGTCTGATGCTCCAGTGCCGGATGCTCAGTCTGATGTCCCGGTGCCTGCCTTCCAGTCTGATGTGCCTGCCTTCCAGTCTGATGTGCCTGCCATCCACTCTGATGTGCCTGCCTTCCACTCTGATGTGCCTGTTGTCCAGTCTGATGTCCCAGTGCTCACTGTCTTGCTTGACAATTCGATGTCTGATCTACTTGGTGATCCCGTACCTGGTATCCAGCCTGACGATCCAGTTCCTAATGGTCCCATTCCTGAAACCCTGCCTAGTGGTCCCTTTACTGCTGCCCAGCCTGATGACCCAGAGCTCACTGCCCAGCATGATGACCCGGAGCTCACTGCACAGCCTGATGACCCGGAGCTTGCTGCCCAGCCTGATGACCCAGAGCTTGCTGCCCAACCCGATGACCCGGAGCTCACTGCACAGCTTGATGACCCAGAGCTTGCTGCCCAGCCTGATGACCCGGTGCTCACTGGCCAGCCTGATGACCCGGAGCTCACTGCCCATCCTGATGACCCAGAGCTCACTGCCCAGCCTGATGACCCGGAGCTCACTGCACAGCCTGATGACCCGGAGCTCACTGCCCAGCCTGATGACCCGGAGCTCACTGTATAGCCTGATGACCCAGAGCTTGCTTCCCAGCCTGATGACCCAGAGCTTGCTTCCCAGCCTGATGACCCAGAGCTCACTGCCCAGCCTGATGACCCGGAGCTCACTGCCCAGCCTGATGACTCTGAGCTCACTGCCCAGCCTGATGACCCAGAGCTTGCTGCCCAGCCTGATGACCTGTTGCCCAGCCTGCTGTCATGGTACCTGCTAAACCAGTTCCTGGTGCTCAGCTTGCCGCTGATTCTCCCCTGTTTGATTTTCAGCCTGACTGTGATGCTCTCATGTTGTCTGCCCCCGATAGGTTCATGCATGTTGCCCTGCCTGTTTTCATCTCCAGATCCAAACTTCCAGACCCTGGTTGTGGGGTGCATGTTCCATTTTCGGACTCGGGTGGCAATCCCAATAGATTAAGAGACTCTGGCCGTAAAAGCGCAAAGAAGTCTGCAGTCACAGGCGAGACTTTTTGGGACTTTTCTGCACCTACATGCACTGCCAGGTCAAGGGCAGAATGGAGTGTCCGGAGGCCACTCTTTGGGGGGAACTGTCATGATCAGTTTTATTGATTGGGTCACCTGCTGGTGCCACTATTGCTTTCAGCAACAAAGGTTGTAATTCTGGTGTCCACCAGTGGGTGTTTCCCAGTAGATGGACTTTCCATTGATCAAGCTGCACTTGATGTGACCTGCTGGGAATATATATAAGCCCGTCCTTCACTGAGGCCCAGGGCTTTAGTATCCTCTCTGCTAGCCTTGTCCCTGCCTTACCTGATATGTTGCCCGAATCTGTTCCTGATCCGCTTCCTGTACCCTGTCCCTGAGTCTTGTCCCCTGATTCCTGAATCCAGCTTCCGCTTGCTACTGCGCCCTCCATCTTGCCGCCTGTTCCCCCTTGTCTCTAGTCCTGGCCTTGCTGATGTATATATATATATATTTTTTTTTTTTCAAAATACTTTATTAAGATTATCGGCAAATACAGAAATGATATGAAATACATCATACTGAAACAGTCAAGGTGGTAATACAGGCTGTCATATATTCAGAAACATACAATCGGTGGGGAAAAGGCACTAGCCTTAGTCCCACGAGTGGGGATCCCACGGGTTATCTAAAAAACATGTCATACAATAAACTGGAGATTGATGGGAGACATGGCGAGTATCAAATGACTCTGCAAAACACTAGACCACAGGGGTTCAACCCAGCATCTGCCCACCCCAAAAAGGGAACACACTGTGGGCAGGAGGGAGCAGTAAGAGGCAGAATAATAAAAAGTGGCTAACGTGGTCTGAAGATGATTAGAGTCTCACCAGCCTCGATGAGTACTAAACACAATTGGTCAGGCTAGGGATCAGAGCAATAACTAGAAGTCATGTCTAAGTCTGACCACCTGGGGAGACAACCTACAGGGAGGAGATCAGCGAGTTCAGACACATTTCTTAAAGTATACCAGTCATACATAGAAGCAGGAAGGGGGTAACCCTAACTGGAAAGAGTGTGGGGGGAGGGGGGAAGCAAGGTGAGGGGGGGATATGATGTATTGAGTGTGTGGATCAAGAATTTCCGGCCTCCACCATAGGCATAGAGGGAGTGGTAAGTGTGAGAGGAGTCCTAGGATTTGATGTTTCCCTATAATGTGTCCAACAAGCCCAAGTATGCCTGAATTTATCGTGCATATCTTTGGATTGATGGATAATCCTTTCCATCTCCTCAATTTTGTTGACCCTGGATTGCCATTCCGCTATGGTGGGGGCCAGGGGTTGACAAATTTGCTTGGAATCTAGGAGCCAGCTAAAAAAGTTAGGAGCCAGAAAACGCACCCCGTCCCGACGAGCTTGCGCGCAGAAGCGAACACATACGTGAGCAGCGCCTGCATATGTAAACGGTGTTCAAACGCAATTTTGAAGCATGACATGTTGGGTATGAATTTACTCGGCGTAACATTATCTTTTATAATATTAAAAAAATGGGGATAACTTTACTGTTGTCTTATTTTAATTTAAAAAAGTGTAATTTTTTCCCCAAAAAGTGCGCTTGTAAGACCGCTGCGCAAATACGGCGTGACAGAAAGTATTGCAACGATCGCCATTTTATTCTCTAGGGTGTTAGGATAAAAAATATATATAATGTTTGGGGGTTCTAATTAGAGGGAAGAAGATGGCAGTGAAAATAGTGAAAAATGACATTAGAATTGCTGTTTAACTTGTAATGCTTAACTTGTAATACCAACGGCCACCACCAGATGGCGCCAGCTCACATCTGGTGGTAATAACTTGTAATACCAACGGCTCACCACCAGATGGCACCAAGCCAAGTCGCCAGGACACTATTTCTAGTCGCCATGGCGACCTGGCGCCCGGGATTTGTCGATCCCTGGTGGGGGGAGTCGTATCCCTCCAATGAATTGGGATGCATTGTGTGGCCGCGTTGATAAGGTGCAATGTCAAGGATTTACGATACGTCAAGTGGGGTATGGACATGTGGTGAAGTAAGTATTGCGCTAGCGTGTAATCAGGCGTATACAAGGTAATTTGGGAAATGAGAGCGTGCACCTCCGTCCAGAATGGTTGAATGACTGGGCAATCCCACCAAACATGTAAAAAGGACCCTGTATCCGAGTTGCATCTCCAGCAAGTGGGTGGAACAGTGGGAAAAATTTTGTGTAACTTGTCAGGGGTCCTATACCAACGAGAATAAAGTTTGAATCTATTTTCTTGGGCAGAAACATTGATGGAACCTTTGTGGGCATGTAGCCAAACCGATTTCCAGTCACCTTCCGACAGGATAACGGAAAGGTCTGCGTCCCGCAATCGGTGGATATCGGTATTGGGCTTAGCCTTCGAGATGAGCAGGGAGTACAGGGCCGAGATCAAGTGCTTCTGCGGTTCAGTTTGACTGCAGAGATGTTCAAAGGGTGTAAGGTCTCTATGCCACGACGCGAGCGACGGTGTGCCGTGAAAAAAATGTCTGAGTTGGAAGAACTTGAACCTCGGCAGGCTAAGATAGGGAAATTTGGAAATCATATCAGAATGAGACAGGAGTGTATCACCCTCGAAAAAAGATGTGCACGTACCGCTGGGTCGCCCGGGTCCCCGAGCTATCCAGGACATCAATGTCTGCAGGGAAGTCAGGGTTTTGATTCAAGGGAGTCATGGGTCCTGGGGAGGGTGTCGTGTTGAGAGATTTGCAGGTCGCCTTGAAGGTGGACAGGGTCGGGCCGATTAGCGGGGTGACTCATACAGGGTTTAGGGAGCGATCGCGGATCAATCCATGGAAGGTGTGAGACAGGCATTCCGGAGAATGCCCCCTCCACCTCTACCCAATCCTTACTACGTTTATGTACATGCCAATCCACGATCCTCGTAAGTTGGTAGGCCTTATGATACAGAGACAAGTCTGGAAGGCCGATACCTCCCTTCCGCTTCGGAAGAATAAGCCTATTCCACCCCAGCCTCGCGGGACAACTTGCCCATAGAAAGGACCTGCATACTGATTTAAGGGAGCTGAAAAAGCCAGGGGGCATCTTAATCGGAACGGCCTGCATCAGGTACAACAGTCTAGGAAGCACGTTCATTTTCAATATTGCCGCCCAGCCAAACCAGGGGAAATTCCCCTGATTCCAACTAAGTAGATCACCCTTGATTGTCTGAAGGGCAGGGAGAAAATTCTTTGTGTAGAGGTTGGATAGATGAACGGGGAGTTTAATACCCAGGTAAGTGATGTCGTGGGGTTCCCATTTAAAAGGGAAATTCTGCTTACAGAGGTCCACCATGGATTGGGGCAGGGAAATTCTAAGCTTGCTGATGTATATGTGTTCCTGTTCTTGTATATATTAGATAGTTAGATTAAGTGTTTTGGGGTTTTCTTCTATTTATTTCTTGTATGCTTTGCTTGTTGTTGGCTTGCTGTTGTTTGGTTTGCACGTGTGCCTTTATCTTTAATAAATATATATTTTTCACTTACTTTTGTGCTTGATTCCTTAAGTGCAGCCCACTGATCTGTTCCCTGTGTTGGACGCCTGTGTTAGGCACCCCTGACAGTTGCACTTCCTGCTCTGTCCATTGTTCTCTGTGGACGGCCTTTGCCACATTATACCAGGTTTCTGCTGTTTTCAGGAAGTTGTTATCTGACAAAACGTCTCGTTTGTCTTTTATTATCTTCCGCCATTCTTCCGGCTGTAGCCGGCCTCCACTCGCGGTCATCCCATATACTTTTGCCAGCTTTCCCAATCTCTTCACATACTCCACCCCTCCCTTTCTGCCACAAGGTCAGGTGCTGAAACTCCCTTTTCTGGTTTAACTGTTTTCTGTCCCATCTTCTCTGCCGGGGCCCTCCCAACAAGAATCCAAGGTTTCTTACTCCCTCTTTCTCTGTCCCCTCACACTCTTCTGGCTGTTTCTGATGACAGGGACACACCTCTCGATACCGGGCCCCTTCCACTCTGACTCTACTTCTATCTGCTGTATTGACTTTCCTATTTTCCCTTTGACCGTATAGTGAACGTTCAGGCAGAAGACTAAGACTAAGAAGGTTTTTTGGGCAGCAGAAGGTGGCGTCTAGGGATGAACCGAACACCCCCCGTTCGGTTCGCACCAGAACCTTCGAACGGACTGAGCGTTCGCGCGAACATTTAGAACCCCATTAAAGTCTATGGGACTCGAATGTTCGAATTCAAAAGTGCTCATTTTAAAGCCTAATATGCAAGTTATTGTCGTAAAACTGGTTTGAGAACCCGGGTCTTGCCCCAGGGAACATGTATCAATGGAAAAAAAGTTTTAAAAACGGTTGTTTTTTTCTGGAGCAGTTATTTTAATGATGCTTAAAGTGAAAAAAAAAATAGAAAAATTCCTTTAAATATCGTACCTGCTAGGTGTCTATATTATGCCTGTGAGGTGACACATGTTTAGAACTGTCCCTGCACAAAATGAGATTACTATAGGAAAAAAGTCATTTAAAACTGCTTGCGGCTTTAATGTAATGTCTGGTCCCTGCAATATGGATGAAAATCACTGAGAAAAATAGCATGGGTTTCCCCCCCCCCTCCCCCCAGGTCATTACCAGCCCCTTTGGCCCTATATACTTTGAACAGCAGTATACAGGCGATGCAAACAAGACAGGGACTGTAGGTTTGTTGTTAAGTAGAATCTGTTTGTAATTGTGAACTGGTACTTTTTTTTAAAGTGTAGCTCCAGCCATAAAATCAATTTTTAAGCTTTTCTGAAAACATAGAGAAGGGTTATCACCCCTGTAACATTTGTTTTGCTGTCTGTGCGCATCTGTTCAGAAGATTGCAATTCACTTTCTATCCCAATGACAAATGATGTTTTGAAAATTTGGGTTTTTTAATGAAACAAGGATTGGTGATAAAGCATCAGTGGACAGGAGACACCTTTTACAGAAGAGAATTTCCCTTCCTAGAGGTAGATTTCCTCTCACTTCCTGTTGTCTCCTTCCGTTTGCAAGTAGGAGTCGTTTGTAAGTTGGATGTTTGAAAGTAGGGGCCTGCCGTATATGCTCTGCATAAATTTGGGCCCTAGGTGTTGGTGTTGCCACAACACTGTAAGCCCTCACAGTTAGTCTTGGTGGGCGCTGGAACGTCCTGCTGTGTGAACTATTATATCAAGAATTGTAATTACATGCTGTTGTTGAACAGTGGTAGAAAAATTGGGCCTTTTGTGCTGGCGCTGGTGCCACAACACTGTAAGTCCTCATAGTTACTCTTGGTGGGCGCAGGAATGGGCCCTGCTGTGAAATATTAGATCAAGAATTGTAGTTACATGCCCCTGTTGAACAGTGACAGAAAAATTGGGCCTTTGTTGGTGGTGGTTAGGGATGAGCTTCGAGTTCGAGTCGAACATTGCCTGTTCGGCGAACAACGAACAATTAGGGGTGTTTGCGGCAAAATTCGAAAAGCCGCGGGAACACCCTGTTAAAAGTCTATGGGAGAAATCTAAAGTGCTAATTTTAAAGGATAATATGCAAGTTATTGTCCAAAAAAGTGTTTGGGGACCTGGGTCCTGTCCCAGGGGACATGTATCAATGCAAAAAAAAGTTTTAAAAATGGCCGTTTTTTCGGGAGCAGTGAATTTAATAATACTAAAAGTGAAACAATAAAAGTGTCATATTACTTTAAATTTCGTACCTAGGGGGGGTGTAAAGTCAGCATGTGAAAAAGCGCATGTTTCCCGTACATAGAACTGTCCCTGCACAAAGTGTCATTTCTGAAAGAAAAAAAGGCATTTAAAACCGGCTTTGCAGCTCTAATGAATTGTCAGCTCTGGCAATTACAGAGATGATTCATTCATAAAAAATAAAAAAGCGTGGGTGTCCCCCCAAATTCCATTAACAGGCCCTTCAGGTCTGATATGGATTATAAGGGGAACCCCCGTCAATTTAAAAAAAAATTACATGGGGTTCCCCCCAAATATCCATACCAGACCCCTTATCCGAGCACGTTAACCTGGCTGGCCGCAGAAAAGAGGGGGGGACAGAGTGCGGCCCCCCCTCTCCTGAACCGCACCAGGCCACATGCCCTCAACATGGCCTTTCCCAGTGACGTACGAGGGTGCGTCAGAGGGGGCAGGATCACGTGACGGGTGGCCGCTTCCCCTATATAAGAAATGTCAAAGCTCCAGCGTGTCATTCCGCTGGGCTGTGTCCAGCGGAGAGTGGAGCTTGCCTGCTGCGCTCTGGACGGATGTATCTTCTCATCGCTGGACCAGACCGCTGATCACCCGTCGCTGGAAAGATCATCCGTCGCTGGATAGAAGACAACGTTGGAGCAGGGAGCTGCATCGAGAGTGGATAACCACCGCTGGATTTTTTTTTATTTATTAATAAAGGAATTTTTTCTACGGTGTCTGTTTTTTTTAACTATTTACACTTCCTTCGTGAAATGGTAGAGGTACAGTGTACCCCATTACCAATTCACATAGGGGGGGCAGGATCTGGGGGTCCCCTTTGTTAAAGGGGTCTTCCAGATTCTGATAAGCCTCCCGCCCGCAGACCCCCACAACCACCGGGCAAGGGTTGTGGGGATGAGGCCCTTGTCCCCATCAACATGGGGACATCCTCCCCATGTTGAGGGCATGTGGCCTGGTGCGGTTCAGGAGAGGGGGGGCCGCACTCTGTCCCCCCCTCTTTTCTGCGGCCGGCCAGGTTAACGTGCTCAGATAAAAAGAATTTTCCCAAATGGGGTTATTGCGCAGCTCAAAAGGAAAGAGGTAATACCATGTAATAAAAAAGTTGTGTTTATTCACATGTTAAAAAGTGGACAAAAATTGGGTAGCATAAATGGATGGAGCATGAGTTGTATCAAGTACACAAACAGCGTTTACATAAATGTATAACAAGCAGTACACAAACAATGTTTATACAGTCAAAAATGTGCATTGTAGTAAAAACAATCTAACGAACGTTTCGACCTTTGAAGGTCTTCTTCAGAGAGTTTGTGTGGCTGGAAAGGAACATATAGTGGTTAGACATCGCATGATCATAGTTTAAGTAATAAGAGATACATTGTTGGTTTTACAAAAAGCCCTTTGGCTAGAGGAGCAGTGTGCAAAAGGATGTAATGAAAGCAAAAAGTCAAAAAATTAAGCAAATTTGTGTGCAAATTGCAAACAAAAGTATCTTAAATACATTTTTTAATTTTTAATTTTTAGTTTTTAATTATTAATTCCTTTACCTTGATGATGTGTCTCAATGATGTGCTGCAGTCCAAACGGCAGCATCAGGCGGTCTAATAAGGATAGCTTCCATCCCAGGCAGAAAAAACAGCTGTCCACATACTGTGAAACACCCCGCTCAACACCACAAGAGGTCACCCCCAAAAATTATGGGGCCAAGATGGAATGACCATATAGAAACCAGGAGGGGTAGGGGAACGTCGGTGGAACGAGGAGGTTTAATAAAGAAGCCTGTAAACAGAATAGTAAAATTGATATTCTGGATGTCTACATACATATGTAGTGGCACGAGTTATTAAAAAGTTATTGGGGCTCTGAGGTGAGAAGTGATGGTGAATGTAGATAACCGTCACAGGCTATAATGAAAAGAAGTGCTCAAGAGTACTAAGATAAGATAATAATCTCTAGAATACGGAAACAAGGGTCTCCAAGGACAAAAGGAGAATGAAGAAAAACATAAAAGGGAAAAAGAAAAAAGAGGGTAAGAGGGAAGAAAAGAATGAGGAGTGAAGGAAATGGGGGTGATGGGAGTAGATTGAAGTGAAGTGAGGGGAGAAGTGAAAGGTAGTGAAAAGGAATGAAAAAACAGTGAAGATGACGGTGAGTAATTGAAGTGAATGACCTAGGGAGGCACAAATAAACATGCATCAGCCGCAAGAATGCGGAAGTGAGAATTAGCTGATAGGAAAACACAAATGTAAAACAAAGAGACGGGAGAAAGGAAAATGAGAGGGACAAGGAGGGAAAATGAAAAAGTGAGGGGTGAAGGTACAGAAACAAGAAGTGAAAAGTAGGCAACGGTGTGGGGAACTGGACTGGGGAAAGAGGAGAATGGGGGGGTGATAGTGCAGAAAGGGAATTATATAAAACTAAAGCAAAAAGGATGGGAATGGAGACAAGTGAAGACACATGGGGAACGGAAAATGCAGGATATATTGAAGCTGGGCAGCTGGGCAAAATAAAACAGTGAATGGCAAACACCTGATGATAAAAACGCATCAAGGATAAGGGTGAGTGGGGGGGGGGGGAGAGCTGTACCTTTGAATTGTAGAGATTCAGTTGGGAATTAAAAGAAACTAGAAGACTTCCTGAGCAGAGATCACTGATGTCAGATACAAAAGCTGCTGGGATATAAATAGCAGCAGCAAGCAGACAAGGTGATTCCTTCTAAAATATAAGAGTAAAAAGGGTCATTTTTGGAATGAAACCAGAGAAGCCAAAAAGTTTGGCCAGAAAAAGGATGTAAAAAATAAAACTCACCTATAGCATAGAGGCCACCAATATGCTAGTAGTTGGAAGTACCAAGCAAGATCCTTCCAAACCAGCAGGTTGTTCTCCCCCATCCTCACTCTCTGACCTCTGGTGGGGCTCAGCCCCACTGTTATTCATGAATAAATCATGGACTAAATAAGGAAGTGCAGGACTTCTTGTGTTGGGCAGATGGCAATGAGTGATAGAGGGGGTGGGGACACTCGTCCTATAATCCCCTCATCACTGTCACTCCTATAAAAGACAGTTCTCGTTGTTTCCTCACTCTCTGACTAAGGTCCATGAATAAAGAAATGATCTGGTAGGAGATCAGAGGACCCATTTACTAGTTACCTTGAGGGGGGAATTGTAAGATCCTCAGAGTCAAAGCTGCCTGATGTGGGCGGAGTCCTGGTTTAGGGGAACCGATCTGCTCATGTCTAGTAATAATCTTTGTATTTCTATTTTAGTAGATGGACAGGAGATGAGGAAAACCTCAGAGGATTGTCTCACTTTGTCTCCAGACTGTAAAGTAGAAGATGAGGACATCACACAGTATAGTCCAGGAGAAAACCCGACTACCTCAAATGTCCATCCGGCACCACACAGTGTAGATGTACCATCGTATTCCTCTTATCCTGAGGACCCTCAGACTGTGCGGGACGGTGCCGGACCATCGTATTCCTCTTATTCTGAGGAACCTCAGACTGTGCGGGACGGTGCCGGACCATCGTATTCCTCTTATCCTGAGGAACCTCAGACTGTGCGGGATGGTGCCGGACCATCGTATTCCTCTTATCCTGAGGAACCTCAGACTGTGCGGGACGGTGCCGGACCATCGTATTCCTCTTATCCTGAGGAACCTCAGACTGTGCGGGACGGTGCCGGACCATCGTATTCCTCTTATCCTGAGGAACCTCAGACTGTGCGGGATGGTGCCAGACCATCGTATTCCTCTTATCTTGAGGAACCTCAGACTGTGCGGGACGGTGCCGGACCATCGTATTCCTCTTATCCTGAGGAACCTCGGACTGTGAGGGACGGTGTCGGACCATCGTATTCCTCTTATCCTGAGGAACCTCAGACTGTGCGGGACAGTGCCGGACCATTGTATTCCTCTTATCCTGAGGAAACTCAGACTGTGCGGGACGGTGCCGGACCATCGTATTCCTATCATCCTGAGGAACCTCGGACTGTGAGGGACGGTGCCGGACCATCGTATTCCTCTTATCCTGAGGAACCTCAGACTGTGAGGGACGGTGCCGGACCATCGTATTCCTCTTATCCTGAGGAACCTCAGACTGTGAGGGATGGTGCCGTCCTTCCAAAAGAGAAGAGCTTTTCCTGTACTGAGTGCGGGAAGTGTTTCCGTTTTGAATCCGGTCTTAATATGCATACAAGATCTCACACAGGGGAGAAGCCGTATTCCTGTCCTGAGTGCGGAAAATGTTTTTCACAGAAGTCCCATCTTTACACACATCAGAGATCTCACACGGGGGAGAAGCCATATTCCTGTCCTGAGTGTGGGAAATGTTTTTCAGTGAAGTCCGATCTTAAAACACATCAGAGATCTCACACGGGGGAAAAGCCATATTCCTGTCCTGAGTGCGAGAAATGTTTTTCACAGAAGTCCAGTCTTTCCAGACATCAGAGATTTCACACAGGGGAGAAGCCGAATTCCTGTCCTGAGTGCGGGAAATGTTTTTCACTGAAGTCCAGTCTTTCTATACATCGGAGATCTCACACAGGGGAGAAGCCTGTGATACATTTGCCTATATGTCTCAGTATACTGCTCCCTGCTAGCCATGTCTGTAGAGGTAGAAAGGAATTTCATGTGTGATTCATTCCTCTGACCGGTTATTGACGTGCTAATGTCCCCTCACTATTCTAAAGGTTAATTGATCTATTGTGTTGTGTAAAGAAGATCTGTGTTTACCCTTAAAAGATGTGTATTGTATCATCAGGCTAAATGATTAGAGAAGTAGTATGTTAATTATTCTGATTGCTTCAGTGTATTAATTAACTCCCCTGATGTCTTTATCTAAAGAAACGTGTCTGCATGGTCGGCTCCGTCTTGTCTCCTATAATCTGTATGGGAAACCCCACTGTGTGAGGGGGGCGTTCCTAACAGGCTGTAACCACATATAAGCTGAATTTTTGTGTCATTAAAGTGTCTTGTTCTAGCAGTAAGCTTGGCATGTGTGGCTTTCTGGGCGATTCCAGGGATATCCCTCCTCGTGGAATATTGGGGTGATTTTCGTTATGGGAAGAAGGGAACGTTGACGGGCATATCATACCAATACCGTCACAATTGGTTGGTAGCAGTGGGATTTTCCCTTCTATTCCCCTTCACACCCGGATTCCAAGCAGACACTGGAAGAACTACTGGAAGTTCGTGGAAGGATTGCTAGCAACAAAACCAAGCGGGTCATCATAGCAGAATCAATGGAGCTAGACCAGGAGGACGGGATTGCAGCAACGCCAGCAGTACAAGAGATGGAGACACCAGTGATTCAGGAGGAGGAATCGCCAGCCAACAAACTAATGAGAGAGAAGCTAGCTTGGTTCGGCCCGAACCCAACGCCGGATGTGGTGCTGAAAGTGATGGAGCTACAGGAGGCTAAAGAAA
The DNA here is from genome assembly GCF_905171775.1 of Rana temporaria. Taxonomy (NCBI): domain Eukaryota; kingdom Metazoa; phylum Chordata; class Amphibia; order Anura; family Ranidae; genus Rana; species Rana temporaria. Next base: position 5,062,442 of record NW_024404432.1, on the reverse strand, counting down.
TAAGAGACAAACAAATAAGAGACGCAGAACTACAGGAGGCTAAACAAATAAGAGACGCAGAGCTACAGTTAAAACTGGCAGCAGTCCAACAAGCAGCCGCACCTTCTCCGAACAGTGAGTACAGCACAGCAGACGCAAGGAAGATTCCGTTTAGCGCTTTTAAAGCTTTTGATGAAAAGGACTGTGAGATTGATAACTTCCTGGCGGATTTTGAGCGACAATGTAACCTACACCGAATAGCTAGAAGAGAGTGGGTCGCAATATTGTCAGGCAAACTGTCAGGCAAAGCTTCTGATGCTTTCCGGACCGTGCCAGATCAGGATATCCATAGCTACGCCCGGGTTAAAGAAGTGCTCCTGGCTCGTTATGCAGTAACCCCAGAGTCCCACCGACAGAAGTTCAGGGACTCACGCAAAACCACGAAAGACTCCTATGCGGAATGGGCATGCCAGTTGTCCCGGTCGGCCTCTAACTGGGCTAACAGCAGCCAGGCCACCACCGCAGAGGACATTTTGCAACTAATGCTCCTGGAGCAATTTTACAATCACATCCAGACGGATGTCAAAGATTGGGTGAGAGATCGCAGGCCCATGACTCTACCAGAGGCCGCTAAGTTGGCGGATGAATATGCGGATACTCGCAAGACGAACCAGATCACACCACAGGAACAACCTCCACCACAAACGGTGCCCTCACACCCACCAGCCGCTAGATACCAACCTCCTAACAGACCGGTGACATCTAGCCCTCGCTATCCACGGCAGGAGGACAACGAACAACGCTGCTTCCGGTGCAAACAGCTGGGTCACTTCAAGCAGAATTGCCCCATGAATGACAACACCAGGTCAAATTGGTCTCAACCTGGGTACCGCCCACCAGCAGCAGCCCATTGTGTAGACTCGGCTTGGGATCCCCAGGAGCGGGGTCGGGAAGAACCATTGGGCACCCCTTACGAAGCCCTCATGGTACAATCTGCTATTACAGACAACAGGGAACACCATTGTCAGCTGGTCATGGGCTCCAGCCCTGAGCCGGAGGGGCCCTGGAGGGAGCTGGGCAGAAAGAGGCACCGCCGGCCACCCTTCAAGAAGAAGAGGTCCTGGAAGCCGTATAACAAGCTGACCTGGGAGGAGAAGAAGCGACTGGAGGAGAGGGAGTCGCAGCGGGCGTCCCAGATGCGGGCCGAGATGTTCGCCAAGGGCCCACCGGTGGCCCCTTACACCACCACCCAGTTCCTGATGATGAAGGACCACGTGGAGAGCCTGCAGGACATGAGCAAGCAGGAGCTGATCCGTGAGTACATAGAGCTGGAGGAGTGCATAAGCCGCATGGAGGAGGAGAACAACCACCTGAGGTCACAGCAGGGACTCTGAGCACCAGTGCTACAGCATTTCAACAAATATAAATTTTTCTTTTTATGAATCTCCTGTGATTGTCACTTCAGAGCCATAACCTGCCCCCTCCCATAGCGGGACACCTAGACGGCGGCGCACAGACCCATTCGCTGTCTTCACACTGACTTCTGGTGACTTTGCAGATCGCACAAAGACTTGGGGACTGACCGGCGTGTGATCTGACGACCCGGTGACATACCTGAGTCTGAAGCAGTTGCCAAGGGAGGTCAGTCATGCCAAACAGAGTTAACCTCGGACTAAAAGCTCTGAACCCGTCAACCCTACTGGACCAGGGAAGGTCCAACCGGATTTGCCGGAGCAGGGAGCAAAAGGGGGGCCATTGTGATACATTTGCCTATATGTCTCAGTATACTGCTCCCTGCTAGCCATGTCTGTAGAGGTAGAAAGGAATTTCATGTGTGATTCATTCCTCTGACCGGTTATTGACGTGCTAATGTCCCCTCACTATTCTAAAGGTTAATTGATCTATTGTGTTGTGTAAAGAAGATCTGTGTTTACCCTTAAAAGATGTGTATTGTATCATCAGGCTAAATGATTAGAGAAGTAGTATGTTAATTATTCTGATTGCTTCAGTGTATTAATTAACTCCCCTGATGTCTTTATCTAAAGAAACGTGTCTGCATGGTCGGCTCCGACTTGTCTCCTATAATCTGTATGGGAAACCCCACTGTGTGAGGGGGGGCGTTCCTAACAGGTTGTAACCACATATAAGCTGAGTTTTTGTGTCATTAAAGTGTCTTGTTCTAGCAGTAAGCTTGGCATGTGTGGCTTTCTGGGCGATTCCAGGGATATCCCTCCTCGTGGAATATTGGGGTGATTTTCGTTATGGGAAGAAGGGAACGTTGACGGGGATATCATACCAATACCGTCACAAAGCCGAATTCCTGTCCTGAGTGCGGGAAATGTTTCTTACGGAAGTCCCATCTTGACAGACATCAGAGATCTCACACGGGGGAGAAGCCACATTCCTGTCCTGAGTGCAGGAAATGTTTCTCACAGAAGTCCCATCTTTCCAAACATCAGAGATCTCACACGGGGAAGAAGCCGTATTCCTGTCCCGAGTGGGGGAATTGTTCCTCAATGAAGTCCTGTCTTCCTGTACATCAGGGATCCCACACAACCCTCGAGGTGTATTAGTGAGTGCGGGAAATGTCTTGTATATGAATGTTGCTGGACATCACAGCTCTCATGTGGGGAAGAAGCACACCCTGATATACACCTCAGATATACTCCATGGCTGATCTTCATCATGTAAGAAACACTTCATAAGGAGATCAGAGATCACCAAAGACATGGATGAAGTGTTGTACCGTGTTGGCCATTGATAGCAGTAGAAAAATAAAAATGGAGTCATTACCTCTCATTGGCTGAGTACATTTTGTGGTGGAAGATTTCACAAACACTTAGAGGTCTGTTTAAAAAATAATAGTTGAATGTTTATGACCGACATTCACCCAGCTGTGATGAATATTGTCCGTATTTTGTTTCATACTCTGATTTCCTTGACTCCATCTAGTGACCATAATGCAGTATTGCACTAATTGAGGTATTTCAGGAAAAATTCCCGATTATGGCCACTAGATGGAGCTGATGATCATAGGAAATCACTGTGTTAAATCACAGCCAGAAATTGTAACAGCTGAATGAATGATTGTCACATTAGTCCAATAAATTCTTTGATAAACAGACGTCTTATTTCCCTTCATCAGACATGTCTTCATACTAATACCTGAGATCATACTCATACACTTATCAGTACAGTACACACTGAAGGATAGAACTTCAATAAGACAACACTATTACACTAACCATTGAATTACAATGAGAAATCCTATGTTGTTGCTTTAGATGGCGCTAAGTATAATAGCAATTATCTCCAGCTAGTGGCAAATGTAATATTTTCTATTTTAAATCAATGGAAATTATTCGACCAGCAAATAGCCAATTAGACTCCATTTTCCCCTCATTCACACAGAAGGAATGTACATGTATTTTCACCCGGAAAATTGCTGTACAATTATTTATGACTAGACCCCTAAATGTCAGGAGACGTTTATATAAAGATGGGAAGTATGGAGCAGATAAATGAATAGACCTCCTAGCAATGTTATTACCAGGCTGCAGCTAGGGGGAGCTCTAATGATTAGAGTGTGACCACAGCAGAGTGATCCCATCTAGCTCACATTAACCCTTTCACTGCCAGAGCTGGTTTTCCATTCTTTTTGCACACATGGTAAAATGCAGATTTTGGGCCTGAAGATTAGATAAAACCCCCAAACATATATTTCCTACAAGCAGAGGCCCTGGAGAATAAAATGGTGGTAATTGTTAAGGTGTTCCTCGTACACAAATGTCACCTTCATATCCGGGTTTATTTTCTCCTTTCCCCCCATTTTCTATGGTGTGATCTTTTCTACAATACTTTGTTATAATAATGTAACACGTTGTGTATTGTATTGTACACAAATTAATAATGACTCCGCCTCCACATTCCAGACACGTCATTTTCCTGACCAATCGGATTTCTTCCTTTACTATTCCCTGATTTTATGACTGCAATCTTGTTATAAGTAACATTATAATAAAAAGTTTATTGAATGAAGAAAAATAAAGAGTGTGTGTGGGTGTAATGATGAAAATCTGTGATATGAAACATTTCTCATCGGTGACACTATAAAAGTCTTTACAGGTCATCAGTTTAGAGTTCGGGGTCATTATTCTCACCATCTGCAGAGATCTGCCTTGTTCTGCACTAGGGAAATGCACATCTGTGCAAGACACATAGATAACAATTGTTTTCTATGTCTGGTTCACACCCAAACCCGTGTGTGATGTGCGGGGCGGAGCTGTGTGGGGTTATGCAGCATGTCTGCAGTTTTCCGCACCTAAACTGAAGGAAACTGACAGCGCCGCTCTGCACTCCATGTGAGAGGAGAGTCGTGTGTTCCCACAGATAAGAGAGGACAGCAGGAGGAATCATGGAGGACAGGAGCATGTGATCAGTGTGGTGGGGGGAAGGGGGGCAATTATAAGAACTGATCTCCTGTGTGTCTCTCCCTGCAGTTGCTAAAAGCTGCTTCCGCTTTGTGCCTACTTCTTTGATCTTATAATACTTGCTGCTATAATAAATAAACTAAAAATCTGTGCAAATTCATGTAATCATACAATATTTTTTGCTCAATTTAGTGTTCAGAAAAATCCACCAATCAATGAAAAGTTGATAAGGTGTGAAAGTTCTCGGTGCTCCAAACTGTGCCAGCTGTAGTGTAGCCACGCCTTCTTCCACCTCTTACACACCTGATGGTGAGGGCGCCCCCTTAGTGGTGCTTCCCCACTCACCAGAGCAATATGACTCCCAGCTTTTCATCTACCAGAGTCACCAACATCCTTCACACTCTCCTCACCTCCGATGGATCCTCCTCGCTCACTCCTGCAAGTCTGCTGCGGTTTCTGTCAGTCTCCCTCCTAGACTCGGCTTCCTCCTCCGACCGCTGTTCCAGCAGGAGCTCCGCCTCTTCATACACACTCAGGGCTCCGCCTCTTCATACACACTCAGAGCTCCGCCTCTTCATACACACTCAGGGCTCCGCCTCTTCATACACACTCAGGAGCTCCGCCTCTTCATACACACTCAGGGCTCCGCCTCTTCATACACACTCAGGGGCTCCGCCTCTTCATACACACTCAGGGCTCCGCCTCTTCATACACACTCAGAGCTCCGCCTCTTCATACACACTCAGAAGCTCCGCCTCTTCATACACACTCAGGAGCTCCGCCTCTTCATACACACTCAGAGCTCCGCCTCTTCATACACACTCAGAGCTCCGCCTCTTCATACACACTCAGGAGCTCCGCCTCTTCATACACACTCAGGGCTCCGCCTCTTCATACACACTCAGGGAGGAGAGAAAGGGGAATCCCACATCATGTAATGCCTTTTATTAAAAGGAAATACTAAAATCTGCACTCACTGAGGTGGGAAGCTGCCACATTTAGCATTGGTAGTCATACTGCAACTGAAGGTTCATCTTGGCTAAATACCCAATCAGTGCAGCCGTTATCTCACCCCAAACAGGGCAAATTCAATCCAAACCCAAACAAAACAAAACAAGTGATCTGTTTATTGGTCCCTTATTGGTGACCGATGGGAGAAGGATCCCCTCATATCAGTGATCAGTGAAAGAAGGACATTTTTACATTATCATGAAATCGTTACTGAAAGACAGAAATTGATCAATTCTGAGGGAACCCCTAAAATCCTTTGGAGGAACCCTGGCTGATAAAGGCTGGACTAGTCAGTAATATATTTCTATCCCCCTTGGTGGGAGTGGAGATGACCCATCTATAAGGATATGCAGTGCATACACACAGCACAAGGCCGTGTTCACACTACGAGATGTTTCTCAGGGCTGCAGTTCCTCTGATCTCCACAAGATGGTGATCTCACCTTTACCCAGACAGCAAGTCTCTATGGAAGACAGGAAGTGATGTCAGGTACACACAGGAAGTTTCGGGTGAGAGGTGAGTCGGGAAGAAGTAGAGAGGAGACATCCTAGAAGAGGCAGCAGAGGAGGTAATAAGATCTTATCTTCTATTTACACCCAGTAACCCCGTCATGTCCGTCCTCTTCCTCCATAGTCACTGTGACGTCTTTTATCTGCAGCAGATGATGATACACACATATATAGTGTGGAGACCTTCATTAACCCCTTCAGGGTCAGAACATTTCCCCACTTACAGGGCCGAACACTCTCCATTTTGGAGATGTGTCACCTTTCCCACCAATCACCTTCTCACCTCATCAGTCTATATCAGGGGTCTCCAAACTTTCTAAACAAAGGGCCAGTTTAGACTTTAGTGGGGCCAGTGGGAGTAGAAAATGTCCAGTGGAAGTAAACAACGCCCCATCATTGGTGTCAGTAGGAGGAACTGTGCCCCATCGTTCATATCAATAAAATGATTAGTGCCCCATTGTTTATATCAATAGAAGAGATAGTGCCCAATTGTTGGTGTCAGGGAGATAAATAATACCCCATAGTTAGTGTCAGTGGATGGAATAGTACCGCAAGGCCCAGATAAAGGCAAGCAAAGGGCCGCATCGGCCCCCAGGCCACAGTTTAGAGCACCGTTGGTCTATACTAAATGGATTATACCACTTCTATTAGTGGGGGGAATCGGCAGTGTATGGCATTGGAAGAAATCACATCCAGGTACATGTGAATGGACAAGTTGGTGACAAGATACACAGCGGGTCCAACCAAAATGCACAGTGAGACCTATCTAGTAATAGAAGATCCATCCATTGTGGTGAGTGTCATCCATGTGGGGTCACCTGGAAGTGGTCACGTGTTTATCTGTTACTAATGGCACAGCACCTGATCACCTACCTCTTGTTTTTCAAGCAACTAATATTTGAAGGGGACTTTTTGATACATTGGACATTAGTTGTGTTTTCTGGTGTCATTCATTTCTTTATTCTTTACATGTGGCAAACTGTTTAATAATCTTTATTTATATTTTTGGCAGCGCAGGAGTGGGAGTATTTAGAAGCACACAAGGATCTCTACAAGGACGTCATGATGGACAATCAGCCGCCCCTCACATCACCGGGTAAGAGGAGACTTTATTGTAAAGGAGAGAGCAGTACGGAGGCTCCACCTAGATCCCCCATCATCTGATAAACACATAGAAACAATGTATTCAGTCAGTGTGTGTGTTTCCTACAGATGGATCCAGTAATGGGAACCCACCAGAGAGATGTCCCCGTCCTCTGTATTCCCGGGATTCCACACAGGAAGGTCACACCATCCCCCACCATCATCAGGTAGATGAGGAACAATCACTGATAGTATCATTAGGATCTGTACATTATCTGCATTGTTACCATTGATGTCATTTTTATTCTATATTCAGAGTGGAAACCTGAGAGATCCTAAAGTTGAGGTGAAAGAAGGGATAAAAGAGGAGGATGATGAGGATGGGGTGATGGAGGAAGAACACACCATCCCCCACCATCATCAGGTAGATGAGGAACAATTATTGGTAGTTATGATTTATACACAAACATGTTTATTATAATGAATGTTTTATTATATATTCAGAGTGGAAACCTCGGGGATGATAATATTGATTTTTTTCAAAGAAGAGTATAAAGAGGAGGATGAGGAGTATGGAGTGATGGAGGAGTTTTCAGAAGGACACAAGGATATGATGGAGCCACCTAATACCAGGAACCCACCAGAGAGATGTCCCCGTCCTCTGTATTCCCGGGATTCCACACAGGAAGGTCACACCATCCCCCACTGTTACAAGGTCGGTGGGGCGGAGCATCTAGAACATGGACTGGTGGAGATGATGTGTGGATTTTGTATGTAAGTTTATATCTTACAGATGATATTCTCTCTCATTCTCTTGGTTTAGAGTGGAGACCCAATCGATATAGAATTTGAGGTGAAATCAGAAGAAGAAGAGACGTATGTGAGGGATGATCAGCAGTCTATGGAGGAGGATGGAATAACGGGGACATTTATAGAGGAGGACACTCCTACAGAGATCAGCACAGGTGGGTCATTAACACAAAATCCATTCCTCCACCCATACTGCTCACTGATTGGTCCAGAGTAGGGCGGGGACTGGGTGGTATCAGCCTGTAATCCCCGGGTCACTTTCCTGAGCTGTGTTCCCCTTCCTGTATTTCTCTCGGATAATCTTCCTTCTCTGTGCTGCAGACACAATTTATGTCTCTAGACTGGATTTATGGTGATTCTGGGGTTCAGCTGGCAGCAAAATGTTGATTTTCACCATAGGGTTTGCTTGACCTAGACACCTCGGGTATGTACCTTGGGTCTTCTGCCCCATGCCCGGGTCTAGGGAGATTTCTGACAGAACAATTCTCCCGGGTTACTTGCTCTGTTATTTGCTGGCTGTGCCGGGTGGAGGGATATGTCTGTATAGTCTCAGACCCAAGTCACTGAGTGCAGTCTCAGGAGATGGGAGGCAGCGGTGTGGGATCTCTGCAACTTGTCTCCAGTAAACATTTCACCCACCACTGATTACTGAATACCAATATCATGAGTCCTAACCCATCACTATATAATCTGTTGTACATTACATACTCCTGACCCCTGCACTATGTCCTCTATGTTGTACATTACATACTCCTGACCCCTGCACTATATTCTCTATGTGACCCCTGCACTATATACTCTATGTTGTACATTACATACTCTTTATTATCTCTGAACAAGAACAGTTGGAGAGCCAGTTAGGGCCAGGACACATTTGAGTAGATGCAATGACAATTGTCAGACTCCGAGACTTCTATAGGTAGACTGCTATACAGTGGAAGGCCTCCAGCCGGACACCACTTCTGTATAGGTAGGACCGCTGTCTCCTATGTTAACAAATCTTGTTAGTCACTAACGGTAGTTCTACATAACTCTTGGTAACACAGAATAGCTCTCTTCTTCTCACACAGTCTCTCACTGCAGATCCTCTCTCCCTGAGCTCCCGGTGTCTCACTAGTAGGGATGAGATTTATGTTCGGGTCGAACATGAGTTCCACTCGAACATTGGTTGTTCGCCCGTTCATCGAAAAACGAACATTATGGGGAGTTCGCACCAAATTTGAGCGCCGCGTCACGCACCATAATGCACTGCGAGATAGCAGTGCATTGCTGTGTGATTATAGGCCAAAGCATGCACTATGACCCGCATACTTTGGCCAATCCCAGCGCCATCAGCAAAGAGAGCCATAATTGGCCAAAAGCAGGGTGCCTTTGGCCAATCAGGCTCAGGGGGACTAAGTCCACGCCCCACACTATATAAGGCCTTATGCACATTCCCTACCCCTGTTGCTAAATTGTATAAAGAAATTTGGTCCCAGCCATCCACATGCTCAGCGTCTGAATGCTAGCTTGGCTAGTGCATTTGCACTGCAACTGCTGCCTTTTCAGCTGGTAGACTGCCCCCTTTTGTGAATTTGTGGAATGTGCGGTACCTCAGTGGCAGGTTCCCAAACGCCATTTCTTTTCACGGAAGACCATTCCAGCATCTCTACCAGCATGTGGAAGGCAATGTCTTGGCCTCGTTGGACAGAGCGGTCAGCAGTAAGGTGCATATTACCGCTGACTCATGGTCCAGCAGGCATGGACAGGGACGTTGCCTTTCTTTCACGGCGCACTGGGTAACTCTGCTGGCAGCTGGGAAGGATGCAGGACAAGGTGCAGTACTGTTGGAGCTTGTTTTGCCACCACACCTCCAAAATGCTAGTAGTGGCTCTCTCCTCCACCCCCTCCTCTTCTTCCTCTATGGCCTCTTCCTCTGCAGATTTGTCCTCTGTACCAGCGAAGCTCCATAGAGGTTCAGGGGGCTACGCAAGCACTCAGGCAAAAAGATGCCATGCGATGCTTAAGTTGGTCTGCTTAGGGGACAGGAGCCACACTGGGGCAGAGATTCTGTCAGTTTTGCAGGTGCAGGCTCAGAAGTGGTTGACGCCATGCCAGCTTCAGCCAGGAATGGTTGTAGGCACCAACCTACTCTCTGACCTCCAACATGGACACTTGACCCATGTGCCCTGTTTTCAGGAACTTTCCCAGAACTTTTCCACCCTTCGCAGAGGGAGCAGAGGATGAAACATCTTTGGGAGGCCTTGCAGAAAGGTTTGTGCAATGCCTTTCCAGAGCCTGGGAGGTTACAATTTCCTGGTGCTGGACAACGTGTTGCTGAGGCTTCGTTCAATCACAGAAAGTGAAGGTGGAGAAAGTGGCCGTCTGACTGATGCCTTCAGGCAATTCTTCAGTCCGCAGCCCCAAGGTCTGATCGGTTCCAGCAACCGTCGCCAGTGTCTGAATTACATGATGCAGGAATATCTAGGGGCAAGATCAGACTTGGAGACCTTTCCAACAGAAAATCCTCTGGGTTACTGGGTCTTGAGGATGGTCCACTGGCCAGAGCTTGCACAATATGCAATTGAGCTACTGGCCTGTCCTGCGTCCAGCGTTCTTTCTGATCAGACATTCAGTGCTGCTGGAGGCTTTGTAACTGATCACAGAGTGCGCCTGTCCACAGACTCTGTTGATCGGCTCACCTTCATATAAATGAATCAGTCTTGGATCACCAGCTACCAAGCACCTGATGCTGATGTAACCAATTGATTTTTCTATGGATGTGGGATCCCTTGAAGACTGCCTATGCTGAGTGACTATCCTATTATGCTGAGTGACTATCCTATTCATCCTTAATGTTCATGTTGATAGATTCTAAGAATATTTTTGTTTCATGGCACTGCCACCACTGCCTAAGGCCCAATTTTTCTGCTCCTGTTTACATTAATTACAATTTTCGATCTAATATTTCACAGCAAGGCCCCGTTCCTACACCCACCAAGAGTAACAGTGAGGTCTTACAGTGTTCTGGTACCACCAACACCTAAGGCACAATTTTCCCCTACTTTCAAACATCCGACTTACAAACGACTCCTAATTACAAACGGAGGGAGACAACAGGAAGTGAGAGGAAATCTACCCCTAGGAAGGGAAATTCTCTTCTGTAAGAGTTGATATGGGAAAAAGGTGTCTCCTCTCCACTGATGCTTTATCACCAATCCTTGTTTCCCTAATAACCCCAAATTTTCTAAATCCAATTGTCATTGGGACAGAAAGTGAGGTGAAATCTTCTGAACACAGGGCACAGACAGCAAAACAAATGTTACAGGGGTGATAACCCTTCTCTATGTTTTCCAAAAGGCTTAAAATTTGAATTTTTTTGGCTGAGCTACACTTACAAAATGTACCAGTTCCAAATTACAAACAGATTCAACTTAACAACTAACCTCCAGTCCCTGTCTTGTTTGTACCCCGGGGACCGTCTGAATACCGCTGTTCAGAGTATATAGAGCCTGCGGGCACTTTTTATTTTTCACGTTCGGGCCCCAGGCGTTAGGCTCCTCCCGACTCGCTGGTTCCGCTGTATATCCCTCAAGCGTCACCCCCGCTGGGCCCCTGGCTTGGCACTTATTGATGCTCCTCAAGCGTCACCCCCGCTGTCCTGCTGGGCCCTTGGCTTAACACTTACTGATGCTCAAGCATCGCCCCCACTATCCTGCTGGTCCCCTGGCTTGGCACTTACTGATGCTCCTCAAGCGTCACCCCCGCTATCCTGCTGGGTCCCTGGCTTGGCACCTGCTGAAGCTTTCCCACTTCTTCACTGTCCCAGGCTGGTGAGAAGATTGCTCTGGTACTGGCTCCAGCTTACTAACTGTAGTCTCCGGTAACAAGGTGGATGGTCCCTTAGTGGCGACAGCTTCCCCTCCACCTCCGACCACAACTGGTTCCCCGTTCGGCTGAACCTTTATTCTCGGTTGGAATCCAATCCTGCAGTCCCAACCCTGCACTGATTCTCTTGCTCCTGGATAGGCCTCAGGCTTCCGGCCTAGCAACCCAGGCGACATAACACACGTCCACCCAGACAGCCGTCTAGGTGGCACAGAACCCCGATCACCTGACTCCACCAAAATAAATAGGCTATCCCAGCAGGCCAAGGGACCAAAGAAACCCCTGCCAATTGGCTGAGGCACCCCGTCCATTCATAATCCGACCTTGCTACACCCTTGTCTATCTAGTGCCACCTAGTGCCAGAAGAGAAAAGGTATAGCCATCCAAAGTTATAGAGTAATCAGTAGATCTCCTAACAATAAGCAAGGATAAATACCACCTGGGAAACTCAATTTATTAGCCACCCTTCCTAAACACCAGGGTGTTACGTGTTCATTACATACTCCTGACCCCTACACTATATACTCTGTTGTACATTACATACTCCTGACCCCTGCACTATATACTCTATGTTGTACATTACATACTCCTGACCCCTGCACTATATACTCTATGTTGTACATTAAATACTCCTGACCCTCATCCTATAATCCCCTCATCACTGTCACTCCTATAAAAGACAGTTCTCATTGTTTCCTCACTCTGACTAAGGTCCATGAATTAAAGAAATGTTCTGGTAGGAGATCAGAGGAGCCATTTACTAGTTACCTTGAGGGGGGAATTGTAAGATCCTCAGAGACAAAGCTGCCTGATGTGGGCGGAGTCCTGGTTTAGGGGAACCAATCAGCTCATGTCTAGTAATAATCTTTGTATCTCTATTTTAGTAGGTGGACAGGAGATAAGGAAAACCTCAGAAGATTGTCTCACTTTGTCTCCAGACTGTAAAGTAGAAGATGAGGACATCACACAGTATAGTCCAGGAGAAAACCTGACTACCTCAAATGTCCATCCGGCACCACACAGTGTAGATGAACCATCGTATTCCTCTTATCCTGAGGAACCTCAGACTGTGCGGGACGATGCTGGACCATCGTATTCCTCTTATCCTGAGGAACCTCAGACTGTGCGGGATGGAGCCGGACCATCGTATTCCTCTTGTCCTGAGGAACCTCAGACTGTGCGGGACGGTGCCGGACCATCGTATTCCTCTTATCCTGAGGAACCTCAGACTGTGAGGGACGGTGCCGGACCATCGTATTCCTCTTATCCTGAGGAACCTCAGACTGTGAGGGACGGTGCCGGACCATCGTATTCCTCTTATCTTGAGGAACCTCAGACTGTGCGGGACGGTGCCGGACCATCGTATTCCTCTTATCCTGAGGAACCTCAGACTGTGCGGGACGGTGCCGGACCATCGTATTCCTCTTATCCTGAGGAACCTCAGACTGTGCGGGACGGTGCCGTCCTTCCAACTGATAAAAAGTTTTTCTGTGCTGAGTGCGGGAAGTATTTCGGTTGCAAATCCAGTCTTTATAAGCATAAAATATCTCACACAGGTGAGAAGCCGTATTCCTGTTCTGAGTGCGGAAAATGTTTTTCACAGAAATCTAATCTTACCACACATAAGAGATCACACACGGGGGAAAAGCCTTTTTCCTGTTCTGAGTGCGGGAAATGTTTTTCAGAGAAGTCCCGTCTTTCCAAACACCAGAGATCACACACGGGGGAGAAGCCTTTTTCCTGTTCCGAGTGCGGGAAATGTTTTTCAGATAAGTCCAATCTTTACACACATCAGAGATCACACACGGGGGAGAAGCCTTATTCTTGTTCTGAGTGCGGAAAATGTTTTTCAGTGAAGTCCAAGCTTTCCATACATCAGAGATCACACACGGGTGAAATGCCTTTTTCCTGTTCTGAGTGCGGAAAATGTTTTCCAGTGAAGTCCAGTCTTTCCATGCATCAGAGATTGCACATGTTGGAGAAGCCTTTTTCCTGTTCTGAGTGCGGGAAATATTTTTTACAGAAATCCAGTCTTTCCATACATCAGAGATCTCACACAGGGGAGAAGCCTTTTTCCTGTTCTGTGTGCGGTAAATGTTTTTCAGAGAAGTCCCATCTTTACACACATCAGAGATCACACACGGGGGAGAAGCCTTTTTCCTGTTCTGAGTGCGGGAAATGTTTTTCAGTGAAGTCCAGTCTTTCCATACATCAGAGATCTCACTCGGGGGAGAAGCCTTTTTCCTGTTCTGAGTGCGGAAAATGTTTTTCAGTGAAGTCCCGTCTTTCCACACATCAGAGATCTCACATGAGGGAGAAGCCATATTCCTGTCCTGAGTGAGGGAAATGTTCCTCACTGAAGTCCTGTCTTCCTGTACATCAGGGGTCCCACACAACCCTTGAGGTGTATTAGTGAGTGCGGGAAATGTCTTGTATATGAATGTTGCTGGACATGTGGGGAAGAAGCACACCCTGATATACACCTCAGATATACTCCATGGCTGATCTTCATCATGTAAGAAACACTTCATAAGGAGATCAGAGATCACCAAAGACATGGAGGAAGTGTTGTACCGTGTTGGCCATTGATAGCAGGAGAAAAATAAAAATGGAGTCATTCCCTCTCATTGGCTGAGTACATTTTGTGGTGGAAGATTTCACAGACATTTAGGGATCTATTATAAAACAAATTGTAGAATGAATGTGACACGCGTTCCTCCAATCATGACAAATATTAGATCATCGGCTCCATCTAGTGGCAAAAATCTGCCCCTGTGGTATTAATACCGACCATTGACGTAAAACAGGAAATACCACATTTGCCCATTAGATGGCGCTAAGTAGCATAGAAATTATCTCCATCTAGTGGCCAAATGCAATCATTTCCATTGTAAATGAATGGAAACCGTTCGACCAGCACAGCAAATATCCTAATAACATTCATCTTTCCCCCATTCACACAGAAGGAATGTACATGGACTTTCCCCGGGGGAATTGCTATGCACATATTTTATGAATAGACCCCTAAATGTCAGGAGACGTTTATATAAAGATGGGAAGTATGGAGCAGATAAATGAATAGACCTCCCAGCAATGTTATTACCAGGCTGCAGCAAGGGGGAGCTCTAATGTGTGAGCACAGCAGAGTGATCCCATCTAGCTCACATTAACCCTTTCACTGTCAGATGTTTTTGTATATTTTGGTCCTGAAGATAAGATAAAACTCCCAAACATATATTACCTGATAGCAGAGGCCCTGGAGAATAAAATGGTGGTGATTGTTAAGGTGTTCCTCTTACACAAATTTCCCCTTAATATCCGGGTTTATTTTCTCCTTTTCCCCCATTTTCTATGGTGTGATCTTTTCTACAATTCTTTGTTATAATAATGTAACACGTTGTGTATTGTATGACTCCGCCTCCACATTCCAGACAAATCATTTTCCTGACCAATCACATTTCTACCTTTTTACTATTTCCTGATTTTATGACTGTAATCTGTTTAAAAGTAAAAATTATAATAAAAAATGTATTGAAGAGAAAAAAAAGTTGTGTGTGTCGGTGGAATGAGAAGAATTGCTGGTGGTGTTGTCACCTGTCACAGCCGTCACACCTGGTTTCCCGGCCAATGCACCAGAGAAATGTTGCAGCAAAACGGCTCTTTGAGTTCTGGGAAACCAGGAATGGACTCCGGACACGGACTCCAGGAAAACAAACCTTTTATTTCACCAGGGAAAGGAGCGACTCACGCCAGGATGCCAAGTGGCCTCTTATAGGCATTTACAACATATAGATTTCCTCTTGTATAGACATTCCTTGGAACTTCGTAAAACATCTAAAAGCTTGTTAGCGAGTGACATCTGCGGCTTCTCAGTTATCTGTCTAATTTATCATCTACTAAGCTGTAGACATGTGCACTGACCCAATATTTCTTTGTTTTCCTTTCATTTGTTTCTTAGTTTTTCGGGTCATTAGTTATGATCGACATTCATTCATTTTAATAAATTTGAAAATCCGAAATAATAACTAACAAATTATCGGTATCGGAATTTTCTTTTCAGATTTAGCTGTTAGTGAACGGAATGAATTAATAATAATAACAAAACATTTCTGTTTGTTTCTGTTATAACATTTTGTAAATGGGTACATTTTCTCCTTCACTGATGGGAACTAGTGATGTACAGAACTGTTTGTGGCGATTTTCGCGTGTTCATGTTCGCCGCAGCGGGCGAACATATGCGATGTTCGATCCGCCTCCTATTAATTAACATTACATATAGTTACATAGTTAGTCAGGTTGAAAAAAGACACAAGTCCATCCAGTTCAACCACAAAAAACAAAAAAACAAAATAAAAAACACAGTAAAATCCTATACACCCAACTCCATACCCACAGTTGATCCAGAGGAAGGCAAAAAACCCCAGCGGAGCATGATCCAATTTGCTACAGCAGGGGAAAAAATTCCTTCCTGATCCCCCGAGAGGCAATCGGATTTACCCTGGATCAACTATACCTACAAATCTTAGTACTCAGTTATATTCTGTACATTTAGGAAAGAATCCAGACCTTTCTTAAAGCAATCTACTGAGCTGGCCAGAGTAGAGTACATTTTCACAGCTCTTACTGTGAAAAAACCTTTCCGTATTTGGAGGTGAAATCTCTTTTCCTCTAGACGTAAAGAGTGCCCCCTTGTCCTCAGTGATGACCGTAAAGTGAATAACTCAACACCAAGTTCACTGTATGGACCTCTTATATATTTGTACATGTTGATCATATCCCCCCTTATTCTCCTCTTCTCAAGAGTGAATAAATGTAGTTCCTCTAATCTTTCCTCATAGCTGAGCTCCTCCATGCCTCTTATCAGTTTGGTTGCTCTTCTCTGCACTTTCTCCAGTTCTCCTATATCCTTTTTGAGAACTGGTGCCCAAAACTGAACTGCATATTCCAGATGAGGTCTTACTAATGATTTGTACAGGGGCAAAATTATATCTCTGTCTCTGGAGTCCATACCTCTCTTAATACAAGAAAGGACTTTGCTCGCTTTGGAAACCGCAGCTTGGCATTGCATGCCATTATTGAGCTTATGATCTACCAAAACCCCAAGATCCTTCTCCACTACAGATCCCCCCAGTTGTACTCCCCCTAGTATGTATGATGCATGCATATTCTTAGCCCCCAAGTGCATAACTTTACATTTATCTACATTAAACCTCATCTGCCACTTAGTCGCCCAATTAGACAGAGCATTGAGGTCGGCTTGTAAATTGGAGACATCCTGTAAGGACGTTATTCCACTGCATAGCTTGGTGTCATCTGCAAAGACAGAAATGTTACTTTTGATCTCAGACCCAATATCATTTATAAATATATTGAAAAGTAAGGGTCCCAGCACTGAACCTTGGGGTACACCACTGATAACCTTGGACCATTCAGAGTAAGAATCATTAACCACGACTCTCTGAATTCTGGCTTTCAGCCAGTTTTCTATCCATTTACAAACTGATATATCCAATCCTGTAGACCTTACCTTACACATGAGCCGTGTGTGCGGAACTGTATCGAACGCTTTTGCAAAATCCAAATATATCACGTCCACAGCCACTCCTCTGTCCAGGGTTTTACTTACCTCTTCATAAAAGGAAATCAGGTTTGTCTGACAACTTCTGTCTTTCATGAATCCATGTTGTCTGCTGCTTAAATAGTTTTTTTCCTGCAAGAACTCATCCATGTGGTCTTTTATTAAACGTTCCAGTATCTTCCCAACTATAGAAGTTAAACTAACAGGTCTATAGTTACTTGGTAAAGACTTTGTTCCCTTTTTAAATATGGGCACCACATTGGCCCTGCGCCAATCCAGTGGTACTATTCCTGTCTTTAATGAGTCCCTAAATATTAGATACAGTGGCTTTGAAATGACAGAGCTCAACTCACCTAGGATCCGTGGATGGATGCCATCAGGTCCAGGTGCTTTATCCACCTTTATTATGTCTAAATATTTCTGGACCATATCACTTTTGAGCCATTGTGGATTTGGGGCTGTGTCACTCCCACCCCCATTTTGGACATGAGCTCCCCCATGCTCCATTGTATACACAGAGCTGAAGAAAACATTTAATACATTTGCCTTCTCTTTGTCCCCAGTCACCCACTCTAGATTATTTTGTAAGGGGCCTACATGCTCAGACTTCACCTTTTTACTATTAATATATTTAAAGAATTTTTTGGGGTTTGTCCTACTATCTTTTGCAATCTGTCGTTCGTTTTGAATTTTTGCATCCTTGATTTCCTTTTTGCATATCCTGTTATATTCTTTGTAACATTTAAACAACACTAGTGTTCCTTCATTTTTATATTTTTTAAAAGCTACTTTCTTATTGTTTATAGCTTTTTTAACTTCGACCGTGAGCCACATAGGTTTTATTTTTAGCCTTTTAAACTTATTGCCCATGGGAACATACTTTGCAGTGAGGTTCCACACAGTCTTTTTGAAGAATTCCCATTTTTGTTCTGTGTTCATCTGTGTCAATAGTCCCTCCCAGTCCAAGTCCTGGAGAGCAGCCCTCATCCTTGGAAAATTTGCTCTCTTAAAATTTAGTGTTTTAATATTTCCTGTATGTATTTCTTGCTTATAGTTAACATTAAATGAAATCATGTTATGATCACTGCTACCCAGGTGTTCCTTTATCTGAACATTAGTAATAAGCTCTGCATGGTTTGAGATTATCAGGTCCAACAGGGCATCATTCCTAGTTGGGGCCTCAATAAACTGCACCATAAAATTGTCCTGCAATAGGTTTTTAAATTTTTGTCCTTTAACTGTCCCAGAAGTGCCATTAATCCAGTCAATTTCTGGGTAGTTAAAATCCCCCATTATTATCACCGTCCCAGACCTTGCAGCCCTTTCCATCTGTGCAAGGAGCTGAGTCTCCACCTCCTCATTAACATTGGGTGGTTTATAACAAACTCCAATGATTAATTTTGAACTACGCACATCTGTATGCAGTTCCACCCATAATGCTTCAGCCTCATCACACTCTCCATCAACCAGGTTCTCTTTCACGCTTGCTTTGAGGTCACTTCTCACATAGAGACAGACCCCTCCACCTTTCCTTTTTACCCTGTCTTTCCGAAAGAGAGCATAGCCAGGAATATTAATAGCCCAGTCATGTGAGGATTGAAGCCAAGTTTCAGCAATACCGATTACATCATAGCTCTCCTTATGCACCAGAGCTTCCAGCTCACCTGTTTTGCTTGGCAGACTTCTGGCATTGGTGAACAAACACTTAAATGTATTGTTACATTTTTCTCTGGTGTTTTTCATATAATTTATAGTAGTACAAATGGCACTATTATTTCCAATGGCTGTTTGCAACATGGGAACTTTCTTGTCACCTGCCATAACCCTCCCCCCATCTATCCCCATTCCACTCTTCATTAATGTCTGATCACTAACTGACCTGTCTGCTCGATGTAATTCTAATTTACCCTCCCCCTCAATCCTAGTTTAAACATTGAGCAAACTTTGACCCTCTACCTCACAGTCAGCAGACACATTCCAGCCAATCAGCAGCATACCCTCCCTCCCTGACCCTCCCACCTCCTGGACAGCATCCATTTTAGAATCATTCGGAACCTGCAGTCTTAGTGAGAGGAGGGAGAGTGTAGCTGCTGCTGTTTGAATAGGGAAATCTATAGCTAGGCCAGTGTATTCAGTGTCCACTGCAGTCCTGAAAGACTCATCTGATCTCTGCTGTAAGGACAGCACCCCAAAAAGCCCTTTTTAGGGCTAGTATATCAGTCTGCTTTTTTTTTTCTCTGTAATCTAATTGCAGTTGCCTGCTAGGCAGCGTGTGTGTGTCAGGATCACAGCGTACACTGTGCCCAGTGCCACCCACCACTCATCTATCTTGGTGGCACAGTAGATGACATTTTTTTTTTTTACTGCAATATAATAGTAGTCAGTTGCCTGGCTGCCAGCGTGTGTCAGGGGTACAGCGTACACTGTGCCCAGTGCCACCCACCACTCATCTATCTTGGTGGCACAGTAGATGACATTTAAATTTTTTTTTTTTTTTTTACTGCAATAGAATAGTAGTCAGTTGCCTGGCTCCCAGCGTGTGTCAGGGGTACAGCGTACACTGTGCCCAGTGCCACCCACCACTTTGGAATTCAATTGGAAAACCGGATAACACAATGATGTTTGATAATCTTCAAGATGACCAGGACGCGTTGCGTTTGACAACTTCCTCAGCAGGGCCCTGCTGAGGAAGTTGTCAAACGCAACGCGTCCGGGGGTCAGGAGCCTTCTTATCACATCGCTCGCTGTGGTCCCATACACTCGTTGATGCTGTGATGCCATGTTTCCAATGCCTAATTTTATCAGCTAATATGTGAGTAGCCTGTACGTTTTATACTGAATTAAATTCATTTGAACCCAACGGAAGCTCTTAGATGTCACTTTATATTTCTCTGCATGTTCCGGTTCATGTTTTTGGCGACTACACTGAGTATTATTGTGCTTCCTGGTCATCTTGAAGATTATCAAACATCATTGTGTTATCTGGTTTTCCAATTGAATTCCAAAAGCCCATTTGACCTTCTGGTAAAACAGGGGTCAAAAGCTGAGGTGAGAGTACCCATCTTCACTGGTGGAGGGATCACATCTTGAACCTTTGGTGTACTATAACACACGTGGTGGAGTTTTCTATGAATTTGGTTGCATGATTTTTTCTTTGGACTTTCACATATTTATTTAAAAGTTTTTTATTCATTATCCATTATCTATTTTTATATCATTCATCTTTTTTGGTTTGCGCTGCACTGCCTTCTATTTTCATTTGCAACCTGTGCCAAAAGAAACTGAATCATGGGAAATCCAACACCCACCTAGGTACAATTGCTTTGCGAAGGCACATGATCGCACGTCACAAACGCCTATGGGATCAACACATGATGACGAGTACAAGCAGCACACCAGCTCAAAGCCACCATCCTCCTCCTGGTGCAGTATCTTCAGTCACGTCAACCACTGTTGTCCTCCTTATAAGAAGATAGTGCAGCGCTTATAATATAGTCCAAATAAAAGTAATCAAAAATGATCTTTTTAAAAGTGACTGGTGATGAACACAAAACATGCAGGTGATGTAGCGTGGGATAGCAGGACACCTCCACCAACGATAGCAATGGCCGCTCACATCACAAATATGACCCTCTGTTAGATTAGGTCAAAAACAGCATTCCCATATGGGTGTATACAAGGCTCATCTCCAGTGTGAATCCAGCAAAGATCAGACAGAGGAAGGCAACACTCTCCAAAACAGGTCAGCAAGCATAGCAGGAATCGAATCCGTTCATATAAAGAGAGGACAATACATAGTGTTTCTCCGCAAATAAATATGTAATTTTAATGACCAAAGAATAAAACTTACAAGCAAGGCACTCAGTCCAGTGCCAGGAATATAAAGCAATCAAATGCACAGTCCGATGGATAGCCGCGGGTGACGTCACGTGTTTCCCTACCGAACGTTGCGTCCCAGGGGCGGGACTTCTTCAGCGGATGTAGGATACTGTTGTCCTCCTCGCCCCCTCTCAACCATCCGCCACTCCGTCTCTCACCTTGAGCAGTTCCTGCTCATCTACCCACAGTCAGGTGTCTGTCAAGGACATGTTTGAGAATAAGAAGCCAATGTCAGAGTCACCCCCTTGCCCCGCGTCTGACAGCTGGCTTGTTGGAACTCTCAGCCCGCCAGCTTTTACCATACAAGCTGGTGGAATCTGAGGCCTTCAAAAAATTTGTAGCTATTGGGACACCGCAGTGGAAGGTACCTGGCCGAAATTTCTTTTCACAAAAGGCAATCCCGAACCTGTACTCTATTGTGCAAAAGGAAGTCATGGCATCCCTGGCACACAGTGTTTTAGGGCAAGGGTCCTTCTGACCACTGATACCTGGTCTGCAAAGCACGGTCAGGGCAGGTATATATTACCTACACTGCGCATTGGGTAAACCTGCTGACGGCTGCCAAGCATGTAATGTGTGGCTCTGCAGAGGAGTTGGTGACACCGCCACGACTTGCAGGCAGGTCTGCTGCCACCTCCTCTACTCCTCCTACTCCATCCTCTTCGATAACCTCCTCGGCTGAGTCCTCTTCTGCTGCTGCGTCTTGCTCCACATCAACTGCACCCCCCCAGCTCCCCAGGGGCTATTTCACATCCCGGATACGACAGTGTCACACCGTCTTGGGGTTGACTTGCCTGGTAAGCAGAGAGTCACACCGGACCAGCACTCCTGTCCGCCCTGAACACACAGGTGGATCAGTGGCTGACTCCGCACCAACTGGAGATCGGCAAAGTGGTGTGTGACAACGGAAGCAATTTGTTGGCGGCATTGAACTTGGGTGAGTTGACACATGTCCCGTGCATGGCACATGTGATGAATCTGATTGTACAACGCTTTGTGCATAAGTACCCAGACTTACAGGACGTCCTCAAGCAGGCCAGGAAGGTGTGTGGCCATTTCAGGCGTTCCTACACGGCCATGGCGCACTTTTCAGATATCCAGCAGCGAAACAACATGCCAGTGAGGCGCTTGATTTGCGACAGCCCGACACGTTGGAATTCAACACTCCTAATGTTCGACCGCCTGCTCCAACAAGAAAAAGCCGTCAACGAGTATTTGTATGACCGGGGTGCTAGGACAGCCTCTGCGCAGCTGGAAACTTTTTTGCCACGTTACTGGACGCTCATGCGCAATGCCTGTAGGCTCATGCGTCCTTTTGAGGAGGTGACAAACCTAGTCAGTCGCACTGAAGGCAGCATCAGCGACATCATCCCATTTGTTTTCTTCCTGGAACGTGCCCTGTGAAGAGTGCTGGATCAGGCCGTAGATGAGCGAGAGGAAGAGTTGTGGTCACCATCACCACCAGAAACAGCCTTATCAGCATCACTTGCTGGACCTGCAGAAACGCTGGAAGAGGAGTGTGAGGAAGAGGAGTCAGAGGTGGAATGTGGCTTTGAGGAGGAGGAAGACCAACCACAGCAGGCATCCCAGGGTGCTCGTTGTCACCTATCTGGTACCCGTGGTGTTGTACGTGGCTGGGAGGAAGAACAGACCTTCAGTGAGATCAGTGAGGACGAGGAACGGGACATGAGTAGCTCGGCATCCAACCTTGTGCAAATGGGGTCTTTCACGCTGTCGTGCCTGTTGAGGGACCCTCGTATAAAAAGGCTGAAGGAGAACAACCTGTACTGGGTGGCCACGCTACTAGACCCCCCGGTATAAGCAGAAAGTGCCTGAAATGTTACCAAATTACCGGAAGTAGGAAAGGATGCAGCAGTTCCAAAATAAATAAAAAAGTATGCTTTACACAGCATACAAGGGTGATGTCACAGCACAACGGGAATCTAACAGTGGAAGAGGTGAAAGTAATCCTCCTCCTACCATGACCACGCCGTCAAGGACAGGACACTTTACAGATGTGTTGTTGATGGAGGACATGCAGAGCTTTTTCAGTGCTACGCATCGCCACAGCCCTTCGGGGTCCACCCTCAGAGAACGACACGACCGACAGGTAGCAGACTACCTCGCCTTAACTGCAGATATCGACACTCTGAGGAGCGATGAACCCCTTGACTACTGGGTGTGCAGGCTTGACCTGTGGCCTGAGCTATGCCAATTTGCGATAGAACTTCTGGCCTGCCCCGCTTCAAGTGTCCTTTCAGAAAGGAGCTTCAGTGCAGCAGGAGGTATTGTCACTGAGAAGAGAAGTCGCCTAGGTCAAAAAAGTCTAGATTACCTCACCTTTATTAAGATGAATGAGGCATGGATCCCGAAGGGACTGACAGTGGGCGATACATTTGACTAAAGGTCTGATGAGATGAGCTTCCTTGGGCTACAAATGGTCCACATGCTGCTGTATTTTATGTCTGCATGCCGATGACTTGCGTGACTTATCTGCCACCAACTAGGGTTCAAGCCGCAATGTTTTAGTGCACTTTCTGCCTGGAAAACATCAATTTTTCTGGCCGCTGCTACAGCAGCAGCTGCAACAATACCTACTTTTTCAGGCATGTGTACATGCCTAATTTTTCTGGCCTCTGGTGCTGCACTGTGGCTGCAAAAACAAAAAAAAAGGCACATACATGTGTCAATTCCCCTTCGTGATCGTTACCTTGTTGTGGTGAAGGGGCTTGCGTATCACAATGAAGCGACCACCTCTATGAGTGTGTTGGCAATGGCAATGTTGGCACACCCCAGATGATAAGGTCGTTGCTTCATTGTGAACAGACCAAAAGCGATCGGCTGGATAATTTTGCATAGAAAAAACATTAATTTTCTTTGTGATCATCTAAGGTGATCATTAAAGCCTACTAGGCCAACAATGGGCCCACACTGCAGAATCATTGTTTTCTGGGTCACTTAACTGTCACTGAACTACCTCAGCACGACCATAGGCTTTGAAAAACCCCCATCGCCTGCAATCTCCAAAACGTGCGCATGAGCACAGTCATCACTATACCAAGATTGACGCATAGAGGAATACAATTTATGTCATGAGTGTGTCAACTATTGACAACTCTTTGCGGTTGTCTAAATTCTTTTCCATACACGTCTCCTGATAGGGGACGTAACAGGGATTAAACTGATAGGAATAGTACTACTTAACATACCACTCATATTGGGATTGCACAGTACATTACACGGCGCACGCACAGATTTTTGTTAATTTAAAAAAAAAAGAGCACAGCCTCTGCGGAGTTGGGTATTTTTTGGCCGCGTTACTGAACGCTCATGCACAATGGCTATAAGCTCATGCGTCCTTTTGCGGAGGTGACAAACCTGGTCAGTCAAACCAAAGGCAACATCATCGACCTCATCCCATATGCGATTTTTCTGGAGTGTGCCCTGCGAAGAATGCTGGATCAGGCCGTAGATGAGCATGAAGAGGAAGAGTTGTGCTCACCATCACCACCAGAAGCAGCCTTGTCGTCGTCGATTGCTGGACCTGCGGCAACGCACAGTGAGTGAGTGAGAAACTTATATAGCGCAGCAACATGCAAATTGAATCGCCTCTTGGCGCTCGTTGTCCCTTTCTCCTTCGTCCTCAAAAGAGATGGGTTTTGATCTTTCTCCTAAAGGCCAAGTGATTCTCCTACAACCGAATGCTGGTTGGTAAAGCGTTCCATAGTCTAGGTCCTTGGACCGCAAATCTTCTTTCTGAGAGAGAGGAGTCTGAAGAAGAGGAGTCAGAGGAGGAAGATGGCTTTGAGGAAGTGGAAGACCAACCATAGCAGGCGTCCCAGGGGGCTTGTTATCACCTTTCAGGGACCCTTGGTGTTGTACGTGGCTGGGTGGAGGAAGAGACATTCAATGATGTCAGTGAGGACAAGGAACGGGACATGGCTAGCTTGGTATCCAACCTTGTGTAAATGGGGAGTTTGCGGTTGTTTGCTGTGCATTAAACGGGGAGTTTGGTCTGTCACTGTGAACCCTAACCCTGTTACAGACAGGGTTAGGGTTACAGATAGGGTTAGGGTTACAGACAGGGTTAGGGTTAGAGATAGGGTTAGGGTTACAGACAGGGTTAGGGTTACAGACTGTAACCCTAACCCTAACCCTGTCTGTAACCCTAAACCTAACCCTGTCTGTAACCCTAACCCTATATGTAACCCTAAACCTTACACTACCTGATCGATACAACATCATACCTGATGTTTTAATGCATGTTATTCCAAACAATTTATGAATCTTAGGTGATTTATGCCCTTTATGGATTAAAAACGGACTCTGCGACAACTACGTAATTTTCCATGGGAGTTTTGCCATGGATCCCCCTCCAGCATGCCACAGTCCAGGTGTTGGTCCCCTTGAAACAACTTTTCCATCACTATTGTGGCCAGAAAGAGTCCCTGTGGGTTTTAAAATTCGCCTGCCCATTGAAGTCTATGGCGGTTCGCCCGTTCGCGAACATTTGCGGAAGTTCGCGTTCGCCGTTCGCGAACCAAAAATGTTAGGTTTGCGCCATCACTATTGGGTACATGCTGCAGGAGGATGCGCAGCGTTTTGAAGGCTCCGATGATGATACACAGCTAGAGGAAGGCAGTAACATGAGCCCAGAGAGTGGGGGTGCCCAAGAAGAGAAGCAATCTGGCAGTCATGTTCCCCCAGCTTTAGAATACTGCCAGGTTTTCTACAGTGATGAGGAGGGAGGGGATGATGAGGTCACTGACTCTACTTGGGTGCCTGATAGGAGAGAGGAGAAGGCACATCTCCAATGAGGCAGGATGCCCTCCAGGGGCCAGCTTAAGGGCAGCACACCAACTGCATCACACCGCAGAGCTACGCCTGTGCAGGGCGCTGCTGTGTCTCAGCGTTATTCCAAAAGTTCTTTGGTGTGGGCCTTTTTTGAGACGAGTGCATCAGATCGTACCTTTGCTATTTGCAACATATGTCTCAAGCGTATCTCACGTGGCCAAAACATCACCCGCTTAGGCACCACATGCTTGACCAGACATATGTCGACCTGCCATGCAGTTCGTTGGCAAGAGTACATTAAATATCCACACCAAAGAACAAAGCGGACCTCTCCTTGCTCGTCATTTTCACAGTAATCGGTACATTTTTATAGCACTGATCTCTGTAAAAATTACAATGGTCCAAAAATTATGTCAAAGGTGTCCGATGTGTCCGCCATAATGTCGCAGTCATGATGAAATTTGTTGATCGCCGCCATTACTAGTAAAAAAAATTGATAAAAATGCCATAAAAATATCCCCTATTTTGTAAACGCTATAACTTTTGCGCAAACCAATCAATAAACGCTTATTGCGATTTTTTTTACCAAAAATATGTAGAAGAATATGTTTCGGCCTAAACTGAGGAAAAAAACGTTTTTTTATATATTTTTGGGGATATTTATTATAGCAAAAAGTAAAAAATATAGATTTTTTTTCAAAATTTACGCTCTTTTTTTGTTTATAGCGCAAAAAATAAAAACCGCAGAGGTGATCAAATACCACCAAAAGAAAGCTTTGTGGGAAAAAATGGACGTCAATTTTGTTTGAGAGCCACGTCGCACGATTGTCAGTTAAAGCGACGCAGTGCCGAATCGCAAAAAGTGGCCCGGTCTTTGACCAGCGAAATGGTCTGGGGCTGAAGTGGTTAAATTAATTCGGAACTAAATGAATTGCACTAGTTCTGGTATCAATGGGGGGAGATTGACTAAAGCTGATGCGCTCAGAATCTGGTTTAAATCTACATAGTAGCCAATCGACCTCTAACTTCAGCCTGTTCAATTAAGCTTTGGCAATAAGGCCGGGTTCACACTGGTCCGACAAACGCTCTGACATTGGGAGCTAAAATGTCCCCCCCCCCCTCCCCCGAGCAGAAATATATTTCTATCCCCCTTGGTGGGAGTGGAGATGACCCATCTATAAGGATATACAGTACATACACACACAGCACAAGTCCGTGTTCACACTACGAGATGTTTCTGCAATTCCTCTGATCTCCACAAGATGGCAGACAGGAAGTCTCTATGGAAAACAGGAAATTATGTCAGGTCCAGACAGGAAGTTCCGGGTGAGAGGTAAGTCGGGAGGAAGTAGAGAGGAGACGTTGCTGGAAGAGGCAGCAGAGGAGGTAATAAGATTTTATTTTCTATTTACACCCAGTAACCCCGTCATGTCCGTCCTCTTCCTCCATAGTCACTGTGACGTCTTTTATCTCCAGCAGATGATGATACACACATATATAGTGTGGAAATGTAGATTAACCCCTTCAGGGTCAGAACATTTCCTCACCTATGGGGCCGGAACATTCTCTTCATATTGGAGATGTGGGGGGGGGGGGATTATATAGACATAAAGTAAGGTGACCAGATTTTTTTTTTACTAGTACACTGGCTGGAAAGGGGATTAGATCTCGGGCAGTGATGGTGAACCTATGGCATGGGTGACACAGCTGGCACGCCGATCCCTCTCTGAGGGCACACAAGAAAATCCTGCACGAGGTGTATCTCATCCACAACACATCCCCTCCCCCATAGAACTACATCTCCCACACAGCTCTGGGGCCAGGAGAGATGTGTCTAGGGTGGGCGTGGACGACATGAAGTTTGGTGTGGTGGGGATTGAGCCGATGGGGGTGTCTAATGAAGAAAGCTAATCACAGGCCGTTCTTATGCCCGGGAGCTGAGTCGGCTGATGTGTGTGTTGTTGTTGGAAATGATTGGTAAGGTAAATGTATGCTGTGTGTGGGGAATGAAGAGGGTTAGCTGTGTACACCATCATGTTTCTCTGCTATGGATGTGTGATCTGTACGGTGGAGTGATAAGAAGGAGAAATCCGGGGGGAGGGGAGGAGGACTGGTTTCTGGGTATTAAAGCGGGAGTTCACCCATTTAAAAAAAAAAAAAAAATCTCCCCTTAGCTTCCTGCTCGTTCGGTCTAGGGGAATCGGCTATTTATATTAAAATAGGTGCAGTACTTACCCGTTTTCGAGCTGCATCTTCTTCCGTCGCTTCCGGGTATGGGTCTTCGGGAGCGGGCGTTCCTTCTTGATTGACATTCTTCCGAGAGGCTTCCGACGGTCGCATCCATCGCGTCACTCGTAGCCGAAAGAAGCCGAACGTCGGTGCGGCTCTATACTGCGCCTGCGCACCGACGTTCGGCTTCTTTCGGAAAATTGTGACGCGATGGATGCGACCGTCGGAAGCCTCTCGGAAACCTGTCAATCAAGAAGGACCGCCCATTCCCGAAGCCCATACCCGGAAGCGACGGAGAGGATGCGTCTCGTAAACGGGTAAGTACTGCACATATTTTAAAATAAATTGCCGATTCCCCTAGTAATAACGAGCAGGAAGCGAAGGGGGAAAAGTGCCCTCTAAGGGTGAACCCCCGCTTTAAGATTGTGGGTAGCACACATTACATGTGTATTCCTTCCTCCTACAGGTGATCAGGTTTTTCACTCGGTAAAGGATGAGCACAGAAGCATGAATATTACAGAGACACTGGACTGTGGACCATTGAATATCAAACTTTTTTTATATATTTGGTAAAATGTGACCCCCCACCCCCCCCCCCTTGATTTTCAGTATGTATTGGTAAGGAGTTGTGCTCCACTATTGGATTTAGGTCTGATTCACACTTGTGCAGGTTTCAGGTGCATTATGCATTTTTTCAATACACATCTTTAAACCATTGAAGTCTATTGGCCAGATTCACGTAGAGCCGCGTATCTTTTGGCCGGCGTAGCGCATCCTATTTGCACTATGCCGACGTAACATAGTGAGGCAAGGCCAGTATTCACAAAGCACTTGCTCCATAAGTTACGTCGGCGTAGCGCAAATGGGCCGGCGTAACCCCGCCTAATTCAAAGTAGGCATGTTGTGGGCGGGCTACATTTAAATTAACCGTGACCCCATGTAAATGAAGGCCGTTCGTACGGCGCATGCTCAGAATCACGTCGCAAATACCCAATGCTTTCGATGTGAACGTAACCTACGCCCAGCCCCATTCACGTACGGCTTACGCAAACAACGTAAAATACGACGGCACTTCCGACGTCCATACTTTGCATGAGCTGCGCCATCTTTTTGGTGGTTTATCTTTATGCCGGAAAAACGCCTTACGTAAACGGCGTAGCTTACTGCGACGGGCGTACGTACGTTCGTGAATAGGCGTATCTTGCTCATTTACATATTCGACATGTAAATCCACGTACACGCCCCTAGCGGCCAGCGTAAATATGCAGCCAAGATACGACGGCGTAGGAGACTTACGTCGGTCGTATCTTGGCAACAGTGAGGCGTATCTCAGTTTAAGAATGCGCGCAAAGATACGACGGCGCTCATTCGGACTTATGACGGCGTATCTACTGATACCTTGTCGTAAGTCTTTCTGAATCTGGCTATATGGAACCAAAAAGCAGAAAAAAAAACCCTGACCCTTTCCATAAAATGCACAGATGTGAACTCCATCCATAGGAAACCACGTTACATGGACTGTAGTGTGTTTACTAAAAAATGCAGAGGGGTGAGCCAGGCTTAGTTGTGCCATATGGTGGGTGGAATCACGTTTAGTGTTTTAGTAAGCAACTATGCAGATTACACTTTATTATTATTATTATTTAGGTCTGATTGATTTCACTCACTTGATATCCTTTTTATATGCTGTTTGCGGGATTGTCATCGGCTTTATATCCTCCAAACCCCATATAAAAAGGATAGACAATGTTATCACCCTCAAGGGCCCAGGCACCATACACATGCGTTCCACTGTTTAAACACGCACAGCATAGTGGCTATACACATACATAGCTGCAATCAGATCACTGCTCCTCATCATGACACAGCCCAATGATTTCTGATGTGTCCTATGTTCACCCCCAGACATCGCCGCGCACGCTCATCAACTTCTCTATAGGTGGGCACTTTGAAAAAAATACGTTGGTTTCGTGTTGCAGTTTGGGCACTCTGGCTCAAAAAGGTTTGCCATCACTGATCTAGGGCAGTCAAAGGGTTAAATGTGTGCCCAACAAGTGTTTTCTTACTGTGGGGGAGGGGCTTTTACTAAGGGAAGGCATAGATCCCTGTATCTGCTTTGCAGGAACACAAAAACAATGTCTTCCCTACTGACAGAACGTTGATCTGCCTGTGTACATAACGATCAGCGGGTACCGGTGGACATCGAGTCTGTCGGAGCCGCTGATTGGATCCCATACCCAGAAATGCAGGATCATGTGTATACACGATCGTGCGCAGCGCAACCGCCCTGTAGCACTAATTCCGCTATCAGGCGATCAGCAACTGGTTAACATCATCAACATTATGATAACTCACAGGCAGGGGGCGCTCTATCATGGCTCTGGCTGGCTCTGTCACAGTGTGTCACATAACATGGCTGCTGGGTGCTGATAAATTCGACCAATAAGTTACCAAAATCAGCAGCCGTGTCATGTGACACACTGTGACAGAGCCATGATAGAGCCGCCCCCTGCCTGTGAGTTATGATACCATCCATGATGCCAGAGAGACAGACACCCCCAAAGCACACCTGTGTAGAAGCCTTGAAGGTGCTGGCAGTCCCACCATCGGATCCTCTTCCCCTCTGTTCCTGCTGCTGGACACCCTCAGCTGCCTCTCTCTGCCCGTCACCACCCCCACTCGCCTCACAGCCTCACTCTCCGGGCCCCGGCTACTACTGGGTGGTGAGCGGAGGAAGATCACTCCACCAGGGAAGGCAAGGAAATAAGCAGGGCTGGCCGGGACTTGAGCCAAGGCAGAAGAACATGCGAGTGAAGCTAAATAAGCATGTGCCCCGAAACTGAAGAGATATTCCCTCTGTTCTGATCAGCACATGATCATCAGAAAGGGGCACCGATAATGGCAAAAATACACCCCCTAAGCTAGTAGGTGCGGTGGAGCAGGGAAGTTATATTCAGAATTTTTATTTTATTCTGCACTGACTGTCTTTGAAATTGCCCCAGCCCCTGTTCAAATCCAGTCCGGGGGCAGACTTGGTCCGGGGACAGTGTCCTCAATCCGGGGACTGTCCCCGGAAAATGGGGATGTCTGGTCACCATAACATAATGACCAAAGGGAAGGAGGCTCCCAGACCCCAGAAAGATATCAAACAATAAACTGAATGTTCCTCTGTATGTAAGACCACTGGGGGGCGTTCTTACATGATAGAACCCCTCATATTATCTCCCATACACCCCCATCCTAATATTATACAACCAGTACAGTCCAGATTATTCTCTTATCAATTATTGGTCCACAGGTAAATCTGTATACATCACATGACCAATCAGCATGGAGCAGGACCGGAGTCACATGACTGAGAGGATTCTAAACCTCACCCTGGAGATCATCTACCTGCTGACCGGAGAGGTGAGGGGGATTCTGGGAGGTCACATGACATCGCTCTTATCTCTATTAATAAAACACAGACCTGACCGGAGAGGTGAGGAGGATTCTGGGAGGTCACATGACATCACTCTTATCTCTATTAATAATACACAGACCTGACCGGAGAGGTGAGGAGGATTCTGGGAGGTCACATGACATCACTCTTATCTCTATTAATAATACACAGACCTGACCGGAGAGGTGAGGAGGATTCTGGGAGGTCACATGACATCACTCTTATCTCTATTAATAAAACACAGACCTGACCGGAGAGGTGAGGAGGATTCTGGGATTCTAACATGATATTCCTATTGGTTCTCCAATACAGAGATTTCCTCTTGTGAAGTCAGGTGATCACATGACCATCACAGTGCCTCCATGTGACTCCCTAAAACCCGAGAGACACAACATGGAGAAGATTCTAGAAGTCACCAAGAAGATGATGGGGCTGCTGACAGGAGAGGTGAGGAGGATTCTGGGGCATTATCTAATATCAGACAAGGGGTGTGTCTGGATGGTGACTGTATCATTGTGTGTGTCAGGTTCCTATAAGGTGTCAGGATGTCACTGTCTATTTCTCCATGGAGGAGGGGGAGTATTTAGAAGGACACAAGGATCTCTACAAGGACGTCATGATGGACAATCAGCCGCCCCTCACATCACCGGGTAAGAGGAGACTTTATTGTAAAGGAGAGAGCAGTACGGAGGCTCCACCTAGATCCCCATCATCTGATAAACACATAGAAACAATGTATTCAGTCAGTGTGTGTGTTTCCTACAGATGGATCCAGTAATGGGAACCCACCAGAGAGATGTCCCCGTCCTCAGGATTCCACACTGGTCAATATTAAAGAAGAGATAAAAAAGGAGGATGATGAGGATGGGGTGATAGAGGAGTCAGAGTTTCCAAAAGGACACAAAGATCTGTACCAGGACACCATGGTGGAGTCATCCAGCTACAGAGACCCACCAGAGAGATGTCCCCGTCCTCTGTATTCCCGGGATTCCACACAGGAAGGTCACACCATCCCTCCTTATTTAAAGGTTGGTGGGACGGAACATCTAGACATGGACTTGTGGGGGGATGTGTGGATTTTATAGATGTGATGTCACAATAATAAAGCTTATATCTTACAGATGATATTCTCTCTCATTCTCTTGTTTTAGAGTGGAGATCCAATCGATATAGAATTTGAGGTGAAATCAGAAGAAGAAGAGACGTATGTGAGGGATGATCAGCAGTCTATGGAGGAGGATGGAATAACGGGGACATTTATAGAGGAGGACACTCCTACAGAGATCAGCACAGGTGGGTCATTAACACTAAATCCATTCCTCCACCCATACTGCTCACTGATTGGTCCAGAGTAGGGCGGGGACTGGGTGATATCAGCCTGTAATCCCCTGGTCACTTTCCTGAGCTGTGTTCCCCGTCCTGTATTCCTGTATTTCTCTCGGATAATCTTCCTTCTCTGTGCTGCAGACACAATTTATGTCTCTAGACTGGATTTATGGAGATTCTGGGGTTCAGCTGGTAGCAAAATGTTGATTTTCACCATAGGGTTTGCTTGAACTAGACACCTGGGGTATGTACCTTGGGTCTTCTGCCCCATGCCCGGGTCTAGCAAGACCTCTGACAGAACAATTCTCCCGGGTTACTTGCTTTGTTATTTGCTGGCTGTGCCGGGTGGAGGGATATGTCTGTATAGTCTCAGACCCAAGTCACTGAGTGCAGTCTCAGGAGATGGAAGGCAGCGCTGTGGGACCTCTGTAACTTGTCTCCAGTAAACATTTCAGCTTCCACTGATTACTGAATACCAATATTATGAGTCCTGACCCCTGCATTTATACTCTGTTGTACATTACATACTCCTGACCCCTGCACTATATAATCTATTGTATGTAACGAGGTCCCGGGCCCCCTGAGGACTAATGGTGACCTCCAGAGTTAGAGACTACTGACATCCTTCTTTGTAGAGTGGGTTACAAGGCATGGTGGGTGTAATGCAAGATGGAATGATGGGAGCCAGTCATGTTTTGAATGCAAACAAGAGATTTATTGTCTGAACATGAACAGTTGGAGCGACGGTTTAGGGCCAGGACACATTTGAGTAGATGCAGTGACAATTGGCAGACTCCGAGACTTCTATAGGTAAATGTACATAAAATAATTGAGTACTAAGATTTGTAGGTAAAGTTGATCCAGGGTAAATCCGATTGCCTCTCGGGGGATCAGGAAGGAATTTTTTCCCCTGCTGTAGCAAATTGGATCATGCTCTGCTGGGGTTTTTTGCCTTCCTCTGGATCAACTGTGGGTATGGAGTTGGGTGTATGGGATTGTACTGTGTTTTTTATTTTGTTTGTTTATTTTTTGTGGTTGAACTTAATGGACTTGTGTTTTTTTTTTCAACCTGACTAACTATGTAACTATGTATAGGTAGACTTCTATACAGTGGAAGGCCTCCAGTCGGACACGACTTCTGTATAGGTAGGACCGCTGTCTCCTATGGTTACAAATCTTGTTACAGTAACTAACGGTAGTTCTACATAACTCTTGGTAACACAGAATAGTTCTCTTCTTCTCACACAGTCTCTCACTGTAGATCTTCATTCCCTGAGCTCCCGGTCTCTCACTAGTAGGGATGAGCTTTATGTTCGGGTCGAACATGAGTTGGACTCGAACATTGGCTGTTCGCCCATTCGTCAAAAAACTAACATTATGAGGCGTTCGCGCAAAATTTGTGCGCCGCGTCACACCCACACTTTGCAGAGGGATCAGAGGATGAAACATCTTCAGGAGGCTCTGCAGAAAGGTTTGTGCAATGCGTTTCCAGAGTCTGGGAGGTTACAAATTCCTGGTGCTGGACAACGTGTTGCTGAGGCTTCGTTCAGTCAGAGAGCGGTGGAGAAGGTGGCCGTCTGACCGATGCCTTCAGACAATTCTTCAGTCCGCAGCCCCAAGGTCTGATCAGTTCCAGCAACCGTCGCCAGCGTCTGAATTACATGGTGCAGGAATATCTAGGGGCAAGATAAGACTTGGAGACCTTTCCAACAGAAAATCCTCTGGGTTACTGGGTCTTGAGGATGGACCACTGGCCAGAGCTTGCACAATATGCAATTGAGCTAATGGCTTGTCCTGCATCCAGCGTTCTTTCTGAACGCACATTCAGTGCTGCTGGAGGCTATGTAACCGATCACAGAGTGCGCCTGTCCACAAACTCTGTTGATCGGCTCACCTGCATAAAAATGAATCCATCTTGGATCACCAGCTACCAAGCACCTGATGCTGATGTAACCAATTGATTTTTTCCATGGATGTGGGATTCCTTGAAGACTGCCTATGCGAAGTGACTATCCTATTATGCTAAGTGACTATCCTATTCCTCCTCAATGTTCATGTTGATGGCTTCTAAGAATATTAAGGCCCAATTTACTGCAGAGTGTATAGTATATACAGGCGGTCCCCTACTTTCAAACATCCGACTTACAAACATCTCCTACTTACAAACGGAGGGAGACAACAGGAAGTGAGAGGAAATCTACCCCTAGGAAGAGAAATTCTCTCCTGTAAAGCCTCATACATACGCTCGGTTTACTCGGCAAGAACCAGCAAGAAAACCGCTGGCAGAGCTTTCTTGCCGAGTATACCGAGCGTGTGTATGAGGCTTTCAGGTTTCTCGTCAAGAAAACTGCCTAAAATCTCAACGAGAAAAATAGAGAACCTTCTCTCTATTTTCTCATCGTGATTCTCTGCAGTGTTTTCCTGCCCGAGAAACCCGAGAGTGTGTATACTTACCTGTCACCGTGGAAACCCGTGCATGCTCAAAATGACTTTGACGCTTGCGCAGTAGCTTCCTAGGCATAGGTAGGGTGCAGCAAGATGGCGGCGATGGCATTGAATGTGACGAGTACATGCTCGTTGTGAGTGAGTGAGTGAAAAATTTATATAGCGCTACACATGCAAACTGAATCGCCTCTGGGCACTTGTTTGACCACTTCTCCCTTGAGCTCAGAAGAGGTGGGTTTTGATCTTTCTCCTAAAGGCCAAGTGGTTCTCCTCCAACCGAATGGAGGTTGGCAAAGTGTTCCAAAGTCGAGGGCCTTGGACAGCAAATCTTCTTTCTCCTTTGGACTTGTAACTGGTTTTGGGGATTTGGAGTAAATTTTGGTTGGAGGATCGCAGAACGCGATTGGGGTTGTAAGCTTTTTTCTTTATCGTACATCACGGGACACAGAGCGGCATATTCATTACTATATGGGTTATATGGAGTACCTTCAGGTGTTGACACTGGCAATCTCAAACAGGAAATGCCCCTCCCTATATAACCCCCTCCCATAGGAGGAGTACCTCAGTTTTTACGCCAGTGTCTTAGGTGTTAGTCATGGTTTAGCTTGCCTCCGCATCCTTGGGATTAGGTGAGCTACCGGTTCTGTCCAAAAAAGCCTCAGCGCTAAAGTGGTCAGTAACCGGACCCCAAACCCTTGGGGTATAGCCCATAATGCTTTTCTTTTTAGAGAGCTGGACCCTGGGCCCAGAACTTAGAAACCTTTGGGTGCCTAATGTTTTCTGTTGCCAGGGTGCTATATGGGCCCAGGACAGTGGATCCTTCATAGGAACCCAGGGCCTGAAGGTCTAGACATCCCCACGGAGATGGGGGAAGATTGGGCCTCTTGCTTGGCAAAGTCCTGCGGCATGGAGCAGGTAAGTGAGGGGAAAACTTGCGGAACTTGGTTCTTAGCAGGTTTTTTTCTGGGGGGTCACAGGGGACATGCCTAAAGTTATGCACTGCATCTGGCAAACTAGTCACATATCATAAAGATAGGATGGCTCTATATGTATTATTCCCCATAAGATGTGACCTCCCTTGTAGTGTTGGAAAAGCATTGAGTGGGGCCTGTGTGATATAAAAGTATATATGTGTGTCAGAGAGCTGTGCTTACCTGCAAGCCTCCAGGCGATGCTCCATTCAGTCTTCCTCCTCAGGGCCTGCAAAGCAGGCAAAACGCTGACCTCCTCATGGTTCCAGGCTGCAGGCTGCAGTTTGCTGGAACAGAGAGGTCCCTTCCTCCCAAACCCCCCCCCCCCCCCTGTCGGGAGGGGCATTTCCTGTTTGAGATTGCTGGGGGGGGAAGGGCGGGTCAGTGGCTTAAGGAAGGGGCGGCCCTTCCTTGTTTGTTCCATTCAATACTTTGGAACTGGGGAAGAAAGACCAGAGCGGCAGCACGGGGCGCCGAGGACACACAGTGGCCAGAAAGGATATTGCAGTCTTCAGAAGACTGTTTTTCAAGCCTAGAAATAGGCTGTTTCTTTTCATCTCATAGTTTTTCTTTGCAATACTACTCAGGGGGACAGAATGTTTTTTCTTTCCTGGATTTGAAACAAAAACGAAAAAAAAAAAAAAAAAGAAAAGTCATCTAGGGGAGAGGAAGCATTTTTTATCCCCCAAACAGGTGTTTGGGCAATTAACTTTTATAGTTCCAAATACCAATAGGTAGCAGGTGTACCTCGGTATTGTACCATGGCATCCGGGTCAGAGGGTACAAGAGGTGGGGATTCCCCCAGAGAGTCTGAGGTCTCGGACAAAGTTATGCCGCTGCTTTCCCCACAGGGAGCCTTGGGGCCATCGGGATCTGGGGCTGGAGCTGGCGCGGGTCAGTCCAACCCTAAGATGGTCACGGACAAGGTATTACTCACCTCTTTAAGAGAGATGGAGAAAAGAATGGGAAAAATGATAGCCACAGCTATGCGGGGCAGTAAACGGATTAGATCTCCGTCGCCCGAGCGCGGACCCTCAGAAGAGGAGGTCCTTTCCTCAGGGGAATTGGACGACCTCTTAGACAAGGACCAAGTAGGTTCAGGGATCGAAGATCCGGATACAGAGGAGTCTGGAGCAGTCTCCCAAGGGGAGAGCTGGTGGATTCAAGCCTTAACGGACTTGGTCCATAATGCATTCAACTTGCCAGTACCAGATCTCCAGGTGTCTACGGTTTCAGCTTTGGGCTCACTGAGGGCGCCTCAAAGCAATGCAGTATTTCCGATCCACCCTCTACTAGAGGGAGTTTTGTTCCAAGATTGGAACAAGCCAGATAAAATCTTCTTACCACCTAAAAGATTCTCTGCCCTATATCCTATGGAAGATAAATTTTCCAAGAAATGGGCTACTCCTGCAGTGGACGCAGCCATCTCATGTATTAACAAATCATTAACATGCCCTGTAGAAAACATACAGGTATTCAAGGATCCAGTTGATAAACGCTTGGAAGCACTACTTAAGAACTCCTTCACTACTGCAGGGGCAGTAGTACAGCCAGCCGTGGCTGCGATTGGGGTTGCTCAAGCATTATCGGATCAAGTTAAGCAGATGCTTAAACTTATTCCTGCCCAGCAGGCAGAAGAATTTTCGGATGTCCCTAGGGCCATATGTTTTACAGTAGACGCAATTAAGGATTCTATCCAGCAAGCGTCACGTTTATCGTTATCCCTTATCCATATGAGAAGACTCTTATGGTTAAAAAGCTGGGAGGCCGAGCCCCCATGCAAGAAGCTCCTGGTAGGGTTCCCCTTCCATGGAGGACGACTCTTCGGAGAAGACCTAGATAAATACATTCAAACCATTTCAAATGGCAAAAGTACTCTCTTGCCAACTAAGAGGAAGTTTCAGGGGCCTGCGTTTAAACGACAGTACTCCCCTGGGCAGGGGCCCTCTAATGCCAAACAGTATCGACGGCCTCCTGCGAAAGCAAACTTCGGCTTCAACAGCAAATCACAAGGACAGGCTGCTAGAGGCAGAAAGCAGTGGGTTCGCAAAACCAGCCCCCAAGCCGACCTTATGAAGGGACGCCCCCACCCACGAAGGTGGGGGGAATGCTGCGACTCTTTTCAGA
Organism: Rana temporaria; assembly: GCF_905171775.1. Lineage (NCBI taxonomy): Eukaryota > Metazoa > Chordata > Amphibia > Anura > Ranidae > Rana > Rana temporaria. The sequence goes on along the minus strand of NW_024404432.1, from coordinate 5,023,962 downwards.
GGTTTGGGAAGCCAGCATTCCCGACGAGTGGGTACGGTCTTCCGTGGCCACGGGCTACAAATTAGATTTCCTAAGGTTTCCTCCTCTTCATTTCCAGGAGTCGAGGATTCCAAACGATCCGGAGAAAGGAGCCGCATTAATGTCGGCATTAAATCATCTACTTTCCCAGGAAGTAATAGTAGAGGTACCAGTCCTGGAACAGGGGCTAGGTTTCTACTCCAACCTATTCATCATCCCGAAGTCCAATGGAGATGTCAGGCCAATTTTGGACCTAAAGATGGTAAATACATACCTAAAGATCCGCTCATTTCGGATGGAATCCGTGCGGTCAGCAGCTACCACACTCCAAAAGGACGACTTCATGGCGTCCATAGACATAAAGGATGCCTACCTTCATCTTCCAATTTATCAGCCACATCAAAAATATCTACGCTTCATGGTGGCTTCGTGTCACTTCCAATTCGTGGCGCTTCCCTTCGGGTTGGCTACGGCCCCCCGGGTGTTCACGAAGGTCCTAGCTCCAATCCTAGCCAAACTAAGGATCCAAGGGGTCACGATCCTAGCATACCTGGACGACCTCCTAGTCATAGATCACTCGTCTCCCGGCTTGGAGCGAGCAGTGGCCCTCACGGTCCAATACCTTGAGAAGTTCGGCTGGGTCCTAAATCGAGAAAAGTCAGCTTTCCTGCCCACAAGGCAGTTGGAATATCTCGGCATGAGATTAGACACAGAACAACAAAGAGTGTTTCTACCTCTGAGGAAGGTCAAAGCCATCAAGGAATTAATCCTACTGGTTCTAAGCAAGAAGGAACCGACTATTCGCCTATGTATGAGGTTACTAGGCAAGATGGTGGCCACATTCGAGGCGGTACCATACGCCCAGAGCCACACTCGCATCCTGCAGGCAGCCATCCTGTCAGCATGGAGCAGAAGGCCACAGGCCTTGGATATCCCGTTGCCGCTCTCATCAAGAATCCGACAAAGTCTGTGTTGGTGGTTAGACCCTCAGAATCGACTGAAGGGGAAGTCTTTCAGCCCAGTGGCTTGGAAGATAGTGACCACAGACGCCAGCCTGACGGGCTGGGGAGCAATTTTGGATGGTTGCACTCGCCAAGGTACTTGGGCAACGCCAGAGAAGCAGTTGCCCATCAACATCTTGGAGCTCAGAGCTGCTCGACTAGCCCTCAGGGCTTGGACGTCAAAATTGCAGGGGTTCCCGGTGAGAATTCAATCAGACAATGCCACGGCCGTGGCATACATAAATCACCAAGGGGGAACCAGGAGTCAAGCCGCTCAGATAGAGGTGAGCTTGATTCTCCTATGGGCAGAGGCTCATGTGCCCTGCATATCGGCAATATTCATTCCAGGAGTGGACAACTTTCAGGCGGACTTCTTAAGCCGCCAGACTCTTTTGCCGGGGGAATGGTCTCTGCATCCACAAATCTTTCAAGCACTCTGCCAAAGATGGGGAGTGCCGGACGTGGATATCATGGCATCGAGACTCAACAAGAAGCTAGACAGGTTCATGTCCCGCTCAAGGGATCCGATGGCCTGCGGAACCGATGCGTTGGTTTGCCCTTGGCATCGGTTCAAACTTCTTTATGCGTTTCCCCCGCTCCAGTTACTACCCCGCCTGCTGCGCAGGATCCGGGTGGAGCACATACCAGTCATCCTGGTAGCTCCAGCATGGCCCAGAAGGGCATGGTACTCACTAATCTTAAGGATGGTAGTGGGAGACCCTTGGACTCTTCCTCTACGGCCAGACCTGCTATCGCAAGGTCCGATCCTCCACCCTGCCTTACGGCATCTAAATTTGACGGCCTGGAAGCTGAATCCCTGATTCTCAGGGGTAGAGGTCTGTCTCAGAAAGTAATCTCTACCCTAATCAGAGCCAGGAAACCGGTCTCTAGGGTGATTTATTACAGGGTCTGGAAGGCCTATGTAGGCTGGTGTGAGTCCAAGCGATGGCTTTCTCGCAAATTTACCATCGATAGAGTATTAAGTTTTCTCCAGCTAGGAGTGGATAAAGGATTGGCATTAAGCACAATCAAAGGACAGATTTCTGCTCTGTCAGTGTGGTTTCAGCGGCCGCTGGCCACCCACTCGCTGGTTAAGACCTTCCTTCAAGGGGTCTTACGTATTAAACCTCCAGTTAAATCCCCGCTTTGCCCGTGGGATTTAAACCTTGTTCTGTCAAGTTTACAGAAACAACCGTTTGAGCCGTTGGCTGAAATTCCTTTGGTTTTACTGACAAGAAAGTTAGTATTTTTGGTCGCCATAGTTTCCGCAAGAAGAGTATCGGAACTGGCGGCCTTATCCTGTAAGGAACCATATCTTATTTTTCATAAGGACAGGGTCGTTCTCCGCCCTCATCCTTCCTTCCTACCGAAGGTTGTATCCAGTTTTCATTTGAACCAGGATTTGGTATTACCATCCTTCTTCCCTAAACCTACTTCCAGAAAGGAAGGGTTGCTGCATACCTTGGATATCGTCAGGGCCATGAAGGCCTATCTTAAAGCTACAAAGAAGATCCGGAAAACAGATGTGCTGTTCATATTACCGGATGGGCCCAAGAAGGGGCAGGCAGCTGCAAAGTTCACCATTTCTAGGTGGATTAAGCAATTAATCACTCAAATTTTAAATTTAAGATTATTTTTCTCAACTAAGTTGGATTTATTATGATTTGAGTATTTCTCTAAATTAAATCCTTTTTTCTTGGAGATGTTCTCCCTCCCCTCATTGTGAGCATTGCTTTGGGACATCCCATATAGTAATGAATATGCCGCTCTGTGTCCCGTGATGTACGATAAAGAAAAAGGGATTTTTAATACAGCTTACCTGTAAAATCTTTTTCTTGGAGTACATCACGGGACACAGAGCTCCCACCCCTCTTTTTGGGGACCATTTTGGGAGGCATACTGCTTGCTACAAAACTGAGGTACTCCTCCTATGGGAGGGGGTTATATAGGGAGGGGCATTTCCTGTTTGAGATTGCCAGTGTCAACACCTGAAGGTACTCCATATAACCCACATAGTAATGAATATGCCGCTCTGTGTCCCGTGATGTACTCCAAGAAAAGGATTTTACAGGTAAGCTGTATTAAAAATCCCTTTATTTTGTCGCATAGGTATTGGGGGGCATTTCCCCAAATACATTTATGCGTCAGACAGAGTGCTTTGAAAGTGATTCTGTCTTTCACTGGTAGCCAGTGAAGGCTTCTCAGTGATGGGGAGATTGATTCCCATGTTTTTTTTTCAGTCACCAGACGCGCGGCCGTGTTCTGAACGACCTGCAGACGTGTGATTTGGTACTTTGGGAGTCCGAGATAGAGGGCATTTGCATAGTCCAGCCTGGAGTTAACAATTGTTCCCACCACGACTGCTATGTCTTCTTTAGGAATAAATGGGATTAGTCTGCGTAATAAGCATAGCAGATGGTGAGATCCGCTGACTACTGACCCTATATGTGCATCCATTGTCATGTGGGTGTCAAAGAAGACCCCAAGACTTTTGACTTTGGTGCTAGGGGTGATGATTTTTCCTAGGTGTCCAGGTTGTTGCCAGTTGATTCTTCCGATTGGCGTGAAACAGGAGAAGTTCTGTTTTTGAGCCGTTGAGTTTAAGATAACTCTTTGTCATCCAGTTCTCTATCAAAGAGAGACATTTCTCTAGATTGAGATGGTGATCCTTTTTGTTGCAGATACGAAAATACAATTGTGTGTCATCTGCATAGGAATGAATGGTAGAGCAGCTTTTGGATGCTGATAATTTCAAAAAGAGGGCGAAGATAGATATTAAACAGCACCGGCGACAGAGGTGATCCTTGAGGGACTCCGCATAACACCGTGCGTTTTTCAGAAGTGAATGGTCCCAGTTTCACTACTTGTGATCGGTTTTCCAAAAAGGAGGAGAACCAGGGTAAGTCACATTCCGCGATCTTGGCTACTTCAGCTAGCCAAATTAGCAATAGTTTGTGGTCAACCGTATCAAAAGCTGCGCTAAGGTCCAGCAGTACTAGAAGACAAGGTTCACCTTCGTCTGCGGCCTCAAGAGCATCATCCCATATTTTGAGCAGTGCTGTTTCCGTCCCGTACCCTGGACGGAAACCCGATTGATAAGGATCGAGCAAATTATGGGTGTCTAAATGCTGTTGCAGCTGTTGTACCACCACTTTCTCCATTACCTTGGAGAAAACGTTCAGGCCTGTTATGGGACGACAATGTTTGGGGTCAAGGGTGGGTTTCTTTAAAATGGGTTTGATTATCCCTTGTTTCAACAGGGAGGGCACTATGCCTTCCCTGAATGACTGACTGGTTAATCAGCTGCTTGATGGGTGGTGCCAGAATATCGGCACATTCCTTCAGCAGTTTGGTGGGGATAATATCGTTTGGTGCTGTGCTATTTCGCAGAGTGCAGATAATATTTTTAGTGGTTGTACGCAATGACATCACCGCATTCTTGACATTCAGAAAGAACCGCGTGTCTGTTGAATGGAGTGTCTGTACACTCGGGTGGCAAGAGATTCTTGCCAAGAATCTCGTCAGGAAAAATTAATTTTTTTTCCTGACGAGATTCTGGCCCATGTGTACAGGGCTTAAGAGTTAATATGGGAAAAGGGTGTCTCCTCTCCACTGATGCTTTATCACCAATCCTTGCTTCCCTAATAACCCCAAATTTTCTAAATCCAATTGTCATTGGGACAGAAAGTGAGGTGAAATCTTCTGAACATGGGGCACAGACAGCAAAACAAATGTTACAGGGGTGATAACCCTTCCCTATGTTTTCCAAAAAGCTTAAAATTCGATTTTTTTGGCTGGAGCTACACTTACAAAATGTACCAGTTCCAAATTACTAACAGATTCAACTTAACAACAAACCTACAGTCCCTGTCTTGTTTTCACCGCCTGTATATTGCTGTTCAGAGTATATAGAGCCTGGGGGCCCCATGCCTTTTATTTTTTTAATTTGGGTGCGGGGTTCCCCTTAATATCCATACAAGACCCAAAGTGCCTGGTAATGGGCTGAGGGGGGAACCCATACCGTTTTTCTCAATGATTTTCATCCATATTGCCGGGACCTGACATTACATTAAAGCCGCAAGCAGTTTTAAATGACTCCTTATTCCTATAGAAATTTCATTTTGTGCAGGGACAGTTCTAAACACGGGAAACACGCGCCACTCTACAGGCATACTATAGACACCCCCCAGGTATGATATTTAAAGGAATATTTCACTTTTATTTTTTCACTTTAAGCATTATTAACCACTTAAGGACCGGACCAATATGTTGCTAAATGACCCAAGGGGTTTTTACAATTCGGCACTGCGTCGCTTTAACAGACAATTGCACGGTCGTGCGACGTGGCTCCCAAACAAAATTTGCGTCCTTTTCTTCCCACAAATAGAGCTTTCTTTTGGTGATATTTGATCGCCTCTGCGATTTTGCTTTTTTGCGCTATATACAAAAATAGAGCGTCATTTTTGAAAAAAAAACAATATTTTTTACTTTTTGTTAGAAAAATCAAATAAACTAAATTTTAGTCAAACATTTAGGCCAAAATTTATTCAGCCACGTGTCTTTAGTAAAAAAAAAAAATCGCAATATTTTTTTTTTAGCTACCTAGCGGCAACAGTGACACTAATACAGCGATCAGAAAAATGATCGCTTAGTGACACTGGCAATAGGGAGTGAAAGGGTTAACTATGGCGGTGATCAAGGGGTTAAAACTTTATTAGGGGGGGGGTACGGGGGCTACCCTGAACCTAACACTAACTGCCTGTCACACTAACTGTCACACTGACACTAAATGCAGTGATCAGTACATATATGATCACTGCATTCAGTGACACTGTGACAGGGGGGTGGGGGGGTGATCAGGGGGGGGGGGTTAATGTGCCTGTGTGTCCTGGTGTCAGTGTAGTGTTGTGCAGACTTACTGTGTAATGTGATCTCTCCTCAGCGGCGGTGGAGAGAATACATCACTTCCCCCTTCCTGTGTTTACACAGGAGGAGGAAGTGACACACGGGGGAGTGCTCGCATTGGCTGAGAGCGATCCGGAGGGGGCGGACAAAAACGAACAGCCGCCCCATCATCCCGGATCGCTCCTGAAGCCACGGGAACCGCCGCATGTATCGGGGGGGGTCCCGATCGGACCCCCGACCCACGTCTAGGCAGGCACGTACAGGTACGCCAATGTGCCTGTCCGTGCCATTCTGCCGACGTAAATGTACATGCGGCGGTCCGGAAGTGGTTAACCACTTGCCGCACGCCAATGACAAATTGACGTTGGCAAAGTGGTTGTAGAATCCTGACTAGATGTCATATGACGTCCTCAGGATTCTGAGTCGCTGCCCGCCCCCGGTGGCGCGCATCGCGGCGATCGTTGTTGCAGGGTCTCAGTCTGACACCCTGCAACACCGATCAAGGTAAAGAGTCTCTCACGGAGACTCTTTACCACGTGATCAGCCGTGTCCAATTACGGCTGATCACGATGTAAACAGGAAAAGCCGGTAATCGGCTTTTCCTCACTCGCGTCTGTCAGACACGAGTAGAGGAGAGCCGATCGGCTGCTCCTGTGACGGGGGGGGGTTTGTGCTGATCGATTATCAGCACAGCCCCCCCCGAGGATGCCCACTGGACCACTAGGGATGCCCACTAGACCACCAGGGATTAAAAAAAAAAAAAGTATGCCACCCTAGACCACCAGGGATGAGAAGGACACAAAAAATGGATGCCAATCAGTGCCGCAATGGATGCCAATCAGTGCCCACAATGGGCATCACTGATTGGCAGGCATTGTTTGGCACTGATTGGCATCCATTAGTACAACACATACGATAGTGCCCGTCTATGCCCATCTGTGCCACCTATCAGTGCCCATCCGTGCCGCCTATCAGTGCCCATCCATGCCGCCTATCAGTGCCCATCCATGCCGCCTATCAGTGTCCATCCGTGCCGCCTATCAGTGTCCATCCGTGCCGCCTATCAGTGCCCATCCGTGCCGCCTATCAGTGCCCATCCGTGCCGCCTATCAGTGCCCATCCGTGCCGCCTATCTGTGCCCATCCGTACTGCCTATCCGTGCCCATCCGTGACGCCTATCCAAGCCCATCCGTGCCGCCTATCAGTGCCCATCCGTGCCGCCCATCAGTGCCACATATTAGTGCCCATCAATGCCACCACATCAGTGCCACCTCATCAGTGCCTATCAGTGCCGCCTTTTCAGTGCCCGTTAGTGCAGTACCATCAGTGCCCATCAGTGAAGGAGAAAACGTACTTATTTACAATGTTTTATAACAGAAACAAAAAAAAACTTTTTTTTTTTTCAAAATTTTTGCTAATTTTTTAATTTTTTTTGCAGAAAATAAATATCCCAGACCAGAGGTGATCTAATACCACCAAAAGAAAGCTCTATTTGTGGGTACAAAATGATAACAATTTCATTTGGGTACAGTGTAGCATGACTGCACAATTGTCATTCAAAGTGCGACAGCGCTGAAAGCTAAAAATTGGTCTGGGCGGGAAGGTGTATAAGTGCCCTGTATGGAAGTGGTTAAAATCACTGCTCCCAAAAAACGGTCATTTGTAAAACTTTTTTGCATTGATACATGTCCCCTGGGGCAGGACCCGGGCCCCCAAACCCTTTTTAGGACAATAACTTGCATATAAACCTTTAAAATGAGCACTTTTGATTTTTCACGTTCGGGTCCCATAGACTTTAACGGGGTTTGAATGTTCGCATATACTTTTGGTCCGTTTGCTTGTTTTGTCGTGAACTGAACCCGTAGGTCTTCGGCTCCTCCCTACTCACTGGACTTCCAGATTCAGTGGCCATTGAATCCCCTGAGCTCTTCTACAGCTAACCCGCTGTATATTCCTCAAGTGTCACCCCCGCTATCCTGCTGGGCCCCTGGCTTGACACTTACTGATGCTCAAGCGTCACCCCTGCTATCCTGCTGGGCCCCTGACTTGACACTTACTGATGCTCCTCAAGCGTCACCCCCACTATCCTGCTGGGCCCCTGGCTTGACACTTACTGATGCTCCTCAAGCGTCACCCCCACTATCCTGCTGGGCCCCTGGCTTGACACTTACTGATGCTCCTCAAGCTTCACCCCCGCTATCCTGCTAGGTCCCTGGCTTGGCACCTGCTGAAGCTTTTCCACTTCTTCACTGTCCCAGGCTGGTGAGAAGATTGCTCTGGTACTGGCTCCAGCTTACTAACTGTAGTCTCCGGTAACAAGGTGGATGGCCCCTTAGTGGCGACAGCTTCCCCTCCACCTCCGACCACAACTGGTTCCCTGTTCGGTTGAACCTTTACTCTCAGTTGGAATCCAATCCTGCAGTCCCAACCCTGCACTGCTTCTCTTGCTCCTGGATAGGCCTCAGGCTTCCGGCCTAGCAACACGGGCGACATAACAGAAGTCCTCCCAGACAGCTGTCCAGGTGGCACAGAACCCCGATCACCTGACTCCACCAAAATAAATAGTCTCTCCCAGCAGGCCAAGGGACCAAAGAAACCCCTGCCAATTGGCTGAGGCACCCCATCCATTCATAATCTGACCTTGCTACACCCTTGTCTATCTAGTGCCACCTAGTGACAGAAGAGAAAAGGTGCAGCCATCCAAAGTTAGAGAGGAATCAGTAGATCTCCTAACAATAAGCAAGGATAACTACCACCTGGTGAACTCACTTTATTAGTCACCCTTCCTAAACACCAGGGTGCTACATGTTCATTACATACTCCTGACCCCTGCACTATATTCTCTATGCTGTACATTACATACTCCTGACCCCTGCACTATATACTCTATGTTGTACATTACATACTCCTGACCCCTGCACTATATACTCTGTTGCACATTACATACTCTTGACCCTCGTCCTATTATCCCCTCATCACTGTCACTCCTATAAAAGACAGTTCTCGTTGTTTCCTCACTCTCTGACTAAGGTCCATGAATAAAGAAATGATCTGGTAGGAGATCAGAGGACCCATTTATTAGTTACCTTGAGGGGGGAATTGTAAGGCCCTCAGAGACAAAGCTGCCTGATGTGGGCGGAGTCCTGGTTTAGGGGAACCAATCAGCTCATGTCTAGTAATAATCTTTGTATTTCTATTTTAGTAGATGGACGGGAGATGAGGAAAACCTCAGAGGATTGTCTCACTTTGTCTCCAGACTGTAAAGTAGAAGATGAGGACATCACACCGTATAGTCCAGGAGAAAACCCTACTACCTCAAATGTCCATCCGGCACCACACAGTGTAGATGGACCATCGTATTCCTCTTATCCTGAGGAACCTCAGACTGTGCGGGACGGTGCCGGACCATTGTATTCCTCTTATCCTGAGGAACCTCAGACTGTGCGGGACGGTGCCGGACCATCGTATTCCTCTTATCCTGAGGAACCTCAGACTGTGCGGGACGGTGCCGGACCATCGTATTCCTCTTATCCTGAGGAACCTCAGACTGTGCGGGACGGTGTTGTCCTTCCAACAGATAAGAGGTTTCCCTGTCTTGAATGTGGGAAGTGTTTCAGTTGTAAATCCAAACTTAATGTGCATATAAGATCTCACACAGGGAAGAAGCTGTATTCCTGTACTGAGTGCGGCAAATGTTTTTCAAAGAAGTCCCATCTTTCCATACATCAGAGGTATCACACGGGGGAGAAGCCTTTTTCCTGTTCTGAGTGCGGGAAATGTTTTTCACAGAAGACCCATCTTTCCTCACATCAGAGATCTCACACGGGAGAGAAGCCATTTTCCTGTTCTGAGTGTGGAAAATGTTTTTCAATGAAGTCCGATCTTTCCAAACATCAGAGATCTCACACGGGGGAGAAGCCTTTTTCCTGTTCTGAGTGCGGGAAATGTTTTTTACGGAAGTCCAATCTTTCCAAACATCAGAGATCTCACACGGGGGAGAAGCCTTTTTCCTGTTCTGAGTGCGGGAAATGTTTTTCACGGAAGTCCAATCTTTCCAAACATCAGAGATCTCACACGGGGGAGAAGCCTTTTTCCTGTTCTGAGTGCGGAAAATGTTTTTCAAATAAGTCCGATCTTTCCAAACATCAGAGATCTCACACGGGGGAGAAGCCTTTTTCCTGTTCTGAGTGCGGGAAATGTTTTTCAAATAAGTCCGATCTTTCCAAACATCAGAGATCTCACACGGGGGAGAAGCCTTTTTCCTGTTCTGAGTGCGGGAAATGTTTTTCACGGAAGTCCAATCTTTCCAAACATCAGAGATCTCACACGGGGGAGAAGCCTTTTTCCTGTTCTGAGTGCCGGAAATGTTTTTCACGGAAGTCCAATCTTTCCAAACATCAGAGATCTCACACGGGTGAGAAGCCTTTTTCCTGTTCTGAGTGCGGAAAATGTTTTTCAGATAAGTCCTATCTTTCCACACATGAGAGATCTCACACCCGGGAGAAGCCCTTTTCCTGTTCTGAGTGCGGGAAATGTTTTTCACAGAAGTCCCATCTTTCCACACATCGGAGATCTCACACGGGGGAGAAGCCTTTTTCCTGTTCTGAGTGCGGGAAATGTTTTTCAATGAAGTCCCATTTTTCCGCACATCAGAGATCTCACACGGGGGAGAAGCCTTTTTCCTGTCCTGAGTGCGGGAAATGTTTTTCACAGAAAGCCAATCTTTCCACACATCAGAGATCTCACACGGGGGAGAAGCCGTATTCCTGTCCTGAGTGAGGGAATTGTTCCTCACTGAAGTCCTGTCTTCCTGTACATCAGAGGTCCCACACAACCCCTCGAGGTGTATTAGTGAGTGCGGGAAATGTCTTGTATGTGAATGTTGCTGGACATGTGGGGAAGAAGCACACCCTGATATACGGGTGAAACTCGAAAAATTTGAATATGGTGCAAAAGTTCATTTATTTCACTAATGCAACTTAAAAGGCGAGACTAATATATGAGAGAGACTCATTACATGCAAAGCAAGAGGGTTCAAGCCGTGATTTGTCATCATTGTGATGATTGTGGCTTCCAGCTCATGAAAACCCCAAATCCACAATCTCAGAAAATTCCAATATTCCATGCAATCAATAAAACACGGATTGTACAGAGAAGGATATCGCACCTCTGAAAAGTAGAAGCTGCGTATTAATTGTGTGAAAATAGTGCAGCGCTGCGTATCTATAAATCTTATAGAAACAAATAATTATACATTCCATAAAACTATTTATGAAAAAAGAAATAAATGATAAAAAAACAGTTCATATGGAGGTTTCCAAAGCTGTCACCGCTGTGAAAAATCCCATTTAAATGGATCCAATTTTCAGTGCGCACCCCCACCTGCTAAAATGCATGCTCACCTCAAGGGTGAGTATAAAATCCATAGACAGATCACTCCTCGTGTCCGATCACGATCCGTCCACTTTACCAATGGTAGTAATTCCTACAGTCTCCAGACTGCACCTCTGTGTGGGGAATCAATGTATAAATTGTCTCCAAACACCACCTTCCTCCATTCACTTATTAATAATCAATTCCACTTCTATATCCCGGGGGGAAGGACATGAAAGAAAAAACACAAGTACCATAGTGCTCTCTGCTTCTGAATTTATTATAAAAGCCCCCCCCCCCCCCCTAAAAAGTTACACAGGAACAAAAATTGTCTCTGGACAGCCGCACTCTGAACAAATTGTCGCCTTTATTAAAAGAAGGACAGCACTACAAGTCACAGCAAAAAAAAACCCGACTGTTGACGCGTTTCGCACTGAAACTAGTGCTTAGTCATAGCTAGAGTCCCCTAAAAAGTTACACTTACAAGAAATAACAATAAAAACAGCAAGTATCAAATCACAAGCTCATTCACCACCGATCTAGACCCACGGCTCTTCGCCTGACGTCACAGATAGGGCTCCTCCCTTCTAAACGCGTGTCGGCCTCTCATTGGCCTTCGTCAGTAGATGGGTGGGTCAAATGAGGTGAAACCTTATATACCTGCCTGTTGCCTAGGCAACCCTTCAGGCATCACCACAGTCTGTGAGGACACGCCCTCTTCCGGTGACTACAGAGCTCACATTCATAGAGCTGGAGAACGTGTCACCCGAATCTGCAAACCAGCAGGGCGCTCTCACTCGATCACACCGCTGAGCTCCGTGGTAATGTCCCGTTACAATCTAATCTCCACATGAGTGTGCGATGTATCGCCATATACATACAATAAAAAAACAAGTCTAAAATAAAATGAAAAGATGTTCCTATGTATATCTTTATCTACCGGGACAAATTCTATCTTTATTAGGACCTCGTTGTCCATTCATTAAAAATTATTATAGAAAACATAAATATATATGAATCAATCACATATATGAAAAATCAATTGTACACCGATCCTAAAAAATAATAATAATATGTAAAACTACGGCTTGTCCAGGATTTGAACACGGGACCTCTCCCACCCCGAGCGAGAATCGTACCCCTAGACCAACGAGCCGAGTTACCCCTCCCACATTTCATGAGCTTATATCACTTTATAAACATATTACAATCAATCATTAATAAAATCTAATGTGAATGTCGATCGGCGGTGAGTGAGCTGGTGATCTGATACTTGCTGTTTTTATTGTAAGTGTAACTTTTTAGGGGGGCTTTTATAATAAATTCAGAAGCAGAGAGCACTATGGTACTTGTGTTTTTTCTTTCATGTCCTTCCCCCCGGGATATAGAAGTGGAATTGATTATTAACCACTTAAGGACCGGGGCCTGTTTTTCAGACTTGGTGCTTTCAAGACTAAACAGGTTTTTTTTGCAAGAAAATGACTTAAAACCCCCCAAACATTATATATATTTTTTTCTAAGACCCTAGAGAATAAAATTGCGGTCATTGCGATACTTTTTGTCACACCGTATTTGCGCAGCAGTCTTACAAGCGCACTTTTTTTTGTTAAAAAACTTTCATTTGAATACTAAAATAAGACAACAGTAAAGTTAGCCCAATTTTTTTAATATTGTGAAAGATAATGTTACGCCGAGTAAAATGATACCCAACATGTCACGCTTCAAAATTGCGCCCGCTCGTGGAATGGAGTCAAACTTTTACCCATAAAAATCTCTGTAGGCGACGTTTAAAAAAATCTATAGGTTGCATCTTTTGAGTTACAGAGGAGGTCTAGGACTAGAATTATGTTGGCCATTGATAGCAGGAGAAAAATAAAAATGGAGTCATTCCCTCTCATTGGCTGAGTACATTTTGTGGTGGAAGATTTCACAGACATTTACAGTAGGTGTTTGTGATATTGTGCTTTTAGCACGACAGCGTCGCGCTGATACTCGGCGACGTGGTGCCGAGATCTCGCCGACATTTTGCACTCACTGGAATAGTGACAGCACATCCCAGCAAGCGCGTCATAGAAGCGACGGGAGATCCGACTTGGATTCCCGCCAATTCTACACGTGTGCGGCGTTTGTTATGAATCCTGAGGGGGAAGTCCCCGCCGGATTTTAAATAAAAATCCGGCATGGGTCCCCCCCTCAGGAGCATACCGGGCCCTTAGGTCTGTTATGGGTTGTAAGGAGAGCCCCCCTACGCCGAAAAAAACGGCGTAGGGGGTCCCCCTACGATCCATACCAGACCCGTATCCAAAGCTCGCTACAAGGCCAGCCAGGAAGGGAGTGGGGACGAGCGAGCGCCCCCCCCCTCCTGAGCCGTACCAGGCTGCATGCCCTCAACATGGGGGGGTTGGGTGCTCTGGGGCAGGGGGGCGCACTGCGGCCCCCCCACCTCAGAGCACCCTGTCCCCATGTTGATGAGGACAGGGCCCCTTCCCGACAACCCTGGCCGTTGGTTGTCGGGGTATGCGGGCGGGAGGCTTATCGGAATCTGGGAGCCCCCTTTAATAAGGGGGCCCCCAGATACCGGCCCCCCACCCTAAGTGAATGAGTATGGGGTACATCGTACCCCTACCCATTCACCTGCAAGAAAAGTGGTAAAAACACAAATAAACCACACAGTGTATTAAAATATTTTATTAGTCTGCTCCGGAGGCCGCCCCCTGTCTTCTTTATTAGCTCTTTTACCAGGGGGGGCTTCTTCTTTGACGTCTTCGGGTGGGTGGGGGCCGCCGTCTGGTTCTCTTCCACCGCCGGGGGGGGGTGGCTTTTAAAAAAGCCCCCACCCCCCCGGCGGGTTTCCTCCGGCGTCTTCGGCGGGGCTCTTCTTCTTCCGCTATCCCGACGGGTCTTCTCCGCTATCCGGGGGGTCTCGCCGCTCTCCGCTGTTGACTCGTCGCACCCCGGTTCTTCGTCTCGCAGTCCGGTCCCTTCCGTGCTGTACGTCTTCTTCCGCGCTGTGACGTCATGTTCTTCACTTCTCTTCTTCTGCCGATGTTGACTCGCCGGTCCTCCTCGCTGAAATGACGGATGCGCGCCTTGCATCGGACCTATATAGGCCTCACAGTCCCATCATGCTCTGTACCTACCCATGTGATACCTACCACGTGGTAGGTATCACATGGGTAGGTACAGAGCATGATGGGACTGTGAGGCCTATATAGGTCCGATGCAAGGCGCGCATCCGTCATTTCAGCGAGGAGGACCGGCGAGTCAACATCGGGAGAAGAAGAGAAGTGAAGAACATGACGTCACAGCGCGGAAGAAGACGTACAGCACGGAAGAAGGGACCGGACTGCGAGACGAAGAACCGGGGTGCGACGAGTCAACAGCGGAGAGCGGCGAGACCCCCCGGATAGCGGAGAAGACCCGTCGGGATAGCGGAAGAAGAAGAGCCCCGCCGAAGACGCCGGAGGAAACCCGCCGGGGGGGTGGGGGCTTTTTTAAAAGCCACCCCCCCCGGCGGTGGAAGAGAACCAGACGGCGGCCCCCACCCACCCGAAGACGTCAAAGAAGAAGCCCCCCCTGGTAAAAGAGCTAATAAAGAAGACAGGGGGCGGCCTCCGGAGCAGACTAATAAAATATTTTAATACACTGTGTGGTTTATTTGTGTTTTTACCACTTTTCTTGCAGGTGAATGGGTAGGGGTACGATGTACCCCATACTCATTCACTTAGGGTGGGGGGCCGGTATCTGGGGGCCCCCTTATTAAAGGGGGCTCCCAGATTCCGATAAGCCTCCCGCCCGCATACCCCGACAACCAACGGCCAGGGTTGTCGGGAAGGGGCCCTGTCCTCATCAACATGGGGACAGGGTGCTCTGAGGTGGGGGGGCCGCAGTGCGCCCCCCTGCCCCAGAGCACCCAACCCCCCCATGTTGAGGGCATGCAGCCTGGTACGGCTCAGGAGGGGGGGGGGCGCTCGCTCGTCCCCACTCCCTTCCTGGCTGGCCGGGTAGCGTGCTTTGGATACGGGTCTGGTATGGATCGTAGGGGGACCCCCTACGCCGGTTTTTTCGGCGTAGGGGGGCTCTCCTTACAACCCATAACAGACCTAAGGGCCCGGTATGCTCCTGAGGGGGGGACCCATGCCGGATTTTTATTTAAAATCCGGCGGGGACTTCCCCCTCAGGATTCATAACAAACGCCGCACACGTGTAGAATTGGCGGGAATCCAAGTCGGATCTCCCGTCGCTTCTATGACGGCTCTGTCTCCATCGCGGCAAGCCAGCTCGGCGCTGGCTCCCGCGATGGGGCTCGTAGGTGCTCAATCTCGCCGAGAAAGAGAGCGAGATTGACACAAAATCGGGTTCACCTACTGTAGGGATCTATTATAAAACAAATTGTAGAATGAATGTGACACGCGTTCCTCCAATCATGACAAATATTGGATCATCGGCTCCATCTAGTGGCAAAAATCTGCCCATGTGGTATTAATACCGACCATTGACGTAAAACAGAAAATATCACATTTGGCCATTAGATGGTGCTAAGTACCATAGAAATTATCTCCACCTAGTGGCCAAATGCAATCATTTCCATTGTAAATGAATGGAAACCGTTCGACCAGCACAGCAAATATCCTAATAATATTCATCGTTCCCCCATTTACACAGAAGGAATGTACATGGACTTTCCCTGGGGGAATTGCTATGCACATATTTTATGAATAGACCCCTAAATGTCAGGAGACGTTTATATAAAGATGGGAAGTATGGAGCAGATAAATGAATAGACCTCCTAGCAATGTTATTACCAGGCTGCAGCTAGTGGGAGCTCTAATGTGTGAGCACAGCAGAGTGATCCCATCTAGCTCACATTAACCCTTTCACTGTCAGATGTTTTTGCACATTTTGGGTCTGAAGATTAGATAAAACCACCAAACATATATTATCTGATAGCAGAGGCCCTGGAGAATAAAATGGTGGTGATTGTTAAGGTGTTCCTCGTACACAAATTCCCCCTTAATATCCGGGGTTTATTTTCTCCTTTCCCCCCATTTCCTATGGTGTGATCTTTTCTACAATACTTTGTTACAATACACAACGTGTGTTACATTATTATATTGTATGACTTTGCCTCCACATTCCAGACAGGTCATTTTCCTGACCAATTGCATTACTACCTTTTTACTATTTCCTGATTCTATGACTGTAATCTGTTTAAAAGTAAAATTATATATATGTGTGTCGGTGGTGTAAGGCTTGCTAGAGTTCCCCCATAATATCAATGCATTGTAAGGCTTTCTAGAGTTCCCCCATAATATCAATGCATTGTAAGGCTTGCTAGAGTTCCCCCATAATATCAATGTTTGTAGAGATGTATCCTTTAACCCAGAACCGTTAGGATTAATTACACAGAAGCTAGAAACAGCTTTGCAATATGTTATTGTGTACGTGAAATAGAACAAATACATCTTGCATAACAAGATAGGGCATGCAGTAGAACAAGTCTTAGCTGGTTACACGCTCAGGAATGTTGTATAATTGTGACGTACTGTATTACTTGTATAAACTAATTACTTTACTACGATTGGCTGAACCAAGGGCGTTCCTTTTCTTGTATGTTTTGAATAAGTGCAGTGCCCACGAGGAATAAAATTGTAGTTTTTGATTCACCATATCCCTGCGTTTGTCTTGACTAACCGATGCATCAGATCCATACATCCAGAAGTCCTGAAGCCCGGGTCCAGTTGAACCACCAACTTCACAGGTGGAATGACAACAATTGCTGGTGGTGTTGTCACCTGTCACAGCCGTCACACCTGGTTTCCCGGCCAACGCACCAGATAAATGTTGCAGCAAAACGGCTCTTTGAGTTCTGGGAAACCAGGAATGGACTCCGGACACGGACTTCAGGAAAACAAACCTTTTATTTCACCAGGGAAATGACCCAGCACCGACTTTGTGCTTCTGTGATTCCGACCTATCACGTTCTTGCAGCCGATCTATAATCTCTCGGTCAAATGTTCCCTTTGGCCCATAGCAGGGCCAATCTTTTTCACACAATACATCTAATCTTTTAGGACTGAGTTTCAGTTTTCAACCTTTGCAGAAACCCTTCCTAAAATTTGCGGTTAAACACTGTAAGGGGACAAAACGAATGACTGGTTTCCACCCATTATGTAGCCTGCAGAGGGTTGGGTAAGGTTTTGAGAATTCGGTGAGGGGTCTGAATTCTCGACACAAATAGGGTTACTAGACAACACTTTCCCCTATCAGCATCTGACGCGGTCTCCCGGGTGAGAAATACACTTACACGGGGGGTCCACACTCACTTCGTTGCTGAGCAACGTCTCATACAGACACAATTCATACCAACCTCTACCACCCAATTGTTACTGACTGAGTTCTGCCCGAGAAGCGCAACCTTCCAATGGGTTTTCCTCAGGAGATGATCAGGCTCTCCTTCCCTCAAATATCGTTGAGAGGCCCCACCTGACAGATATCCCAAATCAAAAAGTAGAGATCTCATCTGTTCCTGATGTTGGAGCTCCAATTATTTGGTTCCCGAGTCCGATTCGAGACAGGGTGGTCCTGGAGCAGACAATTGAGATGTAGCGTGGTCTCCCAGACAATTGGTCTGGGGGTGGCGCCAGAGACAATGCGGCAACTCAAGAGGCTGTCTCCAGCAGGCCAGTCACTGTGGGTCTGGTGGAATGCCACCTGCCACACCTGGTTTCCTGGCCAATGCACCCAGAGAAATGTTGAAGCAAAACGGCTTTTTGAGTTCTGGGAAATCAGGAATGGACTCCGGACATGGACTCCAGGAAAACAAACCTTTTGTTTAACCTGCAAAATGACTTTGCACCGACTCCTGCCAGAATGCCAAGTGGGCTCTTATAGGTGTTTACAACGTATATACACTGCTCAAAAAAATGGAAGGAACACTTGAAAACACATCAGATCTCAACAGGGAAAAATATCATGATGGATATCTATACTGGTATGGACTGGGTAATGTGTTGGGATCTATACTGGTATGGACTGGGTAATGTGTTGGGATATATACTGGTATGGACTGAGTAAAGTGTTGGATATCTATACTGGTATGGACTGGGTAATGTGTTGGGGTATGGACTGGGTAATGTGTTGGATATCTATACTGGTATGGACTGGGTAATGTGTTGGGATCTATACTGGTATGGACTGGGTAATGTGTTGGGATATATACTGGTATGGACTGAGTAAAGTGTTGGATATCTATACTGGTATGGACTGGGTAATGTGTTGGGGTATGGACTGGGTAATGTGTTGGATATCTATACTGGTATGGACTCGGTAATGTGTTGGGATCTATACTGGTATGGACTCGGTAATGTGTTGGGATCTATACTGGTATGGACTGGGCAATGTGTTGGGATCTATACTAGTATAGACTGGGTAATGTGTTAGGACCTATACTGGTATGGACTGGGTAATGTGTTAGGATCTATACTGGTATGGACTGGGTAATGTGTTGGGATCTATACTGCTATGGACTGGGTAATGTGTTTGGATCTATACTGGTATGGACTGGGTAATGTGTTAGGATCTATACTGGTATGGACTGGGTAATGTGTTAGGATCTATACTGGTATGCAGTGGCGGCTCTCCTTTACTCGCGTCTGTCAGATGCGAGTGAGGAAATGTCGATAAATGTCTCTTCCTGTATACACTGTGATCAGCCATTATTGGACACAGCTGATCACGTGGTAAAGAGCCTCTATCAGAAACTTTGTATCGAGATCGGTGTTGCGGTGTGTCAGACTGACACACAACAATAGCGATTGCCACGCTGCACGCCCCCATAAGGCACGTGATCGAGGCTTATCCTGCTGGACATCATATGACGCCCAGTCAGGATAACTGAACCACTTCCCGGCCGTCATTTTGCTATAGGACGGGTGGGAAGTGGTTAAAAGCCTTCACAGGTCATCAGGTTAAAGGTAACTCTAAATAATGGGCCTAGAGTGCAGGGGTCAGGAATATATCATATACAGTGGTCAGGAGTATATCATATACAGAGGTCAGGAGTATATCATATACAGTGGTCAGGAGTATATCATATACAGGGGTCAGGAGTATATCATATACAGAGGTCAGGAGTATATCATATACAGTGGTCAGGAGTATATCATATACAGTGATCAGGAGTATATCATATACAGGGCTCAGGAGTATATCATATACATGGGTCAGGAGTATATCATATACAGTGGTCGGGAGTATATCATATACAGAGGTCAGGAGTATATCATATACAGGGGTCAGGGTCTTCTACTGACAATAATTAGAGAGAAAAGTCTCTCCTGTACGGTTCTCTCCTTGACATATCGTAGAATGAAGCCGTATTGTTCTTTCAGCGTCATCATCCCGTGTTCTGTCCATTGCCACACCGACACCAACATCTCCTCCACCATCCCGCTGTATTTGTTGTCTCACCATGTTTCCAATGATGGAGATCCAGAGACTGACCGGAGTCTTCTTCTCCATGTCACCAGACCACCTCTTCCTCTACTATTGGGGTGCTGGGCCTTTCTATGACTACTCAGGACCCCCAACCTCTTCTATAAGATTGTGAAGATTTCTATCCTATTTACTAAGAAGCTGAAGAAGATGTCCATGATGTAGATGAGGGTCACATATAGTATGAGCAGCATCACCCTTCACTCTGTCACCAAGACCTCGTCTGGCAATGCCCAGAATGATACCAATTAGTCTCTGACCAATCTCACGGTTTGGGTGGAATTTCTCCTTATATCAGTGGTCAGTGTAGTGGTCCCTTACATTGGTGACCAATGGGAGAAGGACTCTCTTATATGTCATCAGTGGGAAGACTGCCCTCCCTACAGATCATTGATGTCAGTTGTTACTGAGAGACAGAATTGTCCATTGCTCAAGGAACCCCTAGAACCCTTTGGAGGAACCCTGGCTGAGAAAGGCTGGACTAGGCAGTAATATATTTCTCTCCCCCTTGCATACCTCCCAACTTTGGAACATGGGAATGAGGGACACCTATGGATAGAAAACACATGCGGAGACTTCCGGTTCCGGCGCCGCATGGAGTGACTGCTCTCCTCCTCAGCTCCCGCAGCACGATCGAAAATCGGCCTAAAAATCCTGCCTGAGAGCCACACCGAGTCCCCCTCCACCTCTGGGCAAGCCATCCACTGCCTATGGACCGTTTTGTGGAAAAATCCGGCGCCCGCACGAACACGGCCCAGACGGCGTCACCTCCGCCGGCGCTCGCACAAATCGAGGCCCCGGTCTCGGCCTACTCCGCTCCGCGGTCCACAGCACAACAAGCAGAGATGGAGGTAAGCGGCAGCACCTCCCCTTCTCCCTCCCCACACACATCTCTGCCCCTGCAGACGGGGGATAATACCACCGAGCGCATTGCCCAGGCCGTGGCGGCGCTATTAACCCCCATGATCGCGGCTTCGGTGGAAAAGGCCGTAAATGCCGGGATGGCACAGATCAAGGCCCAGTTGGGGGAACATGGCAAAAGGCTAAATGAACTCGAGCACCGCCTTTCCAACGCGGAAGAAGAGCTCTATCAAGCCCAGGCCTTAGAGCATGCCCAGGACAAAACCAACCAGTACGTGCTACAAAAATTGGATGATTTGGAGAATAGGTCTAGACGAAGCAATCTCCGTTTTGTGGGAGTGCCGGAGTCACTCCAAACATCCGCCCTGTCTGATTTTTGCGCCCGACGCATACCAGAAGCACTAGGCCTTACAGGCCCCTGCATGGTGGAAAGAGCACACCGCATGGGGGCATTTAACTCGGAACGCAAATCCCCGCGTCCTATTATTGCTAAGTATCTCAACTATGCAGACAAGTCCCTTATTTTGCAATCATTCCGGCAAGCCCGTCAGTTACAAATTGATGGCATAAAAGTGCTGGTCTTCGCTGACTACTCAATCGAAGTGTCAAAGAAAAGAAAAGCCTTCCAGCCAGTTTGCACGGAACTATTCAAGCAGCAAATTAAATTCTCTTTGGCCTTCCCGGCGATTCTCCGCCTCAAAGCACCAAACGGAGATCAACTGACCTTCCAGGACCCTGCCGAAGCAGAAGCCTTTGTGCGGTCGCGCCTTGCAACTCCGCACCCCCACTCACCATCTAAAGCTGCTCCACTCAACAGGCCCATGGACCAAAGAAGTCCACGTAAAGAATCCCCCAAACGCTTCAGGGCCTCAGACCAGGAATTTACCCGGCACACCACAAGATAACCGACCAGCAATAGGTCTCTCTCCTCTACTTTAGCACCCTTTTTAGGGGTCTCACTAATTGCCCTGCTACGACTGTACAGTGCATGTTCTTTCTAAATGCCAGTCTACTCGGCTAATTCCCCCCCCCCCCCTCCACGTCGCAAGGACCACCATCTACTCCACTGCGGGGTCAGGTAGACTCTCTCTTTTTTGGCATTTATGTTTTTTCACCTGCTGTTACTGATGCAATGCTCCTAATGCTCTAGCTCAGGGGTGGGCAATCTCGGCCCTCCAGCTGTGGTGAAACTGCAAATCCCATCATGCCTCTGCCTCTAGGAGTCATGCCTGTGATTGTCAGGGTCTTGCAATGTCTCATGGGACTTGTAGTTTCAAAACAGCTGGAGGGCCGAGTTTGCCCAGGCCTGCTCTAGCTGATAGTCTTATCTGCCCTACACGGCTTTAGATTGTATCCCCCCCAAGGGCTCATGTTTGTACTGTTTTGTTTGTATTATTTGACTAGGTGAAATGTGCCTCCTGGCGTCGCTGTATGCATCCCTCTCCTACTACTCTACATCTCAGGTAATTGACTTTGTGCCGTCTGGCGCCCTGCATTTCGATCTGGGCTCTCAGGCCCCATGTTGTCGGGATCGTGACAGGGGGGCTGGCTTCATACAGTGACTCCATGCGGAAAAAAGTGAAGTTCCCACAAATGTTGTTGATGTTTTTGTTGCCTATGTTCCAGGCTCTCCCTCTGTTACCCCCCGCACCTCCTACTCCCCCTCCCCTTCAGTGCACCAGTACACACCTATTTTGCACACCATCACCCTACTACGAGGTTCGACATCCCTCATCCCCAGCCACGGCGACCTTCCTTAATCTCATACTATGCGGCCCCCTCGCTGAAATTTCTGCTCAAATCCCTCTTACAGGCCCCCTAACATGAGAATAGTCTCCTGGAATGTAAAGGGACTTAGGTCCCCAAACAAGAGGATGAAAATTCTTAGACACCTGAAAAGACTCAAGGCAGACATCGCACTACTGCAGGAGACCCACCTGTCGACACCTGATTTTCCCCGCATGCAAAAGCTTTGGGTGGGTACGGTCATAGGCTCAGATGCTGTAGGACGCAAGGCAGGAGTTCTCCTATTAGTACACAAGAACCTCCCATGCACAATTCTTGCGGTGAACTCGGACACCCAAGGCAGACTTCTCTCAGCACGGGTCAGACTGGGAACCAGGGAGATGGTCATCTCCAATATCTATGCCCCCAACAGCCCTGGCAAGTCTTTCTACAGCGAACTCTCCTCGTGGCTCCTTCAAAACAACCACCTTCCTCACCTGATCGGCGGTGACTTCAACGACACCCTCAACCAGGTTGACGACAGGTCCTCCCCTAAACACATTAATCCCTGCCCAGACCCGAGCCGCCCCTCGCTCTTCGCGTCCACTATGGACTCCCTCCACCTCCGTGACCTCTGGCGCCTAGCACACCCTGCAGATAGGGAATTTACCTTCTACTCCAATCCCCACTCTGTATTCACCAGAATAGATTACTTCTTTGGATCGGATGATCTAATCCCTATGGTATCGGCCACCGACATTCTCGATATCGCAGTTTCTGACCATGCCCCAGTCTTAATCTCACTCGATAACCTCGATCTCCCCCCTCACCCCAAGATCTGGCGGTTTCCCTCATACCTTCACAACCATGCTGATTTCCAACGCTACATTGAGAAGGAATGGCTAGAATACTCCATGGCTAATGCTCCCCATACCTCTGACCCGAACCTCTTCTGGGACGCTGGTAAAGCGTTCCTCAGGGGCCGGATCATCTCCTATGCTGCCTCCTTCAAAAGGAGCACCGTGACCAAATACAAACTAGCTAGCACACGATTACACCAGGCACAAAGGGCTCTTTACTCCTCTGACTCCTCAAAGAACAGGACCGAATGGCATGCTGCCAAGAGATCCTTCGATACCTGGGCAGATACACTAGAGGCAGTTAAAAAAGCAAAACTGGATGCCACCCTTCATAAGTTTGGCAACAAGTCGGGCAAACTACTAGCCAGGCTCTGTAAAGGCACCTTCAAACCTACACATATCACCTCCCTGAGGGACCATGGTGGCAGCGTGAACACCACCCCCCCACCATCAATGAGACGATGCTTCGTTTCTACTCGGCCCTCTACGCCCCAGACCCCATCAATAAACGAACGGCGGACACCTTTCTGGAACACTTAGAGATGCCCAAAATTACTCCGTCCCAATTGGAAACCCTCAACGCCCCTATATCCCTTGCTGAGATATCACATACCATCCGCAAACTTGCCCCCTCTAAGGCCCCGGGACCCGATGGTTTCACGGGAGAATTTTATAAGACCCTACAAACCATCCTAGAACCCACCCTCCACAAAGTGTACTCAGGCAGATGGTCCGGCGGCTCATACCTCCCCTCGGGCAACCAGGCCATCATTAAATTGCTGTCCAAAAAGGGAAAAGACCCCCTAGAACCCGGCTCATATAGACCGATCTCCCTTCTGAACCTGGATGTAAAAATCCTCTCCAAAATCGTGGCAAATAGGCTCTCTGACATTATCCCCTCCCTCATCCATCCAGCGCAATCGGGCTTCGTGAAAGGCAGAACGGCCACCCTGAACATCCGCAAAGTCATGCTGGCTCTGGAGCACGCAAAACAACATCCCAAAGGGGATTTTGCCATCATCACATTAGACGCCGAAAAAGCCTTCGATAATGTCAGCTTCGAATGGCTCTCTCTATCGATGGCTAAAATGGGCTTCTTTGGTCCCTTTTGCCATCTTATCGACGCCATGTACACCTCCCCCTCAGCAAAACTGGTAGCAGCGGGCCTCCTCTCAGAGGAATTTCGTCTCCACAAGGGAACCCGTCAGGGCTGCCCCCTCTCCCCTCTCCTTTTTAATATAGCTTTGGAACCTTTATCTAGGCATCTCAACCAGGTAGCCCCCCTCCATGGAATTCGGGTCGGTGCCCACGAACTCCGCTCCTCCCTTTTCGCGGACGACGTCCTAATTTTTACGGCGGACCCCCCCTCAGATATTCCCACCGTCAAGAACATTTTCGATACATTTCGTGAATGCTCGGGTCTTAGGATCAATTATAGCAAGAGTGAGATCCTCCCCCTGGGTCTTCCCTCGACGCCCACTTGGTCCAGCCACTCCATATTCTCGGTTGCCACTTCTCACATCACTTACCTTGGCATCAAGATCGGTAAATTGCCCTCCTCTCTGTACCACCTAAACTACCCCCCTCTGATTCAAAAGATATCTCAAGAACTGGTGAACTGGTTGGATCTGCCTCTCTCGCTTTTGGGAAGATGTCATCTAGTCAAGATGGTCAGCTTTGCCAGACTATTGTACCCAATGCAAACCATCCCCTTACTCCTGCGCCATAAAGACGTCAAAATCATAGAATCGGCTATATCTAAATTCATCTGGCATGGCAAGAGACCACGCATTGCTTTGAAAAAGATGTGCCTTCCCAGACGCGAGGGGGGTGTCAGTCTCCCGAATGTCAGATTATATAATTTAGCATGTTTGTTAAGATTTGGTTTAGACTGGATAACGCACTCCTCAAGGTACTCTAATTATTCCCTTGAATCTGCCATGGTCTACCCCCTTTCCCTGGCTGCCCTCCTCCACTGCAAGTGGAAATCAACCACCCCCATTCTCCAGCATAACCTGCTACTCAGGGACACTGTCATCGCCTGGAGAGAAAGTAGAAGAAACTTTGGACTCCCCCCATACCTGTCACGTCACCTCCCGATCCAAGGAAACCCTAGCTTTGCCCCGGGATTAGTCCACAAACCCTTCAGAATCTGGCAGGAGAAGGGACTCACGCATTTTATCTCCTTATGTGAACCCACAACTGGACGCACCTTGTCTTTCGCTGCCGTGGCCGAACGCTTTACTCTACCCCAATCCCACGCCTTTCATTTCTGGCAATGCACCAACTATCTACGTGCCACCTGCAATGAGTACAGCAAAAGATTTGCCCCTAACTTTACGGACCAGCTACTAGCAGAGGGCACATACAAGATCTCAGACATTTACAAGCCCATGCTACACATGACTTCCCCCTCCCTGTCATCCTCATCGGTGGCTAACTGGGGCAAGGACTTTCCAGATGACGACCTGATACATAAGCTACTACAAGGCTACAATACCGTACAGAAACTTACTCCCAACGAAATCTGGAAGGAAACCCAACTCAAGATTCTTCACCGGGCACATATCCCCTTCCTGCGCTCCTCGCAGGAGCCAGGCTCTCCCGAATGCCCATTATGCCACCACCCACGACCCTCTCTGACACATCGCTTCTGGGCATGCTCCTTCATCTCCACTTTCTGGGACCAAGTGCTGGCATACATTTTCGAAATTACCCTGCTGAAACTGCCTAAGGACCCTCTTCTCCTCATTTTCGGCTACTGGGACCCTCTGCTGCTACAATGGTCACGCCAAGGCGGCTCTCCTGCAACCACTTCCACGCACGACCTTCCAAAGAATGGCCTCTACTTTGCCTACTCGTCGCACGACGAGCCATCTTAAGAAACTGGATTTCTCCTCACCCGCCTTCTGTCACCCAGATTAAACGAGACATCCTCCTCCTCCTCTATAAAGAACGGGCCACCACAGACTTCCATCAGGCCACTAAAAAAGCCCGTTTCCTCTCCATCTGGCATCCCTTTATGCTTTCAAACCTCTCACAAGAAGACCTGGACGCTTTTGATCAATATTCCTTTTCTTTCTTAGAAGCCAGGCCTACCTCGCTCCTAGGAGGAGACCCCCCCCCCTCAGTCTCCTCTTCCACCGCAACAGATTGACTATCTCTGCAATTACCCATGTGTCGCCTCCTCTCTCCCTCTCCTTCTATATATGCAAAACCTCTACTATAGTCATTATCGTGTGTCAAGGTGTGCTCCCCCTCCTCCCTCCCTCCTTCACTCCTCCCCTCCCCCCCCTCTTTTTCTTTTATAGGATCCAACCTGTTCACAAACCGTTAGGGACTTGAACCACTGCATAACCCTCATTGCTGTTGTTCTCTGTATCTGCCTAGTTACCCGCAGGGTATGCCTATATGGCGCTGTTTGTTCTGTATACATGCGGCTTTGATGCCTTGTACACTTACATCATCTGCCCTTCGCATTGATTTTACTGTATGTACCTATTTTGTAAAACTTAATAAACATATTTTGAAAAAAAAAAAAAAAAAGAAAACACATGCGGAGTGCACCGCGACAAAAATGTGTGTGGATAAAATGTGCTTAATTATGAGATGGCTTAAAAAAGCATGGTTAAACAGAGACTAAATGTGATGGCTGCATTGGTTTTCTTTTTCTTTCTTTTTTAGGCTTTCTTCTATTTTCATCTGATGATCCAGCTAGTACATCTGTTGTTTTTCAAAAAAACAAGCTGTCCTGCAGATGTAGCAGTTAGTGTGTTGAGACAAAACTATTTACCACTGACAGGGGTGCTTACAATGATCAGCTTTTATTTAATCTGTGTGCAACACCTTATAAAGTGTTAGGCCTCGTACACACGACAGAGTTTCTCGGCAGAATTCACCGAGAAACTCGGTCAAAACCCGGATTCTGCCGAGAAACTCTGTCGTCTGTACAGTTTTGGCTCGATGGAGCCGCCGAGGAACTCGACGAGAAAATAGAGAACATGTTCTCTATTTTCTCGTTGTCCGCGTTGTTCTATGGGAGAAGGCGGCCCGCCGAGCTCCTCGGCGGCTTCATCCCAAAACTCGACGAGGAACTCGACGTGCCAAGCACGTCGAGTTCCTCTGTCGTGTGTACGGGGCCTCAGTGTATCTAAATCTGCTAGTCCAGCTAACACTCCCCTCCCCCCAGACTGACAATGCTGCCATCCAAAAGGTGCCCCCTGTGTTCCTTATTCCAGAGTGTAGGCACTCTAAGACAGGAGGTGTGTTGCTGGCCAAATCACCAGGTGACAACAGAGGGGAAAAAAGCCTAAAAAATAAAATTATTGCAGCCACCACATCTAATGATTGGTAACCTGGCCTGCAATATACATTTTGGGGGGGGGGGGGGGGGGGGGGGGTAATACCGCTTTAAGTCTACATATGGTATATGGTGTACACAGTCTGCAGTCCTTGTACCCACAAAATACTCCCTCATTTCTGTGCTATGAGGCCCCGTACACACGTCCGAGGAACTCGACGTGCCAAACACATCGAGTTCCTCGTCGAGTTCAGTGTGGAAGCCGGCGAGATCTCGGCGGGCCGACTTTCCTCATTGAACAACGAGGAAATAGAGAACATGTTCTCTTTTCGGCCCGACGAGTTCCTCGTTCCTCGCTGAAAAGTGTACACTCGGTAGAATCCAGCTCTGATCGAGTTTCTGGCTGAATTCTGCCGAGAAACTCTGTCGTGTGTACGGGGCCTGAGTGAGAGGCTCACTGACATAAACCTGCCATGTATACACTCAGATACAGACAAGGACTGGTGTATATTTAGTCCCCCTTCACTTCAGAAGTCCGACCTTTGACATCAGGTGTCCTCCTTCACATTAAAGCACGCCTCTTTTCACACCATGAGTCCCCTCCTTCATTCACATCAGCAGTTCCTCCTTACATCAGGAGTCCCTTCTTCACATTATTGGTCCCCCTTTCATATCAGGAGTTCCTCCGTTCACATGAGGAGTGTCTTCCTTCACAATAAAATCCTCCAAATGGCAGAGTTCCCCTTTCACATCAGGAATCCCCTCTTGTATTAAGAGTCCCCCTTTAAATCAGGTGTTCCCCTTTCACATCAGGAATCCCCTCTTGTATTAAGTGTCCCCCTTTAAATCAGGTGTTCCCCTTTCACATCAGAGTTCCCCTTTCACATCAGGAATCCCCTCTTGTATTAAGAGTCCCCCTTTAAATCAGGTGTTCCCCTTTCACATCAGAGTCCCCCTTTAACATCAGGAATCCCCTCTTGTATTAAGAGTCCCCCATTAAATCAGGTGTTCCCCTTTCACATCAGAGTCCCCCTTTCACATCAGGAATCCCCTCTTGTATTAAGAGTCCCCCATTAAATCAGGTGTTCCCCTTTCACATCAGAGTTCCCCTTTCACATCAGAGTCCCCTTTATAGTAGGAGTTCCGCCTTCACATCAGTAGCGGTCCTTTAAATTAGGATCCCCCTATACTTAACATCAGGATTTCCCCTTTCCCATTAGGGACTGGGACAGGGATCCTAAGCTTAGGATGTAGGGAGCTGATAGGGAGGTCCTGCAGGCTGGATTATAATGTTACAGAAAGTGGAGGGAGTTGGGCTGTGGATGGGGAAATATCTAGGGAATCGAGGAGTCTATCAGGAATTAGTGGCAGGGAAAGGGGGAATGCGGGTGACTGAACCAGAGTGCCTGTGAGAAGGGAGGTCTGATGTGTCAGGACAGGAATAATTTATGACTGAGAAGGAGAGATCTGTATTCAGATCGGAGATGCTCCTGATTGCAGAGAAAGGAGAATCGGAGGAGCTGGAGAATTAGTTGTGGGGAAGGAAAGCAGAGAACATATGTGGCTGAACCAGGATGGCAGGGAGGAGAGATCTGTATTCAGATCGGATATGCTCCTGATTGCAGAGAAAGGAGAATCGGAGGAGCTGGAGAATTAGTTGTGGGGAAGGAAAGCAGAGAACATATGTGGCTGAACCAGGATGGCAGGGAGGAGAGATCTGTATTCAGATCGGAGATGCTCCTGATGGGAGAGAAAGGAGAATCGGAGGAGCTGGAGAATTAGTTGTGGGGAAGGAAAGCAGAGAACATATGTGGCTGAACCAGGATGGCAGGGAGGAGAGATCTGTATTCAGATTGGAGATGCTCCTGATTGCAGAGAAAGGAGAATCGAAGGAGCTGGAGAATTAGTTGTGGGGAAGGAAAGCAGAGAACATATGTGGCTGAACCAGGATGGCAGGGAGGAGAGATCTGTATTCAGATCGGAGATGCTCCTGATTGCAGAGAAAGGAGAATCGAAGGAGCTGGAGAATTAGTTGTGGGGAAGGAAAGCAGAGAACATATGTGGCTGAACCAGGATGGCAGGGAGGAGAGATCTGTATTCAGATCGGAGATGCTCCTGATGGGAGAGAAAGGAGAATCGGAGGAGCTGGAGAATTAGTTGTGGGGAAGGAAAGCAGAGAACATATGTGGCTGAACCAGGATGGCAGGGAGGAGAGATCTGTATTCAGATCGGAGATGCTCCTGATTGCAGAGAAAGGAGAATCGGAGGAGCTGGAGAATTAGTTGTGGGGAAGGAAAGCAGAGAACATATGTGGCTGAACCAGGATGGCAGGGAGGAGAGATCTGTATTCAGATCGGAGATGCTCCTGATTGCAGAGAAAGGAGAATCGGAGGAGCTGGAGAATTAGTTGTGGGGAAGGAAAGCAGAGAACATATGTGGCTGAACCAGGATGGCAGGGAGGAGAGATCTGTATTCAGATCGGAGATGCTCCTGATTGCAGAGAAAGGAGAATCGGAGGAGCTGGAGAATTAGTTGTGGGGAAGAAAAGCAGAGAACATATGTGGCTGAACCAGGATGGCAGGGAGGAGAGATCTGTATTCAGATCGGAGATGCTCCTGATTGCAGAGAAAGGAGAATCGGAGGAGCTGGAGAATTAGTTGTGGGGAAGGAAAGCAGAGAACATATGTGGCTGAACCAGGATGGCAGGGAGGAGAGATCGTGCAGACCAAAGGAAAATGGGGGGGGGGGGGGGGGGTTGTACCATCCATTCTCCATCTAGAAATAATCATCTTGTCCCCTGCTACTACAAATACTCTCATCCTCAGAAAAATCACCTTTAATACTCTAACCCCCCCCCTAATTGTGTCCTAAGTGTCCCTAGAGCACTCTTCTCTCCCTCAGACACACAGACCTCAGATACAGCAGTGTCTTGTCCTTCTTCCTAGGCTCCTCCTCTAGACATGTCAGAGCCTAGGGGGGGAGCTGATTTTTAACCCTTTCTATGGGCAGCTGGGAGGAGAGATGCAGTTGCTGAAGGGGTATGGAAGCAGAGGCGGCTCTCTAATTAGGCAAATTAGGCGGTCGCCTTAGGCCTCGCCCCCACAAGGGCCTCGCGGCCGCCTAATTTGCCCATACCGCAACTTCAATGTTTTGCCGGGACCGTCTTGCATATGATCCAGAGTCCTGCAATGCCCGCGGCTTGTCTTCGTTCCTGCACGCCGCAAACTCCTCTCCACTGTGCATTGCAGCCGGCCCGGCATCTCTCCCCAGCTGCCTCCTAACACACAGTGCAGTGAGTGCACTGCGGAGCGGAGGACACTGAACCCGCCCCTCCTCCTTCTGTGCTGTAATGTTTTCCTGTGCACAGAGGTCAGAGGAGGAGGCGGCGGGAAGGAGGCACACCACCTGTAATGAATGGCGAGCGCGCTGGTCTTCTGAGCAATCTAAAAGTACGTTTTACACAGGAGGGGGGCATGAAGAAGAGGGTGAGGGACGGGGACAAGCAAATAGTTCACTTGGAGTGATTTGGGGGAGAGGATATCCATCCGCCCCGATCTAATCCCAGCTCAATCTATCCCCCCATACCATCCCAGCTCCATCTATCCCCCCCATACCATCCCAGCTCCATCTATCCCCCCATACCATCCCAGCTCCATCTATCCCCCCCATACCATCCCAGCTCCATCTATCCCCCCCCATACCATCCCAGCTCCATCTATCCCCCCCATACCATCCCAGCTCCATCTATCCCCCCCATACCATCCCAGCTCCATCTATCCCCCCATACCATCCCAGCTCCATCTATCCCCCCCCATACCATCCCAGCTCCATCTATCCCCCCATACCATCCCAGCTCCATCTATCCCCCCCATACCATCCCAGCTCCATCTATCCCCCCATACCATCCCAGCTCCATCTATCCCCCCATACCATCCCAGCTCCATCTATCCCACCCCATACGATCCCAGCTCCATCTATCCCCCCCATACCATCCCAGCTCCATCTATCCCCCCATACCATCCCAGCTCCATCTATCCCCCCATACCATCCCAGCTCCATCTATCCCCCCCATACCATCCCAGCTCCATCTATCCCCCCCATACCATCCCAGCTCCATCTATCCCCCCCATACCATCCCAGCTCCATCTATCCCCCCCCATACCATCCCAGCTCCATCTATCCCCCCATACCATCCCAGCTCCATCTATCCCCCCCATACCATCCCAGCTCCATCTATCCCCCCCATACCATCCCAGCTCCATCTATCCCCCCATACCATCCCAGTTCCATCTATCCCCCCCATACCATCCCAGCTCCATCTATCCCCCCCCATACCATCCCAGCTCCATCTATCCCCCCCCCCCATACCATCCCAGCTCCATCTATCCCCCCCCCATACCATCCCAGCTCCATCTATCCCCCCCATACCATGCCAGCTCCATCTATCCCCCCATACCATCCCAGCTCCATCTATCCCCCCCCCCATACCATCCCAGCTCCATCTATCCCCCCCATACCATCCCAGCTCCATCTATCCCCCCCATACCATCCCAGCTCCATCTATCCCCCCCATACCATCCCAGCTCCATCTATCCCCCCCATACCATCCCAGCTCCATCTATCCCCCCCCCCCATACCATCCCAGCTCCATCTATCCCCCCCCAATACCATCCCAGCTCCATCTATCCCCCCCATACCATGCCAGCTCCATCTATCCCCCCATACCATCCCAGCTCCATCTATCCCCCCCCCATACCATCCCAGCTCCATCTATCCCCCCCATACCATCCCAGCTCCATCTATCCCCCCATACCATCCCAGCTCCATCTATCCCCCCCATACCATCCCAGCTCCATCTATCCCCCCCATACCATCCCAGCTCCATCTATCCCCCCATACCATCCCAGCTCCATCTATCCCCCCATACCATCCCAGCTCCATCTATCCCCCCATACCATCCCAGCTCCATCTATCCCCCCCCATACCATCCCAGCTCCATCTATCCCCCCCATACCATCCCAGCTCCATCTATCCCCCCATACCATCCCAGCTCCATCTATCCCCCCATACCATCCCAGCTCCATCTATCCCCCCATACCATCCCAGCTCCATCTATCCCCCCCCCCCCATACCATCCCAGCTCCATCTATCCCCCCCATACCATCCCAGCTCCATCTATCCCCCCATACCATCCCAGCTCCATCTATCCCCCCCATACCATCCCAGCTACATCTATCCCCCCCATACCATCCCAGCTCCATCTATCCCCCCCATACCATCCCAGCTCCATCTATCCCCCCCATACCATCCCAGCTCCATCTGTCCCCCCATACCATCCCAGCTCCATCTATCCCCCCCCATACCATCCCAGCTCCATCTATCCCCCCATACCATCCCAGCTCAATCTATCCCCCCATACCATCCCAGCTCCATCTAACCCCCCCATACCATCCCAGCTCCATCTATCCCCCCATACCATCCCAGGTCCATCTATCCCCCCCATACCATCCCAGCTCCATCTATCCCCCCCATACCATCCCAGCTCCATCTATCCCCCCCCCATACCATCCCAGCTCCATCTATCCCCCCCATACCATCCCAGCTCCATCTATCCCCCCCATACCATCCCAGCTCCATCTATCCCCCCCATACCATCCCAGCTCCATCTATCCCCCCCATACCATCCCAGCTCCATCTATCCCCCCATACCATCCCAGCTCCATCTATCCCCCCCCCCCATACCACCCCAGCTCCATCTATCCCCCCCATACCATCCCAGCTCCATCTATCCCCCCCATACCATCCCAGCTCCATCTATCC
This sequence comes from Rana temporaria, assembly GCF_905171775.1. Lineage (NCBI taxonomy): Eukaryota > Metazoa > Chordata > Amphibia > Anura > Ranidae > Rana > Rana temporaria. The sequence continues at coordinate 4,990,603 of NW_024404432.1, read as the reverse complement.
CCCCCATACCGTCCCAGCTCCATCTATCCCCCCCATACCATCCCAGCTCCATCTATCCCCCCCCCATACCATCCCAGCTCCATCTATCCCCCCCATACCATCCCAGCTCCATCTATCCCCCCATACCATCCCAGCTCCATCTATCCCCCCATACCATCCCAGCTCCATCTATCCCCCCCATACCATCCCAGCTCCATCTATCCCCCCATACCATCCCAGCTCCATCTATCCCCCCATACCATCCCAGCTCCATCTATCCCCCCATACCATCCCAGCTCCATCTATCCCCCCCATACCATCCCAGCTCCATCTATCCCCCCCCCATACCATCCCAGCTCCATCTATCCCCCCCATACCATCCCAGCTCCATCTATCCCCCCATACCATCCCAGCTCCATCTATCCCCCCATACCATCCCAGCTCCATCTATCCCCCCATACCATCCCAGCTCCATCTATCCCCCCAATACCATCCCAGCTCCATCTATCCCCCCCCATACCATCCCAGCTCCATCTATCCCCCCATACCATCCCAGCTCCATCTATCCCCCCATACCATCCAAGCTCCATCTATCCCCCCCCATACCATCCCAGCTCCATCTATCCCCCCCATACCATCCCAGCTCCATCTATCCCCCCATACCATCCCAGCTCCATCTATCCCCCCAATACCATCCCAGCTCCATATAACCCCCCCATACCATCCCAGCTCCATCTATCCCCCCCATACCATCCCAGCTCCATCTATCCCCCCATACCATCCCAGCTCCATCTATCCCCCCATACCATACCATCCCAGCTCCATCTATCCCCCCCATACCATCCCAGCTCCATCTATCCCCCCATACCATCCCAGCTCCATCTAACCCCCCCATACCATCCCAGCTCCATCTATCCCCCCCATACCATCCCAGCTCCATCTATCCCCCCATACCATCCCAACTCCATCTATCCCCCCATACCATCCCAGCTCCATCTATCCCCCCCATACCATCCCAGCTCCATCTATCCCCCCCCATACCATCCCAGCTCCATCTATCCCCCCATACCATCCCAGCTCCATCTATCCCCCCATACCATCCCAGCTCCATCTATCCCCCCCATACCATCCCAGCTCCATCTATCCCCCCCCATACCAAAGCAGGGGTAAGTCATGTTAAGGTATGGATGTCGGAAACGTACGAACAGCGTTGTATTTTACGTCGTTTGCGTAAGTCGTACGTGAATGGGGCTGGGCGTAGGTTACGTTCACGTCGACAAAGCATTGAGCTGACGTATTTTGGGGAGAATTTGCGACGTGACTCTGAGCATGCGCGCGCATGCGCCGTTCGATCGCCTATTCATTTGCATGGGATCACGGCTCATTTCAATACAACACGCCCACTGCCTGGATCATTTGAATTAGGCGGGCTTACGCCGGCCCATATACGCTATGCCGCCGTTACTTCGGGCGCAAGTTCTTTCTGAATACGCTACTCGCCTGACTAAGTTACGGCAGCGTAGCGCATATGAGATGCGATACGCCCGAATAAAGATACTCGATTCTTTCTGAATCCCGGCCTCCATGTTCAGCAGAGAAAAAGTCTCGTCTCGTTGTGAGCAGCTGGAATATCTGATATCTATATCCAGACTGAGAGGAAGCGGTATATGACGGAAGTACTCAGCGGAGAGAGGGTGACGTTCCGTTACAGTGGGCACAGTGAGCAGAGGCTGCAATGGTGGGCACAGGTGAGGCTGCAATGGTGGGCACAGGTGAGGTGAGGCTGAAAGGGTGGGCATAGGTGAGGCTGCAATGGTGGGCACAGTGAGCACAGGGTGCAATAGTGGGCACAGTGAGCAGAGGCTACAATGGTGGGCACAGTGAGCAGAGGCTACAATGGTGGACACAGGTGAGGTGAGGCTGCAATGGTGGGCATAGGTGAGGCTGCATTGATGGGCACTGGTGAGGCTGCACTGATAAAGTTGTTATTAATATTTATTTTTTTAACTTAATTCTGCATAACACATTTAAGTGTCATTTCATGAGATGATTTATAAGGGCGTGTTTAGAGGTGGAATTTTGAGCCTTGCTGGCAGTGCCAGCAGAGCTTAAAGGATGCTCTAGGGTGACTTCTTTCATAAAATTTATCGCGTTTTGGGGGTTTTATATAATGTTCAGGCCTAAAATGATTCTTTAACTCCTTCCCACCCGGCCTATAGCAGAATGATGGCCAGACGGGGTTCCATTATCCTGATTGGATGTCACATGACATCCAGAAGAATAAGCCGCTCGGGCGCAGGGCGATCGTTGGTGTTGTGTGTCGCTCTGACAAACCACATCTCCAGTCTCGGTAAAGAGCCTAATGCCCTGTACACACCATCGGAAATTCCGACAAGAAAACCGTGGATTTTTTTACGACAGAATGTTGGCTCAAACTTGTGTTGCATACACACGGTCACACAAATCTTGTCGGAAATTCTAAATGTCAAAAACGCGGTGACGTACAATACGTAGGATGAGCCGAGATCAATGAAGTTCAATAGGCAGTTTGGCTCTTTTGCTTGACTCTGAGCATGCGTGTTTTTTTTTTGCGTGTCGGAATTGCATACAGACGATCGGAATTTCCGACAAGAACTTTTTCCGTCTGAAAAATTGAGAACCTGCTCTCAATCTTTTATTGGCGTAAATTCCGACAGCAAATGTCCGATGGAGCATAAACACGGTCAGAATTTCAGACCAAAAGCTCACATAGAAGATTTCCTGCCGGAATTTCCGATCGTGTGTATGCAGCATAAGACGTTGGCTCTTCACCATGTGATCAGCTGTGTCCAATCAAAGCTAATCACATCGTAACCAGAAAGTGACGGTTATTGGCTTTCCTTTATTCAATCTGAAAAGGTGTGAGTAGAGAAGAGCCAATCTGTGTCTCTCCTGACAGGGGGGATCAGCACTGATATTCAGCATTGATTATCAGTACAGGCCCATCGCCAGTGATGATCCCAAGTGATGACCACCAGCCATGCCAATCAGTGACCACCAGGCATGCCTATCAGTGCCCACCAGTACCTTGGCCTATACTGTACCTTTTTGCTTGCGGGTGAATGCATGTGCATTTGAAAATAAAGACCTAATTTGTTTTAGTCATTTTGGAGTGCGGCAGTCCAGAGTTTTTTTCGTCTATTTGCCAGTGCCCACCAGTGATGCCAATCAGTGCCCACCAGGGATGCCAGTCAGTGCCCATCAGGGATGCCAGTCAGTACCCATCAGGGATGCCAGTCAGTGCCCACCAGTGATGCCAATCAGTGCCCACCAGGGATGCCAGTCAGTGCCCACCAGTCATGCCAGTCAGTGCCCACAAGGGATGCCAGTCAGTGTCCACCAGTAATGCCAGTCAGTGCCCACCAGTGATGCCAGTCAGTGCCCACCAGTGAAATAGAAAACATACTTATTTACAGCATTTTTTTTATTCTTTTTATTAAGCTTATAAAGATTATATTACATCAACAAAGCCTATCGGGAATACCCAGGCTAGAAATAAAAACAAAAACACACACACAATTATAACCTAATAACACAAGTAATATTTACAATTTTTTTTTACAGAAATAAAGAAAAACTAAATTTTTTCAACATTTTCTGTCTTTTTTATTTGTGGCACAACAAATAAAACCCCAGAGGTGATCAAATACCACCAAAAGAAAGCTCTATTTGGGGGAAAAAGATAAAGATTATTTGGGTACAGTGTTGTATGACAAGTGTGAGAGAGCTAAATATTGGCCTGGGCAGGAAGGGGGTAAAAGTGCCCGGTCATAAAGGGGTGTTGAATGTGGGAAAAAAAACACAAAACCGTCTCTGGTAGTGAAAGGGTTAAAGGATAAGTTCACCTTCGGGAAGATGTTACATGTTCCTGTTCCTGCAGCGGCTCAGCGAACCGAGACATTTCCCACACTCACTAATACACCTCGAGGGTTGTGTGGGATCCCTGATGTACAGGAAGACAGGACTTCAGTGAGGAACATTTCTCTCACTCAGGACAGGAATACGGCTTCTCCCCCGTGTGAGATCATTTATGGCCCGGATTCACATACATCAGCGCATCTTTATGCCGCCATAGCGTATCTTTTTTACGCTACGCCAGCGCAGCTCGGAGAGGCATGCACTGCATTCAGCAAGCCATTGCTCACCAAGATGAGCCAGCGTAGCGTATTTTCGAAGGCGTAGGCCAGCGTAAGTGTAAGTGGGCGTGACCCCATGCAAATGATGGTCCGAGCTTGACGCAGTGGTTTACATGCGGCGTATCTTAAACGGCGCATGCGCCGTGGACGTATGTCCCGCACCCCTCTGCGCATGCTCACAACTATGCCGGCGTAACCCCTAAGATACGCCGGCCCACCGCCTACGCCGAGAGCATAAATACACCCAGACATGCGCCCGTCGAGGGGGAAAAGTACACCAGCAGCTTGTCTTCCGTGGTGCAGGTACTTTTGCATTCTGAGCGATGTTTGCTCCTGAGATTGAGAGGGAGAGGAGGAAAAATAAAATTTCATCTGAGGAGATGGCGATCGTCATCTCTGCCATCTCTAGGTACGATGTGTACCTCCATGGCGCACAGAGTCGCATGACCAGTAAGGCCAGGAAGCAAGAGATCCTCCAGGAGGTCACCCTGGAGGTCAATGCCCTTGGGCATGAGAGAAGGACCTCAAAGGACATTGCTAAGAAAATCAATAACCTGCTTCGTCAGGTCAGAGAGAAGCTGGCCAAGGTGAAGAGGCACCTCAGGGGCATGGGAGGCGGACCAGCCAGTACTGTCAGGCTGACTGCCGAGGAGGAGGTTATCGCCAGATGTCTGGAGCGGGAGCAGGTGGAGGGCCTGGAGGGCTATGACTCCAGTGAACAGGCCTTGAGGACAAGTAAGTGTGTTTTATCCCCCATCCGGTGTGTAGCATGTGAGGGGTGCAAGGGAACATGTGACAAGTGTGTGGGTCCACCAACATTGAATGCTTTGTGTCATCCACAGATGTGCTGGAGGGAGCGGGGCCATTGTCTGCTGCTGGACGACCCACACCATCCCCGGAGGAGAGTGCCCACACCTCTGTAGAGGTAGTTGAGGAGCATGGTGATCTGGAGGAATGTGTCTACCTTGAGGAAAATAACAACTTCACGAACCCTCCCAAACCTCCACCCCCATCAGGGGAAGCCCCTCAGGGTTAACCCCCATCAAGGGAAGCCCCTCAAGGGCCACCCCCATCAGGGGAAGCCCCTCAAGGGCCACCCCCTACAGACGGCCACAAGCCTCTTCAGCCTCCAGGAAGGCTTTACGGAAGACAAGGGGTGTACCCGAATCCCTACAAGAAGGGCTTGCGAGGGAACAGGCCCGCCAGACGCGCCACATGGGAGAAATTTCCAGCGACCTCCATCATGTGGCTGACAGCCTGGCTGCCTTTATTGGGTCCTCAGCCAAGACCCAGGCTGAATGCACAATGGCTGTGCAGGGCACCGCAGCCGCTGTGCAGCAGGGCGTCACACAGCAGGCTGAGCAGAGCAGCTCGATCTCTGACTGCCTGCAGGATGTGAGCGCAAACTGCGCTGCAATGGTCACATGCCTGGGTGACCAAGCCCAGACCCTGGAGGCCATGCGTCACCACATGGTGGCAGAGGGTCCCTCACCATCTGGTGACCAGGGCTCCAATGTGCAGGCCAGCCTGGAGCATCATACCGGGCAATTGGGGAGCTGCAGGCCACAGCAGCAGGCCTCACGGCAGAGGTGAAGAGCCTGGGAGTGGCTGTCCAGGCCAATACTGCTGTCATTGAGGCGGAGGGAAGGCAGACCAGGCGCCACCAGCGGCAGACCACCACCCGCCAGCTGCGGATGCAGGCGGAAACAAACTCTGTCCTCACCCAAATTGCCCTTGCATTGGAGGGCATGCAGCCAGCATCTGCCAGGAGTGACAGACCAGGGGATGAACCTCCTCCTGATGCCCCACCCGAGGCTCCCCCCAGACACTTGAGGAGCCGTTTCCGTGGCACCAGGCCTGGCCCACGAGAGGGCAAATGACTGCTCTCTTTTTTTTGTGCTCAGATTATGAGCTTTATTATTTTGTTTTTGTTGGACGTGCACAGAGGTATGTGCCATCCTCCGGTAAGGGCATGCCATGTCGGCCAATGGCATGATCCCTTTTTTTTTTTTTCTGCACATGGTGAGGAGTGCAGAAGTGGTGCCCGGACACCCGTTTGCAGGGGCAGGGTTTTCCCGGTGCTGCTACAGTGTGACTTGTGTGTGGGTGACATTCCTGCCAGCAAGGCGTGTCACCCTGGGTCATTGGGGAGAGGTTATCCCCACGACCGTGGGAATATGGTATGAATGGACAGCAACACCATTGGGGCCTTGGCGTGGCGTTGCTGCTCCAAAGTCCTGCATGGTGGACTTGGGCTAAACCAATGTGAGGTGGATGTGGTGTGTGTGAGCTAGGGACCACAGTGGTGTGCATGCGTGCATTGTCCGTGTGCCATGATGAATGTGTGTGTTTAACATGCAAAGATGCGTTCCACGAGGCAACTTCTGACTGCTCTTCCCTCAGCAGATGGGGTAGCTTCGGTTAGGGGGGGACTGTGTGGTTGGGGGGTCAGGACATCACATATGTCAATCTCCAGGCCCTTTCTCATGGCGTAGTTGTGCAGCACGCAACATGCACCGATGATCTGGCACACAAAGTTTGTGGAATACAATAGGGTCCCCCAGGACTTATCCAGGCATTGGAAACGGGACTTCAGGATGCCAAATGTGCGCTCCACCACTGCACGGGTGCGTATGTGTGCAGCATTGTATCTTCTCTCTCCTCTGGTTTGGGGTTTCCGGTATGGAGTCAGGAGATGGGGCCCAAGTGCATATGCAGAGTCACCTGGAAGGGAAAAGGCAGGAGGATGTTAGTCGTGCATGTGGCCCTCGTGATGTCTGCATTATGGGGGGGGACAGTCATACCTGACTCCCATGTCACTCACCAACCAGCCAGCTGTCCCCATACACGTTCTGTTCGAATTCTGTTGGGATGGGGCTTTGACGGTATATGCAGCTGTCGTGGCTGGCCCCTGGGTGTTTGGCACGGACGTGCCATATGAGGCATTGAGCATCGGCTATCACCTGTACGTTGATGGAATGCCACTGCTTCCGATTACGGTATATGTGCTCTGTGGCACGGGGGGGCCGTAGTGCCACATGTGTGCAATCAATGGCCCCAACGGTGCTTGGGAATCCGGCAATGCTGTAGAAATCCTGCATTGCCTTCTGCTGCAGATGCTCCTGGGTGGGTCTGATGATGTGGTTGGACATGCGTGTGAGGATTTTGGGGACAACCTGGTGCACACATCTGCTCATGGTGGATTGTGACATCCCAGCCACGACTCCACTTGTACGTTGGAAAGATCTACTGGCGAGGAAATGGAGTGTTGCCAGTACCTTGACCAGTGGCTGCACTGCATGTACGCGTTGTGTGTCTGGCTGGTGATTTCATCATGCAGGGCTGTGGCTAATTCCAGGATGGCAGCAGTGCTGAATCTGAAGATGCTATACACCTCCGATTCCCCCATGCCAAAGACGTTCATGCGCGTGCGGTATATCCTCTCCCGTGCCCTCCTCCGTGCCTGTGGACACAGTAGTAGTGCTATGACCATGGCTGCCCCTGGCATGTTGGCATACAGATGTGTTGTCCTGCAAGTGTGGTTGCTCAGCTGGTCAGTAACAGTGCTGCTGCAGCTGCTCTCCAGCTGACCTGTGCACGTCTGTTGCTGAGTTACCCCTGCTTTATGAGGAATAACTTTGCGCCGGACGTACAACTTACGCGCACATCGCGTAGCCTGCGTCGGGCGCATGTACGTTCGTGAATCGCCGTATCTCCCTCATTTGCATATTTGAATACAAAATCAATGGGAGCACCAACTATGTCCAGCATAAATATGCGCCCACGATACGCCGGCGTAGGCAAGTTACGTCGGTCGGATGAAGCCTATTTTCTGGCGTATCTTGGTTTCTGAGTCCGGCACATAGATACGACAGGGCATATTTGCACTTACGTGGCATATCTGTAGATACGTCGCCGTAAGAACTTTGTGAATCTGGGCCTATGTCTGTAAAAATTGGACTTATATGAAAAACATTTCCCTCACTCAGGACAGGAATACGGCTTCTCCCCCGTGTGAGATCTCTGATGTCTGGAAAGATCGGGCTTCTGTGAAAAACATTTCCCGCACTCAGGACAGGAATACGGCTTCTCCCCCGTGTGAGATCTCTGATGTCTGTTAAAACTGGAATTGTCTGAAAAACATTTCCCACACTCAGGACAGGAATACGGCTTCTCCCCCGTGTGAGATCTCTGATGTGTGGAAAGATCGGACTTATATGAAAAACATTTCCCACACTCAGGACAGGAATACGGCTTCTCCCCCGTGTGAGATCTCTGATGTGTGTAAAAATTGGACCTATCTGAAAAACATTTCCCACACTCAGGACAGGAATACGGCTTCTCCCCCGTGTGAAATCTCTGATGTGTGGAAAGAATGGACTTATGTGAAAAACATTTCCCACACTCAGGACAGGAATACGGCTTCTCCCCCATGTGAGATCTCTGATGTGTGGAAAGATCGGACTTCTGTGAAAAACATTTCCCACACTCAGGACAGGAATATGGCCTCTCCCCCGTGTGAGATCTCTGATGTCTGGAAAGATTGGACTTCTTTGAAAAACATTTCCCACACTCAGGACAGGAATACGGCTTCTCACGAGTGTGAGATCTCTGATGTGTGGAAAGATAGGACTTCTGTGAAAAACATTTCCCACACATAGGACAGGAATACGGCTTCTCCCCTGTGTGAGATCTCTGATGTATGGAAAGATAGGACTTCTGTGAAAAACATTTCCCACACTCAGGACAGGAATACGGCGTCTCCCCTGTGTGAGATCTTTTATGCACATTTAGATATGATTGAAAATGGAAACACTTCCCGCACTCAGCACAGGAATACGGCTTCTCCCCCTTGTGAGATCTCTGATGACTGGAAAGATTGGACTTCTTTGAAAAACACTTCCCGCACTCAGCACAGGAAAGACTCTTATTTGTTGGAAGGACGACACCGTCCCTCACAGTCTGAGGCTCCTCAGGATGAGTGGAAGATGATGGTCCATCTACACAGGAATACGATGGTCTGGCACTGTCCCGCACAGTCTGAGGTTCCTCGGGATAAGTGAAATACGATGGTCCGGCACCATCCCGCACAGTCTGAGGTTCCTCAGGATAAGAGGAATACGATGGTTCGGCACCGTCCCGCACAGTCTGAGGTTCCTCGGGATAAGAGGAATACGATAGTCCGGCACCGTCCCGCACAGTCTGAGGTTCCTCAGGATAAGAGGAATACGATGGTCCGGCACCGTCCCGCACAGTCTGAGGTTCCTCAGGATAAGAGGAATACGATGGTCCGGCACTGTCCCGCACAGTCTGAGGTTCCTCAGGATAAGAGGAATACGATGGTCCGGCACCGTCCCGCACAGTCCGAGGTTCCTCAGGATAAGAGGAATACGATGGTCCATCTACACTGTGTGGTGCCGGATGGACATTTGAGGTAGTCTGGTTTTCTCCTGGACTATACTGTGTGATGTCCTCATCTTCTACTTTACAGTCTGGAGACAAAGTGAGGCAATCCTCTGAGGTTTTCCTCATCTCCCGTCCATCTACTAAAATAGAAATACAAAGATTATTACTAGACATGAGCAGATTGGTTCCCCTAAACCAGGACTCCACCCACATCATACAGCTTTGTCTCTGAGGATCTTACAATTCCCCCCTCAAGGTAACTAGTAAATGGGTCCTCTGATCTCCTACCAGATCATTTCTTTATTCTTGGACCTTAGTCAGAGAGTCAGGAAATAACGAGAACTGTCTTTTATAGGAGTGACAGTGATGAGGGGATTATAGGACGAGTGTCCCCTCCCCCTCTATCACTCATTGCCATCTTCCCAACACAAGAAGTCCTGCTGCACTTCCTTATTTAGTCCATGATTTAGTCATGAATAACAGCGGGGTTGATCCCCACCAGAGGTCAGAGAGTGAGGATGGGGGAGAATAACCAAGATGAAGACTGGACTGATCCTGAAGACCTCCATCATTGGGTTATTGACTCCTCCCTCATTATCAATTTCTGTTTAAAGTTCCAAAGCTTGAGGATGTTATCACATTATTATCACCATGTAAAAGTCTGTCCTCCAATCACATCATCAGATATAAAATCAAACCACTATGAAATAAGTAAATAGGAAACTGCTCATATAATACCCAGATATGAGGTATAACAGAACTGCTCTGATATTAGTTAATGAACAAAAACAGAACAAAAGAGAGGGAGTCACCTGAAGTTCTGCTTTCCTTGGAGCTCCGCCTGTCTCTTAAAGCCCCAGCCCCCTGACTCTATCGGCAAGCTGTATTGGCTGAGAGAAGCAGGCTCCTATCAATCCTTTCCCTTTCCTATGCAGTTCCACACATTGCACTCATTCACATTATCTCTTTGGTGCCCTCTGCTGGCCTTTTCTAAATCGGCCAACACAATTCCATCCGCAGCCTATAATAATATTACATTTACCACTTGCCGACCAGTCGCTGTCAGCGTCTCAGCTCGTTCCAATAAATCACCATACTGGTATGTCGGCTCCATTAAGAACCATACCAGGCGCTGGCGCGTGCCCGCTGCACTGCAGGGGACCCGATGTGTGTGGCAGGCAGCCGCGAAGACCGCCGTCCATCCGCGATCGCGGGCACAAGAGCAAGAACAGGATCTGTGTGTGTAAACAGATCCCCGTTCTGACAGGAGAGGAGAGACAGATCTGCTGTTCCTGGCAATCAGGGTCTGAAGGGGTTAAAGTTCAAACATTTTGTTTTCTTCTTAATACTCCATGTTGGTAATATATTCGGGTCATATGTGCAATGGCATTACAGCCGATAGACTTTACAGTTTATTTCTTTTTATTAGATTTTACATTTGCACTTCTGTTTGTCAAAAAGCAATATTTTTGTTGTATTTCTAAAGACGTTCCATATCACAAGGGCTAAATGTGTGTCTGTAGTGCGTGTTCAATCCTTCATACCAGAAATAAGAAGATCTGATTGGATTTTTACTCCAGGAGTATATCATGGGTTTGGCAATTCTAGAGAAATGTCTAAATAATGATTGTGAACGGAGCGAGGGAGCGGCGAGGAGACAGGACACTGTGCATGTCTACCGATGTGTGTGACAGATATTTCTATGGAATAAAGTCAGAGATCTTATAGATCTATACTATGTGGAGAGTTCTTCTTGTCTTGGGTCTGAGACTATACAGACCTATCCCTCCACCCGGCACTGCCAGCAAACATCACAACTAGTAACCCCGGGAGAATTCCTCTGTCAGAGATCTCGCAAGATCCGGGTATGGGGCAGAAGACCTAAGACACATACCCCAGATGACTAAGACAAGTAACACCTATGGGGGGGGGGGGGGAATGAACATTTTACTAGCAGCTGAACCCCAGAATCTCCATAAATCCATCCTAGATACATGAACTGTGTCTGCAGCACAGAGAAGGAAGATTATCCCAGAGAAATACAGGAATACGGGGAACACAGCTCAGGAAAGTGACCAGGGGATTACAGGCTGATATCACCCAGTCCCCGCCCTACTCTGGACCAATCAGTGAGCAGTATGGGTGGAGGAATGGATTTAGTGTTAATGACCCACCTGTGCTGATCTCTGTAGGAGTGCCGTCCTCTATAAATGTCCTCGTTATTCCATCCTCCTCCATAGACTGCTGATCATCCCTCACATACGTCTCTTCTTCTTCTGATTTCACCTCAAATTCTATATCGATTGGATCTCCACTCTAAACCAAGAGAATGAGAGAGAATATCATCTGTAAGATATAATCTTTATTATTGTGACATCACATCTATAAAATCCACACATCCCCCCACAAGTCCATGTCTAGATGTTCCGTCCCACCAACCTTTAAATAAGGAGGGATGGTGTGACCTTCCTGTGTGGAATCCCGGGAATACAGAGGACGGGGACATCTCTCTGGGGGGTCTCTGTAGCTGGATGACTCCACCATGGTGTCCTGGTACAGATCTTTGTGTCCTTTTGGAAACTCTGACTCCTCCATCACCCCATCCTCATCATCCTCCTCTTTTATCTCTTCTTTAATATTGACCAGTGTGGAATCCCGGGAATACAGAGGACGGGGACATCTCTCTGGTGGGTTCCCATTACTGGATCCATCTGTAGGAAACACACACACTGACTGAATACATTGTTTCTATGTTTATCAGATGATGGGGGATCTAGGTGGAGCCTCCGTACTGCTCTCTCCTTTACAATAAAGTCTCCTCTTACCCGGTGATGTGAGGGGCGGCTGATTGTCCATCATGACGTCCTTGTAGAGATCCTTGTGTCCTTCTAAATACTCCCACTCCTCCATGGAGAAATAGACAGTGACATCCTGACACCTTATAGGAACCTGACACACACAATGATACAGTCACCATCCAGACACATCCCTTGTCTGTTACTGGATAATGTCCCAGAATTCCCAGAATCCTCCTCACCTCTCCTGTCAGCAGCTCCATCATCTTCTTGGTGACTTCTAGAATCTTCTCCATGTTGTGTCTCTCGGGTTTTAGGGAGTCACATGGAGGCACTGTGATGGTCATGTGATCACCTGACTTCACAAGAGGAAATCTCTGTATTGAGGAACCAATAGGAATATCATGTTAGAATCCCAGAATCCTTCTCACCTCTCCGGTCAGGTCTGTTTTATTAATAGAGATAAGAGTGATGTCATGTGACCTCCCAGAATCCCCCTCACCTCTCCGGTCAGGTCTGTGTTTTATTAATAGAGATAAGAGTGATGTCATGTGACCTCCCAGAATCCTCCTCACCTCTCCGGTCAGGTCTGTGTATTATTAATAGTGATAGGAGTGATGTCAAGTGACCTCCCAGAATCCTCCTCACCTCTCCGGTCAGGTCTGTATTATTAATAGAGATAAGAGTGATGTCATGTGACCTCCCAGAATCCTCCTCACCTCTCCCGTCAGGTCTGTGTATTATTAATAGAGATAAGAGTGATGTCATGTGACCTCCCAGAATCCTCCTCACCTCTCCGGTCAGGTCTGTGGATTATTAATAGAGATAAGAGTGATGTCATGTGACCTCCCAGAATCCTCCTCACCTCTCCGGTCAGGTCTGTGGATTATTAATAGAGATAAGAGTGATGTCATGTGACCTCCCAGAATCCTCCTCACCTCTCCGGTCAGGTCTGTGTATTATTAATAGAGATAAGAGTGATGTCATGTGACCTCCCAGAATCCTCCTCACCTCTCCGGTCAGGTCTGTGGATTATTAATAGAGATAAGAGTGATGTCATGTGACCTCCCAGAATCCTCCTCACCTCTCCGGTCAGGTCTGTGTATTATTAATAGAGATAAGAGTGATGTCATGTGACCTCCCAGAATCCTCCTCACCTCTCCGGTCAGCAGGTAGATGATCTCCAGGGTGAGGTTTAGTATCTTCTCAGTCATGTGACTCCGGTCCTCCTCCATCCTCATTGGTGGCATCATTTGATCTATACAGGTCTCCTTGTAGACGGATATCTTTGGGAAATGAAAGTGAGAATTATTTGGATGGTATTGGTGACACAATAACAGGATGTGTGTGGGGGGGGGGGGGGGATGGGTAATTGAAGAACTACTACCCCCATGGGAACACATTTAGTCTGGCCTATTTAGTGCTTTCTACATTTTCGTGGGCCTTGTGCCGTATCAGAATTCCCCTTTTCTCTGTTGGGCTTGGTTGGTTTCTGAACTGGATTTGATTAGTATTAGATCTTCAGACAAGGAATGATAAATACGATCCTTCCTGTGACTTGTTTGCTCTGAGGCAGTGCTGTGAGGTCATTTGAGGGTCATCATGGTGTCCAGGAAGGGGAACTTGGTGACTTTTGGTCGGAGTTCCCGGCTAATCGACATAATTGCCAGAACTCCGGCATAAGGCTCCAATCTCCGGCACTCTGCTGACTGACAGGAGTGATGTCACTCTCTTCAGTAAGAAAAGGGATTGGATTGGATAGCAGGAGGATTCTGCTGGTCAGTAGAGAGCTGAGGTGGAGGAGTCGGTTATCTTCCCTCCAATAGGTAGAAGAAGGGCAGTGGGGGGTGAGGGGTTTGTTCTCTTAGTTGCTATGTATACTGTAGTATCCAGGACACTGTACAGGGTGGTGGTGGGTTCCTGGGGCTCTGAATTCCAGCACCAAGCACTGCCAGACCCTGTGTCATGGGAAGGTATTGGACTGTCTCCCTGTATGCAAAGCACTGACCACCCGTCTGCACAAACAGACCTCTTTTAGGTATAAGTGCCCACCAAGGGGTGAAGGACTGCCTTTCTTCAACGCACTTGGTATCTTGAAAAAAATGTTTTGACCAGTGAGATGGTAAGAAGGTGAAGGTCGCCTCCATTTCCTGGCAGGAGTTCTGTAAGGAGTTTCTGAAAAGTAAGTGCAGGTGGTAGGACCATTATAGACCAAGAGCTCCCCTTCCTACCTTAGAGTCCCCCTGATCCCTACAACTGCCTCTTCCCTCAGAGCCCTGCTTCCCACCAACCCTATCAAGCTCCACTGCCTCCTCAGGGGCCCCAAAGTCCTCTAGCCTCACTACCCCCTGAGATGTTCCTCAGCTCCTCTACTTCCCTCAGAACCCTCAGGATTTTCCTCCCTCTGGCACCAATGATGGATCATATTCTTCATGGCAGGCTGGGGAATGTTTTCTTCCTCCTGACCAGCAATGTAAGGGGCTCTATGCTCCATACTCCAGACCCCAGAACTCCATCACTGTGTTGGTTGCATAGTGTAACGATTGCCCATTGGCTGCCTGTGTGGTGTAATAATTGACCTTTGTAGGCCATGTATGGTCAGGATGGTCATTGTCTTGTCTCTTTATTGTCAGTGCTGTTTGTTTAGAGGAACACATTACTAGAATTTATCTCCAGAATGAAGAGAATGCTCCGACCCTGTAAGTGGGGAAATGTTCTGCCCCTGAAGGGGTTAATCTAGATTGATGCAATACGTGAGGAGATCTCCACTGTGCATACATCTTCCCCACTCAACATACCCTTTCTAACAGTCAACACTCTCCTCTTTTCAACCGGCTACTACTAAAGAGGTTGCAAAACTTCTCAGATGCCCTGTTCCTTCGCAAATACTACGGTCACCCTCTTATTCGATCCTCCCTCACTCACAGCTTTAATCTCTCCCTCTCTAGTGGCACCTTCCCCTCCCCTCTAAAGCATGCGCAGATCACTCCCATACTTAAAAAGCCCTCACTGGACCCCACCAACCACAGCGACTTAAGAGCCATCTCACTGCTCCCGTTCACCTTCTAGAAAACTTGCTCTACAACCGTCTTGGCTCCTACCTCATTGAAAATAACCTTCTTGGCCCCTTACAGTCTGGCTTTTGCTCGCAGCACTCCACAGAAACTGCCCTACTAAATCTTACTAATGATTTACTGCTAAAACCAATGGCCACTACTCCATACTCCTAATACTTGACCTCTCTCCAGCCTTTCATACTGCTGACCATGCGCTCCGTCTCAATATACTCCATTCCCTTGGCCTCCAGGACTCTGCTCTATCCTCATTCTCCTCTTACCCATCACAGCTCTCCTTCAGTGTTACCTACAACTCTGTCTCCTCCTCTCCACTTTCTCTAGGGGTCCCCAAGGCTCTGTACTTGGACCCCTTCTCTTCTCAATCTACCCCTCCTCCCTTGGTCACGTGATAACCTCCCATGGCTTCCAATACCATCTCTACACCGATGACATCCAAATCTATCTGTCTACTCCTCACCTCACTCCTTCAGTCTCCTCTCCCATTTCTAACTTACTGACATATCAGTCTGGATGACGTTCCACTTCCTTAAAGTAAACCTCTCTAAAACCGAGCTGATAATATTCCCCCCCTCCCCCTCCCGTGACTTTTCTATCACGGTCACTAATACAACCATCAATCCCATCTCTTATGCCAGGGTACCTGGTGTAATCCTAGACTCTGACCTGTCCTATCAGCCCCAAAGCCAATCGTTGTCAAAAGTTTGTAGACTTCATCTCCGTAAACATCTCTAAAATTCATCCCTTTTTACCGAATGAAACCACCAAGATCCTCATTCTCTCCCTCGTTATCTCTCCTCATTGGCCAACCTCTCCATAGGCTCCTCCCTTCTTCCCTCCATCATGAATGCTGCTGCCAAACTCTACCTTACCAACCACTCAGTGTCTGCCACCCCTCTCCGCCAATCCCTCCACTGGCTTCCCATCGCCCAGCGAATTAAATTCAAAATACAACATACAAAGCCATTCATAACTCTGCGCCGAGCTACATCGCCAATCTTGTCTCCAAATATCACCCAAACCGTCCTCTCAAGATCTCCTGCTCTCTACCTCCCTTGTCTTCACCTCCCATGCTCATCTCCAGAGCCTCTCCCATCCTATGGATCTCCCTACCCCAATCTGTCCAGCTATCTCCTACTCTGGCTGCCTTCAGGTGAGCCCTAAAAGCTCATCTCTTCAGGGAAGCCGATTACGCCTCCAACTAATCTTTTACCACTTCCATCAACTCATCCCCCACAGTTACGACCTTTTGTACCACCTGCCCCACCCTAGTAGATTGCTAGCTCTTCTCTGAGCAGAGCTCTCTTAACCCTCTTTTATTGTATTCTAACTGTATTGTCTCCCTTTCATATTGGCGCTATATAAATCCTGTATAATCTAGGTCTCCACACTATATATGTGTGTATCATCACCTGCTGGAGATAAAAGACGTCACAGTGACTATGGAGGAAGAGGACGGACATGACGGGGTTACTGGGTGTAAATAGAAAATAAGATCTTATTACCTCCTCTGCTGCCTCTTCCAGCAACGTCTCCTCTTTACTACCTCCCGACTCACCTCTCACCCGGAACTTCCTGTCTGAGCCTGTCATCACTTCCTGTAGAGACTTTTTGTCTGGGTAGAGGTGAGATCACCACCTTGTGGAGCTCAGAGGAACTGCAGTCCTGAGAAACGTTTCATATAGCTGGATTCATAAAGACCGCCGCATCTTTAAAGCGGAGGTTCACCCTAAAAAACAAGTTTCTACCACATGCCATCCAGCATACTAGCGTGAGCTACAGTATGCCTTTATTTATTTTTTTGCGCCATACTCACTTGTTATTTAGGGTGAACCACCGCTTTGGGCGTTCCTATTCAGAGGGGAACATGAGTGGCGGCCGGCTATGGCGCGTCACGCTTCCCGAAAATAGCCGGAGTAGGTCTCGGCTCTTCACAGCGCTATACGACGCCTGCGCACAGACTAAGAGCTGACTGCGCATTGCCGTGAAGAGCCAAGTCCTATTTCGGCTATTTTCGGGAAGTGTGACGCGCCATAGCCGGCCGTCACTCATGTTCCCCTCTGCATAGGAACGCCCATTCCCCGCGGGGAGTCTGAAACTTAACTACGGGATTAAACTGTGAGTACGGCGCAAAAAAATAAATAAAGGCATACTGTAGGTCGCGCTAGTATGCTGGATGGCATGGTAGACATTTTTTATTAATTTTTTTTAGGGTGAACCCCCGCTTTAAGGCGGCGTAGCGTATCGTATTTATGCTACACCGCCTTAAGTTAGATAGGCAAGTACTGTATTCACAAAGTACTTGCCTCCTAACTTACGGCGGCGTAGCGTAAATGTGGCCGGCGTAAGCGCGCCTAATTCAAATTATGCTGAGGGGGCGTGTTTTATGTTAATGGGGGGGGGTGATCTGACGTGATTGACGTTTTTAACGAACGTTGCATGCGCCGTCCGTGTACATATCCCAGTGTGCATTGCGGAAAAGTACGCCACAAGGATGTATTGGTTTCGACGTGGACGTAAATTACATCCAGCCCTATTCACTAATGACTTGCGCAAACGACATACAATTTTCAAATTCCGACGCGGGAACGACGGCCATACTTAACATTACTAGTCCAGCTATTTGATGGAATAACTTCACGCCTGAAAACGGCGTATCTTTACTGCGACGGGCAAGCGTACGTTCGTGAATAGGCGTATCTATGCTTTTTCATATTCTACGCCGAACTCAACGGAAGCGCCACCTAGCGGCCAGCCTAAATATTGCACCCTAAGATACGACGGTGCAGGCTGACGTATCTTAGATAGGTTTAAGTGTATCTCTGTTTGAGAATACACTTAAACTTAGGACGGTGCAGATTCCGAGTTAGGTCGGCGTATCTACTGATATGCCAGCCTAACTCTCTCTGAATCCACCTAATAGTGTGGATACAGCCTTGTGCTGTGTGTGTGTATGTACTGTATATCCTTATAGATGGGGTCATCTCCACTCCCACCAAGGGGGATATATACTATAATATATATATATATTATCACATGACCAAGGGAGAAGGTGTAGATTGAGAAGAGAAGGGGTCCAAGTACAGAGCCTTGGGGACCCCTAGAGAAAGAGGAGAGGAGGAGACAGAGTTGTAGGTAACACTGAAGGAGAGCTGTGATAGGTGAGAGGAGAATGAGGATAGAGCAGAGTCCTGGAGGCCAAGGGAATGGAGTATATTGAGACGGAGCGCATGGTCAGCAGTATCAAAGGCTGGAGAGAGGTCAGGTATTAGGAGTATGGAGTAGTGGCCATTGGTTTTAGCAGTAAATCATTAGTGAGATTTAGTAGGACAGTTTCTGTGGAGTGCTGCGAGCAAAAGCCAGACTGTAAGGGGCCAAGAAGGTTATTTTCAATGAGGTAGGAGCCAAGACGGTTGTAGACTGTGGGCCAGATTCTCGTACATCCGCGTATCTTTGCGCGGGCGTAACATATCCGATTTACGTTATGCCTCGCAACTTAGACGGGCAAGTGCTGTAATCTCAAAGCACTTGCTCCGTAAGTTGCGGCGACGTAGCGTAAATTGGCCGGCGTAAGCCTGCCTAATTCAAATGTGGGACAGGGGGGCGTGTTTTATGTTAATGTTCTGTGACCCGACGTGATTGACGTTTTCACGGACGGCTAATGCGCTGTCTGTGGAAATCTCCCAGTGTGCATTGCTCCTAATACGCCGCAAGGACGTATTGGTTTTGACATGAATGTAAATTACGTCCAGCCCCATTCACGGACGAGTTACGCAAACGACGTCAAATTTAAAAATTTTGTCGCGGTAACGACGGCCATACTTAACATTGGTACGCCGCACATACGCCACCATATAGCAGGGGTAACTTTACGTCGGGAAAAGCCTAACGTAAACGGTGTAACTGTACTGCGTCGGCCGGGCGTACGTTCGTGAATTTGCGTATCTAGCTGATTTACATATTTCGACATGTAAATCAGCGTACACGCCCCTAGCGGCCAGCGTAAATATGCAGTTACGATCCGACGGCGTATGTGTGTGTGTAGCACTACCCCCAAAGGAGCTGCTGGTTTAGATTTTGGGTTATGCACGTTACCTCTAAGTTCTTTGTCCAGGAAAGAAAGTCTGTAGAAATTGCAATGTCCACACAAGATGTAAAACCTTCAACTGTTAGGTTTTATTTTTTGCTGCATAAAACTTGTGAAGGAAGTAGAGAGTATAGAGAGAAGGGGAAGGTTCAGGTACGCGGTACAGAATGCACAAAAAGTATCTAAAGTTCCAATATTCACCACTCACTCCTGAGTGGGTTTTGTTTACCCGGATAGACCCCTCTCACCCGGATAGACCCCTCTCACCCGGATAGACCCCTCTCACTCGGATAGACCCCTCTCACCCGGATAGACCCCTCTCACCCGGATAGACCCCTCTCACTCGGATAGACCCCTCTCACCCGGATAGACCCCTCTCACCCGGATAGACCCCTCTCACATGGCCTAGCAGCCGGAGTGACGCACGGAGAGTATGGAAACAGTCTCTGCCACAGACCGTCTGAGAACATAGGATGGATAGCCAGGAATCCTCTGCCACAGGATTTGAGTCCCGAACTTCCTGCCTTACAGCAAAAGAGCCTTTAAGCCAATCCGGCGGACTGTAAGACAATTTGAGTAGTGGATCCCTTTTCTTTTAACGAGGTCAGCAGGCCTATCCTGAGACATCAGCTTGCCTTGCTTTGTCTCCTCCAGGGCAGGTCCTCCCCCGGGTTTCCTTCGTTAAGAATCTTCCCCCACTTGGATGGACGGCTTGAGATCCCTTCTAGAACCACAGGTCCCAGCCAGCATAGCTGGGCCTACCTGATAGGAATACAGCCTTGGACCAACGTAGTCCCGGGGGTGAAATCACACACGTACTTCGCGCCAGGAGGGTCACGAGGTGAAGGACCCTGAAAAACGGCATCTGCCCCTTAAGTATCCCTTCCCAGCATGCACAGCGGGGCACAACTCCCACTGGGCTGCTGCCGAGAAGGGTCACTCAACACACCATGGTTCGCCCGAGTTCCAACATGGGCCTGAGGTGGTAACGCCACCTACAGGCAACAAGGGAAAACTTCTATCAAGCACAACCACAGCCAGAACAAGGGCTAGTTTCAATTGAATTAGTAAAGTCTGAGCCCAACTATTGGCTCAGACTCACCCTTAATTTATAGTAGTGCCCCAGTCATTGGGTGCCCGGCACTACATATATATGTATATATATATATATATAAATTACTCTCAATTACTGCGACCACCTTCTAGCTCTATCCTTAACTCCCTAACCCACATCTTCAACCTCTCCCTCTCCTCCGGCACCTTTCCTTCCCCGCTCAAACATGCAGTGGTTACCCCCATACTTAAAAAACCCTCACTAGACCCCACCTGCTTGAATAACTTAACCACTTGGTTTCCAGCCCATAGTCAAAATACGTCCTGTTTTTAAAGATGGATATCTCAGTAACGGCAGCAGCTGCTGACACAACTGAGGTATCCATCTTTAGTGCCGACGGTCCTGTACACGATAACGGCGGTCTCCGCGGCGGATTCGCCGCGAGATCGCCGTTATCGGTGGCGGGAGGGGGGCCTCCCGCCGCTGACCCGCGCCCTCCGCCGCTTACCGGAGCCGTCGGTAGCGGCGGAGGGGATCGCGACCATCCGGCAGCTGAGCGGGGACGAGACTGAAGGAAAAATCTCCTTCGCCCGTCCCCATAGCTCTGCTGGGCGGAAGTGACGTCAAAACGTCAGTCCCGCCCAGCCTCTTAAAGAGACATTTTTTTTTTTTGTCATTTGAAAAAATGACATTTCCAAATTTTTTTTTTTTTTTTTTTGCATTTAAGCCCAAATATGAGATCTGAGGTCTTTTTGACCCCAGATCTCATATTTAAGAGGACCTGTCATGCTTTTTTCTATTACAAGGGATGTTTACATTACTTGTAATAGGAATAAAAGTGATAATTTTTTTATTTTTTTTTATTTCAGTGTTAAAAATTGTAAAATAACTAAAAATAAATGCGAAAAGCAAAAAAATTTTTTTTTAAAGCGCCCCGTCCCGACGAGCTCGCGAGTAGAAGCGAACGTATACGCGAGTAGCGCCGACATATGAAAACGGTATTCAAACCACACAAGTGAGGTATCGCCGCGATCGTTAGAGCGAGAGCAATAATTCTAGCCCTAGGCCTACTCTGTAACTCAAAAAATGCAACCTGTAGAATTTTTTAAACGTCGCCTATCAAGATTTTTAAGGGTAAAAGTTTGATGCCATGCCACGAGCGGGCGCAATTTTTAAGCGTGACATGTTGGGTATCATTTTACTCGGCGTAACATTATCTTTCACAATATATAAAAAAATTGGGCCAAATTTATTGTTGTGTTATTTTTTAATTTAAAAAAGTGAATTTTTTCCAAAAAAAGTGCGCTTGTAAAACCGCTGCGCAAATACGGTGTGACAAAAAGTATTGCAATGACTGCCATTTTATTCTCTAGGGTGTTAGAAAAAAATATATATATAATGTTTGGGGGTTTTAAGTAATATTCTAGCAAAAAAAAACTGTTTTAGTCTCGTAAACACTGAATCTGAAAAACAGGCTCAGTAACAAAGTGGTTAAGACCCATCTCCCTGCTCCCTTTTGCCTCCAAGCTCATCGAACGCCTTGTCCATGACCGAATGAGTCGCTACTTCACAGACAACAACCTTCTCAACCCTCTACAGTCTGGCTTCCGCCCACAACATTCTACTGAAACTGCCCTACTAAAACTCACCAATGACCTACTAACTGCTAAAACCAATGCCCATTACTCCATAATCGTACTCCTAGACCTCTCTGCTGCCTTTGACACCGTTGACCACCTGCTCCTCCTCAGCAAATTACACTCCTTGGCCTCTGTGATTCTGCTTTATCCTAGTTCTCCTCCTACCTATCTCAGCACACTTTCAGTGTTTCTTACAACTCCATCTCCTCCGCTCCTCTTTCTGTTGGGGTACCCCCAGGCTCCGTCCTTGGGCCCCTCCTACTCTCACTCTATTCCTCTTCCCTGGGCCAGTTGATGACCTTCCATGGCTTCCAATACCACCTCTATGCCGACGACACCCAGATCTATCTCTCCACTCCTCAACTCACCCCCTCCATCTCCTCATCTCACCCCCCTCCATCTCCTCATCTCACCCCCTCCATCTCCTCACCTCACCCCATCCACCTCCTCATCTCACCCCCTCCACCTCCTCATCTCACCCCCTCCATCTCCTCACGGATATCAAACTTACTGAATGACATATCGGTATAGATGTCACACCACTTCCTCCAACTCAATATCTCTAAAACTGAGCTTGTTATATTTCCTCCTTCCTGGTCTCCCCCCATGTGACTTCACCATTAATATCAACAACACAACCATTGGTCCCTCCACACATGCCAGTGTCCTAGGTGTAATCCTTGACACAGACCTCTCCTTCAGCCCACATCCAATCACTATCTAAATCCTGCCGCCTTATCCTCCGCAACATCTCCAGAATTCGACCCTTCCTGACTAATGACACCACAAAGCAACTTATTCACTCCGCTATTATTTCCCGCCTTAACTACTGCAACTCTCTACTTAATGGTCTACCCTTACACAGGCTCCTCCCCTTCAGTCTATTATGAATTTTGCTGATAGACTAAAACACCTCACTAACAAATCCGTGACTACTGCTCCTCTCTGCCAATCCCTTCACTGGCTTCCCCTCCCCCACCGTGTAAAATTCAAAATGCTAACCACAACATACAAGGCCATTCACAACATCGCCCCCATCTACATCACCAACCTCATCTGCAAATATCGCCCAAATCATCCCCTCGGCTCCTCCCAGGACCTCCTACTTTCTAGCTCCTCCCATGCTTGCCTTCAGGACTTCTCCAGAGCCTCTCCCATTTCTGGAACTCCGTGCCCCAGTATGTCCGATCAGCCCCTACCCTGTCCACCTTCAGGAGATCCCCCCTGAAAACTCATTTATTCAGGGAAGCCGATCCCACCCCCACCTGACAACTGTCCCCGAGCCACCCCCATCAAATTCTCTGCAGCTATTACCTTTTGTACCACCACCCCTCCCTTTAGAATGTAAGCTCTACGAGCCGGGCTCTCCTGTACCTTCTGTATTGTACTGTACTGTAATTGTGTTGTCCCCCCTATACATTGTAAAGCGCTGCGTAAACTGTTGGCACTATATAAATCGTGTATAATAATAATATTGGGGCACTTATTGCTGAAATTGATGTTACATATCACCGCGCAGGCCAGAATGAGAGCGATAATTCTATCACCAGACCTCCTCCGTAACACTAAACTGATGACCTATAGGGGCTTTTAAAGCCTTGCCTATAGAAAATATAGAGTACTGAAGTTTGTCACCAAACTACAGGCGCACACAAATTTAAGGTTGGACATGTTGGGTATCTATTTACTTGGTGCAACTCGACTTTTATATTTTACCAAAACATTGGGTAATTTATTGTGTTTTTGTGCCCCCTAAAATTAACTTTAGTGTGTTCTTTACAGAAATGTTGCATTTCATAGACTTTTGCGGAAATATCGTGTGACATAAAAAATTGGAACTACCACTATTTTATTCTCTAGGACAGCCCTTTCCACTCGCCTTCTCGCATTTTGCCTGTGGAAAATTGTTTCTGGTGAGGAGCTGGGCTTCCAGGGAGCTGGGGGGCAGCATGGGTACCCCTGGCATGTGGGGGTTGATCGGGAACCGTTCTCCCATTGATCGCCCCGGGGAAGAGAGCATGGTGGAAGGAGAAAAGCCGCGGGATTACAGAGCAGATAACCCGCTGTTACAGCTGAGTTTACATTACACACAGCCCGCCTCCTGACCCCGCGCCTGTATCAGATAGATAGAATGCCAGTCCAATGCTGGGATGTGTTCTGTCTATCTGATACAGGCGCGGGGTCAGGAGGCGGGGCTGTGTGTAAGCACGAGCGGAGCTGAGGCAATTGTAATATAAACTCAGCTGTAACAGCCGGCTATCCGATCTGTAATCCCTTGGCTTTTATCTTCCTCAATGCTCTCTTCCCTGGGGTGATCCTCTGCACAGTTGAGAAGATCCTACAATGGTGGGCACAGTGAGCAGAGGCTACAATGGTGGGCCCAGTGAGCAGAGGCTACAATGGTGGGCACAGTGAGCAGAGGCTACAATGGTGGGCACAGTGAGCAGAGGCTACAATGGTCGGAACAGTGAGCAGAGGCTACAATGGTGGGCACAGTGAGCAGAGGCTACAATGGTGGGCACAGTGAGCTGAGGCTACAATGGTGTTCACAGTAAACAGAGGCTACAATGGTGGGCACAGTGAGCAGAGGCTGCAATGGTGGGCACAGTGAGCTGGGGCTACAATGGTGGGCACAGTGAGCTGAGGCTACAATGTTGGGCACAGTGAGCAGAGGCTACAATGGTGGGCACAGTGAGCAGATTCTGCAATGGTGGCATAGGTGAGCTGAAGCTACAATGGTGGACACAGGTGATCTGAGGCTACAATGGTGGACACAGGTAAGCTGAGGCTGCAATGGTGGGCACAGGTGAGCTGAGGCTGCAATGGTGGGCACAGGTGAGCTGAGGCTACAATAGTGGGCACAGGTGAGCTAAGGCTAAAATGGTGGGCACAGTGAGCAGAGGCTACAATGGTGGGTGTGGCGGGAGGGCCCATGGAACCAAGAATCCGGTGGGATACTTCCTGCAGTCTGGGACATCCAACCTTCACCTGGATCCAAGGTTCGGATAGCAGGAGAGGAGAGGTACAAACTGACAGGGGACTCTAACTTTGGCAGTGATTTGGAGTGGCGGTTGGAGGAAATCATGGAATTCAGAGAAGGGCTACTGAACGTCTCAGAAGTGCACTGGGCACTGGAAGATTTGGAGTTTCTGTCCGTTCAGGAATGGGAGCTGGAGATCGCCTACAGACGGCTGCTAGACTCTGCTCAGCGCCAGGGCTGGGCTCCCTTTGCCTGGGACTATCTGGAAATACCAGTTGACAACTCTGAAATCCTGGCTGAAGAGTCGGCAATGTGGCAGAGTGACAGTGTGCTTTGCCAACCTGCCCCCGCAGCTATGGACCTAGAGGTCTTATGGCGGATGCAGCAAGTGCTGACTGACCTTGATGATCCTGTTTCTGCATGGGATGATCTTGCAGCCAGCTCACCTCCCCAATGACAGCTACACAGTTTGGGAGTGGAGGAATCCAGCCTCCCTCCCCAACGGTTAGCCAGAGCGGATGTGCTACCAACCTCTGCCCAGCAATGGCAAAAACTGTGGAGTCTCATGGAGCCGGGGCAGTCGGCCTCCCTCCCCAACAGTTAGCCGGAGTAGATGGTTTGGGATTTCCAGCAGAAGGGCTGGCAACAGGGCAGAGTTCCGCTGGCCTCTGCCCTCAACTAATAGAAGTTCCTGTGGTAGTGAATGGGACTTTGGTCTTCACTGACACAACCCCAGAAAATGGACTGAGACAGGAGGATATATAGTTACATAGTTACATAGTTAGTCAGGTTGAAAAAAAACACAAGTCCATCCAGTTCAACCACAAAAAAACAAATAAAAAAAAACAAAAAAAAAACAAACAAAATAAAAAACACAATGCAATCCCAGGATGTCAGCCTTACTTTGCAAGCACTGGGTAATTTCCATCTATCACAAGTGGATGGGACTTTAGTCTCCACGTGTATACCCCAGGGATGGGGGGCAGTCGGCCCAGATCCCCAAGAGCATGACGGAGTGAGCCCAGTCACCCTGTCTTCTCTCCAGTGGATGAAAGGACTCCAGGCCTCTCCCCAGCAGCGGGTATGTTCTATGAGAGAGGCAGAGGTTGGCTGGGTGAGTAATGCTCTGTTTGGAACAATATGTTTGGGGTACTGTGTGGGTACAGGCATTAGAGGACTGGAACTATGGACTAACTTCAGAGTCAACCCATCTGGGGTCTCCTCCTGTGTTAAGCCCTGTACACACGATCGGATATCTGATGGAATCTAATCCAATGGATTTTTTTGTCGGATATCTGATGAAGTTGACTTTCATCAGTCTTGCCTACACACTATCGGTCAAAAATCCGATCGTGTCCAAATGCGGTGACGTAAAACACTACGACGTGCTGAGAAAAATGATGTTCAATGCTTCCGAGCATGCGTCAATTTGATTCTGAGCATGCATGGATTTTTGACCGATGGACTTCCACACAGACGATCGTTTTTTTTCTATCGTTTTTTTATCCATAGGAAAAATTTAAAACATGTTCTATTTTTTTACACCGATGGAAAACAAACCGATGGGGCCCACACACGATTAGTTTGACCGATGAAAACAGTCCATCGGTCTGTGTACAGGGCTTTAGTCTTCTGCCGAAAGGGGAGAGATGTGACGGGAGGGCCCGTGGAACCCAGAATCCCTTGGAAAATATGGGATACTCTTGTTTCAGCTCCCCGTGCACCTCTTATGTCTAAGTTACCCTGTGCCAGGATGGGTGACTGAGAAAATATGTCTTGGATTACTTAAAATGGGACAGTAATATTTCTCCACAATATCTGCCAGGATAGATGTAAAGACTATTCTTAGTTGTTAATTCTGAAAAACATGCTAATTGAAAGAGCTGATCACATTGGCCTCTGTACAATGTAGGAGACGAGCCGACACCGGCTACTGGAAGCTCCTGCTATTGTGTGAAGATGTCCTTGTACTTATGATAATGTGTATTGTATAGCCGGTGAGCGAGGAGATGTGACGTCTACCCTAAAAGGTCATATCTGAGTCACCTCGTCTGTCTAAAGGATTAGTTCATTAGCTCATGTTAATTTATGTTCTGGTTACCTCCTCTTTAACTGTATATAAGACTTGATTTTGTTTCTAATAAACACTCCATGTTCAGCAGACAAACAAGTCTCGTCTCGTTGTGTGCTTGTGAGCAGATGGAATATCTGATATCTATATCCAGACTGAGAGGAAGCGGTATATGACGGAAGCACTCAGCGGAGTGTGGGGGACATTCCGTTACAGTGGGCACAGTGAGCAGAGGCTACAATGGTGGGCACAGTGAGCAGAGGCTACAATGGTGGGCACAGTGAGCAGAGGCTACAATGGTGGGCACAGTGAGCAGAGGCTGCAATGGTGGGCACAGTGAGCAGAGGCTGCAATGGTGGACACAGGTGAGGCTGCAATGGTGGGCATAGGTGAGGCTGCATTGATGGTCACTAGTGAGGCTGCACTGATAAAGTTGTTGTTAATATTTTTTTTTTAACTTAATTCTGCATAACAAATTTAAGTATCATTTCATGGGATAATTTATGAAGGTGTGTTTAGAGGTGGAATTAGGGGCAGTGCAGGGTAGGGATCGGTTGGGTCAACTGGTGGTGAGAAACCCTTAAGGCCTAGCTAGTAGCTCAGGACTTGAAATTCTGAGCCTTGCTGGCAGTGCCAGCAGAGCACAAAGGATGCTCTAGGGCAGGGGTGGGCAATTATTTTTTCGATGGGGCCACATGAGAAACTAAAAATATTTTGGAGGGCCGGGCCAAAAGGCTAAACTCAATACTGCATAAAATCAATTGTATTTCTTTATAAAAAGCAGTAAATATCATTGTTGGACAACTGGTACGAGTACTTGTTATAGACATGGCACAGGAGGGGGACAGACACTGGGGACATGACACAGGAGGGGGACAGACGCTGGGGACATGACACAGGAGGGGGAAAGACGCTGGGGACATGACACAGGAGGGGGAAAGACGCTGGGGACATGACACAGGAGGGGGACAGACGCTGGGGACAGGCAGCCACTGTTTAATCAATAACAATTGATTAAACAGTGGCTGCATGTGATGGCACAGTGGTTGCGTTTGATGGGCACAGTGGCGACAATTGATGGCACAGTGGCTGCGTTTGATGGCATGGCACAGTGGCGACAATTGATGGCACAGTGGCTGCGTTTGATGGCATGGCACAGTGGCTGTGTTTGATTGCACAGTGGCTGCGTTTGATGGCATGTCACAGTGGTGACAATTGATGGCACAGTGGCTGCGTTTGATGGAATGGCACAGTGGCGACAATTGATGGCACAGTGGCTGCGTTTGATGGCATGGCACAGTGGCGACAATTGATGGCACAGTGGCTGCGTTTGATGGCATGGCACAGTGGCGACAATTGATGGCACAGTGGCTGCGTTTGATGGCATGGCACAGTGGCGACAATTGATGGCACAGTGGCTGCGTTTGATGGCATGGCACAGTGGCGACAATTGATGGCACAGTGGCTGCGTTTGATGGCATGGCACAGTGGCTGTGTTTGATTGCACAGTGGCTGCGTTTGATGGCATGGCACAGTGGCGACAATTGATGGCACAGTGGCTGCGTTTGATGGAATGGCACAGTGGCGACAATTGATGGCACAGTGGCTGCGTTTGATGGCATGTCATAGTGGTGACAATTGATGGGCCCAGTGGCTGCCTGCATATGATGGGCACAGTGAGGCTTCAATTTTTTTGTTTGTTTTTTCGTCTGCGACCCCCCCCCCCCCCCCCCCCAAAAAAAAAAATTTGAGCACCAGCCGCAGGCCACTGGACAAACTAATGCAGACAGACAGTGCACAGTACCATGAGGAAGCTGCCCAGGCCCCAGCACACATGCCACAGCTATACTTACTTTTCTTTCAGTGTCTGAGAGGCTGGCTTACACACACTGTCAGTCAGGTCCGTGGTCGGCCACACTCAGCACAGTCAGCACTGCAGCTCTCTCACCTCCTTGTCCACTCCTCAGCCCTCAACCCCACACTTCCCTGAGTTCCCTCACGCTGTGGACTCGAATGCTGGGGCGGCCGCGGCGTCCTCGGCTCCTCCTCCTGATGTCCTGATCACTCTGCTTGCTAGGTGCCGTTCGTTTGAACAGCTGTTTTCCCCGCTGCGCATAGACACGCCCCCTTGGACGGATCTGTCCAATCGCGAGCAAGGGGGAGTGTCTATGTGACTCCCCCTTGCTCGCGATTGGACAGATCCGTCCAAGGGGGAGTGTTTATGCGCGGCGGGGAAAACAGCTGTTCAAACGAACGCTGTCTGTAATGTTCCCCGCCGCAGTGATTAACGTGGCAGCTGCGGCGGCGGCGATTTCGGCGGCGGCGGGGGGTCGGATTAAAAGGTCCGCCGGGCCGTATACGGCCCGCGGGGCGTAGTTTGCCCAGGTCTGCTCTAGGGTGTCTTCTATCAGAAAATATATCACATTTTGGGGGTTTTATATAATGTTCAGGCCTAAAATTATTCTTTAACTCCTTCCCACCCGGCCTATAGCAGAATGACGGCCAGACGGGGTTCCATTATCCTGATTGGAAGTCACATGACATCCAGAAGAATAAGCCGCTCGGGCGCAGGGCGATCGTTGGTGTTGTGTGTCGCTCTGACAAACCACATCTCCAGTCTCGGTAAAGAGCCTAATGCCCTGTACACACGATCGGAAATTCTGACAAGAAAACCGTGGATTTTTTTTGCGACGGAATGTTGGCTCAAACTTGTGTTGCATACACACGGTCACACAAATCTTGTCGGAAATTCCAAACGTCAAGAACGTGGTGACGTACAATACGTATGATGAGCCGAGATCAATGAAGTTCAGTAGGCAGTTTGGCTCTTTTGCTTGACTCTGAGCATGCGTGTTTTTAGGCCGTCGGAATTGCATACAGACGATCGGAATCGGAAGCATTTTTTTTTATTCTTTTTATTAAGCTTTTAAAGATTATATTACATCAACAAAGCCTATCGGGAATACCCAGGCTAGAAATAAAAACAAAACACACAATTATAACCTAATAACACAAGGTATATTTATAACATTTTTTAACAGAAACAAAGAAAAATGAAATTTTTTCAACATTTTCTGCCTTTTTTAATTCGTAGCACAAGAAATAAAACCCCAGAGGTGATCAAATACCACCAAAAGAAAGCTCTATTTGGGGGAAAAAAGGTTATTTGGGTACAGTGTTGTATGACAAGTGTGAGAGAGCTGAAAATTGGCCTGGGCAGGAAGAGGGTAAAAGTGCCGGTATTGAAGGGGTGTTGAATGTGGGCAAAAAAAAAAAGCAAAACCGTTTCTGGTAGTGAAAGGGTTAAAGGATAAGTTCACCTTCAGGAAGATGTTACATGTTCCTGTTCCTGCAGCGGCTCAGCGATCCGAGACATTTCCCGCACTCACTAATACACCTCGAGGGTTGTGTGGGATCCCTGATGTACAGGAAGACAGGACTTCAGTGAGGAACATTTCCCTCACTCAGGACAGGAATACGGCTTCTCCCCCGTGTGAGATCTCTGATGTGTGGAAATTAAGACAGGACTTCAGTGAGGAACATTTCCCGCACTCAGGACAGGAATACGGATTCTCCCCCGTGTGAGATCTCTGATGTGTGGAAAGACAGGACTTCAGTGAGGAACATTTCCCGCACTCAGGACAGGAATACGGCTTCTCCCCCGTGTGAGATCATTTATAGCCCGGATTCACATACATCGGCGCATCTTTATGCCGCCGTAGCGTATCTTTTTTACATTACGACAGCGCAGCTCGGAGAGGCATGCACTGCATTCAGCAAGCCATTGCTCACCAAGATGAGCCAGCATATCATATATTCGAAGGCGCAGGCCAGCGTAAGTGTAAGTGGGCGTCACCCCATGCAAATGATGGTCCGAGCGTGACGCAGTGGTTTACATCTGGCGTATCTTTAACGGCGCATGCGCCGTGACGTGGACGTATGTCCCGCACCCCTCTGCGCATGCTCACAACTATGCCCGGCGTAACCCCTAAGATACGCCGGCCCACCGCCTACGCCGAGAGCATAAATACACCCAGACATGCGCCCATCGAGGGCAAAAGTACACCAGCAGCTTGTCTTCCGTGGTGCAGGTACTTTTGCATTCTGAGCGATGTCTGCTCCTGAGACTGAGAGGGAGAGGAGGAAAAAACATTTCATCTGAGGAGAGGGCGATCATCATCTCTGCCATCTCTAGATACGATGTGTACCTCCATGGCGCACAGAGTCGCATGACCAGTAAGGCCAGGAAGCAAGAGATCCTCCAGGAGGTCACCCTGGAGGTCAATGCCCTTGGGCATGAGAGAAGGACCTCAAAGGACATTGCTAAGAAAATCAATGACCTGCGTCGTCAGGTCAGAGAGAAGCTGGCCAAGGTGAAGAGGCACCTCAGGGGCACGGGAGACGGAACAGCCAGTACTGTCAGGCTGACTGCCGAGGAGGAGGTGATCGCCAGATGTCTGGAGCGGGAGCAGGTGGAGGGCCTTGAGGGCTATGACTCCGGTGAACAGGCCTTGAGGACAGGTAAGTGTGTTTTATCCCCCATCCGGTGTGTAGCATGTGAGGGGGGTGCAAGGGAACATGTGACAAGTGTGTGGGTCCACCAACATGTGAATGCTTTGTGTCATCCACAGATGTGCTGGAGGGAGCGGGGCCATCGTCTGCTGCTGGACGACCCACGCCATCCCTGGAGGAGAGTGCCCACACCTCTGTAGAGGTAGTTGAGGAGGAGCGTGGTGATCTGGAGGAATGTGTCTACCTCGAGGAGGATAACAACTTCACCAAACCCTCCCAAACCTCCACCCCCATCAAGGGAAGCCCCTCAAGGGCCAACCCCATCAGGGGAAGCCCCTCAAGGGCCACCCCCATCAGGAGAAGCCCCTCAAGGGCCACCCCAATCAGGGGAAGCCCCTCAAGGGCCACCCCAATCAGGGGAAGCCCCTCAAGGGCCACCCCAATCAGGGGAAGCCCCTCAAGGGCCACCCCCTACAGACGGCCACAAGCCTCTCCAGCCCCCAGGAAGGCTTTACGGAAGACAAGGGGTGTACCCGAATTCGTACAAGAAGGGCTTGCGAGGGAACAGGCCCGCCAGACGCGCCAGATGGGAGACATTTTCAGCGACCTCCATCGTGTGGCTGAATGCACAATGGCTGTGCAGGGCACCGCAGCCACTGTGTAGCAGGGCCTCACACAGCAGGCTGAGCAGAGCAGCTCGATCTCTGACTGCCTGCAGGATGTGAGCGCAAACTGCGCTGCAATGGTCACATGCCTGGGTGACCAAGCCCAGACCCTGGAGGCCATGCGTCTCCACATGGTGGCAGGGGGTCCCTCACCATCTGGTGACCAGGGCTCCAATGTGCAGGCCAGCCTGGAGCATCATACCCGGGCAATTGGGGAGCTGCCGGCCACAGCAGCAGGCCTCACGGCGGAGGTGAAGAGCCTGGGAGTGGCTGTCCAGGCCAATACTGCTGCCATCAAGGCGGAGGGAAGGCAGACCAGGCGCCACTGGCGGCAGACCACCACCCGCCAGCTGCGGATGCAGGCGGAGACGAACTCTGTCCTCACCCGCATTGCCCTTGCATTGGAGGGCATGCAGCCAGCATCTGCCAGGAGTGACAGACCAGGGGATGAACCTCCTCCTGATGCCCCACCCGAGGCTCCCCCCAGACAATTGAGGAGCCGTTTCCGTGGCACCAGGCCTGGCACACGAGAGGGCAAATGACTGCTCTCTTTTTTTTGTGCTCAGATTATGAGCTTTATTATTTTGTTTTTGTTGGACGTGCACAGAGGTATGTGCCGTTCTCCGGTAAGGGCATGCCGTGTCGGCCAATGGCATGATCCCTTTTTTTTTCTGCACATGGTGAGGAGTGCAGAACTGGTGCCCGGACACCCGTTTGCAGGGGCAGGGTTTCCCGGTGCTGCTACAGTGTGACTGGTGTGTGAGTGTGTGTATGTGTAGGTGACATTCCTGCCAGCAAGGTGTGTCACCTTGGGTCGTCGGGGAGAGGTTATCCCCACGACCGTGTGAATGTGGTATGAATGGACAGCAACATCCTTGGTGCCTTGGCGTGGCTGCTCCCATGTCCGGCATGGTGGACTTGTGCTAAACCAATGTGAGGAGGATGTGGTGTGTGTGAGCTAGGGACCACAGTGGTGTGCATTGTCCGTGTGCCATGATGAATGTGTGTGTTTAACCACTTAACGACCGCCACATGTACATATACGTCCACAGAATGGCACGTACAGGCAGATGGGCGTACCCGTACGTCCCTGCCTACACGTGGGTCCGATCGGGATCCCCCTGGTACATGCGGCGGTCGGAAATCGTCTGGGAGCGATACGGGATGAGGGGGCGGCTATTCGTTTCTAGCCACACCGGAGCTGAAGAACGGGGAGAGCCGTATGTAAACACAGCTTCCCCGTGCTTCACTGTGGCGGCTGCATCGAATATGTCATCCCTTATATAGGGAGACACAATCGATGATGTCAGACCTACAGCCACACCCCCCTACAGTTGTAAACACACACTAGGTGAAACATAACTCCTTCAGCACCCCCCTGTGGTTAACTCCCAAACTGCAACTGTCATTTCCACAATAAACAATGCATTTTATTTTTTTGTTTACAAACTGTGAAAATGACAATGTTCCCAAAAATTTTTCAAAATTGTCCGATGTGTCCGCCATAATGTCACAGTCACGAAAAAAATCGCTGATCGCCGCCATTAGTAGTAAAAAAATAATAATTAATAAAAATGCAATAAAATGATCCCATTTTGTAAACGCTATAAATTTTGCGCAAACCAACTAATAAACGCTTATTGCGATATTTTTTTTACCAAAAATAGGTAGAATACGTATCGGCCTAAACTGAGGAAAAAAACGTTTTTATATATTTTTGGGGGATATTTATTATATGAAAAAGTTAAAAATATTGGATTTTTTTTCAAAACTGTTGCTCTATTTTTGTTATATAGCGCAAAAAATAAAAACCGCAGAGTTGATCAAATACCACCAAAAGAAAGCTCTATTTGTGGGGAAAAAAGGACGCTAATTTTGTTTGGGAGCCACGTCGCACGACCACGCAATTGAATGAATGAATGACTTGTATAGCGCAGTATCTGCTTGGCTGGTGCGGTCATTTTTACCCCATAGGATCATGACACGCTAGGGACACACAGTCATACACACATATATACATATATATACTGGGCCAATTTGGACGAGATCCAATTTACCTACCAGCATGTCTTTGGAGTGTGGGAGGAAACTGGAGTACCCAGAGGAAACCCACACAGACACAGGGATAACATGCAAACTCCAGGCAGATGGTGTCGTGGTTGGTATTCGAACCAGCGAACCTTTTGCTGCTAGGCGAAGTGCTACTCACTGCACCACTGTGCTGCCAATTGTCAGTTAAAGCGACGCAGTGCCGAATCGCAAAACCTGGCCTGGTCTTTTAGCTGCATTTTGGTCCGGGGCTTAAGTGGTTAACGTGCAAAGATGCGTTCCACGAGGCAACTTCTGACTGCTCTTCCCTCAGCAGACGGGGTAGCTTCGGTTGGGGGGGGGGGGACTGTGTGGTTGTGGGGTCAGGTCATCACATATGTCAATCTCCAGGCCCTTTCTCATGGCATAGTTGTGTAGAATGCAACATGCACCGATGATGATCTGGCACACAAAGTTTGGGGAATACAACAGGGTCCCCCCGGACTTATCCAGGCATCGGAAATGGGACTTCAGGAGGCCAAATGTGCGCTCCACCACTGCACGGGTACGTATGTGTGCTTCATTGTATCTTCTCTCTCCTGGGGTTTGGGGATTCCGGTATGGAGTCATGAGATGGGGCCCAAGTGCATATGCCGAGTCACCTGGAAGGGAAAAGACAGGAGGATGTTAGTCGTGCATGTGCCCCTCGTGATGTCTGCATCATGGGGTCGGACAGTCATGCCTGACACCCATGTCACTCACCAACCAGCCAGCTGTCCCCATACACGTTCTGTTGGGATGTTGCTTGGACGGTATATGTAGCTGTCGTGGCTGGCCCCGGGGTGTTTGGCACGGACGTGCCATATGAGGCATTGGGCATCGGCTATCACCTGTTCGTTGATGGCATGCCACTGCTTCCTATTGCGGTATATGTGCTCTGTGGCACGGGGGGGCCATAGTGCCACATGTGTGCAATCAATGGCCCCCACGGTGAGCGGGAATCCGGCAATGCTGAAGTAATCCTGCATTGCCTTCTGCCACAGGTGCTCATGGGTGGGTCTGATGATTTGGTGGGACATGCGTGTGAGGATTGCAGGGACAACCTGGTGCACACATCTGCTCATGGAGGATTGTGACATCCCAGCCACAACTCCACTTGTACGCTGAAAAGATCCACTGGTGAGGAAATGCAGTGTTGCCAGGACCTTGACCAGTGGCTGCACTGCATGTGAGGGTTGTGTCTGGCTGGTGATGTCATCATGCAGGGTTGTGGCTAATTCCAGGATGGCTTCAGGGCTGAATCTGAAGATGCGATACACCTCCGATTCACCCATGCCAAAGACGTCCATGCGCGTTCGGTATATTCTCTCCCGTGCCCTCCTAGGCGCCTGTGCACACACTAGTAGTGCTATGACCACGGCTGCCCCTGGCATGTTGGCACACAGATGTGTTGTCCTGCAAGTGTGGGTGCTCAGCTGGTCCGTAACGGTGCTGCTGCAGGTGCTCTCCAGCTGACCTGTGCAAGTCTGTTGCTGAGTTACCCCTGCTTTATGAGGAATGACTTTACGCCAGACGTACAACTTGCGCGCACATCGCATAGCCTGCGTCGGGCGCACGTACGTTTGTGAATCGCCGTATCTCCCTCATTTGCATATTTGAATACAAAAATCAATGGGAGCACCAACTACGTCCAGCGTAAATATGCGCCCACGATACGCCGGCGTAGGCAAGTTACGTCGGTTGGATAAAGCCTATTTTCTGGCGTATCTTGGTTTCTGAATCCGGCGCATAGATACGACGGCGCATATTTGCACTTACGCGGCGTATCTGCAGATACATCGGCATAAGTGCTTTGTGAATCCGGGCCTATGTCTGTAAAAATTGGACTTATCTGAAAAACATTTCCCTCACTCAGGACAGGAATACGGCTTCTCCCCCGTGTGAGATCTCTGATGTCTGTTAAAACTGGAATTGTCTGAAAAACATTTCCCACACTCAGGACAGGAATACGGCTTCTCCCCCGTGTGAGATCTCTGATGTGTGGAAAGATCGGACTTCTGTGAAAAACATTTTCCGCACTCAGGACAGGAATACGGCTTCTCCCCTGTGTGAGATCTCTGATGTCTGGAAAGATCGGACTTCTGTGAAAAACATTTTCCGCACTCAGGACAGGAATACGGCTTCTCCCCCGTGTGAGATCTTTGATGTCTGGAAAGATCGGACTTCTGTGAAAAAATGTTCCCACACTCAGGACAGGAATACGGCTTCTCCCCCGTGTGAGATCTCTGATGTATGGAAAGATGGGACTTCTGTGAAAAACATTTCCCACACTCAGGACAGGAATACTGCTTCTCCCCTGTGTGAGATCTCTGATGTGCGGAAAGACTGGACTTCTGTGAAAAACATTTCCCACACTCAGGACAGGAATACGGCTTCTCCCCCGTGTGAGATCTCTGATGTCTGGAAAGATGGGACTTCTGTGAAACACATTTCCCACACTCAGGACAGGAATACGGCTTCTCCCCCGTGTGAGATCTCTGATGTCTGTTAAAATTGGAATTGTCTGTAAAACATTTCCCACACTCAGGACAGGAATACGGCTTCTCCCCCGTGTGAGATCTCTGATGTGTGAAAAGATGGGACTTCTCTGAAAAACACTTCCCACACTCAGGACAGGAATACTGCTTCTCCCCCGTGTGAGATCTCTGATGTCTGTAAAGATGGGACTTCTGTGAAAAACACTTCCCACACTCAGGACAGGAATACTGCTTCTCCCCCGTGTGAGATCTCTGATGTCTGTAAAGATGCGACTTCTCTGAAAAACATTTTCCACACTCAGGACAGGAATACTGCTTCTCCCCCGTGTGAGATCTCTGATGTCTGTAAAGATGGGACTTCTCTGAAAAACATTTTCCACACTCAGGACAGGAATACTGCTTCTCCCCTGTGTGAGATCTCTGATGTGTGTTAAAACTGTAATAGTTTGAAAAACATTTCCCACACTCAGGACAGGAATACGGCTTCTCCCCCGTGTGAGATCTCTGATGTGTGGAAAGAATGGACTTATGTGAAAAACATTTTCCACACTTAGGACAGGAATACGGCTTCTCCTCTGTGCGAGATCTCTGATGTTTGGAAAGATCGGACTTCTGTGAAAAACATTTCCCACACTTAGGACAGGAATACGGCTTCTCCCCCGTGTGAGATCTCTGATGTGTGGAAAGTTCGGATTGAAAACGGAAACACTTCCCGCACTCAGTACAGGAAAGTCTCTTATTTGTTGGAAGGACAGCACCGTCCCGCACAGTCTGAGGCTCCTCAGGATAAGAGGAATACGATGGTCCGGCACCGTCCCGCACAGTCTGAGGTTCCTCAGGATAAGAGGAATACGATGGTCCGGCACCGTCCCGCACAGTCTGAGGTTCCTCAGGATAAGAGGAATACGATGGTCCGGCACCGTCCCGCACAGTCTGAGGTTCCTCGGGATAAGAGGAATACGATGGTCCGGCACCGTCCCGCACAGTCTGAGGTTCCTCGGGATAAGAGGAATACGATGGTCCGGCACCGTCCCGCACAGTCTGAGGTTCCTCAGGATAAGAGGAATACGATGGTCCGGCACCGTCACGCACAGTCTGAGGTTCCTCAGGATAAGAGGAATACGATGGTCCGGCACCGTCCCGCACAGTCTGAGGTTCCTCAGGATAAGAGGAATACGATGGTCCGGCACCGTCCCTCACAGTCTGAGGTTCCTCAGGATAAGAGGAATACGATGGTCCATCTACACTGTGTGGTGCCGGATGGACATTTGAGGTAGTCGGGTTTTCTCCTGGACTATACTGTGTGATGTCCTCATCTTCTACTTTACAGTCTGGAGACAAAGTGAGACAATCCTCTGAGGTTTTCCTCATCTCCCGTCCATCTACTAAAATAGAAATACAAACATTATTACTAGACATGAGCTGATTGGTTCCCCTAAACCAGGACTCCGCCCACATTAGGCAGCTTTGTCTATGAGGATCTTACAATTTCCCCCTCAAGATAACTAGTAAATGGGTCCTCTGATCTCCTACCAGATCATTTCTTTATTCATGGACCTTAGTCAGAGAGTGAGGAAACAACGAGAACTGTCTTTTATAGGAGTGACAGTGATGAGGGGATTATAGGACGAGTGTCCCCTCCCCCTCTATCACTCATTACCATCTTCCCAACACAAGAAGTCCTGCACTTCCTTATTTAGTCCATGATTTAGTCATGAATAACAGCGGGGCTGAGCCCCACCAGAGGTCAGAGAGTGAGGATGGGGGAGAACAACCAAGATGAAGACTGGACTGATCCTGAAGACCTCCATCATTGGGCTATTGACTCCTCCCTCATTATCACTTTCTTTTTAAAGTTCCAAAGCTTGAGGATGTTATCACATTATTATCACCATGTAAAAGTCTGTCCTCCAATCACATCATCAGATATAAAATCAAACCACTATGAAATCAGTAAATAGGAAACTGCTCATATAATACCCAGATATGAGGTATAACAGAACTGCTCTGATATTGGTTAATGAACAAAAACAGAACAAAAGAGAAGTTCTGCTTTTCTTGGAGCTCCGCCTGTCTCTTAAAGTCCCAGCCCCCTGAATCTATCGGCAAGCTGTATTGGCTGAGAGAAGCAGGCTCCCATCAATCCTTTCCCTTTCCTATGCAGTTCCACACATTGCACTCATTCACATTATCTCTTTGGTGCCCTCTGCTGGCCTTTTCTAAATCGGCAAACACAATTCCATCCCCAGCCTATAATAATAGTACATTTACCACTTGCCGACCAGTCGCTGTCAGCGGCTCAGCTCGTTCCAACAAATCGCCATACTGGTATGTCGGCTCCTTTTAAGAACCATACCAGGTGCTGCCGTGTGCCCGCTGCACTGCGGGGGGGGGTCCCGATGCGTGTGGCAGGCAGCCGCGAGGGCCGCCGTCCATCCGCGATCGCGGGCATGAGAGCAAGAACAGGATCTGTGTGTGTAAACAGATCCCCGTTCTGACAGGAGAGGAGAGACAGATCTGCTGTTCCTGGCAATCAGGGGCTGAAGGGGTTAAAGTTCAAACATTTCTTTTTCTTCTTAATACTCCATGTTGGTAATATATTCAGGTCATATGTGCAATGGCATTACAGCCGATAGACTTTACAGTTTATTTCTTTTTATTAGATTTTACATTTGCACTTCTGTTTGTCAAAAAGCAATATTTTTGTTTTATTTCTAAAGACGTTCCATATCACAAGGGCTAAATGTGTGTCTGTAGTGCGTGTTCAATCCTTCATACCAGAAATAAGAAGATCTGATTGGATTTTTACTCCAGGAGTATATCATGGGTTTGGCAATTCTAGAGAAAGGTGTAAATAATGATTGTGAACGGAGCGAGGGAGCGGCGAGGAGATACACTGTGCGTGTCTACCGATGTGTGTGACAGATATTTCTATGGAATAAAGTCAGAGATCTTATAGATCTATACTATGTGGAGAGTTCTTCTTGTCTTGGGTCTGAGACTATACAGACCTATCCCTCCACCCGGCACTGCCAGCAAACATCACAACTAGTAACCCCGGGAGAATTCCTCTGTCAGAGATCTCGCAAGATCCGGGTATGGGGCAGAAGACCTAAGACACATACCCCAGATGACTAAGACAAGCAACACCTATGGGGGGAAAAATGAACATTTTACTAGCAGCTGAACCCCAGAATGTCCATAAATCCATCCTAGATACATGAACTGTGTCTGCAGCACAGAGAAGGAAGATTATCCCAGAGAAATACAGGAATACAGGACGGGGAACACAGCTCAGGAAAGTGACCAGAGGATTATAGGCTGATATCACCCAGTCCCCGCCCTACTCTGGACCAATCAGTGAGCAGTATGGGTGGAGGAATGGATTTAGTGTTAATGACCCACCTGTGCTGATCTCTGTAGGAGTGTCCTCCTCTATAAATGTCCCCGTTATTCCATCCTCCTCCATAGACTGCTGATCATCCCTCACATACGTCTCTTCTTCTTCTGATTTCACCTCAAATTCTATATCGATTGGATCTCCACTCTAAACCAAGAGAATGAGAGAGAATATCATCTGTAAGATATAATCTTTATTATTGTGACATCACATCTATAAAATCCACACATCCCCCCACAAGTCCATGTCTAGATGTTCCGTCCCACCAACCTTTAAATAAGGAGGGATGGTGTGACCTTCCTGTGTGGAATCCCGGGAATACAGAGGACGGGGACATCTCTCTGGGGGGTCTCTGTAGCTGGATGACTTCACCATGGTGTCCTGGTACAGATCTTTGTGTCCTTTTGGAAACTCTGACTCCTCCATCACCCCATCCTCATCATCCTCCTCTTTTATCTCTTCTTTAATATTGACCAGTGTGGAATCCTGAGGACGGGGACATCTCTCTGGTGGGTTCCCATTACTGGATCCATCTGTAGGAAACACACACACTGACTGAATACATTGTTTCTATGTGTTTATCAGATGATGGGGGATCTAGGTGGAGCCTCCGTACTGCTCTCTCCTTTACAATAAAGTCTCCTCTTACCCAGTGATGTGAGGGGCAGCTGATTGTCCATCATGACGTCCTTGTAGAGATCCTTGTGTCCTTCTAAATACTCCCCCTCCTCCATGGAGAAATAGACAGTGACATCCTGACACCTTATAGGAACCTGACACACACAATGATACAGTCACCATCCAGACACACCCCTTGTCTGTTACTGGATAATGTCCCAGAATCCTCCTCACCTCTCCTGTCAGCAGCTCCATCATCTTCTTGGTGACTTCTAGAATCTTCTCCATGTTGTGTCTCTCAGGTTTTAGGGAGTCAAATGGAGGCACTGTGATGGTCATGTGATCACCTGACTTCACAAGAGGAAATCTCTGTATTGAGGAACCAATAGGAATATCATGTTAGACTCCCAGAATCCTCCTCACCTCTCCGGTCAGGTCTGTGTATTATTAATAGACATAAGAGTGATGTCATGTGACCTCCCAGAATCCTCCTCACCTCTCCGGTCAGGTCTGTATATTATTAATAGAGATAAGAGTGATGTCATGTGACCTCCCAGAATCCTCCTCACCTCTCCGGTCAGGTCTGTATATTATTAATAGAGATAAGAGTGATGTCATGTGACCTCCCAGAATTCTCCTCACCTCTCAGGTCAGGCCTGTATTATTAATAGAGATAAGAGTGATGTCATGTGACCTCCCAGAATCCTCCTCACCTCTCCGGTCAGGTCTGTGTATTTTTAATAGAGATAAGAGTGATGTCATGTGACGACCTCCCAGAATCCTCACCTTTCCGGTCAGGTCTGTGTATTATTTATTTTTTTAAAAGCCTATGGCGTGTGAACACACCCAAAAAAATCCACCCGGTGCAGAAAAAATGTGCACACACATAAAGAGTGTTCACAAAACGTGCAGACGGGTGCAACATCAAGTGGTCCTCCTGTGAAGAAGGGACCCAAAACCCTGATCCCCTGGGGCGTTAGGCTCCAGACGGGGACTGAGGTACTGTGGTCCGAGCAACCGAAGCCGACACGGACCCAACTTCCTTGGAGAGACTGCCAAAACAGAACCCTCCCAGTACTAGGTGGGGCTCCCCCGAAGGAAGACCCCATGAGACCAGGCAGACTAAGCCAGAAGGCCATGTCCACCCACTCCCAAGATGTTCAGGGCTGGCCCGAGGACCAGCACCCTACTAATCACACAGTGACACAAAACGTGCACAACAAAAAAAGACAAAAAGTG
The DNA here is from genome assembly GCF_905171775.1 of Rana temporaria. Classification (NCBI taxonomy): domain Eukaryota; kingdom Metazoa; phylum Chordata; class Amphibia; order Anura; family Ranidae; genus Rana; species Rana temporaria. The sequence continues at coordinate 4,948,343 of NW_024404432.1, read as the reverse complement.
ACAAACATAGGCAATGAATAAAATAAAGTGAGGGAAGGGATAGTGGAGAGGAGAGTGAAGAAGTGGTCATTGTGGTGTACAATGACCAGGCCCTCCGGCCAGGGATAAAAAATTCCTCCGGTCCTAGCCAAAAGGCCCGGCCCAGGAGGCAGGTGCTAAAAAAAGCGTGTAGCTGGTGCAGTGACCGTGGTATCTTTAAATCAAAGTGACCCTCACTCACAGTGATTCTCAGATACCCCTGGACTGCCACTCCAGGGGCACATGCACCATAGGTTTTTCGTTCCGAATCTGACCCCCCGACTGGCCAGTGCAGCCCTCCACCCCTGCCAGCTAGAGAGCCCTTCAAGGTTTTCTTAGGGAGAACTGCCGCTGAGGTAGCAGCCTCCGCCAATACTAGCCCCTCAGACCCTCCGTCAACCCGGCAGATTTGCATGGTCCTACCCCAAACCCATCACAGGGCAGAACCAGCTCCTCCAACCGGATCGCTGACAGAGATAGCACTTACACCAGCCAGCCAGAAGGCCAGACTAGAACTCGGCAAACAAAAACAAGACCGAGCGCAGCACCCATCCTCACCAGAAGCACCCTTCCAGATGGCTCAGATTCGACCATGGGCCGGCCCCCAGTAACTGTCGGGCAGCACGGCGTAGTCATGTGACCTCCCAGAATCCTCCTCACCTCTCCGGTCAGGTCTGTGTATTATTAATAGATATAAGAGTAATGTCATGTGACCTCCCAGAATCCTCCTCACCTCTCCGGTCAGGTCGGTATTATTGATAGAGATAAGAGTGATGTCATGTGACCTCCCAGAATCCTCCTCACCTCTCCGGTCAGGTCGGTATTATTAATAGAGATAAGAGTGATGTTATGTGACCTCCCAGAATCCTCCTCACCTCTCCGGTCAGGTCTGTATTATTAATAGAGATAATAGTGATGTCATGTGACCTCCCAGAATCCTCCTCACCTCTCCGGTCAGGTCTGTATTATTAATAGAGATAATAGTGATGTCATGTGACCTCCCAGAATCCTCCTCACCTCTCCGGTCAGGTCTGTATTATTAATAGAGATAAGAGTGATGTCATGTGACCTCCCAGAATCCTCCTCACCTCTCCGGTCAGTTCTGTGTATTATTAATAGAGATAAGAGTGATGTCATGTGACCTCCCAGAATCCTCCTCACCTCTCCGGTCTGTATTATTAATAGAGATAAGAGTGATGTCATGTGACCTCCCAGAATCCTCCTCACCTCTCCGGTCAGGTCTGTGTATTATTAATAGAGATAAGAGTGATGTCATGTGACCTCCCAGAATCCTCCTCACCTCTCCGGTCAGGTCTGTGTATTATTAATAGAGATAAGAGTGATGTCATGTGACCTCCCAGAATCCTCCTCACCTCTCCGGTCAGGTCTGTGTAATATTAATAAAGATAAGAGTGATGTCATGTGACCTCCCAGAATCCTCCTCACCTCTCCGGTCAGCAGGTAGATGATCTCCAGGGTGAGGTTTAGAATCCTCTCAGTCATGTGACTCCGGTCCTGCTCCATGCTGATTGGTCATGTGATGTACACAGATTTACCTGTGGACCAATAATTGATAAGAGAGAATGATCTGGACTGTATTGGTTGTATAATATTAGGATGGGGGTGTATGGGGGATAATATGAGGGGTTCTATCATGTAAGAACGCCCCCCCAGTGGTCTTACACACAGAGGAACATTCAGTTTAGTGTTTGATATGTTTCTGGGATCCTCCTTCCCTTTGGCCTTTAACATTTCCCCACCTATGGGGCCAGAACATTCTCTTTATATTGGAGATGTGGGGGGGATAGGGGTGTGATATGTAGACATAAAGTTTATGTCTATATAAACCTTCCCTATCCTCCCCACATCTCCAATATGAATAGAATGTTCTGGCCCCATAGGTGGGGAAATGTTCTGATCCTGAAGGGGTTAATCTAGGTCTCCACACTATATGTATCATCTGCTGGAGATAAAATACATCACAGTGACTATGGAGGAAGAGGACGGACATGACGGGGTTACTGGGTGTAAATAGAAAATAAGATCTTATTACCTCCTCTGCTGCCCCATCCAGCAACGTCTCCTCTCTAATTCCTCCCGAATCACCTCTCATCCGGAACTTCCTGTCTGTACCTGACATCACTTCCTGTCTTCCATAGAGACTTCCTGTCTGCCATCTTGTGGATCTCAGAGGAACTGCAGGCCAGAGAAACATCTTGTAGTGTGAACCCGGCCTTATTGCCAAAGCTTAAAGGGTCACTAAAGGAATTTTTTTTTTTAGCTAAATAGCTTCCTTTACCTTACTGCAGTACTGCTGGTTTCATGTCCTCATTGTTCGTTTTTGCTTTGAAGTAGCTGTAATTCTGCTGTGATCTCCACACTTCCTGGTTGCCTGTTTCCTTATAACCATCGTACTAGGAGCTTTCTCACGGTGGTCTAAGCTGTCATTACTGTGTGTCTAAAACTCCTCAGAACCAATCAGATTCATTTTAAAAACAAAACACTGCCCTGGATTTGTTTGTTTTTGTTCTGTGAGTCTTCCCGACTCACCTCTCACCCGGAACTTCATTTATGTACCTTTAAAACCGAAAGTGAACCTAGAGGCACATTATATGATAGATTAAATTAAATTTTTAATCATTTTTAAAAGTAATCAGTTAACTTTTATGTCTCTATACCCTGTAAACAGTCATTTCAGCAAAAAAAATGTTTTCCTTTAGTGACCCTTTAATAGAACAGGCTGAAGATAGAGGTTGATTGGCTACTATGTAGAGCTAAGCCAGATTCTGAGCGCATCAGCTTTAGTAAATCTCCCCCCATTGATACCAGAACTAGTGCAATTAGTTTAATTTCAAATTAATTTACCGATTCACCCCCGGACCATTTCGCTGGTCAAAGACCGGGCCACTTTTTTGCGATTCGGCACTGCGTCACTTTAACTGACAATTGCGCGATCGTTCGACGTGGCTCCCAAACAAAATTGACATCCATTTTCTACCACAAATAGAGATTTTTTTTGGTGGTATTTGATCACCTCTGCGATTTTTATTTTTTGCGCTATAAACAAAAAAAGAGCAACAGTTTTGAAAGAAATGCAATGTTTTTTAATTTTTGCTATAATAAATATCCCCAAAAATATATAAAAAAAACGTTTTTTTCCTCAGTTTAGGCCGATACATATTCTTCTACATATTTTTGGTAAAAAAAAATGCAATAAGTGTTTATTGATTGGTTTGCGCAAAAGTTATAGCGTCTACAAAATAGGGGATAGTTTTATGGCATTTTTATTAATATATTTTTTTACTAGTAATGGCGGCGATCAGCAAATTTTATCGTGACTGCGACATTATGGCGGACACATCGGACACTTTTGACATCATTTTTGGACCATTGTCATATTTACAGTGATCAGTGCTATACAAATGCACTGATTACTGTGAAAATGACACTGGCAATGAAGAGGTAACCTGTAGGGATTAAGTGTGACCTAGTGAATGATTCTTACTATTAGGGGGCGTGGAGTGACACGTCACTGATCGTCGTTCCCTATGACAGGGAACAGACGATCACTGACAATGTCACTAGGAAGAACGGGGAAAGGTTTGTTTACACTGACATCTCCCCGTTCTTCAGCTTTGTGACCCGATTGTGGGACACCGGCGATCGATTGGGTCCGCAGGTCCCACAGGCACAGTTACGGAGCTCCCAACTGGGTCACAAACGCGCTGGCGGCGGCGCGCTCGCATCCTATAAGTGACGTACCTGTAAGCCCATATGCACAGCCGTGCCATTCTGACGACGTATATCGTCACGCGGTGGTCGGCAAGCGGTTAATGGAGATTAGAATACTGACACCTCTAGCATATGATGAAAAGACTGAATGATATTGCAATAGGTAAGCACGAGAATGTAAACGGTGAGTAGAACCCATAGTCAGATGAGTTTCCTACAAGCTATGGAAGTGCCAACGAGTCCATTATCGTCCTCCATGTAACGGTATCTTTTATCCCCCTAATGTTCCATGCGGTAATACTCATGTCTGTAGTCATAAGGGGGTGGTGTATAGGAATAAGCTGAACACCCCCCTGTTCGGTTCGCACCAGAACCTTCATACTGTGCAAGCTCTGGCCAGTGATCCATCCTCAAGACCCAGTAAGCCAGAGGATTTTCGGTGGGGAAGGTGTCCAAGTCTGATCTTGCCCCTAGGTATTCCTGCACCATGTAAAACAGACGCTGGTGATGGTTGCTGGAACCGGTCATACCTTGGGGCTGCGGACTAAAAAATTGTCTGAACGCATCGGTCAGACGGCCACCTTCTCCACCGCTCCTTCTGTGACTGACCGAAGCCTCAGCAACACGTTGTCCAGGACCAGGATTTTGTTACCTCCCAGTCTCTGGGAACGCGTTGCAAGGCCTCCCAAAGATGTATTATATTCTGCTCCCTCTGTGCTGGCAAAATACTCTTGTAATGTGGATCAAGGAGGGTTGCCAGTCAGTAATGATCCCTCTCCTTGATAGCATGAATAAGAGGATCCTTCCGCAGGCTTTGCAGGATCAGGGAGGCCATACAGCGTAGGTTTGCTGAGGCATTCGGTGCCGAGTCCTCTAGGTCACTGAGGATGACAGGATCCGCAGCCACCTTGTCCCAGCCATGTACAAATTTATGGGTTTCTTAAGACTGTAATTGGTCCCTTGAAGACTGCTGCTGATGCTGAGTGCTAGGCTCCACCTCCATGCTGACACAGTCCTCCTCCTCCTGTGTGATAGGTGGGCAAGCAGGACCACTGTCTGGATAAAGGGGGCCTTGAGAGGTAAGGAAGTCCTCCTATTCCTCCCTCTGTTCTGCCTCAAGGGCCCTGTCCATTATTCCATGCAGTGTGTGCTCCAACAGGTGAATTAGAGGGACAGTCTCACTGATGCATGCACTGTCACTGCTCACCATCCTCGTGGCTTCCTCAAATGGTGACAGGACAGTGCATGCATCCCTGATCATGGCCCACTGGCGTGGGTAAAAAACAAGCTCCCCTGACCCTGTACTGGTGCCATATTGGCACAGATACTCATTGATGGCCCTCTGCTGCATGTGCAGCCGCTGTAGCATGGCCAACGTAGAGTTCCACCTGGTGGGCATGTCACAGATTAGGCGGTTCTTGGGCAGGTTGTATTCCTTTTTGAGGTCTGACAGCCGAGCAGTGGCATTATATGACCGTCGAAAATGCACACAGACTTTCCTGGCCTGCCTCAGGACATCCTGAAATCCCGGGTACCTGCCCAAGAACCGCTGCACCACCAAGTTAAGGACATGAGCAAAACAGGGCACATGGATCAGTTGTCCCTGTCGCAGGGCGGAGAGGAGGTTGGTGCCATTGTCGCAAACCACTATTCCTGGCCTAAGCTGGTGTGGCGTCAACCACCTCTGAGCCTGCCCCTGCAGAGCTGACAGAACCTCTGCCCCAGTGTGGCTCCTGTCCACCAAGCACACCAGCTCAAGCACCGCATGGCATCTCATTGCCTGCGTAGCCCCTTGAAAGCCTATGGAGCACTGCTGAGCACTGATAGGTAACGTCCTTGTCCATGCCTGCTGGACCATGAGTCAGCGGTAATATGCACCTTACAGCTGACCGCCCTGTCCAGCGAGGCATGGACATTGCCTTCCACATGGCGGTAGAGAGCCTGGAATCGCCTTCCGTGAAAAAAAGTGGCATTTGGGAACTTGCCACTGAGGTACCGCACATTCCACAAACTCACGGAAGGGGGCAGAATCTACCAACTGAAAAGGCAGCAGTTGAAGTGCTAGCAATTTAGCTAAGCTATAATTCAACGCTGGGCATGTGGAAGGCTGGGAGAGAACCTCTTCCGGCGCTACAGCAGCTGGGGCAGGGAAATTTGCCTGGTACAATCTGCCATTGGTATACCGATAGTAGATTGCCCGCAAGTACTTGGCTGTGACACAACTAATTCTATACCTTCAGTCCTATCAGTGCAGGCTTCAGAGAGGACTGAGGGTATAGTGGGGTTGGAGATCCCAGCTGATGAGGAGCAAGGAGAGGTCCGCTTTGTTCTTTGGTGTGGGTCTTTGAGGTACGCTTGCCAACGAACTGCATGGCAGGTCAACATATGTCTGGTCAAGCATATGGTGCCCAAGCGGGTGATCTTTTGGCCACGCGAGATACGCTTGAGACATATGTTGCAAATAGCAGCGGTGTGATCTGATGCACCGCTGCAAAAAGGCCCACGCCAAATAACTTTTGGAATAACGCTGAGAGACAGCAGCGCCCTGCACATGAGGAGCTCTGCGGTGTGATGCAGCCGGTGTGCTGCCCTTAAGCTGGCCCCTGGAGGGCATCCTGCCTTGTTGGAGATGTGCCTTCTCCTCTCAGGCACCCACGTGGAGTTAGTGACCTCATCATCCCCTCCCTCCTCATCACTGTAGAAAACCTGGCAGTATGCTGCAGCTGGGGGAACATGACTGCCAGATTGCTTCCCTTCTTGGGCACCCCCTCTCTCTGGGCTCACGTTACTGCCTTCCTCTAGCTGTGTATCATCATCGGAGCCTTAAAAACGCTGCGCATCCTCCTGCAGCATGTACCCAACACTGTGGTCAAACAGTTCGGGGGACTCCTCGGGAGGACATGGTGGGGCTAGGGAAGGAGTGACTGATGCCATTGAGCAGAGGGAAGAGGACGCCTTGGCAGCTAATTTGCCAGACAAAGTATCCTGAGCCTGGGTGAGAGAGGATGAAGACGGCTTGGTCATCCACTCTACCAAGTCTTCGGCATGTTGCGGCTCAACACGGCCAGCTGCCGAAAAAATAGACAAGCGTGTCCCACGGCCACGTGCTGATGAGGATGCATTGTGTCCACGACCAGCACTGTTGCCTCTAAACCCAGAGCCTGCTTGCCCTCTTTTATCGGCTTGTGACTCTGTGCCTCTCCTTGTTGTCCTTCCAAACTTACTAACGGCCTGCAGGGAGATGTAGCTGCACAAATACTGACAATACTTGATGATCCCTGCCTGTAGGAATTAATATGTGAACACCAGCAAATCTATTGACGTAGCTTTAGGTGCACACTGTGCAGAGGACACAGACAGTACACACACCATGTAGCTTTAGGTGCACACTGTGAAGAGGACACAGACAGTACACCACGTGAAAATACTGCAGCTAGCACAATCACTTGCCTGCCTATCGGTATATTAGGAAGAGGGGATCTAGCTAAACTCAATACAGTGTATAAATATATATACAACACCTGGGATGCATATATATCCTCTACACACTGTGGCCCAGATTCTCAAAAGAGATACGACGACGTATCTCCAGATACGCCGTCGTATCTCTGAGTCGCGCCGTCGTATCTATGCGCCTGATTCTTTGAATCAGTTACGCATAGATTTCCCTTAAATCCGACAGGCGTAAGTCTCTTACGCCGTCAGATCCTAACTGCATTTTTCCGCTGACCGCTAGGGGCGTGTAAGCTGATTTACGCGTCAAAATATGTAAATCAGCTATATACGCGAATTCCCGAACGTACGCCAGGCCGACGCAGTAAAGTTACGCCGTTTACGTTAGGCTTTTCCAGGCATATAGTTGCCCCTGCTATATGGTGGCATAAGTGTGGCGTAACAATGTTAAGTATGGACATCGTTCCCACGTTGAAATTTGAAAATTTTGCGTTGTTTGCGCAACTCGTCCGTGAATGGGGCTGGACGTAATTTACGTCCACGTCAAAACCAATACGTCCTTGCGGCGTATTAGGAGCAATGCACACTGGGATATTTCCACGTTCGTGAAAAACGTCAATCACGTCGGGTCACAGTACATTTACATAAAACACGCCCCCCTGATCCAAATTTGAATTAGGCGGACTTATGCCGGCCGATTTAAGCTATGCCGCTGCAACTTACGGAACAAGTGCTTTGAGAATACAGCACTTGCCCGGCTAAGTTGCGGCGGCGTAACGTAAATTGGATACGTTACGCCGCTGCAGAACTACGAGAATCTGGCCCTGTAACTCTAACTGACTAGCCTGCCTGCTCTATCTAACTCAAAAAAATGACACTCTCTCTCTCTGAAACCACCGCAACACTCTACACAAGGCTGCCAGGGAGGCGGCCTTATATAGTGTGGGGCGTGTGCTAAACCCCCTGAGCCATAATTGGACAAAGCCACCCTGGCTTTGGCCAATTATGGCTCTCCGTTTTTTGCAAGCTGTGATTGGCCAAGCATGCGGGTCATAGTGCATGCTTGGCCAATCATCAGCCAGCAATGCACTGCGATGCCGCAGTGAATTATGGGCAGTGACACGCCACTCGAATTTGGCGCAAACGCCCTATAACGTTCGTTGTTCGACTCGAACACGAAGCTTATCCCTACTTGTGAGTAATCAGGTGGTATTGGCACAACATATGCAGAGAAATCATGTACAATAAATTGCAGTAGGATTAGCAAAACAGTCATAAAAACTTGAAAGAAGAAAAAAACATGAACGTATAAACAAGCACAAATAACGATTCCCGCAGGAGTGACCATGGAGGAAAAAAGTGGGGGTTCCCCTTTCACCACCACTTGTAATTTAGCGGGGTACAGCATGGCATAGGGAATTTGTAATGTGTGCAGCCTGCATTTCACATCATCGTATTGGGCCCTCAGCTTCTGGACCTCCACCGAGGAATCCGTAAAATAGAGATCTTTGGGGAGAGGATTGGCTATCTTGGCTGCCTCTGGCTGGTGCCCCCGGCCTCTTCTCCATTCCTCCGGGTCATCGTTCTAGTTGTCGGGCGCCCCTGCAGTGTTGGTCGGGTGGAGGAGCAGACGGCAGGGAAGCCCCCACACCATTGCTGGCTGCCGAGGGAGAGCTGTAAAGCTGATTATATGCTGATAATCGGCAGTAGCACAGAGCTCAGTGTCCACTCACCTTGGCAGCTGTGCCACGCCCCATCATATTTTAGTGTATTTGTGATAATTGATGGGCGGCACACACAATAGGACAGCGCTGTGACACATAATGCTCTTCTAGGTGATAAAGGGAAGACTTACCTTTGTTACAGCAGCAGTCCGGTAGAAGTTATTTCTGGAGGTATTTGAGTTGTTACACATAGCGCAGGTTTTTTTCTATTTATATTGGTGACATAATTGCCCAAATCTGGGGATCAGGAGCCATTTCCACCCTTTACTGTTGGCTGGGGTTCTTTGTATCCATATAACAGATGTTCTACATGACTAAATCTGACATCAATTTTACTGCAAAATCAAAGGGGACAAAATGTCTCCTCCCCCCTCCCCCGAGCAGTAATATATTTCTATTCCCCTTGGTGGGAGTGGAGATGACCCATCTATAAGGATATACAGTACATACACACACACAGCACAAGGACGTGTTCACACTACGAGACGTTTCTGCAGTTCCTCTGATCTCCACAAGATGGCAGACAGGAAGTCTCTATGGAAGACAGGAAGTGATGTCAGGCAGGAAGACAGGAAGTTCCGGGTGAGAGGTGAGTCAGGAGGAAGTAGAGAGAAGACATTGCTGGAAGAGGCAGCAGAGGAGGTAATAAGATCTTATTTTCTATTTACACCCAGTAACCCCGTCATGTCCGTCCTCTTCCTCCATAGTCACTGTGACATATTTTATCTCCAGCAGATGATGATACACACATATATAGTGTGGAGACCTAGATTAACCCCTTCAGGATCAGAACATTTCCCCACCTATGGGGCCAGAACATTCTCTTTATATTGGAGATGTGGGGGGGTAGGGAATGTTTATATAGACATAAACTTTATGTCTACATAACACACCCCTATCCCCCCACATCTCCAATATAAAGAGAATGTTCCGGCCCCATAGGTGGGGAAATGTTATAGACCAAAGGGAAGGAGGATCACAGACCCCAGAAACATATCAAACGCTAAACTGAATGTTCCTCTGTGTGTAAGACCACTGGGGGGCGTTCTTACATAATAGAACCCCTCATATTATCCCCCATACACCCCCATCCTAATATTATACAACCAGTACAGTCCAGATCATTCTCTCTTATTAATTATTGGTCCACAGGTAAATCTGTATACATCACATGACCAATCAGCATGGAGCAGGACCAGAGTCACATGACTGTGAGGATTCTAAACCTCACCCTGGAGATCATCTACCTGCTGACCGGAGAGGTGAGGAGGATTCTGGGAGGTCACATGACATCACTCTTATCTCTATTAATAATACAGACCTGACCGGAGAGGTGAGGAGGATTTCTTGGAGGTCACATGACATCACTTTTATCTCTATTAACCACTTTAGGACCGCCGCATGTACATTTACGTCGGCAGAATGGCACGTACAGGCACATTGGCGTCCCTGCCTAGACGTGGGTCGGGGGTCCGATCGGGACCCCCCCCCCCCGGTACCTGCGGCGGTCCCCGTGGCTGTCCGAGCGATCCGGGATGAGGGGGCGGCTGTTTGTTTTTGTCCGCCCCCTCCGGATCGCTCCCAGCCAATCCGCGCGCTCCCCCGTGTGTCACTTCCTCTGCCTCTGCCGTCGTATCTCTGAGATCCGACGGTCGGATCTATGCGACTGATTCATAGAATCAGTTGCGCATAGATCTCCCTTAGATCCGACAGGTGTAAGTGACTTAGACCGTCGGATCTTAGGCTGCAATCTTCCGCTGTCCGCTAGGTGGCGTTTCGTGTTTTACTCGCGACGAATATGCAAATGAGGAGATACGCCGATTCAGAAACGAACGCCCGCCCGTCGTTTTTTTTTTTATGTCGTTTGCGTTCGGCTTTTTCCGGCGGATAGTTACCCCTGCTATATGAAGGGTAGCTAATGTTAAGTATGGCCATCGTTCCCGCGCCGAGTTTTGAATTTTTACGTTGTTTGCGTAAGTCGGTCGCGAATACGAATGGCCGTAGTTTACATTAACGCCGAAAACAATGACGTCCTAGCGACGTCATTTGGAGCATGCACACTGGAAATCGGCGCGGGAACGCGCCTGATTTAAATTGTACACTCCCCCTAGCCGCGGAATTTGAATTCCGCCGGGGGAGTTACGATCCGCCGGCGCAAGTTTGGAGGTAAGTGCTTTGTGAATACTGCACTAGCCTTGCAAAATTGCGCCGGCGGATCGTAAATCAAATAGATTACGCGGATCTAAAGATCCGCTAATCTATGTGAATCTAGCCCAGTGAGTCTGCACAACACTACACTGACACCAGGACACACGCAGGCACATTAACCCCTTGCGATCACCCCCACCTCCCTGTCACAGTGTCACTGAATGCAGTGATCATATATGTACTGATCACTGCATTTAGTGTCAGTGTGACAGGCAGTTAGTGTTAGGTTCAGGGTAGCCCCTGTACCCCCCCCTAATAAAGGTTTAACCCCTTGATCACCGCCCTAGTTAACCCTTTCACTCCCTATTGCCAGTGTCACTAAGCGATCATTTTTCTGATCGCTGTATTAGTGTCGCTGTTCCCGCTAGGTAGCTAATTTTTTTTTATTGCGATTTTTTTTTTTACTAAAGACATGTGGCTGAATACATTTTGGCCTAAATGTTTGACTAAAATTTAGTTTATTTGATTTTTCTTATAACAAAAAGTAAAAAATATTGTTTTTTTTTCAAAAATGTCGCTCTATTTTTGTATATAGCGCAAAAAATAAAAATACCACCAAAAGAAAGCTCTATTTGTGGGAAGAAAAGGACGCAAATTTTGTTTGGGAGCCATGTCGCACGACCGCGCAATTGTCTTAAGGGACGCAGTGCCGAATTGTAAAAACCCCTTGGGTCATTTAGCAGCATATTGGTCCGGTCCTTAAAGAGGAGTTCCACCCATTTTTTTAAGTTTGGCTGTACTGCATGCCCTTAATGCATAGTTTTCACAATGGGCAATATTTTAAAAAAAATTGGATGGTAAATACCTTTTGTCCCTGTTTTTATGCACAGCTTCCGGTCCTAATCGCCTAGGCGATCAAGTCACAAGGCAATTCGCAATGGTTCCTGGGATGAATCGCCTTTTACCGAAATCTCGCGTTTTACTGTGTGCAGGGAGAGAAAGAGAGAGGAGCTTTCTGACATCATCGGTGAAGTCGGGGTGGGTGGGACAGAGCAGCTATTGATCGCCAGCCAATTATTTGGCTTCTTAAGAAAGGGGGCGGAGCCGCATACACGTAGCGGTCCGCCCTGACTTCATCCTATTGGCTCGCGATCGATAGCTGCTCTGTGCCGCCCACCCCGACATCGCCAATTAATATTCTGAAAGCTCCTCTCTCTCTCTCCCTAGATTACAAGACAGTGTCACACACCGTCACTGGGGAGAACAATGTTGAGCCGTGCTGGAGGGGGAGAGAGAGAGAGGAGCGTTTAGAATATTCATCAGCGATGTCGGGGTGGGCGGGACAGAGGAACGCCAGCCAATAGGATGGGGTCAGGGCGGAGCCGCATACATAAATAATTGGCTTGTGTTAAATAGCTGCTTTGTCCCGCCCACCCCGACATCGCAAATGAATATTCTGAAAGCTTCTCTCTCTCCCTAGATTACAAGACAGTGTCACACACCGTCACTGTGTAGAGCAACATTGAGCCGTGCTGGAGGGGGAGAGAGAGGAGCTTTTAGAATATTCATTGGCGATGTCGGGGTGGGCGGGACACAGAGGAATGCCAGCCAATAGGATGGGGGTCAGGGCGGAGCCGCATACATAAATAATTGGCTTGTGTTAAATAGCTGCTTTGTCCCGCCCACCCCGACATCGCAAATGAATATTCTGAAAGCTTCTCTCTCTCCCTAGATTACAAGACAGTGTCACACACCGTCACTGTGTAGAGCAACATTGAGCCGTGCTGGAGGGGGAGAGAGAGGAGCTTTTAGAATATTCATTGGCGATGTCGGGGTGGGCGAGACACAGAGGAATGCCAGCCAATAGGATGGGGGTTAGGGCGGAGCCGCATACATAAATAATTGGCTTGTGTTAAATAGACGCTTTGTCCCGCCCACCCCGACATCGCAAATGAATATTCTGAAAGCTCCTCTCTCTCCCTAGATTAAAACCAATATAAGGATGGTGTCACCCTGTTTCGGTCCACAACCACTATTAATGCCAGTGCATTTCCTGCCTAATGTGACTTCTCTTTCCTTTCCTCCCTGTGTTGTGATTGACAGGTTGCTATAGCATGGGGGCAGGAACTTCTGCAGACTCGAGATTGCCATAGCAACCTGTCAGAAAGAAGGACGGCCTCCCTGAGGCATTACTGAGCATGTGCGAGATTTGCTGGTGCATGATGGGTAGATAGCTGAAAAGAAATCCAGGAAATGAACACGAGAGGGCTTCAGATGCCCACAACTAGAATGGAAACTGCCTGCTTCTGAGATCAGTAAGTAAATAACTAGAACTGGAACTCCCCTTTAAGTGGTTAATAATACACAGACCTGAGCGGAGAGGTGAGGAGGATTCTAGGAGGTCACATGACATCACTCTTATCTCTATTAATAATACACAGACCTGAGCGGAGAGGTGAGGAGGATTCTGGGAGGTCACATGACATCACTCTTATCTCTATTAATAATACAGACCTGACCGGAGAAGTGAGGAGGATTCTGGGAGGTCACATGACATCACTCTTATCTCTATTAATAATACACAGACCTGAGCGGAGAGGTGAGGAGGATTCTGGGAGGTCACATGACATCACTCTTATCTCTATTAATAATACAGACCTGACCGGAGAAGTGAGGAGGATTCTGGGAGGTCACATGACATCACTCTTCTCTCTATTAATAATAACACAGACCTGACCGGAGAGGTGAGGGGGATTCTGGGATTCTAACATGATATTCCTATTGGTTCCTCAATACAGAGATTTCCTCTTGTGAAGTCAGGTGATCACATGACCATCACAGTGCCTCCATGTGACTCCCTAAAACCCGAGAGACACAACATGGAGAAGATTCTGGAAGTCACCAAGAAGATGATGGAGCTGCTGACAGGAGAGGTGAGGAGGATTCTGGGACATTATCCAGTAACAGACAAGGGGTGTGTCTGGATGGTGACTGTATCATTGTGTGTGTCAGGTTCCTATAAGGTGCCAGGATGTCACTGTCTATTTCTCCATGGAGGAGGGGGAGGATTTAGAAGGACACAAGGATCTCTACAAGGACGTCATGATGGACAATCAGCCGCCCCTCACATCACCGGGTAAGAGGAGACTTTATTGTAAAGGAGAGAGCAGTACGGAGGCTCCACCTAGATCCCCCATCATCTGATAAACACATAGAAACAATGTATTCAGTCAGTGTGTGTGTTTCCTACAGATGGATCCAGTAATGGGAACCCACCAGAGAGATGTCCCCGTCCTCAGGATTCCACACTGGTCAATATTAAAGAAGAGATAAAAGAGGAGGAGGATGATGAGGATGGGGTGATGGAGGAAGAACACACCATCCCCCACCATCATCGGGTAGATGAGGAACAATTATTGGTTGTTATGATTTATACACAAACATGTTTATTATAATGAATGTTTTATTATATATTCAGAGTGGAAACCTGAGAGATCCTAAAGTTGAGGTTAAAGAAGAGATAAAAGAGGAGGATGGGGTGATGGAGGAGTCAGAGTTTCCAAAAGCACACAAAGATCTGTACCAGGACACCATGGTGGAGTCATCCAGCTACAGAGACCCCCCAGAGAGATGTCCCCGTCCTCTGTATTCCCGGGATTCCACACAACAAGGTCACACCATCCCTCCTTATTTAAAGGTTGGTGGGACGGAACATCTAGATATGGACTTGTGGGGGGATGTGTGGATTTTATAGATGTGATGTCACAATAATAAAGCTTATATCTTACAGATGATATTCTCTCTCATTCTCTTGGTTTAGAGTGGAGATCCAATCGATATAGAATTTGAGGTGAAATCAGAAGAAGAAGAGACGTATGTGAGGGATGATCAGCAGTCTATGGAGGAGGATGGAATAACGGGGACATTTATAGAGGAGGACACTCCTACAGAGATCAGCACAGGTGGGTCATTAACACTAAATCCATTCCTCCACCCATA
Organism: Rana temporaria; assembly: GCF_905171775.1. Classification (NCBI taxonomy): domain Eukaryota; kingdom Metazoa; phylum Chordata; class Amphibia; order Anura; family Ranidae; genus Rana; species Rana temporaria. Next base: position 4,933,269 of record NW_024404432.1, on the reverse strand, counting down.
CTGCTCACTGATTGGTCCAGAGTAGGGCGGGGACTGGGTGATATCAGCCTGTAATCCCCTGGTCACTTTCCTGAGCTGTGTTCCCCGTCCTGTATTCCTGTATTTCTCTGGGATAATCTTCCTTCTCTGTGCTGCAGACACAGTTCATGTATCTAGGATGGATTTATGGACATTCTGGGGTTCAGCTGCTAGTAAAATGTTAATTTTTCCCCCCATAGGTGTTGCTTGTCTTAGTCATCTGGGGTAAGTTTCTGTTAAAAAAAATATTTAATAAAAGTTAATTGACAAAATTAACACTAAATCCATTCCTCCACCCATACTGCTCACTGATTGGTCCAGAGTAGGGCGGGGACTGGGTGATATCAGCCTGTAATCCCCTGGTCACTTTCCTGAGCTGTGTTCCCCTGTCACGGAAGCATGAATCAGACGTACAAAACAGATAAATGAATAAGAAGACTTTATTGAAAACCAAACAGTAAGGTCAAAGTCCACGCTGACGATCGAAACCGCCAGAAGAGTCGTCCAACAGTGCCAGGGTCAATAACCAGGGATGGAAGTCAGCCAAGCTGGAGTCTATAGCCAGAGACGGGGAGAAACAAGCCGGGGATCAGGAACCAGAAGGAATGTCCGTAGCCGGGTCGATAATCGGGAGCAAGCAGCACGATCACAGAAGGGTGTCAGACGAGAGGCCCAAGCAAGGAACTGCTGCAGCTGCCGTCATATATATATGCTGAGCAGCCAGCTCCTCCCAGTGGGAAGGAGGAGCCGCAGTGTGAGGCAGGTTACAAGAACCCCATGAAGCAAGATGGCTGCCAGCACATGTCAGTGATGAGAAGCCTGCAAAGAGGTAAGACCATGACAGTACCTCCCCCTCAAGGGCCCCTCCTCCACGGCGCAAAATACGGCTTCCGGGGGAAAGCGCGCGTGGAAGGCTCGGAGGAGGACAGGAGCATGGACATCTGCGGAGGGAACCCAGGAACACTCCTCTGGACCATACCCACGCCAGTGGCCAAGAACTGTAACCAGCCACGGACCAAGCGTGAGTCCAGGATATCGCTCACCTCGTATTCTTCATGATCGCCCACCTGGACAGGACGAGGCCGAGGAACTGAGGAGGTGAAACGATTGCATATTAGTGGTTTCAACAGGGAAACGTGAAACACATTGGAAATTGGCAACCGGGTTCACCCTGCGGAGCACACGGAAGGGAGCGAGGAGCCAGCTTAGGAGTGGACACTCGGAGTTTGAGATTGCGAGTGGACAACCATACACGATCTCCGACCTGGTAGGAAGGAGCAGGCAACCGTCTGCGATCAGCCTGGAGCCACTGGCGCTGCGCAGAGACCCCGATGGGGACCTCTGGATCTGTACCCATGAAGCACGTAGGGCAGAAAGGTGGTCCTCCACAGCCGGAAAATCTTGGGGAGAGAATGACTCCGGTAATACGGCAGGTTGGAATCCATAATTGGCCATGAAGGGAGACATCCCAGAGGAAGAGTTAACCGCCGTGTTCCTGGCAAACTCAGCCCATGGCAGAAGGTCAACCCAATTGTCCTGATTATCGGAGACATAGCAACGAAGAAATTTCTCCAGGGCTTGATTGGATCGCTCTGCGGCCCCATTGGACTGGGGGTGGTAAGCCGAAGAGAAGGAGAGTCGAATACCCAACTGGGAGCAAAAGGCACGCCAGAACCTGGACACAAACTGGCTCCCTCGATCCGAAACTATCTCTTTAGGCAAACCGTGCAACCGGAAGACCTCCCTGGCGAAAACCGTAGCCAACTCCTGTGCAGTGGGTAACTTCTTGAATGGAACACAGTGGCACATTTTGGAGAACCGATCCACAACCATGAGAATGACCGTATGGCCTCGGGACACAGGAAGGTCCACAATGAAGTCCACCTCTAGGTGTGACCATGGGCGCTCCCCATTGGGAATGGGCTGTAGAAGTCCCAACGGGGGGGCGTGGCCTGGGGAGCAATGGAGTAGGTCGCATCCAGAGAGAGCTTCGCTTGCCCATTATCCTGAAATAAATATCCTACCTATATCCACCGCATCAGATGCCATCGCCTGCACCCAGGGACCTGGGCTGCCCCATCTGCTTCCCCTGAGGCCTGCTGGACTGACGGAACGCTGTCTGAGGCCGGCGTGGACGGATTCTCCGGTCTGGGATCTCCCCTGGGAAAGACCGTGGCTTCGGCCTAGTAACCTCCGGCGGCCATCTTGGTCCCCCTGGCGGCGGCATCCAGCTTCCAGCTCTGCTCCCCCTGGCACCTCAGCACTACATCGCCTTCAGCTACAGTGACCGGGCAGCCTGGGGGCACCGCCGCACCATTACTACATCCTGACGTTGCTGCAGAACGGGCCGCGATCTCGGCCTGGGCCTAGGATCGGCGGCCATCTTGCTCCTCTCGGCGGAGGCCTTCATCTCGCAATCCAGCTCCCCCTGTAGCCTCAGCGCTCCAACACATCCTGCAGCGGAAGACGGCCGACCTGGGGACATTGCCGAGGTAAGCCTCCATCCGGAGCTTGCCGCGGGACGGGCCGTGTTTTTGGACTGATTCCCGGGTCAGCGGCCATCTTGGTCCACCCGGCGGCGGCCTCCGGCACACTCACCGGCCTTCCCTGGTACCTCGACTGTCCGCCCGCTCTGGTGGTAGTGGTCGGGGGGCCCGGGTCCACGAGCCTACCCTGCATCTGCCTAGGACCGGACGGCTTGGTCCTACTAAACAAAACCGCGGCCATCTTGCTCCACCTGGGGGGCCTGGAGGTGCTGTTCTGCCCCCTCTGACTACCCAGGGGCACACCACCCCTTGATATGGCCGATGATCTGTCTCGGGCCACGGAGGTGCAATACACAAGCCCCACAGCTGCCCTGGCACACGGTTGGGGGATCAGACCCTTGCCCCAAAGTAGCAAACCTTTAACTCCACTTAGTGACTGCCCGGTCACACTTCAGAGCAGTAGGGGAACATGTCTCCGTCAAAAAGGGCCTCTGAGGCAGTAGACAAGCTGGCAAAATACCGCCATCAGGATCAGGAGCCGCAGGCCAAAGATGGAGATGGCACATGCTCGACAACGGTCCAACAGGGCGCGGACACTGCTAAGGTCCTGAACGCCACTGCGTCGCTGCAGGGGACACTTACCGCCAAAATAGATGAGGTCAAGATTGACATCTCCCTCCTACGCCAGGACTTATCTAAGGTAAAAGACCGAGTCACTGAGGCCGAGACGCGCATCGGAGTGGTAGAGGATATCCTACACCCCCTGAACCACACTACAGAGGACCTGCAACAACAGATCCGCCAGCTACACGCTCATCAGGATGACATGGAAAACGTCTGAGACGCTGCAACCTCCGGTTTATCGGTATACCTGAAAGGGCTGAAGGTACTAACCCCGCCGAATTCTTGGAATCCCTTGTGATCCAACATTTTGGGAGAGAAGCCTTTTCTGCTATTGATAACGTCCAATGACGAAACACGTCTGGGAGGACGTGCGGTGACGTCATCGCGTTAGAAGGAAGGGCTCCGCTTCACTCGTTCGCCGGCCGGCAACAAACAAAATTTTAAACGTCTGTTTAACTTTTAAACCATGTGAGTAATTTTCGGATTGCCTTTTTAAAAATAAATATATCTTGCGGTGCTATACTATGTCTGCCTTCTCTTACTTATGATTCGTATGGTGGTGTTGGTCATACGTACGGGGGGTAAAGGTGGTACGATTCCCGGAAGGAGGATCCCCCTAAAAGGCCGCGGCTGGGTTATAGCCGACCGCTGTATACTGGTAACCCTCTGGTAAGCTGCTTGACATAAGTGGTGGTGGGCTTTCACCTAGAGCGTGCTGTGGATCCACAGGGTGACAACTGCAATTTATCACAGAAAGATTCTGTCCAGCGGAAGGGCCATTGGGTGTTGGTTATTGTCCGGACTCTTGAAAGACGGAAAAAACTTTTAATCACTTAGTGTGGACTGTCCTATACCATTGCTCACCCCCTTAGGGTTGGAGCAATACCCATATTTTGTGTGGACTGGCTTCACCCAGTCCGGGTTCCATTAGCGCAGCTTATCCCCCCTTTTTTCCTTTTCTGCTATGTTTGCAGTGGAGAGGGCGCACCGTATCCCAGCTAAACCTCCGCCTGTGGGAGCCCCCCCCCAGGACTTTTATAGCCAAGTTTCTTAACTTCAGAGACAGAGATAAAATCCTTTGGTTGTCTAGAGAGAAAGGTAACATCGCTCTGGGAAATGGCCACGTCGCGGTATTCCCCGACTTTTCTAATGAAGTCCAAAGAAAGAGGGCACAGTTCCAGGATGTGAAGCGTCGGCTCAGGGTGATACACCTTAAATATGCTGTTGTTCCCGGCCCGATTAAGAGTGGAGAAGGATGGCAGAGCCATATTTTTTGAAGACCCGAAAGCGGCAGCGCAGTGGCTGGATCGGAGGGGACGCCCGGACGGCTGAAAACCTGCATGGCCTTGTGATGTGAGTACTGTTGTTATTGCCAGATGATGGCGGGCCTCACCATATTTCTCAATGTCCCCTTTGTTGTTGTGGGGAGTAATTTCATCTCCCTGCTTTTTTGTTTATCCGTACACAAGTTCCCTGCAGCTGCCTCTCTTCCCCCCCAAAGTTGTTTTTCCCACGCATCACATGATGTATATTTGGAGGCCCCCCCCCCTTTTTTTTTGGGGTGGGGGGGGGCCCAAGACTCAAAAGTTCCTGGGGGAGGGGGGGTTTGGCTTGTTGATACTCCTGGACACTCGGCCCTGGCCGTGGAGCTGATTGGACCACAGTGATTAATGCCCCATGCCTCTGGCTGCCTCCACAGCACTTTCCTGAAGTCATCATAGGACTGAGGCCCCAAGAACTTTTGTGCACAATGATGACTATATATCCTTTGCAGCGTGAGTCTCGCTTAGGAAGAGACGTGTAGGACATGTTTAGTGCCCTGCTCCTGCGCTACACAGTGAATAATCGCCCCCGTTATGTTTGCAACCCCTATTGTTTTCTCATTGTTTCATACCATTTTGCCTACTACCATTTAAGTACCGTACCTCCAGCTACTATTAATGGCTGGAAGCTTATTTGTATGAAGGTTGCAAGGGATTGTATGCTTCCACCATGTTCGGGAGGTGGGAAGCTGGGAGGGAAGGAAAATGCCGGATCCTCGGACCAAAGCATTGGGTATGTTGGCACCGTTGTGCCTATGTTATTTGCTTGGAATGATTTTGAACGAGCACATATTATATATGCAACATGTGTGTTTAGGTATGTGAAAGATAGAACCACATCAGTACGGGTACTGTCTATAAAATGTATGGGTAATTGCATGATGTTCCTGAGACCCTGCTGGATAGAGATGATACCTTGCGCATCTGTGCAAATGGATTATGCCCTTAAGCAATATGGCAGATATTAAATTCCTACTTTGAAATGTGAGAGGAATGCGAGACAAAATTAAACGTACGCTGTACTGAACTATCTCAAGGGTCAGAGGGCTGATATCATCGCCTTGGTAGAAACGCATGTTACGGGGCATTTACAGGCAGCCTTGAAACGCCCCTGGGTGGGGTGGGCATACCATAGCACTCACACCAACATGTCTAGGGGGGTTACGGTGCTAGTTGCTAAATCTACTCCTTTTGAGATGGTATCGATGATATCGGATCGGCAGGGTAGATACCTCTTTATACATGCCATTGTGGGGGGTGCCCCTATACTGATTCTAGCTAGCTACATCCCCCCACCTTACAGATCAGACGTGGTGACAGAGGGCCTGGCTTACATGGCTCAGTACCCTTCGCTGCCGGTGGTGTGGATGGGGGACTTTAACAACACAACGACCCCGTCACTGGATCGCCCTATGCGGGCTGACTCAGGTCCGAATGAGCCATTACACACTAGATTATGCCGTACATTGACGGAGTTTGCCCTCACTGACGTCTGGAGTCACAATAACCCCACGACCAGAGCTTATACATGTTATTCGGCGAGCCACAACACGATGTCCAGGATAGATTACATTCTCTTTCCGGGGGTCTGATGCCTAGGGTTACGGGTTCAGGGTCCAGGATCCTGTCTGACCACTCCCCGTGCTGGATGACGGTGTCTCTTCGAGTGGCCCCCCCAGAACGCAGATCCTTACAGACCATGATTCCATAACAAGAGAATTGCTTTTCTTTTTTGATGGACTGCGGGAGCCCTATACCCTCAACTCACATTGGGATGACTTTAAAGCGCATGCTCGTAGACTGTTATCTGCCAGAATAAATAGACATAAACGTGTTTCTAATACTATACTTAATGTAACTTCAGACAAATTTCGAGATTTAGAAGCTGAGTATGCTGACAGCCCAACCCCTGAGAATCTTGATAGAGTCAGACTCCAGTCACGTATGGTTACGCAATTGCACACAGAGAAAGCTAAACAGCGGGTCTTTTTCTGCAGGCAGAGAGTGTATGAGCAGGGGGAGAGGGCGGGGAAACTGCTGGCCTATCTGGCTCATTTAGATGATAAGCCACCGGTTGTGGTTTCACTTACTGACCCTAATGGAAGTAGTATTATTGACCCGAGTCAAGTTGCAGCTAAATTGAAACAATTCTATAGTACCCTCTATAAGTCTCAGGGAACCCACACGCATGAGGAACTGCGGTCCTATTTGGCCACCATTCGGTTTCCTCGGCTTAACCAAGAGCAGGTTAAACTATTAGATGCGCCTATTTCGACACATGACATTGCTGAGGCGATTGCCCAACTGGCCAAATCTAAAGCACCGGGTCTAGACGGACTCCCTTTAGAATTCTATGGTACATACTCTGATATACTAACCCCCAAACTAAAGGCCCTGTATCATTCTATCTTTAACACAAACATACTCCCGGAATCTATGCAAGAAGCCCAGATTATAGTACTCCCCAAACATGGGAAGGACCCCCACTACCCTGAATCTTATCGGCCAATTTCGCTACTACAGGTGGATATAAAAATTTTAGATAAAATATTAGCAACTAGGTTGAATGCTGCCATATTGTCACTTATTCACATGGACCAAACAGGGTTTATGCCGGGCAAGAATACCGCCATGAACATTCGAAGATTGTACATGAACATTCAGGCACGACACGATAATTCAGGAACCAGGGTGGTGGTGGCATTGGATACGGCTAAGGCCTTTGACTCAGTTCAGTGGCCTTACCTATGGGAATGTCTGCATAACTATGGCTTTGGACCGCATTTCATAAACTGGGTGCAACTCCTATACCAGACCCCCAAGGCGAGAATCTTTGTTAATGGATGGCTCTCAGAGCGGTTTGCTCTGGAGAGGGGTACTCGTCAGGGATGTCCCCTTTCCCCTTTGCTGTACGCATTGGCCGCTGAGCCATTGGCTATCGCTATTAGAGCACACCCCGATATTCAGGGGTTGCGTCGGGGAAACACAGTCGACAAGATAGGCCTTTATGCGGACGATACTATCCTATACCTGGCAGATCAGGGTCCATCACTGCAAACAGCGATACAGCTTATTGAAAAAATGGGTGGCTATTCGGGACTGCGTATTAACTGGGACAAGTCCCAAATTCTCCCCATAGATGTCTCCCCCCCCCTGTGGTGTCCCCTCCATTGCCGCTCTCCAGAGTGTCCAGGATTAGATACCTAGGAGTTGAGTTCACCAGGAGACTAACAGAATATACACCTCTGAATGTGGAACCGCTGTTTGACATGATCAAACTTAAAACGCAAACGTGGGCTAGATTACCTTTAGGGGTGATGGGGTGCATAAATATCATAAAAATGATTATTTTGCCCAAAATGTTATACATGATATGGCACGCCCCTCTTTACATTCCCTTTTAAAATCTTTAAGCAAATGGAAGCTATTTTGAACTCCTTCGTGTGGGGGAGTGGTAGACACAAACTTGCCTGGCACATTTTAAAGAACCCAACGGATATGGGAGGTGTTTCCCTCCCGGACCTCCATGAATATTATCTGGCCTCGCAGCTCTCTCACCTATTTCACTTTAACACTTCGGAACTTCAACGATATAGGGCTTTGGTTTGTGACAAACCAGGGCACCCGGCGCATACGCCCCTTCAAGCAATCCTTCGGGGGAAACAATCACAAAAACAGACCTCGAGGTATAACTCGGGGATGTTACAGCACCACCAACAGATTTGGGAAATATCCCTCAAAAAACAGAATATTGGTCAATTTTATTCCCATACCCCATTGTGGCCTAACAGCCATATGCCAGAGCTTGCGGGGGTCCCCGACTCGGTGGTGTGGGCCAGACACGGAATAATGTACTTGCACCAAGTCCTGTCAAGCTCAGGGCTCAAGCAGTTTCAGGCACTTAGAGAGGAATTTTCGCTCCCACAGCAATTAGCATTTAAATATCTGCAGCTACGACATGCACTTTGAACCCAGCTACCGTCTCTAGAGGTGGAGATGGAGCCCCCGCCGGTACTAGATATTGTCATGGGGAGTGATCCCTCCAAACTTATTTCGCACCCATACCGCACCATTAGACATCGGGGTACGGTAGCCGTCGCTCAGAAAGCTAAGATGGCCTGGGAACGGGACGTAGGCCCAATAGAGAGTGCAGACTGGGATGAAATACTTGAGGGGACCAAGACTGCATCACCTAAACTGTCAGATAGACTGACGCAACTTTACATTGTTCACAGAGCCTACCTAACACCACTAAGACTGGCCAAATTCCAACGCATACCCGATCCGACCTGTCGTCTATGTCAGTCCACGAGTGGCACATTTTACCATCTCATTTGGAGTTGTCCAAATATTCAGACTTACTGGTCGCAGGTTGTCCGCTTTCTGCACGACAATATGGGGTCCCCTGTGATACTTGACCGTAAGCTGTGTATTCTGGGGCTGATGCCGGACGTAGAGGTGGATAAATATCACACAATTTTCATATTGGAAACCTTATTCTTAGCTCGAAAAGTAATTGCGCAGAGATGGATGCAGGTCCTGCCCCCCACTCTGTCGATGTGGAAAAAGGCTGTTAATGACACCTTGCCATTCAAGAAGTTGATCTACACACACAGGGGCGCCACACAAAAGTACTCCAAGGTTTGGGACAGATGGTTAGAGGATGGGGAGGCGTGTGTCTGATTGTGCCTTGCCTGGAGGTTGGTCCATATTAAAATGTTCCTTGGCCCTTATGTACATGTGAGTGTCTGACTTGAGGTATACGAGTAAACAAAAATGAGCATGCATTTCACCGTATGACACTATATTTTTATTGACAAATGTGTTTGACATGTTTTGTATTATGTGCTTTGAATGAATAAAGTTGTTTTTTTCCAAGTAAAACCAGAACAAACGTGAGACAGCCCAGGACAGCTGATTCTTTCCAGGATGCCCCGCAGTCTTGGAGTTATGGTAGGTTCGCAACAACAACCGGGTACGCAACTCCTCAGGCATTAAGCACCTACCGGATTGGGCCGCCAGAATCTGCTCTCCAAGGGGGTCAAGCTGGTGCGGATGGCGGCCAGGATCTGATTTGGAGGTATGACCGAAGTCGGTATCGAATCCTCCCTGGACAGCTCGTGGAATTGACGTGATAAGGCATCCGCCCTGATGTTCTTGGAACCGGGTAAGTAGGAGACCACGTAATTAAAGCGTGACAGGAACAGGGCCCATCTGGCCTGACGGGGTGTCAATCTCTTGGCTTCCGAAAGGTACATCAGATTCTTGTGGTCCGTCAGGATGAGAACCGGAACCACAGAACCCTCGAGCAAGTGCCTCCATTGTTTGAGAGCCTGCACGATAGCTAACAGCTCTCTGTCACCAATCTGGTAGTTGCATTCCGCGGGAGACAGTTTCCTGGAGTAGAACCCACAAGGAAGCAGAGGACCCTCTGGTGTCCGACGCTGAGACAGAAGGGCGCCTACTCCCGTCTCAGACGCATCCACCTCAAGGACGAAGGGCAACCCAGGATTGGGATGAGACCGTATTGGAGCCGAAGCAAAGGCTGATTTTAGAGCCTCAAAAGCCAGGATGGCCTCGGCCGGCCAATCGTGGGAATTACTGCCCTTCCTGGTCAGATCCGTGAGAGGCTTGGCCAGCATGGAGAAGTCCCTGATGAACTTCCGATAATAATTGGCAAAGCCCAAAAAGCGCTGCAGGGAACGAAGACCAGTGGGCTGTGGCCACTGTAGGACTGCCGAAACCTTCTCAGGGTCCATGGAGAACCCCTCCGCGGAAATGATGTAACCTAAGAAGGTTATCTGGGACCGGTGAAATTCGCATGTCTCAAGCTTACAGAAAAGCCCGTTCTCTCGTAACCGTTGCAACACTCGCTTGACATCCAGAATGTGGACCTCCATGGATTCGGAATATATCAAGATATCGTCCAAATAGACCACTACACACTGCTGCAACAGGTCACGAAAAACATCGTTGATAAATTCTTGCAAGACTGCGGGTGCATTGCACAACCCAAAAGGCATCACCAGGGATTCATAATGACCGGTCCTGGTGTTGAACGCGGTCATCCACTCATCACCCTCCCTGATCCTTACAAGGTTATACGCAGCCCTCAGGTCGAGTTTGGTAAAGACCGTTGCCCCCTTGAGACGGTCGAACAACTCGGAAATCAATGGAATCGGGTATGAATCTAGGTACTCCCTGTATTCAGAGGGCAACACGGAGTCCGAGGAGGCACACAACACCTTTACAGTCCCATGGATGCAACTAGCCCCACACTGTGGGGACCACGAGAGGATCTCAGCCGATCTCCAATCAAGTCGGATTATGCCTCTGGAGCCAGGGGTACCCCAAGACCACCGAGTAGTGAGGAGACAAAATGACTTGAAGACAGACCGATTCCCTGTGAACGGCCCCAATGGCTATCTCCACTGGAAGGGTCTCATGAGTCACCTGCGGCGGCTGAAGGGGTCTGCCGTCAATCGCCTCCAGAACCAGCGGAGAAGCTCGAGCCTGCAGAGGAATGGAGTTTGCGGCAGCAAATCTACTGTCGATGAAAAGACCACCAGCGCCCGAATCCACCAACGCCTGGGCCGCCACCGAGCCCCCGGCCCCCGGCCCAGGAGAGGACAACGGTGAGCAGTGGTTTCTCGGCACGGAAAACCGGGGACGAAGAAACTGAAGCAGTGCATGCAACGACGAAGAAGCAGTGCATGCAACGACCCTCCCGTCTCCGAAGTGCCCTCTCCCCCTCAGACAGGCGAGCAAACCCCAGCTGCATGGGCTCGCCCCCAGACACGTCAACCCCAGGAGGCGTGGGAGGAGAGGGAGGAACAGGTGGGAAAGCAAACGTAGGCGCCAATCTGTTGGGAGGCCTCCGCAGGCTCTCCTTAAAGGAAGGTCTCTCCCTGAGTCTGGTGTCAATCAATATCAGGAAAGAAATGAGAGCCTCGAGCTCCACGGGTAGGTCTTTAGCCGCAATCTCATCTTTCAAGGTGTCAGAGAGACCATGGGTGAAGGCCGCCACCAGGGCCTCATTATTCCAGCCCACCTCTGCTGCCAGGGTATGAAACTCAATGGCGTATTCGGCTACCGATCGTGAACCCTGTCTGACGGACATAAGGAGCTTCGCAGCAGAGGCAGAGCGAGCCGGTACATCGAACACCTTCCGAAGAGAAGCAACAAAACCGGAAAACTCGGCAACCACCGGATTGTTGTTCTCCCATAAGGGGCTTGCCCAGGCCAAGGCCTTGTCCGAGAGCAGCGAGATTAGGAAGCCCACCTTCGATCTCTCAGTAGGGAAAGCATGTGGCAGCAACTCGAAATAAATGCCCACTTGGTTAAGGAAGCCTCGGCACTGAGTTGGCTCGCCCCCAAAGCGCTGTGGGAGGGGGGCAGAACCGGTCATACCCCGAGACACCGCAGGCGCAACAACGAGTGACAGGGTAGACTCTGGCGCAACAACCGGAGCGGCAGTAGGAGCGACAATCGGCCTATCAGCAGCAGGAGCGAGATGAGCGGTGCGTGCAAGCAGGGTTTGCAACGCCTGAGCGAACTGACCCAGCAGGCGATCCTGCTGATCAAGTCTGGTAACCAGCATGGGTAGCGAGGATGGCCCTGTACCGTCAGGATTCATGGCTTGGGCCTAATGTCACGGAAGCATGAATCAGACGTACAAAACAGATAAAGGAATAAGAAGATTTTATTGAAAACCAAACAGCAAGGTCAAAGTCCACGCTGACGATCGAAACCGCCAGAAGAGTCGTCCAACAGTGCCAGCGTCGATAACCAGGGATGGAAGTCAGCCAAGCCGGAGTCTGTAGCCAGAGACGGGGTTGAACGAAGCCGAGGATCAGGAACCAGAAGAAACATCCGGAGCCGGGTCGGTAACCAGGAACAAACAGCACAATCACAGAAGGGGTATCAGACGAGAGGCCCAAGCAAGGAACTGCTGCAGCTGCCGTCATTTATATATGCTGAGCAGCCAGCTCCTCCCAGTGGGAAGGAGGAGCCGCAGTGTGAGGCAGGTTACAAGAACCCCATGAAGCAAGATGGCTGCCAGCACATGTCAGTGATGAGAAGCCTGCAAAGAGGTAATACCATGACATCCCCGTCCTGTATTCCTGTATTTCTCTGGGATAATCTTCCTTCTCTGTGCTGCAGACACAGTTCATGTATCTAGGATGGATTTATGGACATTCTGGGGTTCAGCTGCTAGTAAAATGTTCATTTTTCCCCCCATAGGTGTTGCTTGTCTTAGTCATCTGGGGTATGTGTCTTAGGTCTTCTGCCCCATACCCGGATCTAGCGAGATCTCTGACAGAGGAATTCTCCCGGGGTTACTAGTTGTGATGTTTGCTGGCAGTGCCGGGTGGAGGGATAGGTCTGTATAGTCTCAGACCCAAGACAAGAAGAACTCTCCACATAGTATAGATCTATAAGATCTCTGACTTTATTCCATAGAAATATCTGTCACACACATCGGTAGACATGCACAGTGTCCTGTCTCCTCGCCGCTCCCTCGCTCCGTTCACAATCATTATTTACACCTTTCTCTAGAATTGCCAAACCCATGATATACTCCTGGGGTAAAAATCCAATCAGATCTTCTTATTTCTGGTATGAAGGATTGAACACGCACGACAGACACACATTTAGCCCTTGTGATATGGAACGTCTTTAGAAATAAAACAAAAATATTGCTTTTTGACAAACAGAAGTGCAAATGTAAAATCTAATAAAAAGAAATAAACTGTAAAGTCTATCGGCTGTAATGTCATTGCACATATGACCCGAATATATTACCAACATGGAGTATTTAGAAGAAAAAGAAATGTTTGAACTTTAACCCCTTCAGCCCCTGTGCCCACGATCGTGGATGGACGGCGGACCTTGCGGCTGCCTGCCACTCGCAACGGAACCCCCGCAGTGTAGCGGGCACATGCCAGTGCCTGGTATGGTTCTTAATGGAGCCGACATACCAGTATGATGATTCGTTGGAATGAGCCGACCCGCTGAAGGCGACTGGTCGGCATTTACCACTGCAAGTGGTAAATGTACTATTATTATAGGCTGGGGATGGAATTGCGTTTGCCGATTTAGAAAAGGCCAGCAGAGGGCACCAAAGAGATAATGTGAATGAGTGCAATGTGTGGAACTGCATAGGAAAGGGAAAGGATTTATGGGAGCCTACTTCTCTCAGCCAATACAGCTTGCCGATAGAGTCAGGGGGCTGGGGCTTTAAAAGACAGGCGGAGCTCCAAGGAAAGCAAAACTTCAGGTGAGTCCCTCTCTCACATTTTGTTCTGTTTTTGTTCATTAACCAATATCAGAGCAGTTCTGTTATACCTCATATCTGGGTATTATATGATCAGTTTCCTATTTACTTATTCCATACTGGTTTGATTTTATATCTGATGATGTGATTGGAGGATAGACTTTTACATGGTGATAATAATGTGATAACATCCTCAAACTTTGGAACTTTAAAAAGAAAGTGATAATGAGGGGGAGGAGTCATTAACCCAATGAGGGAGGTCTTCAGGATCAGTCATTCATGACTAAATTATGGACTAAATCAGGAAGTGCAGGACTTCTTGTGTTGGGAAGATGGTAATGAGTGATAGAGGGGGAGGGGACACTCATCCTATAATCCCCTCATCACTGTCACTCCTATAAAAGACAGTTCTCGTTGTTTCCTCACTCTCTGACTAAGGTCCATGAATAAAGAAATGATCTGGTAGGAGATCAGAGGAGCCATTTACTAGTCACCTTGAGGGGGAATTGTAAGATCCTCAGAGACAAAGCTGCCTGATGTGGGCGGAGTCCTGGTTTGGGGGAACTAATCAGCTGATGTCTAGTAATAATCTTTGTATTTCTATTTTAGTAGATGGACGGGAGATGAGGAAAACCTCAGAGGATTGTCTCACTTTGTCTCCAGACTGTAAAGTAGAAGATGAGGACATCACACAGTATAGTCCAGAAGAAAACCCGACTACCTCAAATGTCCATCCGGCACCACACAGTGTAGATGGACCATCGTATTCCTCTTATCCTGAGGAACCTCAGACTGTGCGGGACGGTGCCGGACCATCGTATTCCTCTTATCCTGAGGAACCTCAGACTGTGTGGGACAGTGCCGTCCTTCCAACAAATAAGAGACTTTCTTGTACTGAGTGCAGGAAATGTTTTTCAGATAAGTCCCATCTTTACAGACATCAGAGATCTCACACAGGGGAGAAGCCGTATTCCTGTCCTGAGTGCGGGAAATGTTTTTCAGGGAAGTCCTATCTTTCCACACATCAGAGAATACACACGGGGGAGAAGCCGTATTCCTGTCCTGAGTGTGGGAAATGTTTTTTAAATAAGTCCAATCTTTCCACACATCAGAGATCTCACACGGGGGAGAAGCCGTATTCCTGTCCTGAGTGCGGGAAACGTTTTTCAAATAAGTCCAATCTTTCCACACATCAGAGATCTCACGCTGGGGAGAAGCCGTATTCCTGTCCTGAGTGCGGGAAATCTTTTTTACAGAAGTCCGATCTTTTAAGACATCAGAGATCTCACACGGGGGAGAAGCCGTATTCCTGTCCTGAGTGTGGGAAATGTTTTTCAGTGAAGTCCAGTCTTTCCACACATCAGAGATCTCACACGGGGGAGAAGCCACTCTCCTGTCCTGAGTGTGGGAAATGTTTTTCACAGAAGTCCCATCTTTACACACATCAGAGATCACACACAGGGGAGAAGCCATATTCCTGTTCTGAGTGTGGGAAATGTTTTTTAAAGAAGTCTTATCTTTCCATACATCAGAGATCTCACGCTGGGGAGAAGCCGTATTCCTGTCCTGAGTGCGGGAAATGTTTTTTACAGAAGGCCGATCTTTCAAGACATCAGAGATCTCACACGGGGGAGAAGCCGTATTCCTGTCCTGAGTGAGGGAAATGTTCCTCACTGAAGTCCTGTCTTCCTGTACATCAGAGATCTCACACGGGGGAGAAGCCGTATTCCTGTCCTGAGTGAGGGAAATGTTCCTCACGGAAGTCCTGTCTTCCTGTACATCAGGGATCCCACACAACCCTTGAGGTGTATTAGTGCCTTGAGTGTGGGAAATGTCTCAAATCGCTGAGCTGCTGCAGGAACAGGAACATGTAACATCTTCCCGAAGGTGAACTTATCTTTTAACCCTTTCACTACCAGAGACGGTTTTGCGGGGTTTTTTTGCCCACATTCAACACCCCTTTAATACCGGGCACTTTTACCCCCTTCCTGCCCAGGCCAATTTTCAGCTCTCTCACACTTGTCATACTGCACTGTACCCAAATAATATTTTTATCTTTTTCCCCCCAAATAGAGCTTTCTTTTGGTGGTATTTGATCACCTCTGGGGTTTTATTTGTTGTGCTGCAAATAAAAAAAGACAGAAAATGTTGAAAAAATGTAGGGCCATATTCTCAGTAGAGTTACGACGGAGTATCTCAGTAAACTCCGTCGTATCTCTCTTTTTTGACCCGCGTATCTATGTGAGTGATTCTTAGAATCATTTTCGCATAGATACGCTGAAGATCCGAAATGTGTAAGTCACTTACACTGTCGGATCCTAAATGTAATTCGCCGCCGGCCGATAGGTGGCGTTTACGTTCAGGTCTCATTTGTTTATGCAAATGAGCCTGATACGCCGATTCCCGAACGAAATCGCGGCGCGTAACCGTCGCTTACGTCGTTTGCGTAAGCGTAAGGTTACCCCTGCTATATGAGGGGTAACCTTACGCCAGTCCCACGTATGCCATGTTAAGTATGGCGTCGGGTCCGCGTCGTCTTTTCCCATCGGGTACGTCGTTTTCCTAAGTCGTTCTTGAATATGACTTTACGTCAATGACGCACACGTCGGCGTCATTGACGTTTTCCGCCGAGAACTGGAGCATGCGCACTGGGCTATTTTTAGCCCGGCGCATGCGCAGTTAGATCGAAACGGGGGCGCGCTTAATTTAAATATAAGCCGCCCCCTTTGAAATACGTGGGGATACGCCGGGCCTTTTACACTACGCCTCCGCAAACTACGGAGCAAGTGCTTGAGGAATACGGCACTTGCTCCAGTAAGTTGCGGCGGCGTAGTGTAAATAGCTTACGCAAGGCCACCGCAGATTATTGGAGAATCTGGCCCGTAGTTTTTTATTTCTGTTAATTTTTTTTTGTAAATATACCTTGTGTTATTAGGTTATAATTGTGTGTGTGTTGTTTTTGTTTTTAATTTTAGCCTGGGTATTCCCGATAGGCTTTGTTGATGTAATATAATCTTTAAAAGCTTAATAAAAAGAATAAAAAAAATGCTGTAAATAAGTAAGTTTTCTTTTTCACTGGTGGGCACTGACTGGCATCCCTGGTGGGCACTGATTGGCATCCCTGGTGGGCACTGATTGGCATCCCTGGTGGTCACTGAATGGCATCCCTGGTGGGCACTGACTGGCATCACTGATTGGCATCCCTGATGGTCACTGACTGGCATCCCTGATGGTCACTGATTGGCATCCCTGATGGTCACTGACTGGCATCCCTGATGGGCACTGACTGGCATCCCTGGTGGGCAATGACTGGCATCACTGATTGGCATCCCTGATGGTCACTGACTGGCATCCCTGATGGGCACTGATTGGCATGCCTGGTGGTCACTAATTGGCATGCCTGGTGGTCAATGATTAGCATGCCTGTGGGCACTGGTGATCATCACTGGCGATGGGCTGTACTTATAATCAATGCTGAATATCAGTGCAGATCCCCCCTGTCAGGAGAGACAGGGGGGCTCTCCTCTACTCACTCCTTGTCAGAATGAATAAAGGAAAGCCGATAAACGGCACTTTCTGGTTACAATGTGATTAGCTTTGATTGGACACAGCTGATCACATGGTGAAGAGTAGGGTTGAGCGAACCCGAACTGTAAAGTTTGGGTTCGTACCGGACTTTTGGGTTTTTGGTACCCGGACCCGAACATTTTGCTGTAAGTTTGGGTCCGGTGTTCGGCAACCACCAGGGCAGCCAATCACCATTTGTTTTACTTGTGTGACCTAGAAGCCATCACAGCCATGCCTACTAATGGCATGGCTGTGATTGGCCAGTGCAGCATGTGACCCAGACTCTATATAAGCTAGAGGGACATAGCACAGCTCGTCACTCTGCTTTAGATAGGGTAGGGAAAGACTGCTGCTGATCTGATCTGATCTGAAGGAGAGAATTAGAAAGGAGTCAGACTGTCCTGCTATAGAAATCATATTACACCAGCGCTGCATATGTTCCTGTGAGATACTCTGCATATTGCACCAGCACTGCATATGTTCCTGTGAGATGCACTGCATATGTTCCTGTGAGATACTCTGCATATTACACCAGCACTGCATATGTTCCCGTGAGATACTCTGCATATTGCACCAGCACTGCATATGCTCCTGTGAGATACTCTGCATATTGCACCAGCACTGCATATGTTCCTGTGAGATACTCTGCATATTGCACCAGCACTGCATATGTTCCTGTGAGATACTCTGCATATTACACCAGCGCTGCATATGTTCCTGTGAGATACTCTGCATATTGCACCAGCACTGCATATGTTCCTGTGAGATACTCTGCATATTGCACTGGCACTGCATATGTTCCTGTGAGATACTCTGCATATTACGCCAGCACTGCATATGTTCCTGTGAGATACTCTGCATATTACACCAGCACTGCATATGTTCCTGTGAGATACTCTGCATATTGCACCAGCACTGCATATGTTCCTGTGAGATACTCTGCATATTACACCAGCACTGCATATGTTCCTGTGAGATACTCTGCATATTGCACCAGCGCTGCATATGTTCCTGTGAGATACTCTGCATATTACACCAGCACTGCATATGTTCCTGTGAGATACTCTGCATATTACACCAGCACTGCATATGTTCCTGTGAGATACTCTGCATATTGCACCAGCACTGCATATGTTCCTGTGAGATACTCTGCATATTACACCAGCACTGCATATGTTCCCGTGAGATACTCTGCATATTACACCAGCACTGCATATGTTCCTGTGAGATACTCTGCATATTACACCAGCACTGCATATGTTCCCGTGAGATACTCTGCATTAGATAATTTAGGGAAAGGTTCCTGATTGTGCTTATAGGGAGAGAAATATATAGGAGTCAGTCCTGCTTCACAAATCAAATTGCAGCATGAATGAAAAAAATGAATGAAAACTTATATAGCGCGGCACATGCGAATTTAATCGCCTCTGGGCGCTTGTTGTTCCTGTCTCCTTTGGTATCAAAAGAGATGAGTCTTGATCTTTCTCCTGAATGCTAAGTGATTCTCCTCCAACCGAATGCTGGTTGGTAAAGCGTTCCATAGTCTAGGCCCTTGGACCGCGAATCTCCTTTCTCCTTTGGACTTGTATCTGGCTTTGGGTATCTGGAGGAAATTTTGATTGGTGGAACGCAGAACGCGATTGGGTTTATGAGCTTTTATTTTTTCGCATAGATAATGGGGAGCATTCCCATAGATACATCTATGCGTTAGACAGAGTGCTTTAAAAGTGATTCTGTCTTTTACTGGTAACCAGTGAAGGGCTCTCAGTGAAGGTGAGATTGATTCCCATGTTTTTTTCCCAGTCACAAGTCTAGCGGCCGTATTTTGAACGACTTGTAGACGAGCGATTTGGTACTTGGGGAGTCCGAGGTAAAGGGCATTTGCATAGTCCAGTCTTGAGTTTACAATAGCTCCCACCACGACCGCTATGTCTTCCTTGGGAATAAAAGGAGTAAGTCTGCGTAGTAGGCGCAGAAGATGGTGAGATCCGCTGACTACTGACCCTATTTGTGCGTCCAATGTCATGTGAGAGTCAAAGATGACCCCGAGACTTTTGACTTTGGCGCTAGGGGTGATGATTTTGCCCAGATTGGGCGGGGGGGTCCAAGTTGTTGTAGGTTGATTCATACGCTTGGCGTGAAACAGGAGAAGTTCTGTTTTCTCTCCGTTGAGTTTAAGATAACTCTTTGTCATCCAGTCCTCTATCAAAGAGAGGCATGTCTCTAGATTGAGGTGATGATCCTTTTTATTGCAAATGCGGAAATATAGTTGCGTGTCGTCTGCATATGAGTGGTAGAGTAGTTTTTGACTGCTAATAATCTCAAAAAGAGGGCGAAGATAGATGTTGAATAACACCGGCGACAGGGGGGATCCTTGAGGGACTCCGCACGAAACCGTGCGTTTCTCAGAAGTGAAAGGTCCTAACTTCACTATTTGCGATCGGTTTTCCAAAAAAGAGGAGAACCAAGATAAATCGCCTTCTGCGACTCTGGCTACTTCAGCTAGCCGAGTCAATAAAAGCTTGTGGTCTACTGTGTCGAAGGCTGCGCTCAGGTCCAACAGAACCAGAAGACAAGATTCTCCTTCATCTGCGGCCTCGAGAGCGTCGTCCCATATTTTGAGCAATGCAGTTTCTGTCCCGTGTCCAGGCCGGAATCCCGATTGAAATGGGTCAAGTAGGTTGTGGGTATCTAGATGATGTTGCAGCTGTTGTACCACTACTTTTTCCATTACCTTTGAGAGTACATTTAGACCTGTTATTGGACGATGGTGGAGTGGGTCCTTGGGGTCCAGGTTGGGTTTCTTCAAGATGGGTCGAATTATACCCTCCTTCAACTGGGAGTGCACTATGCCTTCCCTGAAGGATTGGTTGATAAGCTGCGTGATAGGAGGTGCCAGGATGTCGGCGCATTCCTTCAGCAGTTTAGTGGGGATGATATCATTCGGCGCGGTGCTGTTACGCAGAGTACCGATGATATTTTTAGTGGCATGGATAGAGATAGGTTCCAGCGTGAACTTACCTGGTTGTGGTGAATTACTGCAGGTATTGTGTAAATCATTACGGGGAGAGTTGAGGGGGGAATTATTTTGCTGAATGCTTTGTCGGATCCCCTCGATTTTATTAATGAAGTAATCCGACAATTCACTGCAAAATTCTTGTGAGTCCGAATTGGGGGCTTCAAGACATCTTGGATTCATGGTCTGAGTGACCAATTTAAAGAGTTCGCGTGGGCGATTAAGGGCGCTGTTGATAGCCTCGGAAAAATAGTTTTTCTTGGCTTTGAAAATTTCTTTGTGGTATTTTCTTGTTGTTGCTTTGTAGAAGATAAGGTTCTCATCTGAAGAGCTTCTTTTCCAGGCGGCTTCCGCCCTTCTACGCTCTTGCTTCAGTAATGCCAGTTGGTTATTGAACCAGCTGGAGTTATTTTTCCGGATGCGGGTTTTACGTTTCGGCGCTATTAAGTCAGCTGACTGTAATAGGGCTGTGTTTATGGTATCCAGCGTTTCTTCAGCCGTTTGATGCGGCTGAATTGTATTTATTTTTTTCCTTAACGTGGTTTTGAAGAGTTCCGAGTGGAGCTTCTTCTGACATCTAGTCCAGTGTGTTGTCACTAGATTTGATGTTTTAGTTAAGGGTGGGAAATCGGAAATAATGAATTTAATTGCATGGTGATCTGTCCATGGCAATGGTTCATTTTCCAAGATTTTTATTTCCAGATCTTGTCTGAAAATAAGATCGAGTGTGTGACCTGAAGCATGTGTGGGCCCACATACTAGTTGTTGTAGCCCTAATCCTTCGAAGTGATTAATGCAGGCGTCGGCAACGGGGTCTTGCGGGGAGTTTGCCCAGAGATTGATGTGCCCGAGCAGCAAAAGGTGTTTGCTGTTAAGGCTATAGGTGGAGATAAAGTCCGTCAATGATGGGAGAAACTGCGATTTTGGGCCAGGTGGCCTATAGCAGAGTAGAATCCGGACGGTCTCCTGGGAGTTTCTTTGTAGTTGCAGGGTAAGGGTTTCCATAAATGGAAGAGGGTTTTGAAGGACAGGTTTAGTGATTGCAAGATGAGTCTTATGGATCACCGCCAGTCCTCCTCCTCTTTGCCCTATTCTGTTTTCAGTTATGATACGATAGTTTTCTGGCACCAGTTCTCCTAAAATGGTGTTGCAGTCGGCTGTAAGCCAGCTCTCTGTAATAAAGAGGCAGTCTAAATCATATTGTAGAATGAAATCATGGATTTCCAGTCGGTGTTTTACTGCCGATCTTGTGTTGATCAAAGCACACGATATATGCTTAGGCTGGGGTAAACGGCTGAGATTTTTGATAGTCGATCGTCGATCGATTCTCAAAAGTCGCTCAGTTCTTAGGGCTTTTTTAGTGATGGCTGGTAGTATTGCGGCAAATTGTCTCAGATCCCCAATGGTTTCTGCAGAATATTGCAGATTAACCATAGTCGCCAAACACCAGGGGGAGGGGGGATTAATCAAGGATTAACTTAATCCTCGATCCTGACTTGGTCCAGAGGAAGGCAAAAAAACCCTGGTTGTGCTACGCCAATATGCTACGACAGGGAAAAAAAATCCTTCCTGACCCCTTGAGAGGCGATCGGGCGAACCCTGGATCAAGTACAAATGGTATTTGAGAGAGGGGGAGTGGGGCTAGGGTGTTGCAAGATGGCCACCACTCCGGCTGCAAAGAGCCAAGATGGTGACCTCGAGGGGGGGGGGGGATAGCCAACTGTTAGTTATTGAGTTAGGAGATGGTGGTAGGTGACCCAATTACAAGGGGGTAGCAGGCTGGTATCTGGAGGGGAGCCACTTGGTCGCGGCGATGAAGGGAGGGGGATGGGGCCCTACCTATCTACATCCCGTGGGCCACACGTCCTACTCCTAGGAAGCGTGCGCCGGTAGCTGCCGGGATGCAGTTCTGGCCCTAGGGAAGAGGGGGGTCCTGCTGGTGTCAGGGGGGATTGATGTGCAGCTGGCAGGTGAATGGTGTATCGGGGGGGGGGCGCCAAGCCGGGGGAATACAGAGTTGCCACCGGGGGCTCTCGGTATATCAAGAGTTCCAACTTTATTAGCTGCAAGCTTGTTCTGGATCAGTGATTGAAAAAAATAATGAAGACTCCTGTCTTACCTCCTGTTTCAAACTCCTGGTTTTTAACTCCGGCACTTTTGATCAAAGAATGACCTTCTGGTCAGAGAATGCACATGTGAGGCCACCATCATTGGGAGCCAGTACATAGAATAAAATATGAACGAGAAAACCAGAGGAATGGAAAAAAAACATTTGCACCCCCCCCCCCCTCCCCCATACACCCAGCCTGAGGAAGGTTTAGATGTGTTCTGATCTCTGTATAGAAAGAGGAAGTTGGAAGCTCCGAGCAATGAGTTGTGACAGAAGGCAGAGCAAACTCCGATAGAGGAAGTAGAAGAAACCCCCCTCCCCCGCCTCCCCCGCCTCCGGAAATCATTGTAAGTAACATTCAGATGAACTTCTTATTCACACACATTCAGTCTTCATACAGTAGAAGAAGTTGGACTCTCTTGGTTCCGTGTTTCCGGGTTTTATCTTCCAGAATCTTCTGTGATTGGACTCTTCACCTTTCTAAAACTATTTTCAGGTCTCTTCATTGTCGGAAGGTACAAACAATCTGATTGGAGGATGCATGGGCAGATCTAACAAGGTGAGACCCCCACCAATCATTCTTCTGACTGCTCTAAACAAAGTCTATATCCATATAGATAATGTATAAATGGATGATGTATATATATAGAGGAGAGTCTGTATCATTCTATATATCTCTGTGTATAACATCCCCCCACTGATACCATAGATCAGAAGTCTGTATACTGTGTAGTCTCCATATAGATAATGTATAAATGGATGATGTATACTGTATATATAGAGGAGAGTCTGTATCATTCTATATATCTCTGTGTATAACATCCCCCCACTGATACCATAGATCAGAAGTCTGTATACTGTGTAGTCTCCATATAGATAATGTATAAATGGATGATGTATACTGTATAAAGAGAGGAGAGTCTGTATCATTCTATACATCTCTGTGTATAACATCCCCCCACTGATACCATAGATCAGAAGTCTGTATACTGTGTAGTCTCCATATAGATAATGTATAAATGGATGATGTATACTGTATATAGAGAGGAGAGTCTGTATCATTCTATATATCTCTGTGTATAACATCCCCCCACTGATACCATAGATCAGAAGTCTGTATATTGTGTAGTCTCCATATAGATAATGGATGATGTATACTGTATATAGAGAGGAGAGTCTGTATCATTCTATATATCTCTGTGTATAACATCCCCCCACTGATACCATAGACCAGAAGTCTGTATATTGTGTAGTCTCCATATAGATAATGTATAAATGGATGATGTATACTGTGTATATAGAGAGGAGAGTGCCGTTTCTGGTGCCCAAGCTGCATGTGTGGATGTGGTTGGATGGAGGGGTTCCCTGATTGAACTTCGTCCTATACACAATGACAGGCTCTCTTTTATCTGTATCCCCAGGAAAGGTAATCAACTCTTGGAAACTCTACCCCGCCTCAGCTCTGTCACCTGTGCTTCCTGTTCCAGCATGACCAGTAGGGGGAGCAAGAGAGTCAGCTGAGCGCGGGTCACTGCAGCGGGGGTTGCTGTAGTATGCTATGTACAGAGTGTAGCACCCTTGCCTTAAACAGGGGCTACTGGTAAATTTAGCTGTGCTAGGTGGTAACTAACCTGGCTGATTTCTAGTCTTTGTGATCATTTGGGTTTTCTCCTATGCCTGGTTTAGCTGTGGTTCCTTCCTTCTGTCAATAGGTGGTACTGTTGCTTTTGCATTGAATATGCATATCTCTTTCAGCCAATCAGTAGGAGTCTCGGGCCACTGAGGATGCTGGGAGAGGGTATATATTTGGAGGAAGTCAGGTGATCAGGGTGATGTCTGAGGAACAGCTGTGTTGGCTGTGGCCTGGAGTCTCATAGTTGCCAACATTGTAAAAAAAATGATAGGGTAGCTTGAGCAGTTTGAATAGAGGAGTACACACTACGCGTTGCCAGTTTTTGTGGTCCTATGGAATTTGTTATATCAACTTGCACGCTTGTGCAATTCTTGGCAATGTTTAATGTTTATTTTTTATTTTTTTTGGGAGATATGTTTCTATTAAACCAATTTTAAGTGTAATTTTTTTTTTTCCTACAAAAAAAATAAAAATTATAGGGACACTTTTCTGTCTGTGGGCAGAGTCTTATTATAATTAGGGGGCGGGGCATTCATTTGTAGGTGTGACTGAGTGAGGTAAATAAAAATGCGGTGTGTGAAAAATGGGCATGGTTTAAGAGGAATAATGGGCGTGGCTTAAATGGGCGTGACTCAATGGGGGTGTGGTTAGAGATGAACGAGGGATGGAGGGGAGAAACAAAGGGAGAAAGCGAGCAAAAGAAAGAGAGAAAGAGGGATGGAGGGACAGCAGGCCCAGATCCTTCACCACAAGGATGTGTATTTCTGTGTATTCCAGAAAGTTTAACAATCAGCAGATAAACATCCTCCAAACACCTGGTGTTGGCGCTTCAATCATCCCGGCACCATGGTTGTTATGGTGTCAGGGTGATTGAAGTGCATTATTTCTATTATTACATTGTAATATAAAATTAAATAGTTCAACTCACCATAATGCATAATCAGTGGAAGCCTGGAGTGTGTCACTTGCCACCGTCATCTGCCACCAGATGCCATCAGGTGTCCCTCTTTACACCAGGCAATCCCAGCGGAGTCCCTCCATACACCAGGCATTCCCAGCGGAGTCCCTCCATACACCAGGCAATCCCAGCGGAGTCCCTCCATACACCAGGCAATCCCAGCGGAGTCCCTCCTTACACCAGGCAATCCCAGCGGAGTCCCTCCTTACACCAGGCATTCCCAGCGGAGTCCCTCCTTATATCAGGTGTCCCCAGCGGAGCCCCTCCTTACACCAGGTGTCCCCAGCAGAGTCCCTCCTTACATCAGGCATTCCCAGCGGAGTCCCTCCATACACCAGGCAATCCCAGCGGAGTCCCTCCTTACACCAGGCAATCCCAGCGGAGTCCCTCCTTACACCAGGCAATCCCAGCGGAGTCCCTCCTTACACCAGGCAATCCCAGCGGAGTCCCTCCTTACACCAGGCAATCCCAGCGGAGTCCCTCCTTACACCAGGCAATCCCAGCGGAGTCCCTCCTTACACCAGGCATTCCCAGCGGAGTCCCTCCTTACACCAGGCAATCCCAGCGGAGTCCCTCCTTACACCAGGCATTCCCAGCGGAGTCCCTCCATACACCAGGCATTCCCAGCGGAGTCCCTCCATACACCAGGCAATCCCAGCGGAGTCCCTCCATACACCAGGCATTCCCAGCAAAGTCCCTCCTTACATCAGGTGTCCCCGGCGGAGTCCCTCCTTACATCAGGTGTCCCTAGCAGATTCCCTCCTTACATCAGGTGTCCCCAGCAGAGTCCCTCCTTACACCAGGTATACCCAACGGAGTCCCTCGTTACACCAGGTATACCCAGCGGAGTCCCTCCTTACACCAGGTGTCCCCAGCGGAGCCCCTCCTTACACCAGGTGTCCCCAGCAGAGTCCCTCCTTACATCAGGTGTCCCCAGCAGAGTCCCTCCTTACATCAGGTGTCCCCAGCAAAGTCCCTCCTTACATCAGGTGTCCCCAGCAGAGTCCCTCCTTACATCAGGTGTCCCCAGCAGAGTCCCTCCTTACATCAGGTGTCCCCAGCAGAGTCCCTCCTTACATCAGGTGTCCCCAGCAGAGTCCCTCCTTAAATCAGGTGTCCCCAGCGGAGCCCCCCCTTACATCGGGTATCCCCCACAGGAGCCCCCCTTACCACAGGTATCCCCCACAGGAGCCCCCCTTACATCAGGTATCCTCGAAAGGAGCCCCCTTACATCAGGTATCCCCCACTGAAGCCCCACTTACATCAGGTATCTCCCACAGGTTCCCCCTTACATCAGGTGTCCCCAGCAGAGTCCCTCCTTACATCAGGTGTCCCCAGCAGAGTCCCTCCATACACCAAGTGTCCCCAGCGGAGCCCCCCTTACATCGGGTATCCCCCACAGGAGCCCCACTTACATCAGGTATCCCCCACAGGAGCCCCCCTTACATCAGGTAGCCCCCACAGGAGCCCCCCTTACATCAGGTATCTCCCACAGGAGCCCCCCTTACATCAGGTATCCCCCAAAAGGATCGCCCTTACATCAGGTATCCCCCACAGGAGCCCCCTTACATCAGGTATCCCCCACTGGAACCCCCCTTACATCAGGTATCCCCTACTGGAGCCCCCCTTACATCAGGTATCCCCCACAGGATCCCCCTTACATCAGGTATCCCCCACAGGAGCCCCCCTTACATCAGGTATCCCCTACTGGAACCACCCTTACATCAGGTATCCCCTACTGGAGCCCCCCTTACATCAGGTATCCCCTACTGGAACCCCCCTTACATCAAGTATCCCCCACAGGAGCCCCCTTACATCAGGTATCCCCCACTGGAACCCCCCTTACATCAGGTATCCCCTACTGGCACCCCCCTTACATCAGGTATCCCACACTGGAACCCATCCTCACATCAGGAATCCCCCAGCAGCAGAGACTCTCTCCACAGCCATCACAGAACAGAGTGGAGGAGCCGGCTGGGTGGCTGCCCACCCCCGCCCCTTCCCACATCAGGTCACAGACAGAAGGCAGCGGGGCAGGAGGTGGATGGTGCCACAGCTCAATTTCTATTGGTAGCCACCCGGCCTCCTCTTGTTTGTTTAGTCTTCAGGAAAATGACGGCCGGTGGAGACATTGTGTCCGCCATCCGTGGACCTCTAGTGGCGGAAAAAAAGGATTTCCCGGGAAATTTCCCGGGGAAAAAGGTCTAAATCCTGGGAATGTCGGGACAGTTGGTAAGAATGGAGTCTGAGACCTTGACCATCTCGAGGCTTTGTAAGAGAGCCTGTCTGCTGCCTGGGGACATGGGCGGGGTTCTGCCAGAGAGAGCTTCTTGTTTCCTGGGGACATGGGCGGGGTTCTGCCAGAGAGAGCTTCTTGTTTCCTGGGGACATGGGCGGGGTTCTGCCAGAGAAAGCTTCTTGTTTCCTGGGGACATGGGCGGGGTTCTGCCAGAGAGAGCTTCTTGTTTCCTGGGGACATGGGCGGGGTTCTGCCAGAGAAAGCTTCTTGTTTCCTGGGGACATGGGCGGGGTTCTGCCAGAGAGAGCTTCTTGTTTCCTGGGGACATGGGCGGGGTTCTGCCAGAGAGAGCTTCTTGTTTCCTGGGGAAATGGGCGGGGTTCTGCCAGAGAGAGCTTCTTGTTTCCTGGGGACATGGGCGGGGTTCTGCCAGAGAAAGCTTCTTGTTTCCTGGGGACATGGGCGGGGTTCTGCCAGAGAGAGCTTCTTGTTTCCTGGAGACATGGGCAGGGTTCTGCCAGAGAGAGCTTCTTGTTTCCTGGAGACATGGGCAGGGTTCTGCCAGAGAAAGCTTCTTGTTTCCTGGGGACATGGGCGGGGTTCTGCCAGAGAGAGCTTCTTGTTTCCTGGGGACATGGGAAGGGTTCTGCCAGAGAAAGCTTCTTGTTTCCTGGAGACATGGGCAGGGTTCTGCCAGAGAGAGCTTTTTGTTTCCTGGGGACATGGGCGGGGTTCTGCCAGAGAGAGCTTCTTGTTTCCTGGGGACATGGGCGGGGTTCTGCCAGAGAGAGCTTCTTGTTTCCTGGGGACATGGGCGGGGTTCTGCCAGAGAAAGCTTCTTGTTTCCTGGGGACATGGGCGGGGTTCTGCCAGAGAGAGCTTCTTGTTTCCTGGGGACATGGGCGGGGTTCTGCCAGAGAGAGCTTCTTGTTTCCTGGAGACATGGGCAGGGTTCTGCCAGAGAGAGCTTCTTGTTTCCTGGGGACATGGGCAGGGTTCTGCCAGAGAGAGCTTCTTGTTTCCTGGGGACATGGGCAGGGTTCTGCCAGAGAGAGCTTCTTGTTTCCTGGGGACATGGGCAGGGTTCTGCCAGAGAGAGCTTCTTGTTTCCTGGGGACATGGGCGGGGTTCTGCCAGAGAAAGCTTCTTGTTTCCTGGGGACATGGGCAGGGTTCTGCCAGAGAGAGCTTCTTGTTTCCTGGGGACATGGGCGGGGTTCTGCCAGAGAGAGCTTCTTGTTTCTTGGGGACATGGGCGGGGTTCTGCCAGAGAGAGCTTCTTGTTTCCTGGGGACATGGGCGGGGTTCTGCCAGAGAGAGCTTCTTGTTTCCTGGGGACATGGGCGGGGTTCTGCCAGAGAGAGCTTCTTGTTTCCTGGGGACATGGGCAGGGTTCTGCCAGAGAGAGCTTCTTGTTTCCTGGGGACATGGGCGGGGTTCTGCCAGAGAGAGCTTCTTGTTTTCTGGGGACATGGGCGGGGTTCTGCCAGAGAGAGCTTCTTGTTTCCTGGAGACATGGGCGGGGTTCTGCCAGAGAGAGCTTCTTGTTACCTGGGGACATGGGCATGGTTCTGCCAGAGAGAGCTTCTTGTTTCCTGGGGACATGGGCGGGGTTCTGCCAGAGAGAGCTTCTTGTTTCCTGGAGACATGGGCAGGGTTCTGCCAGAGAGAGCTTCTTGTTTCCTGGGGACATGGGCAGGGTTCTGCCAGAGAGAGCTTCTTGTTTCCTGGGGACATGGGCAGGGTTCTGCCAGAGAGAGCTTCTTGTTTCCTGGGGACATGGGCAGGGTTCTGCCAGAGAGAGCTTCTTGTTTCCTGGGGACATGGGCGGGGTTCTGCCAGAGAGAGCTTCTTGTTTCCTGGGGACATGGGCGGGGTTCTGCCAGAGAAAGCTTCTTGTTTCCTGGAGACATGGGCAGGGTTCTGCCAGAGAGAGCTTCTTGTTTCCTGGGGACATGGGTGGGGTTCTGCCAGAGAAAGCTTCTTGTTTCCTGGGGACATGGGCAGGGTTCTGCCAGAGAGAGCTTCTTGTTTCCTGGGGACATGGGCGGGGTTCTGCCAGAGAGAGCTTCTTGTTTCTTGGGGACATGGGCGGGGTTCTGCCAGAGAGAGCTTCTTGTTTCCTGGGGACATGGGCGGGGTTCTGCCAGAGAGAGCTTCTTGTTTCCTGGGGACATGGGCGGGGTTCTGCCAGAGAGAGCTTCTTGTTTCCTGGGGACATGGGCAGGGTTCTGCCAGAGAGAGCTTCTTGTTTCCTGGGGACATGGGCGGGGTTCTGCCAGAGAGAGCTTCTTGTTTCCTGGGGACATGGGCGGGGTTCTGCCAGAGAGAGCTTCTTGTTTCCTGGAGACATGGGCGGGGTTCTGCCAGAGAGAGCTTCTTGTTACCTGGGGACATGGGCAGGGTTCTGCCAGAGAGAGCTTCTTGTTTCCTGGGGACATGGGCGGGGTTCTGCCAGAGAAAGCTTCTTGTTTCCTGGGGACATGGGCAGGGTTCTGCCAGAGAGAGCTTCTTGTTTCCTGGGGACATGGGCGGGGTTCTGACAGAGAGAGCTTCTTGTTTCTTGGGGACATGGGCGGGGTTCTGCCAGAGAGAGCTTCTTGTTTCCTGGGGACATGGGCGGGGTTCTGCCAGAGAGAGCTTCTTGTTTCCTGGGGACATGGGCGGGGTTCTGCCAGAGAGAGCTTCTTGTTTCCTGGGGACATGGGCAGGGTTCTGCCAGAGAGAGCTTCTTGTTTCCTGGGGACATGGGCGGGGTTCTGCCAGAGAGAGCTTCTTGTTTCCTGGGGACATGGGAAGGGTTCTGCCAGAGAAAGCTTCTTGTTTCCTGGAGACATGGGCAGGGTTCTGCCAGAGAGAGCTTTTTGTTTCCTGGGGACATGGGCGGGGTTCTGCCAGAGAGAGCTTCTTGTTTCCTGGGGACATGGGCGGGGTTCTGCCAGAGAAAGCTTCTTGTTTCCTGGAGACATGGGCGGGGTTCTGCCAGAGAGAGCTTCTTGTTTCCTGGGGACATGGGCGGGGTTCTGCCAGAGAGAGCTTCTTGTTTCCTGGGGACATGGGAAGGGTTCTGCCAGAGAAAGCTTCTTGTTTCCTGGAGACATGGGCAGGGTTCTGCCAGAGAGAGCTTTTTGTTTCCTGGGGACATGGGCGGGGTTCTGCCAGAGAGAGCTTCTTGTTTCCTGGGGACATGGGCGGGGTTCTGCCAGAGAGAGCTTCTTGTTTCCTGGAGACATGGGCGGGGTTCTGCCAGAGAGAGCTTCTTGTTACCTGGGGACATGGGCATGGTTCTGCCAGAGAGAGCTTCTTGTTTCCTGGGGACATGGGCGGGGTTCTGCCAGAGAAAGCTTCTTGTTTCCTGGGGACATGGGCAGGGTTCTGCCAGAGAGAGCTTCTTGTTTCCTGGGGACATGGGCGGGGTTCTGCCAGAGAGAGCTTCTTGTTTCTTGGGGACATGGGCGGGGTTCTGCCAGAGAGAGCTTCTTGTTTCCTGGGGACATGGGTGGGGTTCTGCCAGAGAGAGCTTCTTGTTTCCTGGGGACATGGGCGGGGTTCTGCCAGAGAGAGCTTCTTGTTTCCTGGGGACATGGGCAGGGTTCTGCCAGAGAGAGCTTCTTGTTTCCTGGGGACATGGGCGGGGTTCTGCCAGAGAGAGCTTCTTGTTTCCTGGGGACATGGGCGGGGTTCTGCCAGAGAGAGCTTCTTGTTTCCTGGAGACATGGGCGGGGTTCTGCCAGAGAGAGCTTCTTGTTACCTGGGGACATGGGCATGGTTCTGCCAGAGAGAGCTTCTTGTTTCCTGGAGACATGGGCGGGGTTCTGCCAGAGAGAGCTTTTTGTTTCCTGGGGACATGGGCAGGGTTCTGCCAGAGAAAGCTTCTTGTTTCCTGGGGACATGGGCAGGGTTCTGCCAGAGAAAGCTTCTTGTTTCCTGGGGACATGGGCGGGGTTCTGCCAGAGAGAGCTTCTTGTTTCCTGGGGACATGGGCGGGGTTCTGCCAGAGAAAGCTTCTTGTTTCCTGGGGACATGGGCGGGGTTCTGCCAGAGAGAGCTTCTTGTTTCCTGGAGACATGGGCGGGGTTCTGCCAGAGAGAGCTTCTTGTTTCCTGGGGACATGGGCGGGGTTCTGCCAGAGAGAGCTTCTTGTTTCCTGGGGACATGGGTGGGGTTCTGCCAGAGAAAGCTTCTTGTTTCCTGGAGACATGGGCGGGGTTCTGCCAGAGAGAGCTTCTTGTTTCCTGGGGACATGGGCGGGGTTCTGCCAGAGAAAGCTTCTTGTTTCCTGGGGACATGGGCGAGGTTCTGCCAGAGAAAGCTTCTTGTTTCCTGGGGACATGGGCGGGGTTCTGCCAGAGAGAGCTTCTTGTTTCCTGGGGACATGGGCGGGGTTCTGCCAGAGAGAGCTTCTTGTTTCCTGGGGACATGGGCGGGGTTCTGCCAGAGAGAGCTTCTTGTTTCCTGGAGACATGGGCGGGGTTCTGCCAGAGAGAGCTTCTTGTTTCCTGGGGACATGGGCGGGGTTCTGCCAGAGAGAGCTTCTTGTTTCCTGGGGACATGGGCGGGGTTCTGCCAGAGAGAGCTTCTTGTTTCCTGGGGACATGGGCGGGGTTCTGCCAGAGAAAGCTTCTTGTTTCCTGGGGACATGGGCGGGGTTCTGCCAGAGAGAGCTTCTTGTTTCCTGGGGACATGGGCGGGGTTCTGCCAGAGAAAGCTTCTTGTTTCCTGGGGACATGGGCGGGGTTCTGCCAGAGAAAGCTTCTTGTTTCCTGGGGACATGGGCGGGGTTCTGCCAGAGAAAGCTTCTTGTTTCCTGGAGACATGGGCGGGGTTCTGCCAGAGAGAGCTTCTTGTTTCCTGGGGACATGGGCAGGGTTCTGCCAGAGAAAGCTTCTTGTTTCCTGGGGACATGGGCAGGGTTCTGCCAGAGAAAGCTTCTTGTTTCCTGGGGACATGGGCGGGGTTCTGCCAGAGAGAGCTTCTTGTTTCCTGGGGACATGGGCGGGGTTCTGCCAGAGAAAGCTTCTTGTTTCCTGGGGACATGGGCGGGGTTCTGCCAGAGAGAGCTTCTTGTTTCCTGGGGACATGGGCGGGGTTCTGCCAGAGAGAGCTTCTTGTTTCCTGGAGACATGGGCGGGGTTCTGCCAGAGAGAGCTTCTTGTTTCCTGGGGACATGGGCGGGGTTCTGCCAGAGAGAGCTTCTTGTTTCCTGGGGACATGGGCAGGGTTCTGCCAGAGAGAGCTTCTTGTTTC
Organism: Rana temporaria; assembly: GCF_905171775.1. NCBI lineage: Eukaryota > Metazoa > Chordata > Amphibia > Anura > Ranidae > Rana > Rana temporaria. The sequence goes on along the minus strand of NW_024404432.1, from coordinate 4,900,773 downwards.
CTGGGGACATGGGCGGGGTTCTGCCAGAGAGAGCTTCTTGTTTCCTGGAGACATGGGCGGGGTTCTGCCAGAGAGAGCTTCTTGTTTCCTGGAGACATGGGCGGGGTTCTGCCAGAGAGAGCTTCTTGTTTCCTTGGGACATGGGCAGGGTTCAGCCAGAGAGAGCTTCTTGTTTCCTGGGGACATGAGCGGGGTTCTGCCAGAGAAAGCTTCTTGTTTCCTGGGGACATGGGCAGGGTTCTGCCAGAGAGAGCTTCTTGTTTCCTGGGGACATGGGCGGGGTTCTGCCAGAGAGAGCTTCTTGTTTCCTTGGGGCATGCAGAGAATGATGGCATTCTGAGATGAAGTACCAGAGGTTACTGCTCATGAAGGGACTGTGAAGAGGCCAGTGAAAGTGTCAAGGAGAACTCCTCCAAGGAGACCCTGCACGGTGCTGTAAAATTTTGGTTGCTATAGGAGATGTTGTTTCGTAGATACAGAACATGGTGTGCAGGCCTAAGGCTCTTGTTACATATTGCTGTCTACCTGTGCTGTTTTATTTTTGGAGTCTGCTAATCTGTCTGCATATTGTCCTAGGGTCTCCCATGCCCCAACTCTCTCTCCCTCATTTTTACTGTTATGAGCCATAAACTCACTTTTGTTCATCCTAAAAGTGACTGGCCCCCATCTTTTCTACAAATATCCACACCCATCATGCCTAAGAACAGCACACTGAGGTAGGGTGACCAGACATCCCCAGTTTCCGGGGACAGTCCCCGGATTGAGGATACTGTCCCTGGACCAAGTCTGTCCCCAGTTTTGTCCCCGGATTGGGTTTGAACAGGGGCTGGGGCAATTTAAAAGACAGTCAGTTCAAAATAAAATAAATAAAAATCTGAATTACACTCCGCTCCTACTAACTTTAGGAAGGTGTATTTTTTCCATTATCTGTACCCCTCTCTGATGATCATGTGCTGGTCGGAGTGGAGGGAATATTTCTTCAGTTTCGGGTGCATTCAGCTTCGCTCGAATGTTCTTCTGCCTTGGCTCAAGTCCGGGCCAGCCACCTGCCTATCTCCTTTCCTTCCCTGGCAGAGTGATATTCCTCCGCTCCCCACCCAGTAGTAGCCGGGGCCCAGGAAATTAAAACCTGACAGGCTGTGAGGCAGGCCACGGTCGCGGCGACGACAGGCAGAGAGTCGCTGATTGTCACCATTACTAGTAAAACAAAAAATATGTCCCTGGATTTCATTTTAAAAACCTGGTCACCTTACCCTGAGGTGAAATGTCAGCCCTCCCTGATGTGAGGGGCCAGAGGGGTGCTACAAGTGTATTTGTGTTCCTCTCCTGCCGTCCCTAGCCCCTCCCCCATCCACTCCACTATACAGAGCTACATCTAAGGACATTTTACCCCACCCCCAGCCTGGCGCCATAAGGTGGCTTCCTAAGCTTCCTTAGGGTGGTACCTGCTCTGCAAGTTGGTGAAGGTGGGAAGGGCAGTGGTCTGAGTTGCGTTGGGTACAGTGCCATCTTTAATCTTTGCTGCGCAGCGCACTTCTGGGCAGAATTTAAGCCGCGTAGTGCTGACTTCTAATAGAGCAGCAAGTCTCCCGGCACACGGCCGCTGTCACTCGTGAGACGCAAAGATAGAAAGGGTTAACACACTTCCTTCTTCTCGCTGTGCCGTTTCCTGGCAAAACCACAAGCCAGTTGACACACAGGACACATTCATTTAGTAGAACATAAAGCGACAACCATATCGGAGCCAGACTACCGCCATCCCTTCAATCCAGGAACCAGATCTGCATTCCCCGGGCAGAGAAAACTGAAAGGTACCACCTGTAAGGTAATGAAGGTAATGTCTTATTCTGACTTGCTGTCTTTGATCTGGGTGTGTGGATTACTACGACCGGTCGGGTAATCAAGGCGCTAGTATGCAAATATTGAGTGTAGCGAGATTACAACTTTTATTTTTAGGCTATAGGTTATATTTGTTGTCCGTGCATGGGAGGCACATGGGAGGTACCCCTTCGTGGTGGACCAATTATATTACAGTATGTTTTTTGGAGATAATGTATTAATGTATATTTGAGAGATAAAATAAAAGTTTGCTTAGAGATCATGCGTACGTGACAGATACAAATAGATTTCTACCACATTAGCACATATGTCTATAACATTTTTACACCTTCTGCAGAACATTAGAAATACATTTATTTGTAGCAATCGTGGTTTCCTTGCCCAAGCCGCAAGCTCTTACGTTTCCTGTCTTCTCTTGCAGTTTAGCCGTGCAATCTTAGAACATTTAACTTCAAAGTTAATAAGAGTTGAAGTTAGCCGGAATAATATGAAAATGAATATAAAGCTGATGTGATATCATAAAGGGGTGACCCCGCTTTCCTATCAAAAACCTTCAGACAGAAATTTTAGTGAGATAAAAATATTTACTCACCTTTTTGGGCCGTCTGAGGATTCTCCAACCGTCTGGACTACGGATCTCAGATATTACTTCTGGATTTCTGCAATCCGGGGGAAAGGAGCCGAAAATGTAAAGGGAGTTGTGGATTTTCTCAGGATGGAGATGTTCTTCTATCAGAGAAGACGCTATTGTGCACATAGAAGATAAGACGTGGGGAGGTGAAGGAATGATATGCAGAGCAACAATTCTTTTTTCAGATCCTCAGAGAGTTCTTTGCCATGAGGTGCCATGTTGTACCTCCAGTATAAGAGAGTGAGAGCGATAACACCAAATTTAACACACCTGCTCCCCATTAACACCTGAGACCTTGTAACACTAACGAGTCACATGACACCGGGGGGAGGGAAAATGGTTAATTGGGCCCAATTTGGACATTTTCACTTAGGGGGTGTACTCACTTTTGTTGCCAGCGGTTTAGACATTAATGGCTGTGTGTTGAGTTATTTTGAGGGGACAGCAAATTTACACTGTTATATACAACCTGTACACTCACTACTTTACACTGTAGCAAAGTGTCATTTCTTCAGTTCACATGAAAAGATACAAGAAAAGATTTACACAAATATGACTGAGGGGTGTACTTACTTTGGTGAGATACTGTGGCCCAGATTCTCGTCCAGCGGCGTAATTTTGTGCGGGCGTAATGTATCCGCGTAACTTACACGGGCAAGTGCTGTATTCTCAAAGCACTTGCTCCGTAAGTTGCGGCGGCGTAGCGTAAATCGGCCGGCGTAAGCCCGCCTAATTCAAATTTGGATCAGGGGGGCGTGTTTTATGTAAAACTACTGTGACCCGACGTGACTGACGTTTTTGCGGAACGGCGCATGCGCCGTCCGTGGAATTTCCCAGTGTGCATTGCTCCAAAGTACGCCGCAAGGACGTCATTGATTTTGACGTGAACGTAAATGATGTCCAGCCCCATTCATGGATGACTTACGCAAACTCCCACAAATTTTGTCGCGGGCATACTTAACATTGGCTGCGCCTCATATAGCAGGGGCAACTATACGTCGGGAAAAGCCTAACGTAAATGTCATAACTTTACTGTGTCGGCCGCGCGTACGTTCGGGAATTTGCGTATCTAGCTAATTTGCATACTTGACGCGGAATTCGACGGAAGCGCCACCTAGCGGTCAAAAAAAAATGCAGTTAAGATCCGACGGCGTAAGAGACTTATGCCGCGTACACACCATCACTTTATGTGATGAAAAAAACGACACTTTCTGTGAAGTAAAAAATGACGTTTTTGAAACTTCAATTTTCAAAGACGAAGTTGCCTACGCACCATCGTTTTCTCACAATGCTCTAGCAAAGTGAGGTTACGTTCCACCACGTTTTTCCATTGAAGCTCGCTTCATAAGTAGCTTCTGGGCATGCGTGGATGAAAAAACGTCTTAGAAAACGACGTTTTTTGCTACACACGGTCAATTTCTGTGAAGTAAAAAGTGCACTTTTGAAAAACGACACATAAAATTGAAGCATGCTTCAAATTTTTTTGGTCGTTTTTTACAAGACATAAAACGACGTTTTCCCCCACACACAGTCAATTAAAGTGACGTTTTTAAAAACGTCATTTTTTTTCATCACATAAAGTGATGGTGTGTACGCGGCATTACACTTGTCGGATCTAATGGAAATCTATGCGTAACTGATTCTAAGAATCAGACGCATAGATACGATGGGTCGGATTAGGACTTACGATGGCGTACATGGCGCTGCGCCGTCGTAAGTCCTTTCAAAATCTGGGCCTGTATATATACAGAACAGACTGGGTTATATATGCATACAGAACACCAGACTAGGATTTCTATGTAATGGGCGTATAGTGGAAGATTCTTCTATCACACAAACTTGGAATATGAGAAATCTTATCTTACCCCGTATGCATAATGCCGCCGTACACACGATCGGAAAGTCCAATAAGAAAAGTCCGATGGGAGCTTTTGGTCGGAAATTCCAACCGTGTGGATGCTCCATCTGAATTTTTCTGTCGGAATTTCCGCCAACAAAAATTTGAGAGCTGGTTCTCAAATTTTCAGACAAGAAAAGTTCTGCTCGGAAATTCAGATCATTTGTATGCAATTCCGACCCGAAAAAAAAACCCCCACACATGCTTGGAAATCAATTGGACGCATTGGAATCATTGAACTTTATTTTTCTCGGCTCGTTATAGTGTTGTACGTCACTGCGTTCTTGATGGTCGGAATTTTGTGTGAACGTGTGTATGCAACACAAGTTTGAGCCACGGTTTTCTTGTTGGATTTTCCGATCGTGTGTACGCGGCATTAGCTGTCTTTAGTGTTGAGCAGAATACGCCATATTCGATTTCGCGATATATCTCGAATATATAGTCGAATATTCGAGATATATTCGCTAAATTCGAATATTCGTGATATTTTATCGAAATGAAATGATTGCGAATTTTCGCTATTGCGAATGCGAAAATAATTGTGAATTTTCGATAACTGAGGTAGGAGCACTCTGATTGGCTCAGAATATTCTTGATATTTTTTCGAAATTTCGCAAAATGCGAATGCGATATTTATTGCGCAATTTCGACAAATGCTGTAGGAGCGCTCTGATTGGCTCAGAATATTCTTGATATTTTACAATACAAAATAATTGCGAATATTCGGCAAATGCGGAAGGAGCACTCTGATTGGCTCAGAATATTCTTGATATTTTACAATACAAAATAATTGCGAATATTCGGCAAATGCGGAAGGAGCACTCTGATTGGCTCAGAATATTCTTGATATTTTACAATAGAAAATAAAAAGTGTTTTGCATTGGTGGTGATTCTTTACTCTATCCATCTGTCACAGCCGTTTGTCAGTCAAACACCTTGAAGATTGAACACGTTCATGCTGCATGCTTTGGACTTTTTTTCACTTCACATATCAAAGACATTTTTATGAAAGATTATTTTTCTATTATTGGGACTATATTTCTTTATATATTTGTTTCACTGTGTATTTCACAAGTTATTTGCGCTTATTTTATAATTTGCCCACATGTCTTGTCACTAGACATATTTTTTATTCTTGTAGAGCGACTCCATTTTCTGTCTTGTATTAATTTATGTTGTATAACATTTTTGAGTTGCTGCTGTATTCTCCCCTTTTTTAAGGTATGCGCAATTTTTTCCTTCTTACAAAAAAAAATAATATCAAACATACAAATATTAATAACAGAAACATACACAAAGCCCCCCCCCTTTTGCATCAGAGACAATCAGAGTTCTCCTACCACAGTTATCGAAAATTCGCAATCATTTTCGCATTCGCATTAGCGAAAATTCGCAATTTTTTTTTTTTTTAATTCGGCAACATAAAAGGATCGCCTCAGCTTAGCTACTCGGCCCAGGGTCCCTAATCATACCAGCAATGCTTTTAGACGTTGATAGGATGTGATCTGTTTTAAAAATAAAATTGAAAAAATGCGAATATTCGGAATCGCGAATATTCACCGCGAAATTCGAAATATATCGCGAATACTCGAATATGCCATATTCGAGCCGAATATTCGCAATACGAATATTCGTGAGCAACACTAGCTGTCTTACGTGTCACTCCTATATTTACACCGGCCAAAAAGAATCCACTAATTCTTGCTGGTGAACGCACAGGAACTCTCATGTGACTAGAACCCAAACCAGCCCCAGTCTTAGGGAGAGGCTGGGAGAGCCATTGTCACAGGTATAGTGTGATACAAACTGTCCATGCCTCTAGTGTGTACAGCCCCACCCCCGCTTTGTCCTGTCACACCCACTCCCTTCCCCTCGCAGCAACTCTGCCTCTCATATTAGATTGCCTGTCTTGTAGTATTTCTATGGAGGTTTATGGAAAGCCCGGCCTTTATGTATACTATGGTGATTGGGAGGGGATGCAGGGCTGGGACAAGGGGAGGGCAGGGGGGTCGGCTGCCCTGGGCACTGTGGTATCATGTGGGGTGGATGGCACCTTAAGGAGATTGGGGAGAGGGGATTTATGTTGGAAGGGGGGTATGGGGGAAGGCAGGGGGTAAGTATTGTTCTAAGAGGGAAAATGGCGGTTAGTGCTAAGAATAGTAATCTAGAGAGATTTGTTGGGAGGAGGGATGGGACAAGATTTGTGCTTGGAAGGGGGATTTGAGGGGAGTTTGTGCTGGGAGGGAGGGATTTGAAGGGGGGGAGAAGTGTATCAGGAGGGGAAAATGTAGGAGGGGGGCATTTGACCCGGGGGGGATTTGGGGGACAAGGATTTTTGTTGGGAGGGGGATTTCAGCGGGGGTGGATTTGTACTGGGAGGAGGGGGGATTTATGCTTAGGGGGTAAGCATGCAGATTAGTGCTCAGTGTTTTTGTGGGGGGAACTTTGCTGATACATATTGCTGCATACATCTTAGGGGGGCAGAATTTGGCATGTTCGCCCTGGGCTCTAAATGACCTTGTCCCGGCAATGATGCCGGAGGTGGGGCACTGTTTTCGGAGCCTTTAAGTGTTGTGGTTTTACCGCCCTGTGATTTCTCAATTAAACAAGGGCATGCAGCCGCTTAGTGCCAGTTCACGCTGCCGCAACTTGTCATGTGACTTGAAAGTTCAAAGCTTATTGCACCGGAACCCTTCTAATCGGTGCGACTCAAATTCCACGACTTTTGGGTGACTTCATCGCATCTTACATTGACTTCTGTTAATGAAGTCTCAAGCAAGCCGCAATGAAGTCACGCAGGATGTCGCCTGTCAAAGTCACGCAACTTTGAAGCCGCATAGATGTAAAGCGGCACTTAGAGATGTACACATGCAAAAATGAAATGGCACGTCGCATTCAGCTGGTGCTACCATCACCAAACACGACCCATTCATACAATTCAATTGTCCTGCAACTGCATATGCAGTGCATGTGATTGCAGCATGGTAGATTGCATTTGTAGGGTTAAAACAGGTGGTGAGGAGGCAATGATCACCTCCTCAGTGCCTATCAAATGCCAATGAGTAGGGATCCATCGCAAATGCTCTTCAAAGGGGAAGCAAGGACCTGCCGCACATATGAATGAACCTTTACTGTGCGGCTATTACTCAGCTCTGACCGGGATAAGGGGTGGGCAGGAGGAGAAGCTGCCCTGGGCACAATGGTTTATTGCAGGGATGTGGGTTCCCTGACCCTAACCCCAAGGGTGGGGAGGGGTGCAGTTTGGCATCTTTGCCCGGGGCACTGGATGGCCTTGTCCTGGCACTGAGAGGATGTGTGGAGCTTTTGGTGCATACTGTTTACCGCACATCAATGTGAGGACATGCTGCATGCAAAGTGATACCCCAACATCATTCTAACTCCATATGTGGGGCTCCCCAAAATTTTATCAAAGGTCCTAGGAAAAAAATCTAAATTAGGAACCCTAAAAGATGAACCCCTCAAAACAAAGGCGTGCTGTATATTTTTTCCATCCAACTATAGCAGAAAGCAAACATGAAACCCCCCTCCCCCGATAAGTCACAAAGTAAACCTACATGGAGGAGGGGGGGCATAACAGATAACAATGAATTACACTGGTTGGTGATAGAGACAAAAGTCCTAGAAAGCAATGAGAGGTCTGAGGACAGAGCTGTGAATATTGGGGAGGGGGCGGGGTTTCAAAATAATATTTCCCCCCATTCATTGTTATCTATAGAACTCTATATAGCCAAATATAAAATGTTATCTCTTCCTATACAAGGCTCCAACACACCGACAATATGGATGCTGGGAGCTAAACCTTTCATTGTCAGGGGGCGGAGTTATCTATTCCATCATATTATTGGCTCTTACAAATCAGCTGGTCAGAAGCTAAACAGTGCATTCTCCACTCTCCGTCTACAGAGAAACCCGCATATGACATCATCAATGAGGATGGAGGAGGACCGGAGTCACGTGACTGAGAAGATACTAAACCTCACCCTGGAGATCATCTACCTGCTGACCGGAGAGGTGAGGAGGATTCTGGGAGGTCACATGACATCACTTTTATCTCTATCAATAAAACACAGACCTGACCGGAGAGGTGAGGAGGATTCTGGGAGGTCACATGACATCACTCTTATCTCTATTAATAAAACACAGACCTGACCGGAGAGGTGAGGAGGATTCTGGGAGGTCACATGACATCACTCTTATCTCTATTAATAATACAGACCTGACCGGAGAGGTGAGGAGGATTCTGGGAGGTCACATGACATCACTCTTATCTCTATTAATAATACACAGACCTGACTGGAGAGGTGAGGAGGATTCTGGGAGGTCACATGACATCACTCTTATCTCTATTAATAAAACACAGACCTGACCGGAGAGGTGAGGAGGATTCTGGGAGGTCACATGACATCACTCTTATCTCTATTAATAATACAGACCTGACCGGAGAGGTGAGGAGGATTCTGGGAGGTCACATGACATCACTCTTATCTCTATTAATAATACACAGACCTGACCGGAGAGGTGAGGAGGATTCTGGGAGGTCACATGACATCACTCTTATATCTATTAATAATACAGACCTGACCGGAGAGGTGAGGAGGATTCTGGGAGGTCACATGACATCACTATTATCTCTATTAATAATACACAGACCTGACCGGAGATGTGATGAGGATTCTGGGAGGTCACATGACATCACTCTTATCACTATTAATAATACAGACCTGACCGGAGAGGTGAGGAGGATTCTGGGATTCTAACATGATATTCCTATTGGTTCCTCAATACAGAGATTTCCTCTTGTGAAGTCAGGTGATCACATGACCATCACAGTGCCTCCATGTGACTCCCTAAAACCTGAGAGACACAACATGGAGAAGATTCTAGAAGTCACCAAGAAGATGATGGAGCTGCTGACAGGAGAGGTGAGGAGGATTCTGGGACATTATCCAGTAACAGACAAGGGGTGTGTCTGGGTGGTGACTGTATCATTGTGTGTGTCAGGTTCCTATAAGGTGTCAGGATGTCACTGTCTATTTCTCCATGGAGGAGGGGGAGTATTTAGAAGGACACAAGGATCTCTACAAGGACGTCATGATGGACAATCAGCAGAATTTGAGTTTTGTGAAGAATGTAAGGAAGGAATTTCCCCGGAATGAGAAGATATTGAACCTCACCCTGGAGATCCTCAGCCTGCTGACTGGAGAGGTGAGTGTAACGAAGGGTTAAATCTGACTCCGCTGTACACTGGGATGTAGAGTCACTTTAAGTCTTCTGATGTTCTGCTGATCAATAACGACATCCACACAAGTACTATGAATACATGAAGTGTCCGTACTCTATGATATTTGGTAATAGCACAAGATGGCGGCATTGGGTATAGAAGAGAACAATTCCAGGTTTAGTCCAATCAGTGAGACCGATGATTACCAGCATGCCACGCCCACTGACCACTAAATCATTGGGTAACATTTCCTGGTGGGTCAGTGAGCCTTACTAGTAAAACATTAGTGACTCTATTATATGACTTCTAGAAGGATCTATAAATCTGACCACATTGTAATCATATCATTGGATGGAGATGTCTGTCCTTTGCTGAATCGGGAACATTGTGACCAATCCCTGGAGAATAAATATAGAGCTGACCATAGAGATGAGGGATGTTGGGAGAGAAGAGCCGTCTTATAGAGGAGCTCCAGTCTCCTTCAGAACAAAATAAAAGTCAGCAGCTACAATTACTGTACAAATACTGTAGCTGCTGACCTTTAATATCAGGACACTTACCTCTCCACCAATCCAGCGGTGTCTTCACCTGAGTACATTTTTCAATCAGCTCGTGGGTGCTGCAGACGCAATCTGGGCTAAGGGAATCGGCAGTGAAGCCTTGCACCTTCACAGCCGGTTCCCTGCTGAGCATGCATGAAGCGTGCTGCGCTTTCTGAATGGCTCAGCAGCGGGGGAGGGAGGAGGGGGGCCAAACTTTGGACTTTGGAGTTCAGCTGTAAAAACTAGATACCTGATCCTTTTTTTTTTTTTTTCTTTTTTTTTTTTCACTTCAGACTTCAACCACATAGAGTATGCGTTTATACGCTTATGTTCCGTTTGCCAGCCCTTTGCGTCTCTAATCAGGTTTCGCATCATTAGTGTAGTTATTTTTCTTACATTGCTTTTATCTTTCCGAGATGTGTAAATGTATATATTTTTTTTTTTTTTTTTTTTATATTTTAAAGGTATTTACTCCTTCATTTTTTTTACTTAGTTAAAGTCTCATAGTAAAAAGACAATTTTTCGGTTCCTTTGCCTTATCCCAATTCCTCCCTCCCCCCCTCTCCCTCCCCACCCTCCCCCTATCTCACCATAAACATTCCCAAGTGCCTCCTGATGCCTTCATCTCTGTTTTTAATTTATCTTTAGGTCTCAGCCCTAAGTTTTTCTGCATAACTCCAGGATCTCTTAAAACCCCTCCAGTTGTCCCACTTCTTATCTTGAACTATATTATTTCCTTCCACTTCTTTTCTCAGTTCTTCCATTCTATAAGTCTCTTCCACGGAGTCTATCCATTCCCAGATATGGGGACAGTCTATCTCCTGCCATCTTCTCGGTATTATCCTTTTGGCAGCATTTAATAGGTGTGGGACTAAGGTTTTCTTATATTTTTTGATTTTTTCCTCACCCCCATGGAACAATACCACCCAAGGATCCAACTTAATTTTTTCTTTTGTAATCTCTTCTATACATCCCAGTATTTTTTTCCAGTACTCCTCGACCTTAGGGCATTTCCACCACAAATGAGCCATGGTACCCGGGGACCCACATCCCCTCCAACACTCTCCCGTTTGTCCTTCGTTAAATTTAGATAGTTTGTCCGGGGTCATGTACCATCCAGTCAAACATTTGTAGCTCATCTCAGCTGTACGGCTATCTATTGCCGAGGAATGGGCCAGTGTCAGTATTTTTTCGATTGTGACCCTATCTCGCTTTGATCCAAGTTCCCTCTCCCATTTTTTGATGAAAGGAGGAACCATCCGCCCGTCCACCTTTAGCAAAATCTTATATAATTTTGAGATAGTTCCCTTGACCTTTTCCGATGTGCATATTTTTTCCAATTCGGATAGCTGCTCCCCTGATCTCAGCGGGTGCGGTAGTCTTTGTATAAAGTGGGCCAGCTGATGGTATCTCCATTCATCAATTTCCAAAAAACAATATTTTTTTTCTTTTAATTCTTGTAGTGTTACAATGTGCCCATCTTTTATTACATCCCTTAATTGGGTAGTGTCTTTTTTTATCCAATTTCCTCCAATCTGTGTTTTACCCGGTGCAAAATAATCATTATTTTTCAGTGCCAGTAATGGTGAGTTAAATTCCTTTTCTATTTTTTTGTACCTAGAATCCCAGATTTTTAGTGCATTTTTAGTTATCTCATGTGTATTCTTATCAAGTGTCCTATATTTAGGTGGGTTCCATATAATCTTATCTAAACTTGCCTTTGATATTTCGTTTTCAATGTTAACCCATCTCTTTTCCTTACTGGCCCTAGCCCACTCCACCACCCTTGACAAAACCACAGCCTCGTAGTATGTTTTAACGTCTGGTACTGCTAGTCCCCCCTTATTTTTAGGTTGTCTTAAGGTTTGGAAGGATACTCTGTGTTTCTTATTTCTCCATATGAAGTTCATGATCTGTTTTTTAAGAGCTGAGAAGAGTATTCCAGGCAAACTTATAGGTATCATCTGGAACTTATAAGTAATCTTTGGTAAAATTACCATTTTACAGAAGTTTATTCGTCCTATCCAGGATATCGGTCTGCTTTTTATCCTCCCAATTTCTTCCCTAATTTCGTTTAACAAGGGGATAAAATTTTTCACGTACATTTTTTTCATTGATTTAACTAGGAAAATACCGAGGTACTTGAGTGCTTTTACCCAGGAGAAGCAATATTTCTGTTTTAAATCCCTTTCATCTCGTCCATTAATATTGATACTTAGGATCTCGGTTTTAGCTACGTTGATTTTAAAATTTGATATTTCTCCGTATGACATACATAAATCTAATAATTTTGGAATTGAGATTTTAGGGTCTGACAAATAGAAGAGTACGTCATCTGCAAATGCTGAGAGTTTGTGTTCGTCCTCTCCTATTTTAACTCCTCTTATGTCGGGGCTCTTGCGTATCCTGGCTAATAATGGCTCCAGGGAGAGCACAAACAGGAGTGGGGAGAGGGGGCATCCCTGTCTGGTTCCGTTTTTCATTATCAGGTCTTGGGATAGGCAGCCATTTATTTTTATTTTTGCCCTCGGTTCCTGGTAAAGAGTTGTTATCCACTCCCTCATCCTTTGTCCAAACCCCATTTCATCCAGGGTGCGCAGCATGAATCCCCAGTCTACCCTGTCGAATGCCTTTTCCGCATCTATCGACAGGAGTAGACTGGGGGTTCCGTTCATTTTCATTTTTTGCATTATCAATAGTGCTCTAACTCCATTGTCCCTCCCCTCTCTTCCCTGGATGAACCCTGTCTGGTCAGGATGTACCATCTTTGCCATTTCCCGTTTTACTCTCTCGGCCAATACCTTTGCGAATAGTTTTACATCTGTGTTTAGCAGAGATATTGGTCGATACCCTGAACAGTCTCCTTTGTCCTTACCTTCCTTGGGGATAACTGTTATAATGGCCTCTGAGGCCTCCCGACTCAAACCAAAGTCTTTGCCCAGTCCATTAAAATATTGGCATCATTTTGGTAGAAGGATCTCCCTACACTTTTTGTAATACAGAGTGGTGAAACCATCGGGTCCCGGACTTTTACCCACTGCTGTATCGGCTAGTGCAAAATTGATCTCTTTTTCTGATATTGGTCTATCCATGACTAATGCCTCGCTTCTATTTATTTTTGGGAGCCCAGCTTCCCTTAGGAATTTTACAGTTTTATTTATTTTTTCTCCCTCCTGCCCATTCTTTTGTTCTACTGAGTAAAGTCTCTCATAGTATAGCCTAAAAGTCTCCGCAATTTCCTTTGTTGTTTGCATCATCTCTCCTTTTTCGTTTTTGATTTTATCTATATAATTTTTTGATTTCTTTTTCTGCACCATTCTTGCTAGGTGTTTATTAGTTTTATTCCCCCACTTGTATCTTTCCCTAGCGATTAAGTTAAATTCCTTTCGGGTTTCTTGGTCCATAATATCTTTTAATTAGTTTCGTTTGTTGACCAGTTTCGAGTATAGATCTCGTTGCTTCCCTATTTTTTTATGTTTCTGTTCTAAGAGGAAGATTTCTTCTATTAACTCTTCCTTTTTCCTATTTTTTTCTTTTTTTTTCCTTGCTCCTTCCGAGATCAAGGTTCCTCTTATCACTGCCTTGTGGGCATCCCACAGTGTTGCCACCGAGACTTCCTCCATCTCGTTTAACCTAAAATACTCTTCCAGCTCTTTTTTTACCCTTGTTAAACTGGTCTCCTCTATCAATAAATGTTCGTCTAACCTCCAATTTTGTTTAGGCCTTATATTACCTGAAATATCTATTATGATACTAACTGGTGCGTGGTCAGAAATCGTCATAGTTTCTATTTTTGTCTCAACCACAATATCTAAGGTCCTGTGATCGACCAGTATATGGTCGATCCTTGAGTAAGTCCCATGGACCGGGGAGTAAAATGTGTAGTCTCGTTGGTCCGGGTTAAAGACTCTCCAGGCGTCGATCAGTTGACTCCTAAATAAGGCGTCCCTGAGCTTTCTCAACTGTACGTCCCGGACGCTCGATGTCTGAGATGTTTTATCTATTTTTGGGTTTATGCATAAGTTAAGGTCTCCTCCTATGATTACTCTTCCCCTCCTGAAATCTGTCAGTTTCCCTAGTATTCCCAAGAGAAATTTTATCGGTAATACATTTGGGGCATAGACATTTACCAGAGTGCATTCTAATCCTTCCAATTTTCCTCTCAAGAAGAGGAATCTCCCCTCTGAGTCTGTCAGTCTATCGGTTAGCTCAAACCGTACCCTTTTTGAGATTCCAATTGCTATCCCTCTAGCTCTTTTGGAAATAGTATCTCCATAGTACCACGTGGGGAGATCTGGGGCATATAATCTAATATTCGATCCTTGGGTGATATGAGTTTCCTGTAGAAAGGAGATGTCTGCTTTATATCCCTTCAATTCCTTGAGCACCTTATGTCTCTTGGTTGGGCTATTGAGACCTTTCACATTATAAGATATACATTTGATTTGTGGCATCTTTGATCTTCCCTTTTTTTCTGATTATTTTGGTGAGATAGATCCTTTCCTCCCCCCTCCCTCCCCCCTCCCTCCCCCCTCCCTCCCCCCTCCCTACCCCCGTCCCCTTCCCCCCTCCTCCCCACTCCCCCCCCCCCTCCCCCTCCCTCCCCCCTTCGGCCAATTTTTGGCCTCTGAACCATCCTCGATGTCAGGTCCAGCTTCCTCTAGGTGGGGTCCTGGGGTTGCCTCTCCTCCGCTCTAATCATAGAGCGGGGGGGAGGGGGGGATGGGTTGATCCCCCAACTCACCGGTCACCGCATGGAACCAGACAAGGAAAAGAAAAAGAAAGAAAAAGGAGAGGAAAAAAAAAAAGTCCCAAAGACAAATTTTCTGGGAAGTAGGTCATTATAGATTGACTCTTCCTTCTCCTCTCCCATCTCCCGTTCCTCTATTCCCATCCTGGTAGGTCGGGCATCTGGATATCTAATTTTTTACAGAATTCTTCTAGTTCCTCTGGAAATCTAAGTATTGCCGACCTTCCGTCTTTTGTGCCAATTAGACATGCCGGGTGTCCCCAAGTATATCTAATGTTTAGGTCTATCATCTGCTTTAAAAGTGGTTTCAGTACTCGTCGCCTTGCCAGGGTCTCAGCCGAAAGATCAGAGAATATCTGTAGCTCTATCCCATCCAGGACTATTGGGGGTTGACCCCTCAATTTCTTCCACACTATTTCTTTGTCCTCATAGAGTCGGAACCTGATTATGACGTCTCTTGTTCGCTCTGAGCTGGCTCTTTGTGGGTTCCCCACTCTATGGACCCTTTCGATCCTGATGGGATCTTCTATGGGTTTTTCCAGGAGGGGATTAAATATCTTCCGCATTATTTTCCTGAGATCTTCTCCCCTTTCCTCTGGGATTGACCTTATCCTCAGGTTTTGTCTGCGGTTTCTATTTTCTTGATCCTCTATTTTATAGAGGATAAGTCTCTGTTGTCGTTGTGTCTGGTCAATTTGGTCCTTCGTTACTCTTACTTCTTGTTCTACCGTCTCTATTCGTTCTTCTATTGTTTAAATTCTGGACATAAAGTGTCCTAGGTCTGTGCGTAGGTTCTGTATTTCCCCTTTAATTTCCTCCTTAATCGCTGTTTCCATCCTTCGCAGCATATCTGCGATTTCTTCGTTTGAGGGGGGCTGCATGTCTGATCGGTGTCCCTTGTTCCCATTGCCATCGGGCCCATGCTCTACATTAATTTCTTCTCTTGACTCTATTGATGTTTCGCTGGTGTTGCCTCCCTGGGGTTTCTTTTTGACAGACTTTTGGTCTTTGTTAGGTTGTTGTTGTTTTGTTCCTCCCTGGGCTCCTTGTGTTTGTGGGCTTACACCTTTGATCATAAAAGGTCTAATAGAGCTTGAGATATTACTCGGGGTTGTCGGGGGTCCCCCCCTTGTAGACCTACTCGTCATTCTACTCATATTATTCTCCCTCTTCCTGATTCTTTTCCCCAGTTTGACCTTCTACTACCTCCTCTCCTCTCTCAATTCTCCGCCAAGTCCCCCCTTCCTTCCCAAAGGCGAGGGGGGGTATACTAGGTGTAGTTCCTGTTCCCTTTTAATAGACTTCCCAATTTTCAATATTTTCCAGATGCCCCTCAGCTGCTATGGAAAAAAAAAAGAAGAAAAAAGGAAAAATAGCAAAAAATATATACTCTGGGTACTCTAGGTACTGATATGAGAGGGGTCATGCCCAATAAGAAGGCTCCTCTATTCCAGGGGGGGCAGTCCCAGTCGTTGTTGTATATATGGTTGTCTACCTCAGCCCTGGAAAATTAGGGGGGTCCTCAGGCTATTTGGTGCAAAATAATCATTATTTTTCAGTGCCAGTAATGGTGAGTTAAATTCCTTTTCTATTTTTTTGTACCTAGAATCCCAGATTTTTAGTGCATTTTTAGTTATCTCATGTGTATTCTTATCAAGTGTCCTATATTTAGGTGGGTTCCATATAATCTTATCTAAACTTGCCTTTGATATTTCGTTTTCAATGTTAACCCATCTCTTTTCCTTACTGGCCCTAGCCCACTCCACCACCCTTGACAAAACCACAGCCTCGTAGTATGTTTTAACGTCTGGTACTGCTAGTCCCCCCTTATTTTTAGGTTGTCTTAAGGTTTGGAAGGATACTCTGTGTTTCTTATTTCTCCATATGAAGTTCATGATCTGTTTTTTAAGAGCTGAGAAGAGTATTCCAGGCAAACTTATAGGTATCATCTGGAACTTATAAGTAATCTTTGGTAAAATTACCATTTTACAGAAGTTTATTCGTCCTATCCAGGATATCGGTCTGCTTTTTATCCTCCCAATTTCTTCCCTAATTTCGTTTAACAAGGGGATAAAATTTTTCACGTACATTTTTTTCATTGATTTAACTAGGAAAATACCGAGGTACTTGAGTGCTTTTACCCAGGAGAAGCAATATTTCTGTTTTAAATCCCTTTCATCTCGTCCATTAATATTGATACTTAGGATCTCGGTTTTAGCTACGTTGATTTTAAAATTTGATATTTCTCCGTATGACATACATAAATCTAATAATTTTGGAATTGAGATTTTAGGGTCTGACAAATAGAAGAGTACGTCATCTGCAAATGCTGAGAGTTTGTGTTCGTCCTCTCCTATTTTAACTCCTCTTATGTCGGGGCTCTTGCGTATCCTGGCTAATAATGGCTCCAGGGAGAGCACAAACAGGAGTGGGGAGAGGGGGCATCCCTGTCTGGTTCCGTTTTTCATTATCAGGTCTTGGGATAGGCAGCCATTTATTTTTATTTTTGCCCTCGGTTCCTGGTAAAGAGTTGTTATCCACTCCCTCATCCTTTGTCCAAACCCCATTTCATCCAGGGTGCGCAGCATGAATCCCCAGTCTACCCTGTCGAATGCCTTTTCCGCATCTATCGACAGGAGTAGACTGGGGGTTCCGTTCATTTTCATTTTTTGCATTATCAATAGTGCTCTAACTCCATTGTCCCTCCCCTCTCTTCCCTGGATGAACCCTGTCTGGTCAGGATGTACCATCTTTGCCATTTCCCGTTTTACTCTCTCGGCCAATACCTTTGCGAATAGTTTTACATCTGTGTTTAGCAGAGATATTGGTCGATACCCTGAACAGTCTCCTTTGTCCTTACCTTCCTTGGGGATAACTGTTATAATGGCCTCTGAGGCCTCCCGACTCAAACCAAAGTCTTTGCCCAGTCCATTAAAATATTGGCATCATTTTGGTAGAAGGATCTCCCTACACTTTTTGTAATACAGAGTGGTGAAACCATCGGGTCCCGGACTTTTACCCACTGCTGTATCGGCTAGTGCAAAATTGATCTCTTTTTCTGATATTGGTCTATCCATGACTAATGCCTCGCTTCTATTTATTTTTGGGAGCCCAGCTTCCCTTAGGAATTTTACAGTTTTATTTATTTTTTCTCCCTCCTGCCCATTCTTTTGTTCTACTGAGTAAAGTCTCTCATAGTATAGCCTAAAAGTCTCCGCAATTTCCTTTGTTGTTTGCATCATCTCTCCTTTTTCGTTTTTGATTTTATCTATATAATTTTTTGATTTCTTTTTCTGCACCATTCTTGCTAGGTGTTTATTAGTTTTATTCCCCCACTTGTATCTTTCCCTAGCGATTAAGTTAAATTCCTTTCGGGTTTCTTGGTCCATAATATCTTTTAATTAGTTTCGTTTGTTGACCAGTTTCGAGTATAGATCTCGTTGCTTCCCTATTTTTTTATGTTTCTGTTCTAAGAGGAAGATTTCTTCTATTAACTCTTCCTTTTTCCTATTTTTTTCTTTTTTTTTCCTTGCTCCTTCCGAGATCAAGGTTCCTCTTATCACTGCCTTGTGGGCATCCCACAGTGTTGCCACCGAGACTTCCTCCATCTCGTTTAACCTAAAATACTCTTCCAGCTCTTTTTTTACCCTTGTTAAACTGGTCTCCTCTATCAATAAATGTTCGTCTAACCTCCAATTTTGTTTAGGCCTTATATTACCTGAAATATCTATTATGATACTAACTGGTGCGTGGTCAGAAATCGTCATAGTTTCTATTTTTGTCTCAACCACAATATCTAAGGTCCTGTGATCGACCAGTATATGGTCGATCCTTGAGTAAGTCCCATGGACCGGGGAGTAAAATGTGTAGTCTCGTTGGTCCGGGTTAAAGACTCTCCAGGCGTCGATCAGTTGACTCCTAAATAAGGCGTCCCTGAGCTTTCTCAACTGTACGTCCCGGACGCTCGATGTCTGAGATGTTTTATCTATTTTTGGGTTTATGCATAAGTTAAGGTCTCCTCCTATGATTACTCTTCCCCTCCTGAAATCTGTCAGTTTCCCTAGTATTCCCAAGAGAAATTTTATCGGTAATACATTTGGGGCATAGACATTTACCAGAGTGCATTCTAATCCTTCCAATTTTCCTCTCAAGAAGAGGAATCTCCCCTCTGAGTCTGTCAGTCTATCGGTTAGCTCAAACCGTACCCTTTTTGAGATTCCAATTGCTATCCCTCTAGCTCTTTTGGAAATAGTATCTCCATAGTACCACGTGGGGAGATCTGGGGCATATAATCTAATATTCGATCCTTGGGTGATATGAGTTTCCTGTAGAAAGGAGATGTCTGCTTTATATCCCTTCAATTCCTTGAGCACCTTATGTCTCTTGGTTGGGCTATTGAGACCTTTCACATTATAAGATATACATTTGATTTGTGGCATCTTTGATCTTCCCTTTTTTTCTGATTATTTTGGTGAGATAGATCCTTTCCTCCCCCCTCCCTCCCCCCCTCCCTCCCCCCTCCCTCCCCCCTCCCTACCCCCGTCCCCTTCCCCCTCCTCCCCACTCCCCCCCCCTCCCCCCTCCCTCCCCCCTTCGGCCAATTTTTGGCCTCTGAACCATCCTCGATGTCAGGTCCAGCTTCCTCTAGGTGGGGTCCTGGGGTTGCCTCTCCTCCGCTCTAATCATAGAGCGGGGGGGAGGGGGGGATGGGTTGATCCCCCAACTCACCGGTCACCGCATGGAACCAGACAAGGAAAAGAAAAAGAAAGAAAAAGGAGAGGAAAAAAAAAAAGTCCCAAAGACAAATTTTCTGGGAAGTAGGTCATTATAGATTGACTCTTCCTTCTCCTCTCCCATCTCCCGTTCCTCTATTCCCATCCTGGTAGGTCGGGCATCTGGATATCTAATTTTTTACAGAATTCTTCTAGTTCCTCTGGAAATCTAAGTATTGCCGACCTTCCGTCTTTTGTGCCAATTAGACATGCCGGGTGTCCCCAAGTATATCTAATGTTTAGGTCTATCATCTGCTTTAAAAGTGGTTTCAGTACTCGTCGCCTTGCCAGGGTCTCAGCCGAAAGATCAGAGAATATCTGTAGCTCTATCCCATCCAGGACTATTGGGGGTTGACCCCTCAATTTCTTCCACACTATTTCTTTGTCCTCATAGAGTCGGAACCTGATTATGACGTCTCTTGTTCGCTCTGAGCTGGCTCTTTGTGGGTTCCCCACTCTATGGACCCTTTCGATCCTGATGGGATCTTCTATGGGTTTTTCCAGGAGGGGATTAAATATCTTCCGCATTATTTTCCTGAGATCTTCTCCCCTTTCCTCTGGGATTGACCTTATCCTCAGGTTTTGTCTGCGGTTTCTATTTTCTTGATCCTCTATTTTATAGAGGATAAGTCTCTGTTGTCGTTGTGTCTGGTCAATTTGGTCCTTCGTTACTCTTACTTCTTGTTCTACCGTCTCTATTCGTTCTTCTATTGTTTAAATTCTGGACATAAAGTGTCCTAGGTCTGTGCGTAGGTTCTGTATTTCCCCTTTAATTTCCTCCTTAATCGCTGTTTCCATCCTTCGCAGCATATCTGCGATTTCTTCGTTTGAGGGGGGCTGCATGTCTGATCGGTGTCCCTTGTTCCCATTGCCATCGGGCCCATGCTCTACATTAATTTCTTCTCTTGACTCTATTGATGTTTCGCTGGTGTTGCCTCCCTGGGGTTTCTTTTTGACAGACTTTTGGTCTTTGTTAGGTTGTTGTTGTTTTGTTCCTCCCTGGGCTCCTTGTGTTTGTGGGCTTACACCTTTGATCATAAAAGGTCTAATAGAGCTTGAGATATTACTCGGGGTTGTCGGGGGTCCCCCCCTTGTAGACCTACTCGTCATTCTACTCATATTATTCTCCCTCTTCCTGATTCTTTTCCCCAGTTTGACCTTCTACTACCTCCTCTCCTCTCTCAATTCTCCGCCAAGTCCCCCCTTCCTTCCCAAAGGCGAGGGGGGGTATACTAGGTGTAGTTCCTGTTCCCTTTTAATAGACTTCCCAATTTTCAATATTTTCCAGATGCCCCTCAGCTGCTATGGAAAAAAAAAAAGAAGAAAAAAGGAAAAATAGCAAAAAATATATACTCTGGGTACTCTAGGTACTGATATGAGAGGGGTCATGCCCAATAAGAAGGCTCCTCTATTCCAGGGGGGGCAGTCCCAGTCGTTGTTGTATATATGGTTGTCTACCTCAGCCCTGGAAAATTAGGGGGGTCCTCAGGCTATTTGGGCTCTTGTCCCACAATTAACCAATTTCTGCAGATTCCTATATATACACTATGGGAGGAGGTCGTTATATCAAGTAGGGGATCTCCTCGTTCAGAGTTATAGGGCTGGTTGTACACGGGAAAAGGAGAAATATCACAAAAGACGGAGATACCACAGGAAAAAAGGGAGCAAACAAGTCTTTAACAGCCGTATCACTTTCCCCTTCGTGTCGCGCCACTTTCAGACCCAGGACAATTCCTCCAGCTACGGCTTTACCCTGGCCCTCTTGGGGTTTCTTCTACCCAACTTCCACAAGTCCCTCTTCCCAAAAAATGCTTCTGTGGGAATAAGGAACTGCGCAGCGAGGTCCGACCCTAACTCCTAATAAGATAGCTTTAGATATATGCGATAATATGCGGTAATATGCCGTCTCTTCATATAATCCGGTCAAGTTCAAAACTTCCTGCCGCACAGTCCGCTTTCCCCCTCCCCTTTCAATTTACAGCTCTTCAGTTGCTATGGGGCCCAGTCAGGTCAAGCATAACATGTAGCAGCCAGGGATGGGGGGATGTCTGAGGCGTTCCTGTATTTGGCCGGCTTTTTTGAGTCTCCTTATCTATGTCATAGGGGGTACTTCAATATGCATATGGGGGGTTTCCCTCTGAAACTCTGAAACAAATGATGTAGTCACCTTAGTCCGATTTTTGCAGTGTCCCTTAGATAATACAGTCTCTCTTAATCGAATGACAGATTATTCAATTGAAGCTTACCATGTACACTGGAAACATTATGTGAAAATATTACTTCTCCTGGTATATTAAATAGCAGCTATGAAACATCATTTTTTACCGCATTGACCATGTAGACATTTAATCCTTACTCCCTTAAGAGTCCCTTTCTTTACCTCCTCATCCAGTATTTGTTAGGGCAGAGATAGACATAAACCGCAGATAACAATAAAAGATCCGACCTTGATTCTGGTGGTGGTGGGTCAGCTTAGTTGTTTCTACCACTTTTCCTGGGGATATTAGCCTCCAGCAGTATTCTCCTCTTTTCCTCCTCCGTCCGTCTCCACCGCTCCCCGCTCACCTGCTGCATCCTTCTAACACCGTCATTCGTCCTGGCGTGGCATCCGTTATACGGTCGAGTAGGCTGCAGTTGTTTCTAAGCTGATCCAGCTGATCCACGGACGCGATGTACGGCGTGCGGCATGCAGACAGGGGCCGATCCAGCTGATCCACAGACGCGGCGTGCAGCGTGCGGCGGGCAGACGGGGGCTGTCAGCTCCTCTCTCTCGCTAAGCGCGGTCCAACCTCATTCCCCCGCAGGCTCCGAGCTCTTCGCTCCTCCCACCTACGAGCGCGCGTCCTCACGTGTACGTGCACGTGAGCGCCATCAGATACCTGATCCTCACCGACAGGAGCCAAATGTGGCAGTGGGGAGGGGGAGTAGAATGAAATAAAGTTGATCTTCCCCTTTTGGGTGGAGCTCCTCTTTAATGCATGGGCACTGCCCAGGGGGGGCTCCTTGATAATCTTGCATTACATCATACCAATATTCCGGGACAGTCAGTCAAGCTTTTTACTAAGCTGTCCCGGGATAGCCGTGTCCCCCGCAGTGTCCCGGGAATCTGGTGTGTGGGTACAGCAGCAGCCTGTCACCAGGCCAAATCTACAATCAGAATGACACCCCCCCTACATTCCAGGAATTAAGGAAGAACCCCGAGGTGGAGCATCTTACTATTGTTTATGTGGGCGGGATCTGTGCTGCTCTGATCCCCACCAGACCTCCTCTCCTATTCATCCCATGTGATCGGAGCCGTACACATGATCCCGCCCACACGAGCAGCAGAAATAGAAAGACGCTCCACCTCGAGGTTCTTCCTTAACCCCTACAAAGTGCCAAAACTGTGGGAGGAAGAAACGGGGGTGTATGGGGAGAGATATTATTCCAATTGTAGGTTTAGCCCAGTGACAGGCTGTCAGAACAGGTAAGATCTGTGACAGCAGCTTCCCTGTGCTGCTCAGCTACATTCATGAACCCTATACTGTGCCCTCCCACCCGACCTGTACTGTGCACTCCATATTGTGCTCTTTTGCCCCCAGTACTGTGCTCTCCTTGACCCTGCAATGTGTCATTCTGACCCCCTTTATTGTGCCCTTCCACCCCCACCTTTACTGTGCACTCCTGCCCCTCATATTGTACCCTCCTGCCCGTCTGTACAGTGCCTTCTTGTATTGTGCCTGCCTCCTCCCCCTGTACTGTGCCCTCCTCCTCCTTCTGACCCCTTCTGAATTATTTTCTCCTGCCCCGTGTACTGTACCCTTATGTACACCATGTACTGTGTCCTCCTGCACCCCCACCCCCTGTACTGTACCCTCATATTTCCCCTGTAATCTGCCCTCTTTCCCCTCTTGTACTGTGCCCTCCTACCCCCCCTGTACTGTACCCTCCTGCACCCCCACCCCCCCTGTACTGTACCCTCATATTTCCCCTGTAATCTGCCCTCTTTCCCCTCTTGTACTGTGCCCTCCTACCCCCCCTGTACTGTACCCTCCTGAACTGTCATTTCCTGCCCCCTGTACTGTGTCCTTCTACTGCCCTGTGTTGATTAGTCTTAGATTTATGGCATGAATTCTCATTCTTTAAAATCTATCATGTTCAAAGTACTAATAAATATTTGTTTACTTCTATCAACTATTTATACTTCACTTTTTGAGAGTTGTGAATAAATTGGGGCCCCAGAACATTACTTTCCCCCGAAGCCCATAATGATATTATATGTCCCTCTGGGTGTCATGATATTTATCTTTGTATAACACAGAACTGTACAGTAATAATGAAGAAATCTACTGAGAATGAGACAAGAAGGAGAAGATCCCCGAGAATGCAGAATCCCATCACCATCCCCCCACCTCCATCCCCGATCCCTACAAGACTCAACATGGAGAAGATTCTAGAAGTCACCAAGAAGATGATGGAGCTGCTGACAGGAGAGGTGAGGAGGATTCTGGGACATTATCCAGTAACAGACAAGGGGTGTGTCTGGATGGTGACTGTATCATTGTGTGTGTCAGGTTCCTATAAGGTCTCAGGATGTCACTGTCTATTTCTCCATGGAGGAGTGGGAGTATTTAGAAGGACACAAGGATCTCTACAAGGACGTCATGATGGACAATCAGCCGCCCCTCACATCACCGGGTAAGAGGAGACTTTATTGTAAAGGAGAGAGCAGTACGGAGGCTCCACCTTGATCCCCCATCATCTGATAAACACATAGAAACAATGTATTCAGTCTCAGGAGATGGGAGGCAGCGGTGTGTGGGATCTCTGCAACTTGTCTCATATAAACATTTAGGTCACCACTGATTACTGAATACCAATATTATGAGTCCTGATCCTTACACTGTATAATTTATATTGTACATTACATACTCCTGACCCCTGAGAGAAAAGCCTGTGGTGATTGTGCCCTTAAGTGGCAGTCCAGGGGTGCCGTACTTGCACAAGTGTTTGAGAGGGCACTTTGAGTGTGGCACCTTGGTCACGTCACCACAACACACTTTTTTTCACACCTGCCTCTAGGGCCGAGCCTTTTGGCTGGGACCAGAGGAATTTTTGATTCCTGGCCGGAGGGCCGGCCATCGTATTGCACAATGAGATATGAGAAAATTCTGCGCTACGGTGTGGGTGTATGAGCTGCTGCCCCCCTAGTAAACCTCCCTTAGGAAGAGTGAAGGTAGATAGAAAGTGGTGTGGTATAGGGGTAGTGGCGCAGCCTGGTGGTGATTGTTCACCAGTGTATTAATCCCTAAAAATCCAAAGGGGGTGTAAGTGTGTATATATAAGTTGTTGGGCACCTCTGTGCGGTGGACTCATAAAAAGGGGGCCCCCGAATAATAGGGTAACCTACTGGAGACAATTCGGGGGCCCCCTTTTTATGAGCCCACCGCACAGAGGTGCCCAACAACTTATATATACACACTTACACCCCCTTTGGATTTTTAGGGATTAATACACTGGTGAACAATCACCACCAGGCTGCGCCACTACCCCTATACCACACCACTTTATATCGTATTGCACAATGGTCACTTTCACTCTCCCTCATCTTCCTTCTCCCCCACTTTCTTTTTATTTAACCCCTGTGTGCGTCACTTTATTGTATTTTTTTGTTGGTTGCCTTACACGTTTGTCACAGTGCGATTAGTAGGGTGTGGGTCCTCGGGCCTGCACTGAACGCCTTGGGAGTGGGTGAACATGGCCTTCTGTCTTAGTTCGCCTGATCTCATGGGGTCTCCCTTCGGGGGAGCCCCACCTAGTACTTGGGTGGGTCGCCTTCGGCAGACCTTCCAGAGAACAGGGTTCGTCTGGTTTCGGAGTCCTGGTTTAGGGGAACCAATCTGCTCATGTCTAGTAATAATCTTTGTATTTCTATTTTAGTAGATGGACGGGAGATGAGGAAAACCTCAGAGGATTGTCTCACTTTGTCTCCAGACTGTAAAGTAGAAGATGAGGACATCACACAGTATAGTCCAGGAGAAAACCTGACTACCTCAAATGTTCATCCGGCACCACACAATGTAGATGGACCATCGTATTCCTCTTATCCTGAGGAACCTCAGACTGTGAGGGACGGCGCCGTCCTTCCAACAGAGAAGAGGTTTTCCTGTACTGAGTGCGGGAAGTGTTTCCATTCTAAATCCAAACTTAATGTGCATATAAGATCGCACACAGGAGAGAAGCCGTATTCCTGTCCTGAGTGCGGGAAATGTTTTTCACAGAAGGCCAATCTTTACACACATCAGAGATCTCACACGGGGGAGAAAAAATATTCCTGTCCTGAGTGCGGGAAATGTTTTTCACAGAAGGCCAATCTTTACACACATCAGAGATCTCACACGGGGGAGAAGCCATATCCCTGTCCTGAGTGCGGTGAATGTTTTTCTGAGAAGTCCAGTCTTTTCATACATCAGAGATCTCACACAGGGGAGAAGCCATATTCCTGCCCTGAGTGTGGGAAATGTTTTTCAGTGAAGGCCAGTCTTTCCGAACATCAGAGATCTCACACCGGGGAGAAGCCGTATTTCTGTCCTGAGTGTGGGAAATGTTTTTCACAGGTATCCCATCTTCACACACATCAAAGAACTCACACAGAAGAGAAGCCGTATTCCTGTCCTGAGTGCGGGAAATGTTTTTCACAGAAGGCCAATCTTTACACACATCAGAGATCTCACACAGGGGAGAAAAAATATTCCTGTCCTGAGTGCAGAAAATGTTTTTCACAGAAGGCCAATCTTTACACACATCAGAGATCTCACACGGGGGAGAAGCCGTATTCCTGCCCTGAGTGTGGGAAATGTTTTTCTGAGAAGTCCAATCTTTACACACATCAGAGATCTCACACGGGGGAGAAGCCGTATTCCTGCCCTGAGTGCGGGAAATGTTTTTCAGTGAAGGCCAGTCTTTCCGAACATCAGAAATCTCACACCGGGGAGAAGCCGTATTCCTGTCCTGAGTGCGGGAAATGTTTTTCACAGGTATCCAATCTTTCCACACATCAAAGAACTCATACAGGAGAGAAGCCACATTACTGTCCTGAGTGTGGGAAATGTTTTTCGATGAAGTGCAATCTTTCCAAACATCAGAGATCTCACACAGGGGAGAAGCCGTATTCCTGTCCTGAGTGTGGGAAATGTTTTTCAGTGAAGTCCAGTCTTTCCAATCATCAGAGATCTCACACCGGGGAGAAGCCGTATTCCTGTCCTGAGTGTGGGAAATGTTTTTTACAGAAGACCCATCTTTACACACATCAGAGATCTCATACAGGGGAGAAGCCGTATTCCTGTCCTGAGTGTGGGAAATGTTTTTCACTGAAGCACCATCTTTACACACATCAGAGATCTCACACAGGGGAGAAGCCTTGTTCCTGTCCTGAGTGTGGGAAATGTTTTTCACTGAAGTCCAATCTTTCCACACATCAGAGATCTCACACGGGGGAGAAGCCGTATTCCTGTCCTGAGTGTGGGAAATGTTTCTCACGGAAGTCCCATCTTTACACACATCAGAGAACTCACACGGGGGAGAAGCCATATTCCTGTCCTGAGTGTGGGAAATGTTTTTCAGATAAGTCCCATCTTTACAAACATCAGAAAACTCACAAGGGGGAGAAGCCACTTTCCTGTCCTGAGTGAGGGAATTGTTCCTCACTGAAGTCCTGTCTTCCTGTACATCAGGAATCCCACACAACCCTTGAGGTGTATTAGTGAGTGCCGGAAATGTCTTGTATATGAATGTTGCTGTACATCACAGCTCTCATGTGGGGAAGAAGCACACCCTGATATACACCTCAGATATACTCCATGGCTGATCTTCATCATGTAAGAAACACTTCATAAGGAGATCAGAGATCACCAAAGACATGGACGAATTTTTTTACCGTGTTGGCCATTGATAGCAGTATAAAAATAAAAATGGAGTCATTACCTCTCATTGGTACATTTTGTGGTGGAAGATTTCACAAACACTTAGAGGTCTGTTTATAAAAATAAATAAATAGTTGAACAGTTATGAGCGGCATTCTCCCAGCTGTGATGAATACGTCACATGCCTTGTGACTTCATCAGGGGAGATGAAGTCACGAGGCACATGACGTAATGCCGTAGGGATTCGAGACCATGTGACACCTGCGTGAGCCGGAGGCCAGCAGAGAGAACGGCGTAAAACGGCGCTGTGAACGCCGCGTCCTACTACTTTCTTTTGCATTCTTTCACTTTTATTGATGTAAGAGTCCATTTTTATATATCAATAAAGCACCCCCCTTTTTTACTTACTTCACCATTGGAGGCATCCTTTCTCTCCTTTTTTCTCTCCCATTGGCTCTTATGGAGTACTGAGCACCCGTATAGGTCCAATATACACTGTTGAAACTGGCACCAGCAACAGTTGTAACAAGCAGCCATAAAGAATACCATTGGGAAGGAGTGAGGTCCACATCCCGGGGACGTACACACCCATGCTATATGTCATTATATAGTATATATAAGGTGAGAGTTCTGGGAGACTGTTTATGGATGCCTTAATATTTATCATCATCAGCCATTCATGAGAAGATCACCTCACCTACTCATTTTACCATCACACTCCTCAGTTCTAGGACACTTTCCATTCGCTATTGATTTTTGCTTTTTTATGCATATTCGTTTGCTGGAGACACTGTCACTTTGTGATTTAGAGCCATTGCTCCACTATTTTATAGTTACACTTCACATCAGGCCACTGATGTCACTGTTTGTTATGATTTGAACTTTTGTTGTGGACACACATTGAATATTGTCACTTTGATGTTTTGGGCGCTTATCACATTTTTATCTAATTTTTCATTTGTGTATCGTGAACACTCTTAGATATAGCTGCTCTTAACTGTATTTTATGCTCTTTTATTAATTTTCACTGTATACTCACAGTAGCGCATTAGATTTTTTCTTTTTTCACTTTGTTATGAATATTCGCCGTGTTTTATTTCATAATCTGATTTCCTTGACTCCATCTAGTGACCATAATGCAGTATTGTACTAATTGAGGTATTTCAGGAAAAATACCCGATTATGGCCACTAGATGGAGCTGATGATCATAGGAAATCACTGTGTTAGATCACAGCCAGAAATTGTAACAGCTGGATGAATGATTGTCACATTAGTCCAATAAATTCTTTGAAAAACAGACGTCTTATTTCCCTTCATCAGACATGTCTTCATACTAATACCTGAGATCATACTCATACACTTATCAGTACAGTACACACTGAAGGATAGAACTTCAATAAGACAACACTATTAGACTAACCATTGAATTAAAATGAGAAATACTGGGCCAGATTCACAAAGAGATATGACGGCGTATCTCCTGATACGCCGTCGTATCTCTGAGATCCGACGGTCGGATCTATGCGACTGATTCATAAGAATCAGTTACGCATAGATCTCCCTTAGATCCGACAGGTGTAAGTGACTTACACCGTCGGATCTTAGGCTGCAATCTTCCGCTGTCCGCTAGGTGGCGTTTCGTGTTTTACTTGCGACGAATATTTTTTTTTACGTCTTTTGCGTTCGGCTTTTTCCGGCGGATAGTTACCCCTGCTATATGAGGGGTAGCTAATGTTAAGTATGGCCGTCGTTCCCGCGCCGAGTTTTGATTTTTTACGTTATTTGCGTAAGTCGGTCGCGAATACGGATGGCCGCAATTGACGTTAACGCCAAAAACAATGACGTCCTAGCGACGTCATTTGGAGCATGCGCACTGGGAAATTTCTACGGCGGCGCATGCGCAGTTAAATCGGCGCGGGGACACGCCTGATTTAAATTGTACACTCCCCCTAGCCACGGAATTTGAATTCCGCCGGGGGATTTACGATCCGCCGGCGCAAGTTTGGAGGTAAGTGCTTTGTGAATACTGCACTAGCCTCGCAAAATTGCGCCGGCGGATTGTAAATCACATAGATTACGCGGATCTAAAGATCCGCTAATCTATGTGAATCTAGCCCACTATGTTTGGACTTTAGATGGCGCTAAGTATAATAGCAATTATCTCCAGCTAGTGGCAAATGTATTTTCTATTTTAAATCAATGGAAATTATTCGACCAGCAAATAGCCAATTAGACTCCATTTTCCCCTCATTCACACAGAAGGAATGTACATGTATTTTCACCCGGAAAATTGCTGTACAATTATTTATGACTAGACCCCTAAATGTCAGGAGACGTTTATATAAAGATGGGAAGTATGGAGCAGATAAATGAATAGACCTCCTAGCAATGTTATTACCAGGCTGCAGCTAGGGGGAGCTCTAATGATTAGAGTGTGACCACAGCAGAGTGATCCCATCTAGCTCACATTAACCCTTTCACTGCCAGAGCTGGTTTTCCATTATTTTTGCATACATGGTAAAATGCAGATTTTGGGCCTGAAGATTAGATAAAACCCCCAAACATATATTTCCTGAAAGCAGAGGCCCTGGAGAATAAAATGGTGGTGATTGTTAAGGTGTTCCTCGTACACAAATGTCACCTTTATATCCGGGTTTATTTTCTCCTTTCCCCCATTTTCTATGGTGTGATCTTTTCTACAATACTTTGTTATAATAATGTAACACGTTGTGTATTGTATTGTACACAAATTAATAATGACTCCGCCTCCACATTCCAGACACGTAATTTTCCTGACCAATCGGACCTCCATCCTCTCTGTAGAAGTTTAGCATCATATGCGGATAAATGATTACTTTTTCTAAGTTTGCATGCTAATCGCTCTTTTTTTTATTTATTTTTTTATCGTCTGCTCTTTTCCTTTTTCCCCTTTTTTCGTTAATTTTAATAAGGAGTAAGTAGACTTTAGAAAAAAAGTAAGGAAATACATAAATTGAGCCAATATTCCCCCCCCCCCGCACCCCCCTCCCCACCCCACCGTCTCGTGACTCCACTGCCCCTTCTTTACTAATTTGGACCTATTACTCCTGTTTTTTTAAATTCTTTCCAATTTGCCCATTTGTCCCTGTGGTCTACGTTCTCCTCCTCCACCCCATCCTTCGACCCCTCCCTCCTATATGTATCCTCCACAGAATCCATCAACTCCCACACTTGTGGGCTTTCCACTTCCCTCCACTTCTTTGGTATCAGTCGTTTAGCTGCGTTAAGCAGGTGGGGAGTCAGGGATCTTTTATATTCTTTTATGGTCTCTTCCCCCCCATGGAACAGAACTACCCATGGGTCTTCTGTTATCTCTTTCTTAGTTATAACCTTGATCAGTGGCAGGATTTTTTTCCAGTAGTTTTTTTATTTTTGAACAGTCCCACCACAGGTGGGCCATCGTCGCCCTTACTACGCACCCTCTCCAACATTCCGCTGACTGCCCTACTCTGTAGTTGCTGGTTTTGTCGGGGGTAGCATACCACCCCGTTAAGCATTTAAAATTCATCTCAGCAGTCCTTACATCTACTGCAGAGGTATGGGTCATATTGATGATTCTTGCTGCTGACGTTTTCTCTCTAGGTGCATCCAATTCTCTTTCCCATTTTAAGATGTATTTTGGGATCTCTGACTCTTCCCCTTTCAACAGAAACCTATACATTTTGGAGATATTACCTTTTGAACTATCAGTTAAGCAAAGTTGTTCGATCAGTGTATACTCCTCGCGTATATATCGCCATTCGTCTAACTTCATGGATTCTAATTTAGCTTTAATATCGTGAAGTGTCAAAATTTTACCCTTTTGTATTATATCCCTAACCTGGGTTCTATTTCTAATCCATTTTCCACCCACCTCTTTGGTCCCTGGTGCAAAATATTCATTATCTTAACTGCCCATTCACACCTAGGCGTATATACGCCTGAAGCGCGACGCTCGTGCCGCTGGAGGGGCGAATTTACATTGATGTCTTTGAGATGTTTCACATCTCACGCCGAACGCCGAAACGCCGTACGCCTGCCGCCTGAAAACAAGTCCCGGACCCTTTTTTTCAGGCGGGTTTCGGCGTTTGGCATAGACATCAATGTAAAATGTTTTGTCAAAAAAAAAAAGTTTACA